>NC_081293.1:138174545-138815226 GCF_030435805.1 Mustela lutreola | reverse complement strand
CAAAGAGAACAAAAGAGGGCAGAGATTCAGGCTTTCCCCTCCTTTGATTTTATAAAATTATTTTGCCTCTACTGCATGGCCTCAAAATGAAATCCAAGCTTTCTTCAAGAAGCAGTCAGGACCAAAAAAAAAAAAAAAAAATTGTTTGATAGTTTCAGGCTTAATAACTCAAGATAGAATTAAGGAAAAAAAGGAGGAGGTGGCATTACTTTTATAGAAAAAAGCATTACCTAACTGGCAGAGATAGCTGTTTGAAAGTCACTTTATTACTCTAAGTCTCAGCATACATTTGCTTGTTTTAATACCGGAAATATATTTTTTGAAAATAATAAATGAATAGATAAGTAGAATTTAATGTGTAAGCTAAGGAACTTGTACTGGTGAACAGAACTAGTATTTCTCCTTTGAACGAAATTAGTATTCTGTTTCCCGGTTAAAGAAGAAGAAATCATTTTCAGCTCTTCTCCTACTTTAAAACGTATTTTCTGACACTATTAATGGATTCAGGTTTCAGAAGCATTATATAATTCATGGAGCTGGTGTAAATAGTAAGGATTTCCATATCTAGTAGCTGTTGAAGTGGTTCAGTCATGACTGAGAAAGTCACCCTGGCTCAGAAGTGTTTTCATAAAGATTTGATCCCCATCAAACACCTTTAATGAAAATCTTCCCCACATCATCTCATATCATCAAAAAGTATTTATTTAGTGTCCGTTTGCAAATGAATCTGCACTGGATAGTTTTGAAACAGGCTGAGCAGCTGTACTCTATACTGTCTGCTGGAAATTTACAGTAAATTATCCTGGGGATAAAAGAAAAATAACCCTAAATATTTTTTTTTTTGAAAGACAAATGACACCTTAATTGGCAGTCTTATGATTGGGTCTGAAATGCTATGGCCTTTTAATTTGAAATGGCATATGCAGACTCCGGTGCTGCAGCGATGCGAATAAAGAGACAGTTGTATATCCTCAGATTAATGCTTGGGAGCCCCATACCTGACAGTCATGTAAGGATGTGTGGCAAGCAGGGCAGGAAAACCAAAGGGTCCATGAAGGCTGCACATCCTAGTGCTTCACAGGGCGTTTTTTTCCTTTAGATGTGGTAGGAATACTCATGATAAGCATTGCTAAATGAAGATCTTAGCTATAGAGACGATGCATTGAAAGCAGGCTCTGAATCTTCTTCTTTGTCCTCAAAAATGTCTGGGCCTTGGGTGACAAAAAATCAGCTCCACTCATCATCTCCCAGTGTGGCTACTTAGGTCAAAAAATGTGGTCTTGGTAATGGGTAGGCATGACAGAATCAAAACTTTATAGGACTGAAATTTATAATTTTTGGAGTCCTCTTTAAGAAAAATAATCTTATATATATATTGCTTCTGTAAAATTTCAAAAAATAGATGAACATGTGAAAACATTGTAGGTCCCCTCCCAGGGTTTGGACAAAACAGGAGAAAGGGAAGGGCATTGAAATTTAACCTTCATCATCCTAGAGGTAAAGCTCCCTCTGCTTCTGGCATACTGGGAAGGTTAAGATACAAAGACAATTTCTTTACTCCTTGACAGTCTAGGGTCCCATGTTAAGCCACTGATTGATTCACTTATGTGTGGTCTGCAAAGTTATATGTCTGCACTCTTGCCCAAGGCATTGATGTAGTATCAAAGTTGGCTTACCCACAGCTTGAGTTTTTTAGGTCTGACCAATTAGTGCCCTTGTATCCTCTGTTGTATAAAAGAAAATAAAACAAAATGTTAGATGAGAAGTAAAATCCCTAAGTGATATTTATTTACTTAAGCTTGGAAAATCTGGCAAGAAGGAGGAAAATACTCCTGAGTATTTGGGTATGAGAACATTGAAAATAGTCATTATGGGGTGTGTGAAAACTCTCAAGGAAAGCACTGTGGTTTGCATTTGCATTCAAGATTGCAATTCCAGACTAGCTTTTGTGAGCTAAAGAGGAGTTTTACCATTTTAACTGGTGAGATAAATCCTTATTTGGTTATCACAATTTTGAGTCTTGGAGAACAGGTTCACTTTTAGTTTGTTTTCTAAGAATAAGCCTTTGCAGTAATAATAATGGAATGGAAATAAAATGGTTTAGGAAAAAAACAAACAAACAAACCAAAACTGGTACCTATCCATTTTTTTAATGTGAATTTCCTGTACACCATGGTCAGCTATCTATAATTTGCTGGGATAAAAGTAAATTACATCTTTTCTAAATTCTCAGTTTCCTGCTAGTTTTATGAGGTTGGAATAAGTACAGCTCAGTTTAGAACTCAAAGACAGTTTTCATTGTGTATGTATGTATGTATTGGCTTCCTTATCAAAAACAATGGTTGTAACATATCATAGTAATTATGACAGCAGAGATTTATGGGATAAATGTTAGACCTGTGAGGTGGGTACAATCTTTTGTGCCCTGCCAGATCCACCCTCCTCCCCTTTTTTTTTCCAGATCACCTTTACTGGGCTGGTGCACCCATCCCCACATGCTGTGAGTGTTGACTGCCCAGCACTCATGACTACATTATTTTTTTACTTTTGGCTAATAAAAGTCTCCTTACTTCTGGTTGGTACAACCCATGGGGTTCAATTCATGCTCCCAAGCTCCCTGTGGAACTAGATTGAAGCTACATCATGGTCCAGCTTCTTCCCCTGCCCTATCTGTTTCCTTTAGTTTCTCAAAACCACTACCTCAATTGGCCCAAGAAAATCCATTTCAAGTTCTGCTTCTAGATAGACTTTATCAAGTTGCTTCGTATTTCCACTCAAGATTTTGATGAATGGCAGTGAAAAAAAGTAGAAGAAAAGATAAATAGGGGGTGAAATTCTATAATTTCAGTATTTACGATGGCTGACTAGCAAGCAGCAAAATGAACTTTTAAATTAAATATGGAATAATTTTCCATAGTTCTTGGAATCAAGCCAACACAATGCCCTTCTAAGAAGTGAATTTTGCCAGTCATTTTGAAACCAAGCTGTACATTCTGGCATGGTTTGACATTTGCCCCCTGGTCAGGGTCAGGCATTCTGTGATACCAGACAGCCAATTTCAAGCATTGCTGGAGCCACAAAATGAGCCATTCGTATGACAACAGAAGCCTTTGAAAAGGCAGGTGAAGCAGGATGCTTGGGTTTCTCTTGGCAATTCTGCAGTAGGGCCAAAGCCAGATGCCAAGCTGTTTATCCGTCTGCTGTTGACTCCACTCTGAATTAGCTGAACAGGGCACAACACCTGTTGATTTAGGAACAGTTCTGAAATGAGTAAATGATCTTTTATGAAGGCCAGACATAAAGTCATGATATCAAGATCACTGATATTAATATTACATTTTTGGTGTTCAAAGGATCTTTCTCAGTATTGCAGAACAGCATGCAAAGGGCTTGTAATTCATACCCTAAAAGACCATTTTGGAGGCAAGCTTTGGAAAAACTTGCTGTGAGGTAACAGATGTTTTCAAAAGGTAGTCAAATTAACTTTTTCCTCCCATTTCATATTTGAAAGTGCAATGACTCCATGAAGTGAGCTGTGTGTCTAGAAGGTTGAGTTCCAGAAGAGAGATGCAGGAGATGAGGCTAGATAGAAATTAGGCAGAATTGGGGCATTTGGGTGGCTCATGGGTTAAAACCTCTCCTTTCAGCTCAGGTCATGATCCCAGGGTACTGGGATCAAGCCCCGCATTGGGATCTCTGCTTGGCAGGGAGTCTGCTTCCCTCCTCACCCCCCTAGCCCCGCGGCCTACTTGTGATCTCTGTCTGTCAAATAAATAAATAACATCTTAAAAAAAAAAAAGAAATTAGGCAGAATAATGAAAGACTCCATAAGTCCATATTTTGGATCTTATGCTGAACAGAGTGAAGTCATTCAAGGGTTTAAGCATGGAAGCTATGATTATACTTGCATTTTAGTAAATGAGCTTTCGTGTAAACATTATGTCATCGGAACCTTAAAATAACTCTAACATAAGAAGGTTTGACATTATTCACTCCATTTCACATGGGGAAAATGAGGTATGGTGACATTCTGTCATTTGACTAACATCATACAACTACTTGGTGGAGTGAAGACTCAGTCTCCAGTTCTGATTCCAGATCCTACCATGAAACTTACATGAGTGGTCACAGTAGAAATCAAACAAAAGTTCCATCTGAGAGAGCAGACCATGTCCTCAACTGAAATTGATGAAAGAGGAGTATAGCATTACAAAAAAAGATCAAGGGAGAGATAAGGGTTGAAGATATTGATGTTTCAACTACATTAAATTCTCACACAGAAACATCTACATTGCTGTCAACTGTGTGGGAAGGAAAATGGTGTATATTTCTTTGCAATGGCAGTTGTCACATCCAAGTGCACACAGACAGACCATAGACTATTTTCCTGAATTACAGGAAGAAGCCCACATGATTTTATAGAAGCAAATGTAAAGATAATATTCTACTTTATTTCTAGACTGTTTGTCCAGGATCAACCCTCTACATGAAACGTAAAGGTGTCCACAAGTAATGGAAAATTTTTATTTTCAAACCAGTAGATTTCTGGTTCTTTGCCCTGTCTTTCTAAAGCTAATACTATATAAAACATTCTGTCAGATTAGTGTCATGGGGACAGGTGGCTCTAACCTCTATCTAGAGGGGAGAGATCAGACTCAAGCTGGGAGACTGGGATAGAGTCTTTTGGACTAGATACCTTGTGGTGGTGTACTGAATGCTCAGTGGTTGGGCAGGCAGGTGTTGTATGGGGCTGTGACTCTAGAGTTTTCAATTAGAACTAAGATGTTTAGAATATACAGATGATCTTCCTTTCCATACTGTGCACTTGTGGGGCTATGCAGTATTAGTTGGCCATGAGCTCATCCCTGTTTGACCTTCTGTGGCCCTGCATTTTTAGTATTTTTTGGGGAAGAGTACAACAACATCAGGAAATCACTGCCTTTGTAACTATTGCCTGGTGACCACACTAGAGGAATTTTCTTTGCCTACATAATAGAGAAGTATTCGATGTATGCATATTAAAGAGCATTCTTTGATTTGTTACCCTGACATAATGTGCAATCCATGATAATACGTCATTCAATTTTAGATTCATATGCTATTGCTTGAAATCAACTCTCACAATGTGAAGTGTCAGAGAGTTTACAGAGCTGTATCAAATTTCATACTATTAAAAATAAAAATTGTAGGGGCTCCTGGGTGGCTCAGTTGGTTAAGTGGCTGCCTTCAGCTGTGGTCATGATCCCAGCGTCCTGGGATTGAGCCCTGCATCTGGCTCTCTGCTCAGCAGGGAGCCTGCTTCTCCTTCTCCCTCTGCTTGCCTCTCTGCCTAGTTGTGCTCTCTTTCTCTGTGAAATAAATAAATAAAATCTTTTAAAAAATAAAAATACAGAAACAACATTGAAGGATTTATTAAAAGTTATCTCTGAATAGTGGGTTTATGGATATCTTATATTTGTTTCTGTACATTTTTTCCTGGATTTTTAAAAACTTGTGCAATGAACATATATTACTTTTGTAACCATAAAAATAAATATTTCAAAAACTATAAAATACTACCAAATAATCTCCCTAAGGGCGCCTGGGTGGCTCAGTTCGTTGAGCAGCTGCCTTCGGCTCAGGTCATGATCCCAGCGTCCTGGGATTGAGTCCCACATCGGGCTCCTTGTTCCGTAGGGAGCCCACTTCTCCCTCTACCACTCTGTCTGCCTGTGCGCTTGCGCTCTCGCTCTCTCTCTCTCTGACAAATAATCTCCCTAGCTTGTGGAGGCAGGTAGGGGCAGTGATTATTTTTCTCGTTTTATATCTGGACAATTTGTTATATGAATGAACTAAATTTAAAGGGTAAGAGGCTGCAGGGGCACCTGGATGACTCAGTCATTTAAGCATCTATGTCCAGCTCAGGTTATGATCCCAGGGTCTTGGGATGGAGCCCGCAACAGTCTTCCTGTTCAATAGAGTCTTCTTCTCCCTCTGCCCCTCTCCCCCCACCACCCTGCTCGTGCTCTCTCCCCTACCCCCCAAAATAAGTAAATAAAATCGTAAAAAAAGAAAAAGAAGGTAAGAGGCTTCTATGAGATTTCCCAAGCATTTGCACTGCACTATTTGTTCTAATTACTACACCTTCCTTCTTAAGGTTGTTCTTAATTTTTCTGACATTCAAATATAGTATGTTTCTTATTTGTGTTATATCATGGAATTCTTATTTCCTTTATCTGGGTCTATAGTTTATTATTTATAAGTGGTGTTCTGATGGAGAGATAGGCGGTCATGCTGCCATGTTGTCTTATGGGAACACTGACATTATTTCTAGGATAAGTTGAAAACAAGAAATTAACTCTCTAAAGTTATGAAAGTAATGACAAATATAGGAAACAGCCAATATTTTAGTTATTTTTTCCACTTCAATATTGTCAATTATATTAGGTACATGTGCTCGCCAAAATTTTATGCAAGTTTTAAGAATAGAGGTATGTAAACTGCATAACTATATGTAGAGAAGTTTATAATGTGCTTAGTAGAAAAAGGAAGGCCACAATTTTAATAAATATTGAGTTAGAGAGGTTGGATTACTAGTGATTATTACATCTGATTGTCAATATTTAAAAAATGATAATGTTACTTTTATACTGAAAAAATTTTCTACACAACTCAAAAATTAAATACAAAGAGAGTTTTCTGAAAATTCCATGAACTAGCTTTGTTCAGTATTGTTGCCAATGAAATTTATCCGAGGCACAGTTGTTGATAATTGAAATTTCCATGAACCAAACTGGCCAAATCAAGAACATTTTATGTAGATGAAGCAGAGGTAACAATGGAAAGGAAAGGGTGGCTGACCTTTCTCTACACACTACACAGATTCATGTTAGGTGTTGGCAAGGCTTCAAGGATGATGCCCATATCGATGGTCAGTTCAGATAATGTCAGAAAATCCAACTTACTGAACAATTTTTTTTAAAGATTGAATGATTGATTAAGAGAGAGCGTGTACACACACACACACACACACACACACACCCCACATGTGTGAGAGTTGGGGTGGGGCAGAGGAAGAGGGAGAGAAAGAATCCCAAACAGACTCCATGTGCACATCCTGATGTGGGGCTCAATTTCATGACCCTGAAATCATGACCTGAGCTGAAACCAAGATTTGGACACTCAACCAACTGAGCCATCTATGCGCCCCTGAACACCTTTTTAAATTACGTAGTTCCGTTCAGGTTCTCTAGCAAAATATTGAATTGTTTGAATTTCATCCTAGGGCAGTAGGATGAAACAACACCCATCCCCCCCCCCTTTTCTTTCCTGTAAGAAGTCTAATTTAATGCAGTTCATTAATGTAAGGAGTAGCTGACCTTTTGCCAAGATCTAGGGGTGAAAATAACTTACTCGTTATGTTTATCAATGATTAGTGTAGAAATGAACCTTTAATACAATTTGGGAAAAAGTATATGAGGAAAGTTTGCTGAAGACTTCTGAAAAGGTTGGTCTTACTATCAAGGGAAAACTTGCTATCCAGGGAGATGATTTCTCCTCTTCTTCATGTTGTCCTGCAAAGATGTAATGCCCCAACTTTGCAGTCTGAACAAGATGCTGAACCGTAAGAGAGTGTGAAGAAGTCTCTTAAATCAAATTAAAGGACTACCCTACTTTAGTCTTTCAGATAGATGAGTCAGTAAATTCTTTAATACTTAAGTCAATTTAAGTTAGGTTCCCCTGCCTCCAATGCTGAACTCATCTTAACAGATATATAGGTGATAAAATGCCTGGCATTTTTAATTGTCTAAAGTGTAAACTATAATTCTAAGAGAAGATCAATGTGAAAAAAAAGAGCAGATTGTTATATTCTTATTATATAAATGCTAGTGAATATTTGTAGCCAGTAACATAAATTGGATTTGAACACCAAATGAGTAGTCTATTAATGATAATTAATCCTGTTTAGAACTACTTTAATTTTCCATGTTTTTCTGTTTGTGTCTCATTATTTACCTATGATAGCTCTAAGTAACATATAATATGTGTGTGTATGTCAGTTTTATTTATGTAAATATGTTATATATATGTCAGATTATATATATCAGATATATATATGTATATATATGTCAGTTTTATTTATTTCTGTAATCTTTACACCCAACATGGTGCTCAAAATCACCAACCTGAGATCAAGAATCACATGCTCTTCTGCCTGGGCCAACCAGACACCCCAAAACACACTTAATGTCTATTATTTAGGCTAACTTTCTTAGAAGGTAAGAAAAATGACAAATTCTTATGAATCTCAGTATATTTTTGGTGTTTTTTTTTTTTAAGATTTATGTATTTATTTATTTGATAGACAGAGATCACAAGTAGGCAGAGAAGCAGGCAGAGAGAGGGAGAGGAGGAAGCAGGCTCCCTGCTGAGCAGAGAGCCCGACATGGGGCTCGATCCCAGGACCCTGGGATCATGACCTGAGCTGAAGGCAGAGGCTTTAACCCACTGAGTCACCCAGGCGCCCCAGATTTTGGGTGTTTTGATATAATTTTCAAGGTATCATAAATGCACTTTTACTTAAAACAAAGATTAAAAACACCCTCAGCATTCAACGTAAAGGATGGTCAATTTATTTTGAAATAAAACTACACAAAACTGAAAATACTAAGAGGGCATACTCTAAGTCTGGAACAAGTATCTAAGTCATAGGAAATAGATTTTTATTTCAATTATTCTTTAACAGTAGTCAATAGTAGTTAATATATTGCTTTGTGTTCACTCCATGCATCAGTAGTCAACATTAGTTAGAAATATTAAGCCAAAGATGTGGCTGGAATCAGGAGTGGAGGTTGCTGATCTCTGAATGTTTGGGTTATGATGTGCCATCTATCTCAAGAGATGCATGAGGGCTATTCATGGACTGACATTGGAAGGAAGTATTACTATACCGTCTCTTGTCAGGATAGTGCAGTATTGGATGACACCCAAGTGACAAGCAGAGAATTTAGAGTTGATGATGGACCCATATTATTGAAACATCTCTCTTAGGACTACCTCTTAAGGTATTCTGTCTGTTCAACACCTTTCTAGTATCTGCTCTCCCTTTTCTTGTTGGGAAATCCTTTCCATGTTGTTTATTTATTGCTAACTTTTTCCTCAGACCAGAGGTGTGAGAAGATAACAAAGTACCCCCCACTGCTGCCCCACCAAAGTGACATAGACAGGACTAGCCCAACTGTACCACTATCCTCTCAGAACCATTTCCAGTCACTACACACAGAAGCAAGCTGTCCTTGGTTTTATCTGTAACAAATGTAGAATTTTAGAAATATAAATATAATTTTTTATTTATGTTATTAATAATTTATTCTCCATTTTCAGTAAAATATAGGTGTTTCCCCAAATTTTGAAAAATCAGCAGAATTGTTTATGTTGTTAGACTGTAAGAGTATTTTCTATCTCATCCAGGGAGTGAAAGAAATAATAGGTTTCTCCTCAGTAAAGCTAAAAATAAAACAGTATAGGCATTTATCCCTAATGATTAGTTTTCTTGATGTGAGAACAGAACTGAGAGTTCAGAAGCAGCATCCTTCCTTGTGGGACATATTTTCCTCTCATTAGCCATTTTACAGATGTTTCTGGGCAGGTGCTGAAGTGAACTTTCTGTGATTCAAAATGGCCACTTTTTCCTCTCTCTTTCACAAAATGCTGTTAGAATATTGGTAAGTTCTAATTAAGGAATCAAAATTCCAGCAGCCAGTGTGCTCCACACTTTGAATTGTGTAGATTATTCCAAGTGTAAGTAGACTTAAAATGGTTAGATATGAAAATACTAATGCCTTTTTCTTGATGTTGTGGACAGGATGTTGCTGGATTCTGTCATACTGGATGTATCAAAGTTCCCAATGCCTGTTCAGTGAGAGAGACTTCTGATAGCATTCCACATAACGGGTGTTCTTTTCCTGCAAACAACAACAAGAACAAAACTAGAATTGAAAAATAAAATATATACAAGGATAAAGAAGCCATTTTTCACTCAAATATATAGTTGTGTGGGTGGATGTTATTTCTGGGGAACTGATCTTTGTTTTACTCGGTCTAGCAACAATTACTCAAGAACGTGCTAGATTTGTACAGGTTATTGCATCATTTGGACAAACAGGTATCAAAAACCTAGGGTCTTTATGGAAGTCAGTCTTTAGAGGATAGAAAGGTTGAAAATCTGAAGATTGAACCTTTACTCCAACTATGTTGCATGATGATTAGCAGGAAGTCTTTATGGAGATTTTAGGAGTGGGAAGCTTATATTTTCTCTCTCCCTCTGTAATTTATGCCACATGTCCTTGTCTCCTTTATTCCCAGGAACTTGTTTTCTTTTTTTTTTTTCCTTCAGTTATTCCAGCATTACCTTTGTGACTATAGTCTACTAGGTGGGTAATAGTGCTGCAAGATATTTGGCAGGAAACCCTTCAGAAAAGCATGAGCTTTCTTAGTCTTGACAGTTGTACAGACCTGTGCTATAGACATTAGAATCAGTCACAGAAAAGGCATAGGGCTGTGATTAAGGAAGCTCTCTGAAGTGGCCATCATGATCTATTGCAAAAAGAGAGGCAGACTATGTAGAATTTAGTAAAGAAGATTTGCTGCATGAAAGTCATTATTCTGACACTGGGTATGGGACATGAACCAATTTAGGACACAGGGGAAGGATTAATGATGAAAAGGCTAGACCAGCAGGAGATTTGAGTGAGATTTTCTGTACCAGCTTTCACTGATTTTAAAATGTACATTTTTTCATACTCTAATTCTTCTGACAATGGATGTATCTTATAAAGAAGGCTATGCCATCTTTAATTGGCAGAATTTTTAAATTCTTAACAGAACATTAAAAAAATTAGGGACGCCTGGGTGACTCAATCAGGTGTCAGACTCATCGTTGCAACTCAGGTCATAATCTCATGGACTGTGAAATCCAGTCCCACGTGGGTTTCCATGCTCCGCAAGGAGTGTGCTTGAAGATTCTCTCCCTCTGCCCCTCCCCCAACTTCCATGTGTGCGAGCTCTCTGTCTCTCTCTAAAAATAAATAAATAAATAAATAAATAAATAAATAAATACATCTTTCAAAAAATTCTACAGTCATAACCAGTGATATCTTAGAAATAATGTACTAATGAGACAGGTTTAGAGTAACAACTCCACACTAATTTAAGGTATAGCATCAACATTATATCCCACATGAAACATTTCATAAACTGTGTATAAGGTATAGGTTGTTGTTTGCATCATTCTCAAGTAATCATTTCTGTCATGCCTGTAATTTCCAAATATAGAGATCAGTTGTTGGTAGTACTATTCCTCTCCTTAGGCTGCACTCTCTAGGGTGTCAGAGATCTGCCTGTTTTATTCACCATTCAACTTCCAGCACTGATTTTACCTAAATTATCCACTTCCAGGGAATCCTATTTAAATCATCACTGATAGCACCCCAGAGACACTGAGCCTATTCTAGGAATGATGGTCAGCTGTTTTGGTCATAGTTTCCATAACTATTGATAAAGCAAACCATGTGAAATTTTGTGTCTGAGACCAAGATGTAAGATTATTTTCGCAAAAGACTTACCTTAAAATAAATACTAAGAAAAAAATTAATTTTTCCAATTATTAATCAAGGGAAGGTTTAGGAATGGAGGAAATATTGCATATGCCATAAAGCAATTTCATTACAATAAAGGAGTTTGAAAATTTCAATGAATTAAATGACATAGTCATCTAATGACTAAGAATATTCTTTTATAAATAATCATAACTTCCAACTGCTAAATATAGGAGCTATATAATATAGTTACTCACTACATGTATAATACCGTATTTAATAGTAGAAAACTATTCATTTAGAATAAGTGATTTTTGTAGCTATACAAAATTAATTTTATTTATTTCTGCATATAGTACTTTTCTCAAATACAATTCAGATGACACATGACTAAAATACATGTGTGTTGTGTATATTGTCTACACACACTGTTGATGCAGTATCAGTCATTAAGCTTCACAGCTCACGAGGAGCTGACATTTACAGTTTTTCACTTTTGTCACCTCATTGTTGGATCCTGATCTCTGTACATGTTACTTTTAATGAAAAAGAAAGATAATATAATAAAATATGGGAACTTACTATTTACCTTAGAAACTATAAATATTAATCTAAGAATATAAAGTGAGGCTCCTCATGAAGATTGCTGTAATAATGAAAGGTTTTGGTATTATAAAAAAGTCATAAGAAGGGTTCTCTCAGGACACCGAATAGGTCAGTCCTGAGTATTCCTGAGTGTTTGGAGATACTTTTATTTTTCTTACTTTCAAATGTATTCCATTATCTCATTCTCACTTGTTTCTGACCATCTCTTCTATTCCTGTTTCTCTTACCTTGCTGCATCATCTTACCACTGTTCATCATTCCTCACCTTCCCGTCAGAATCCAGTCTCCACCAAGGTGAACAGACATAGGCCATAAATTCCACAAGGTCAGAGACTGTGTCTGCTAATTACCCACTTGATCCTGGTACTTATCTTGTCACTGACACATGGCAGGCAACAAAAATTGCCTGACCACTGATGGTATTTTGAGAATGGTGTGGATCCAAAGTAGACACCGTCTTTAAGGATTTTAGGCCAAGGCTAAATAGTGGTTATGATGTTAAATATTGCTTTGATTGTTGCTTTTATTGCCATTACAGTGCTGCTGTTCTTTTAGATTTGAGCTGATTCCTTGAATCAGATATGATGTTTGGAGGGTTCCCCCATTCCCTATCCCCAGATAAACTAATCAATCTTTGTCACTCCCTTTCTATAAATATGCGAGTATATAATAGCTTGAGACCCCCGGGTATTATTGATGGTGTTACAAAGTTGGAGAGAAGTTCCAGGTGCTAGCATAGAATTTGATGGTCATGCAAACAGAGTCCTTCAAGTGTCACTGAATATCTGATGATCATATTGAAATCCTAAGCATGGATTAGAAGTGATTGCTTTGTTCATTGCAGATAGGATCCTCTTTCTTTCTTTCTTTCTTTCTTTCTTTCTTTCTTTCTTTTTTTTTTTTAAGATTTTATTTATTTATTTGACAGAGATCACAAGTAGGCAGAGAGGCAGGCAGAGAGGGAGGAGGAAGCAGGCTCCCTGCTGAACAGAGACCCCAATGTGGGGCTCGATCCCAAGATCATGGGATCAACGACCTGAGCTGGAGGCAGAGGCTTAACCCACTGAGCCACCCAGGCGCCACAGGATACACTTTCTTAAACAGGTTATAGTTCCTAAGAAAAGTACCATAAATTCTGAAATGGAAGTAACAGCAACAACAATAATAAAGCTGATCTTTTACTCATCCTATCTCTAACCTTTCATGTCTTGAGTATTATAGAAAATTGTTACCATTTTATGTATCGACTTGGTAAATGGGAATGTATTATTATGACATGTATTTTGTAATATGCCAAAGGGTTTATTTAGCATAGTAAAATAAAAATGTGTACGTTTTAAAATTTCTCAATTTGTATTTCATAGACAGTCTTTCTCACCGGTAAAAACAAAACAACAATGAAAATCTTATCAGTGTTTTTCTATTCCTAAGTGTTTCAAATCATACTGCTAAAAGGGTAGCGAAATGTGTACTAATAAAATTAATTTAAGCAGAATACACTCCTTTTTTTGGCTCTAACAAATAAAATCTGTGCTTATATCTGTGCCATGGGGATGTGGAATTAGAAGAGAATCAGAAGGAAAATTCCTCCCACAGATTACTTTTTATTTCCAGTTTCCTCAGGTCCTCTATTTCTGGTATGTTACTAGCTAGTGACTAAGCAAGCAGATCTTAGAGTTACTTCCTAGGTCCTCTCTTTTCTCCTTGGGGAACTTTCTGTACTCCATACTCTTCATTCTTACAGTGGGAACAACAACAACAGCTATTGTGTAAGATTGTTGTGAGCCTGGAAGGAATTGATATAAATAAAATTGTCCCACCAGTGCCTGTAATATATTTAGCACTCATACCTGGAACATAAGTATCAGTAAGTTTTAACTAAATTATTGTTATTATCACTATCATTATAATCACAGTATTATTTATTATCCAAAACATTTCCAATGGCATCTCTATAGTCTTTAGTTGCTTTCTAAAAAATAAAACTAGTTCCTTAAAATCAAATCATCCTCTTGGTATTCTCCCTTCAAAAAAATTAATACACTTATGTGACTCATTATATGACTCACTTATTTATGTTGGGAGATCAATGTAGGCTAAATTAGATGTATTTGATTTAATATTCATGAATGGAAGTGATTTAAGTTTCTAAGTGCTCATTGCAACCAGAAAAAGCTCCTGAACAATTAACCTAGATTCATATAATTTGTTAAGTTTTTGCCTTTTTTTAAAAAGTTGGTCTTTTTGCTGAACCCACAAGAATGTCGGTATTATTACTTTTTTTTTTTTTTTTATCTATTTCATTTCATTGTTCTTTTGCTCTCAGGTGGAGACCATTTCAAATCCAAGCATTTAAAGCATTTAATCACAGCTTTAAATCCAGTGTCAAAAAGAAAAGAAGGGAATTAACATTGGTTCCAATTTTACTTGTATTCTTATTTAACATTCCCTTGAGGCAGACACTATCTTCATTTTACAAAAGAAGTATCTGAGGTGCTAAGGTAATACAAATAATGAATGGTGGAGTTGGGTTGGAATTGGGGTCATCTGATTCCAAGGGACTTCTCATTTCTTCATGTTATAGCACATAGGTCCCAGGCATAGACAAAGATTTATCCAAGGGAACTCTAGAGAACTTTCCTTTGGCCAGAAATAAATTTCAAAAGCCTACTTTCTTGAGTATTTTATATGGGGAAATAATTTTCAACCATTTTAAATGAATTGACAAGCACCTGAAAATGCATGTATTTGTGCATGGGTAAGAGACGAAAGCATTGTTGATGACATATTTTGATGATACTAAGCACTTGAATCACGCTTCCCACTGTTCCTGCCCACAAGGCCCTTGACAGGACTGACTACAATCCTGTGATCTGAAAATGGGCCTGACCGTGTTGTGATCTGGTGTTTTTTCCCTTAGATGGAGGCAGCCTGATTTACCCATATAAATGAAGTGGAAGATGAAGTAATTATTGTCAGAATTGGATTAATGTGGAAAATCAACATGCAAAACTTTAACATTTATTTAAGCTATTTTTAAAATTGTGCATGTTTAAACCTTAATTAAGTAAATATTTTCTTAGCCCTCTCTGTGATTTCGACAGTAGGATTGAAGAGGACAGAGTGAAAGTGTTTCTCAGGGGGGTTTTCAGAACTAAAAATGTTATGTGGGGCCCAGACAACCATGGAGGTCTTCAGCCTGTGACAGTAATAGTCAAAGGGCACAGACACTGGCCTTGGAGCCTTATCATCATGTCTTCTGATTCCCAGCCCTTCCGTGATCACTGAATCCAAATCTCTCCCTCCTCACAAGACCCCAGAGGGCTTACAAGTGCTCCACTGCATCTGTCCACATAGCATATAAAGTCGCCTTGTGTGGAGCTACTCATGACCTGTAGTCAGCATCATCTTTAATTCTCTTCAGCTTCTGAAGTGGCCTGCTGCTGTCCTCACTCAAAGTCCTTTTTGTACACTTAACCCCAGAGCACTTTCTCATGGGGTTCTCCTTCCTGGCCAATGTCCTTATTGCCACTTCCTCAGGGACTTCCATTTCCTGCTGCATCCTCTAGCTACAGAAGAGGGGGTCCTTGAAGGGTGGGGGCAGGATGACAACCATAGGTCATTGCTCTGGAGTAATTTAAGATTCCTGGTCTTTGATTCTTGTCAATGAATGAAATTATTGACTTTAACTAAAAGATGTGACAGAAATGGAGCTGGTGGAGGAGAAAGGCAAAGGCTGGGTTTAGGTGTCATGAGGGAAAGGAGGGTGTATATATATGTGTAATTGTGTGCACTGAAAATCAGTAGCTCTTTCTTGTCTTCATCCCCCCTCCCCAAATCTAGAGGTAGGGTGATAATCATTAGGCTCAAAACTTTTCTTTTATTTAACCTTAAGCTTGTGATCTCTTTTATTAACTACACATCTCTAAAAACAACTTAAAAAATATACCTATCACACATTTTAAAGTAGATATTTACAATTTTTCATATTCAACTGAAATTTTTGAAATAGAAAGTATTTCAAAATAGTTGCCGGTATAAGTATTGACATTAAGAAATAAAAGTTTGGGGGGTGCCTGGGTGGCTCAGCGGGTTAAAGCCTCTGCTTTCGGCTCGGGTCATGAGCCCAGCGTCCTGGGATTGAGCCCCGCATCAGGCTTTCTGCTCAGCGGGGATCCTGCTTCCTCCTCTCTCTCTCTCTCTCTCTCTGCCTGCCTCTCTGCCTACTTGTGATCTCTGTCAAATAAATAAAAATAAAATGCTTAAAAAAAAAAAAGAAAGAAAAGTTTTCATCATCCTTTTAAATATCTTAAAGCAATACCCCCAAATTACAAGTAGTTTGGTAACCATCATCTACATATTTTGTATTTATATAATATCTAATGTAATGTTGGAAATTTTACATTGTTCTTTTTTCTCCTTGAATTGTACTTTCATTTTACTTTCTGCAAGGAAATTTTTCCTAATGTAATATACTTTTATGCTTAAAGACTTTTATTGATCATCTGATCATAGTTCTCTACAACAAAAATCATTTATAAATTGAAATTTTCTTCATATAACCAAAGGCTTTGACTATTAAAATCTTTACTTCTTTGAGTTATCATTATAACTATTGATATACAATTGGTTACATAATATAAACATATTATAAACTTTCCTATGTGACTATGAAATGTAAGATATCAAGTATAGGGATGGGTGAGAGGGTCGGTTATAATGCCTTGATTAAAACAGTAGTAAAGTTGTTCCTTTGCTGCTGTGGAAGATTTATACCTTGGGAGGCAATGAGCCATTGGAGAGCTGTGACTTTTTTTGTCACATGGAAAGCTGGTGAGTATGAAGGGGAAGGGGGAACCTTAAGGAGAATCTGAACTTCAGTGGTTCCACAGGCACTTTAGGTTTGGGACAGAATATATACAGAAGCTGAGAATCTGGAATTTTTTTTTAAATTCCTATCCTTCCAAAAAAATATCCTCTATTGGAAGAAGCCTATTTTAAGTACTAGTACTTTTGCTAGTTTTGCTCCTTTCCCTCCTCCCGCTTCTCCGCATTGCAGGCAATGAAGCTCCACTTGCATCTCATTCCACCATCAGGGATAGAAACAGTATTTTTCTCCTGACTATATAATGGCTGAGAGAGCTTGTCTTTCCCCATGATTTTCACTGTCCATTTTTGCCTCTCCTAATTCTCCTCTTCCCTCTCTAAGAGCCTTTGTTATGTAAGCTGTGACTACGCACTCATTCAAGTTACAAATAAGAAAGTCTCTGCTATCTATATGATATTCTGAAAGATTTTGTAAAATTAAGTTGATGTACTTCAGTGCCCAAAAAACTTCCAACACAGTGGTAGAGTTAAAATATATGTACAAGTCATTAGGCAGAGAAGAGAAGCTCAGGTGTTGAAGATGGAGCAGACAGCATGAAAATGGCCCGGTGGGTCAAAGCACAAGTGTAATCCAAGAATGGACAGGTATTCAATTTGCCTGAAGCACAGAGTAATTTTAAGAACAGATTTCCCAAAGGTGGTGTGTAGAACACATTAATAAGAACTTTTTTTTTTTTTTTTTTGGAAAAGAGAGAGCATACTATTTCAGTTTTCTTTGAAGTCAAAAAAGTAAAGAAAATGTTAGTATGCTAGATTAAAAGACAAAAAGAATTCTTTACTATAGAATTTATTAATTCCTTCCTAAGGTTATTACATTAGGGGAAGCCAAGGTAGGTGTTGGCATGCAGTTCTTTTTTTTTTTTTTTTTCCTGTGATGAACTGATACTGGGTAAGAAATTGTACAATACTTAAATAAATTAGATTAAAATGAAATTCAAATCAATAATAATCATAGCAATAATAAATCATAATGGTCCCATTTATGAGTATTTCTTATGTGACAGCTGTATATACAATAATAGCTTAATCCTCAGTTTCTTAAATTAACATATAATGTATTATTTGCTCCAGGGGTACAGATCTGTGAATCATTAAGCTTACACATTTCATAGCACTCACCATAGCACATACCTTCCCCAGTGTCCATAATCCAGCCACCCTATCCCTACCCCCTTATCCCCCAGCAACCCTCAGTTTGGTTCATGAGATTAAGAGTCTCTTATGGTTTGTCTCCTTCCCCAGTCCCATCTTGTTTCATTTTCCCCCTCCCCACCCACCCCCAGGACTCCCTGGCCTGCCTCTTAAATTCCTCATATCAGAGAGATCATATGATAATTATATTTCACAGATTGACTTATTTTGCTTAACATAATACTCTAGTTCCATCCATGTCATTGTAAATGTCAAGAGTTCATTTCTCTTGATGGCTCCATAGTATTCCATTGTATATATATACTGCATCTTCTTTATCTGTTCACTTGTTGATGGACATCAAGGTTCTTTCCATAGTTTGGCTATTGTGGACATTGCTGCTATAACCAATAGGGTGCATTCCCCTTGAGATCACTACCTTTGTATCTTTAGGGTAAATACCCAATAGTGTGATTGCTGGGTCATAGAGTAGCTATATTATCAACTTTTTGAGGAACCTCTATGCTGTTTTCAGAGTGGCTGCACCAGCTTGTATTCCCACCAACAGTGTAGGAGGGTTCCCCTTTCTCTGCATCCTCACCAACACCTGTCAATTCCTGACTGGTTAGTCTTAGCCATTCTGACTGGTGTGAGGTGATATCTCACTGTAGTTTTGATTTGTATTTCCCTAATGCTGAGTGATGTTGAGCACTTTTTCATGTGTCTGTCGGCCATCTGGATATCTTCTTTGCAGAAATGTTTGGTAATGTCTTCTGCCCATTTCTTGATTAGATTATTTGTTCTTTGGGTGTTGAGTTTGATAAATTCTTTATATATTTTGGATACAAGCCCTTTATCTGGTATGTCATTTGTCGATATCTTCTGCCATTCTGTCAGCTGTCTTTTGGTTTTGTTGACTTTCCTTTGTTGTGCAAAAAGCTTTTGATCTTGATGAAGTCCCAATAGTTTATTTTTGCCCTTGCTGCCCTTGCCTTTGGAGATGTTTTTAGGAAGAAGTTGCTGTGGCTGAGGCCAAAGGGGTTGCTGCCCATGTTCTCCTTAAGAATTTTGATGGATTCCTGTCTCCCATTGAGGTCTTTCATCCATTTCGAGTCTATTTTTGTGTGTGGTGTAAGAAAATGGTCCACTTTCACTCTTCTGCATATGGCT
Source organism: Mustela lutreola (assembly GCF_030435805.1). Lineage (NCBI taxonomy): Eukaryota > Metazoa > Chordata > Mammalia > Carnivora > Mustelidae > Mustela > Mustela lutreola. The sequence goes on along the minus strand of NC_081293.1, from coordinate 138,795,856 downwards.
GTCCAATGTTCCAAACACCATTTGTTGAAAAGACTCTTTTTTTCCATTGGACATTCCTTCCAGCTTTGTCAAAGATTAGTTGACCATAGAATTGAGGGTCCATTCCTGGGATCTCTATTCTGTCCCATTGATCTATGTGTCTCTTTTTGTGCCAGTCCAATACTATCTTGATGATTGTAGCTTTGTAATAGAGTTTGAAGTTTGGAATTGTAATGTCACCAGCTTTGGTATTTTTTTCCAACATTTCCTCTGGTTATTTGGGGTCTTTTCTGGTTCCATATAAATTTTAGGATGATTTGTTCCATTTCTTTGAAAAAAAAATTGATGGTATTTTGATAGGGATTGCCTTAAATGTGTAGATTGCTCTAGGTAGCAAAGTCATTTTCACAATATTTGTTCTTCCAATCCAAAAGCATGGGACATTTTTCCATTTCTTTGTGTCTTCCTCAACTTCTTTCATGAGTACTTTATAGTTTTCAGAGTAGAGGTTCTTTGCCTCTTTGGTTAGGTTTATTCCTAGATGTCTTATGATTTTGGGTGCAATCGTAAATGGGATTGACTGCTTAGTTTCTCTTTCTTCTGTCTTGCTGTTGGTATGTAGAAATGCAACTGTTTTCTGTGCATTGGTTTTATATCCTGACACTTTACTGAATTCCTGTATGAGATTCTAGCAGTTTTGGAGTGGAGTCTTTTGGGTTTTCCACATAAAGTATCATATCATCTACAAAGAGTGAGAGTTTAACTTCTTTGCTGATTCAGATGCCTTTTATTTCTTTTTGTTGTCTGATTGCTGAGGCTAGGACTTCTAGTAATATGTTGAATAGCAGTGGAGACAATGGACATCCCTTCTGTGTTCCTGACCTTAGGAAGAGAATGATATTCGCTGTGGGTTTTTCACTGATGGCTTTGATGATATTGAGGAATTTACCCTTTGTGCCTACACTGTGAAGAGTTTTGGTCAAGGTAGGATGCTGTACTTTGTCAAATGCTTTTTCAGCATCTATTGAAAGTATCATGTGGTTCTTATTGTTTCTTTCTTATTGCATTATATCACATTGTTTGCAGATGTTGAACCAACCTTGAAGCTCAGGAAAAAATCCCACTTGGTCATGGTGAATAATCCTTTAAATGTACTGGTGGGTCCTATTGGCTAATAGTTTGGTGAGAATTTTTCATCCATTTTCATCAAGGATATTGGTCTGTAATTTTCCTTTTTGATGGGGTCTTTGGTTTTGGGATCAAGGTGATGCTGGCCTCATAAAATGAGTTTGGAAGTTTTCCTTCTATTTCTATTTTTTTGGAACAGTTTCAGGAGAATAGGATTTAATTCTTTTTTAAGTACTTGGTAGAATTCCCCTGGGAAGCCGTCTGGCCTAGGGTTCTTATTTGTTGGGAGATTTTTGATGACTGCTTCAATCTCCTTACTGGTTATGGGTCTGTACAGGTTTTCTATTTCATCCTAGTTCAGTAGTGGTAGTTTATATGTATCTAGGAATGCATCCATTTCTTCCAGATTGCCAAATTTGCTGGTGTAGCATTGCTCATAATATGTTCTTATAATTATTTGTCTTTCTTTGGTTTTGGTTGTGATCTGCCCTTCTTTCATTCATGCTTTTATTAATTTGGGTCCTTTCTCTTTTCTTTTTGATAAGTCTGGCCAGGGGTTTATCAACCTTATTAATTCTTTCAAAGAACCAGCTACTACTTCCATTGATCTGTTCTACTATTTTTTGGGTTTCTATTTCATTGATTTCTATTATGATCTTTATGATTTCTCTTCTCCTGCTGGGTTTGGGCTTTCTTTGCTGTTTTTTTGTCCAGCTCCTTTAGTTGTAGGGTTCGGTTGTGTATTTGAGAACTTTCTTGTTTCTTGAGAAAGGCTTGTATGGTTATATACTTTCCTCTCCAGACCACCTTTGATGTGTCCCAAAGATTTTGAACAGTTGTATTTCATTTTCATTTGTTTCCATGATTTTTAAAAATTCTTCTTTAATTTCCTGGTTGACCCATTTGTTCCTTAGTATGATGCTCTTTAGCCTCCCTGCATTTTAATTCTTTCCAACTTCCTCTTGTGATTGAGTTCTACTTTCGGAGCATTGTGGTCTGAAAATATGCAGGGAATTATCACAATCTTTTGATACCTGTTGAGACCTGATTTAGGACCTAGGATGTGATCTATTTGGAGAATGTTCCATGTGCACTAGAGAAGAATGTGTATTCTCTTGCTTTGGTATGGAATGTTTTGAATATATCTGTGTTGTCCATCTAGTCCAGTGTGTCATTTAAAACCTTTATTTCCTTGTTAATCTTTTGCTTAGATGATCTGTCAATTTCAGTGAGGGGGATGTTAAAGTCCCCTACTATTATTATGTTATTTTCAATGTATTTCAATGTATTTTTGATTGCACCTCTTAATAACTTTTGCGATTTCAACTTGGTTAGATTTCAGTTCTTTTATTTCTCCAGAAAGGGATTCTATAATATCTTCCATGCTTTTGTTTTGAGCCCAGCTGGCACCTTGATAATTGTCATTCTGAACTCTAGTTCTAATATATTACTAATGTCCATATTCATTCAGTCCCTAGCCTGCCTCCAGAAGAGATCTGAATCTGGGTCAAGAAAGGGGAAAAAAGAAAGAAAAATTGTAGATTTATATTAGACTGGTGTATAGAACAGAGCCAAACACTTGATTTCGGGTGTATTTTAGCCTGTTAGATGAAACTACCTCCCAAAATTTTCATGAAAGAAAAATCTATAAACAAAAGTAAGGGTGAACATGATGAAGGGATGGAATATGAGTACAAAGATGAAAATTAAAAAAGGAATTGATAAGAAGTTGGTTGAAGAAAGAAAAAAAAAGAGGAAAGAATGTGATCAGGCTGGAGATTAGAAGAAATCCATGTGGTAGGTTTAGTGTCTGTTTTGATTTATTAGAAAAAATTGTATACCAAAATTTTAAAGGAAAAAAAAAGTATATGTATACAAAAAATAGGGTTAAATACAATAAAGGGATAAAATATGACTAAAACAATGAAAGTTAAAAAACATTTTTAAACAGGTATTGACACAATAAAATAGTTTAACAACAAAATAGGAAAGAGGAAAAATTTTAAAAAATAGAATAAGAAAAAAATAAAATTTAAAATATTTAACTTCGAAAGCCTAAAGGGTCATGGGGAAAAAAGCCATGAATTCTATGTGTTGCTTTCCCTGAGCTCTGGAGTTCCACAGTTCTCATTGATTGGTGAAATTGGTATTGGCTGGACGTTCTTCCTGTCTTCTGGGGGAGGGGCCTGTTGCAGTGGTTCTCAAATGTCTTTGCCTGAGGTGGAATTGCATCGCCCTTGTCAGGGGCCAGGCTAAGTAATCGGCTCATGTTCGCTCTCAGTAGCTTTTGTTCCCTGAATGCTTTCCGTATAGCTTTGGAGGAGAATGAAGATGGTGGCCTCCCAATCTCCAGCCCCATAGGAGCCAAGAGCTCAGGGCTCCACTCCTCAGTGCACCCTCAGAAAAAAGCAGTTAATCACTCCCATCTCCCTGGTCTTGGCCACCTGTGACCAAGCCTGTCACCCAGCCTTTGAACGAGTGTTTCTATCTCTGGCGCATGGCCCCGTTTGGAGTCTCCAAACCCAGCAGATTCTTGCAATGCATTCCAGCTCTGCTCTTCTCAAAGGAGAATGGATGGGGTCTCTCCAGATCTGCCACTTGTGGGGTTCCCTGCTTTAAGAGCAGTGGCCTGACTGTGTCTGGGATCATGGTTTAAGGTAATCCTGAGCTGAGAGCCCACTTCTTGGCTTTGTCTCTGCAGCTGGGCTCCCCACTCTGATACCAATCCTCGGCTAGTTTTTCCAGGTAGGAATTATCACCCCATTTAGCGCACACATTTTAAGTGACTTACCAAAACTCCACCATTAGATACCCTTTCTAATATTCTGTGCTGTTTTCCACAAACTCCAAGTCACCATTGGTTGTGATCTTGAAGAATGTGTAAGTTCTGTTGTAAGGTTAATGGATTATGCTTTTATTTCAGTTTTAATTTTTCATAAGAGACCATGAAAAATTTCCCTATGTTGTGTCCTTGTGTTTCTCAGAATTTTGTGTTTCATAAAAATTTAATTGATTCAATTGTGTATGTCCAGTGGAAATCTGCATTTCTGAGACTGAAAAAGGGAATGATCTTGATTTGGCTGGTTCACACAAAATTTAAATGTTTTAACATAAAGTATCTATAGCTATCATCTTACCATCTATCTATCTATGCAAAAAATAAACCTAGCTTTAGATTTAGGGCTTTTTTTTAATGGCATAATTTTGTAATTTCTGAGCAGAATCAAAGCACTTTGGGGAAAAAGAGCCCAATATAGGGTAAGAAAAATAAAGCTTCAACTAATTGTGCTTAGAGCAGTGTGTGGGCAGTTACTGGCTGATTGACAAGAATTATTTCTTAAGATTCTTTTTAACTGAAGTGCACTAAGTTTGGACAGATGCCACAAGTCTGAACATGGATAATAAACACTCACCTACTCAGTTTCTTGAGATTAATTATATCCTGTTGTGGGGGGAAAAAAGGAAAAAAAAAAAAAGGAAGGATTTTTACTCCATGTATTCCTTGGATAGGGGAGAGGGTTTTTTTTTTTTTTTTTTTTTTTTTGATAACAGGTCTTTCTTTCAAAGAAAGTCTATAAATGTTTTGCTTGGAAATAGACCTGTACCTAGAGATATAATAAGTAGTAACTTTTTAAAAAAAAATATTTTTTATAAACATATAATGTATTATTAGCCTGTGAATTTAGGTCTGTGAATTTCCAGGTTTACACACTTCACAGCACTCACCATAGCACACACCCTCCCCCTACGCCCCTCTAGCTGGCCACCCTCAGTTTGTTTTGTGACATTAAGAGTCTCTTATGGTTTTTCTCCCTACCAATCCCATCTTGTTCCATTTATTCTTTTCCTACTCCCCAAACCCCCCACGTTGCATCTCCACTTCCTCATATCAGGGAGATCATATGATAGTTGTCTTTCTCCGATTGACTTATTTCGCTAAGCATAATACCCTCTAGCTCCATCCACGTCATTACAAATAGCAAGACTGTATTTCTTTTGATGGCTGCATAGTATTCCATTGTATATATATATACCACTTCTTCTTTATCCATTCATCTGTTGATGGACATCTATGTTCTTTCCATAGTTTGACTATTGTGGACATTGCTGCTATAAAAATTCGGGTGCACATGCCCCTTCACATCACTACGTTTGTATCTTTAGGGTAAATACCCAGTAGTGCAATTGCTGGGTTGTAAGGTAACTCTATTTTCAACTTTTTGAGGAACCTCCATGCTGTTTTCCAGAGTGCCTTCACCAGCTTGCATTCCCATCAACAGTGTAGGAGCGTTCCCTTTCTCTGCATCCTCGTCAGCATCTGTTATTTCCTGACTTGTTAATTTTAGCCATTCTGACTGCTGTGAGGTGGTATCTCATTGTGCTTTTGATTTGTACTTCCCTGATTCTGAGTGATCTGGAGCATTTTTTCATGTGTCTGTTGGCCATCTAGATGTCTTTTTTGCAGAAATGTCTGTTCATGTCTTCTGCCCATTTCTTGATTAGATTATTTGTTCTTTGGGTGTTGAGTTTGCTAAGTTCTTTATAAATTTTGGACACTAGCCCTTTATCTGATATGTCATTTGCAAATATCTTCTCCCATTCTGTCAGTTGTCTTTTGGTTTTGTTAACTGTTTCCTTTGCTATGAAAAAGCTTTTGATCTTGATGAAATCCCAGTGGTTCATTTTTTCCCTTGCTTCCCTTGCCTTTAGCGATGTTTCTGGGAAGAAGTTGCTGTGGCCAAAGAGGTTGCTGCCAGTGTTCTCCTCAAGGATTTTGATGGATTCCTTTCTCACATTGAGGTATTTCATCCATTTTGAGTCTATTTTTGTGTGTGGTATAAGGAAATGGTCCAATTTCATTTTTCTGCATGTGACTGTTCAATGTTCCAAACACCATTTGTTTAAGAGGCTGTCTTTTCTCCATTGGACATTCCTTTCAGCTTTGTCAAATATTAGTTGACCGTAGAGTTGAGGGGCTATTTCTGGGCTCTCTATCCTGTTCCATTGATCTGTGCGTCTGTTTTTGTGCCGTTACCATACTGTCTTGATGATGACAGCTTTGTAATAAAGCTTGAAGTCTAGAATTGTGATGCTACCAACTTTGGCTTTCTTTTTCAATATTCCTTTGGCTATTCGAGGTCTTTTCTGGTTCTATATACATTTTAGGATTATTCAATTTCTTTGGAAAAAAACTGATGGTATTTTGATAGGGATTGCCTTAAATGTGTAGATTGCTTTAGGTAGCAGAGATATTTTCACAATATTTGTCCTTCCAATCCAGGAGCATGGAACATTTTCCATTTTTTTGTGTGTGTGTCTTCCTCCATTTATTTTGTGAGTACTTTATAGTTTTCTGATTATAGATTCTTTGCCTCTTTGGTTAGGTTTATTCCTAGGTATCTTATGGTTTTGGGAGCAATTGTAAATGGGATGGACTCCTTAATTTCTCTTTCTTCTGTCTTGTTGTTGGTGTAGAGAAATGCAACTGATTTCTGTGCATTGATTTTTATATCCTGACACTTTACTGAATTCCTGTACAGGTTCTAGCAGATTTGGAGTGGAGTCTTTTGGGTCTTCCGCATATAGTATCATATCATCTGCAAAGAGTGATAGTTTGATTTCTTCTTTGCCAATTTGGATGCCTTTAATTTCTTTTTGTTGTCTTATTGCTGAGGCTAGGACTTCCAGTACTATGTTGAATAGCAGTGGTGATAATGGACATCCCTGCCATGTTCCTGACCTTAGCGGAAGAGCTTTCAGTTTTTCTCCATTGAGAATGATATTTGCAGTGGGTTTTTCATAGGTGGCTTTGATAATATTGAAGTATGTGCCCTCTATCCCTACACTTTGAAGGGTTTTGATCAGGAAGGGATGCTGTACTTTGTCAAATGCTTTTTTAGCATCTATTGAGAGTATCATATGGTTCCTTTTCTTTCTTTTATTAATGTATTGGATCACATGGATTGATTTGCGGATGTTGAATCAACCTTGCAGCCCTGGAATAAATCCCACTTGGTCATGGTGAGTAATCCTTTTAATGTACTGTTGGATCCTATTGGCTAGTAGTTTGGTGAGAATTTTTGCATCTGTGTTCATCAAGGATATGGTCTGTAATTCTCTTTTTTGATGGGATCCTTGTCTGGTTTTGGGATCAAGGTGATGGGAGTTTTTCTTCCATTTCTATTTTTTGGAACAATTTCAGGAGAATAAGAATTAATTCTCCTTTAAATATTTGGTAAAATTCCCCTAGGAAGCTGTCTGGCCCTGGGCTTTTGTTTGGATTTTTGATGACTGTTTCAATCTCCTTACTGGTTATGAGTCTATTCAGGTTTTCTGTTTCTTCCTGGTTCAGTTTTGGTAGTTTATATGTCTCTAGGAATGCCTCCATTTCTTCCAGATTTTCAAATTTGCTGGCATATACTTGCTCATAATATGTTCTTATAATTGTTTGTTTGGTGTTGGTTGTGATCTTTCCTCTTTCATTGATGATTTTATTAATTTCTCTTTTCTTTTTGATAAGTCTGGCCAGGGGTTTATTAATTTTATTAATTCATTTCAAAGAACCAGGTCCTACTTTCATTGATTTGTTCTATTTTTGCTGTTGTTGTTTCTATTTCATTGATTTCTGCTGTGATTTTTATGATTTCTCTTCTCCTGCTGGGTTTAGGCTTTCTTTGCTATTCTTTCTCCAGGTCCTTTAGGTGTAGGGTTAGGTTGTGTACTTGAGACCTTTTTAGTTTCTTGAGAAAGGCTTGTATCACTATATGTTTTCCTCTCAGAACAGCCTCTGCTGTGTCCCACAGATTTCAAAGCATTGTGTTTTCATTATCATTTGTTTCCATGAATTTTTTCAATTCTTCTTTAATTTCCTGGTTGACCCATTCATTCTTCAGAAGGATGCTGTTTAGTCTCCATGTATTTGGGTTCTTTCCAATTTTCCTTTTGTGTTTGAATTCTAGCTTCAGAGTATTGTGCCCTGAAAATATACAGGGAATGATCCCAATCTTTTGATACTGGTTGAGACCTGATTTATGACTCAGAATGTGATCTATTCTGGAGAATGTTCCATGTGCACTAGAGAAGAATGTGTATTCTTTTGCTTTGGGATGGAATGTTCTGAATATATCTGTGATGTCAGTCTGGTCCAGTGTGTCATTTAAGGCCTTTATTTTCTTGTTGATCTATTGCTGGGATGATCTGTTCATTTCAGTGAGGGGAGTTTTAAAGTGCCCTACTATTATTATATTATTGTCAATGTGTTTCTTTGATTTTGTTATTATTTGGTTTATGTAGTTGGCTGCTCCCATGTTAGGGGCATAGATATTTAAAATTATTAGATCTTCTTGTTGGACAGACCATTTGTGTATGATATAATCCCTTATTATAGTCTTTGGCTTAAAATCTAATTGATCTAAGGATTGCCACCCCAGCTTTCTTTTGATGTACATTAGCATGGTAAATTGTTTTCCACCCCCTCACTTTAAATCTGGAGGTGTCTTTGGGTCTAAAATGAGTTTCTTGTAGGCAGCATATTGAGGAGTTTTGTTTTTTTATGCATTCTGATACCCTATGTCTTTTGATTGGGGCATTTATCCAATTTACATTCAGGGTAACTATTGAGAGATATGAATTTGGTGCCATTGTATTGCCTATAAGGTGACTGTTACTGTATATTGTCTCTGTTCCTTTCTGATCTACTACTTTTTAGGGTCTCTCTTTGCTTAGAGGACCCCTTTCAAGATTTCCTGTAGAGCTGGTTTGGTGTTTGCCAATTCTTTCAGTTTTTGTTTGTCCTGGAAGCTTTTTATCTCTCCTTCTATTTTCAATGATAGCCTAGCTGGATATAGTATTCTTGGCTGCATGTTTTTTGCATTTAGTACTCTGAATATATCATGCCAGTTCTTTTTGGCCTGCCAGGTCTCTGTGGATAAATGTCTGCTGCCAATCTAATATTTTTACCATTGTATGTTACAGACTTCTTGTCCTGGGCTGCTTTCAGGATTTTCTGTTTGTCTCTAAGACTTGTGAGTTTTACTATTAGATGATGGGGTGTGGACCTATTCTTATCGGTTTTGAGGGGTTTCTCTGCACCTCCTGGATTCTGATGCTTGTTCCCTTTGCCATATTAGGGAAATTCTCTCCAATAATTCTCTCCAATATACCTTCTGCTCCCCTCTCTCTTTCTTCTTCTTCTGGAATCCCAATTATTCTAATGTTGTTTCATCTTATGGTATCACTTATCTCTCGAATTCTCCCCTCATGGTCCAGTAGTTGTATCTCTTTTGCTCAGCTTCTTTATTCTCTGTCATTTGTTCTTCTATATCACTAATTCTTTCTTCTGCCTCATTTATCCTAGCAGTAAGAGCCTCCATTTTTTATTGCATCTCACTAATAGCTTTTTTGATTTCAACTTGGTTAGATTTTAATTCTTTTATTTCTCCATAAAGGGCTTTTATTTCTCTGGATGGGGTTTCTCTAATATCTTCCATGCCTTTTTCTAGCCTGGCTAGAATCTTAAGAATCACCATTCTGAAGTCTAGATCTAACATATTACCAATGTCTGTATTGATTACGTCCCTAGCCCTCAGTACTGCCTCTTATTCTTTTTTCTTTTTTTCTGGTGAGTTTTTCCACCTTGTCATTTTGTCTAGATAAGAATATTTGAAGGAGCAGATAAAATACTAAAAGGGTGGCAAAGACCCCAGGAAAATGTGCTTTAACCAAATCAGAAGAGACTCCAAATCATGAGGGGGATGGAAGGGAGTAAAAACAAGTTCAGAAAAAAAAATTAAGAAAACAAAACAAATAAAGAAACAATATTAAAAAAGAAAAAATTATATATATATATGTATATATATATATATATATATATATATATTAGACTGGTGACTAGAACAGGGTCACCCACTTAATTACTTAATTTTGGGGGTATTTTGGTCTCTTAGAAGACACTACCTCCCAAACTTTTAAAGAATGAAAAACGTATATAAGGGTAAACACAATGAAGGGATGGAATATGACTATAAAGATGAAAAACATTTTTTAATTTCTAAAAAAGGAGTTGATAAGTTAAGTAGGTTGGGAGAATAAAGAAAAAGAAAGTGGGGAGAATTTGCTCAGGCTGGATACTAGAACAAGCCCAGTGCTAAATTTAGGCTGTATTTTGATCTATTAGAAGTTGTACCCCAAATTTTTTAGAAGAAAAAATCGTATGTGTATACAAAAAATAAAGTTAGATACAATGAAGTATAAAATATGACTATAATAATGAAGGTACAAAAAAGATTATTATTATTTTTAATGAAAGTTTTTGTTAAGATAAATTAAAAAACGTTAAAAGAGGAAAGGGTAAAAGTTTAAAAAAATTTAGCAGAAGAAAAAAATTTAAAAAATTTCATTATCTTTGCAAGACTAAAGAATCGCGGGGAGAAAGCCATGAATTCCATGCTTTGCTTTCTCCCCCTTTGGAATTCTGCTGTTCTCCTTGGTAAGTGAATTTGGTCTTGGCTGGATTTCTTGTTGATCTTCTGGGGGAGAGGCCTGTTGTAGTGATTCTGGAGTGTCTTTGCCTGAGGCAGAATTACACCACCCTTATCAGGGGCCAGGCTAAGTAATTGGCTCGGGTTCGCTTTCGGGAGCTTTTGTTCCCTGAGCGCTTTCCGTAGAGTTCTGGAGGATGGTAATGAAAATGGTGACCTCCAAATCTCTGGCCCGGAGGAGCCAAGAGTTTGGGGCCCCACTCCTTAGTGAGCCCTCAGAGAAAACCCCCCATTGCTCCTGTCTCCCTGGCCTCTGGCTGTGCTCCAAGCTCACCCAGCCTGTGACCAAGTGTCTCTGTCTCTGGCACACAGCTCTGCCTGGGGTCTCTGAACCCCACAGATCCCTGAGCTCTTCCAGGGGGAGTATTTCCGGATCTTGTGGGGACCCCACACACAGAGCAGTGGCCTGTGCCATGGATTATGGATTATGGTTTAAGGTAACCCCGAGTTGAGACCTCACTCCTTGGCTCTGTCTCTGTAGCCGGCTTTCCTGTTCTAGTACCTGCAAGCTCTGAGATACTCAGACACCCCTGATCCTTATGTGACCCCACGGGAGCTGAGGCCACACTGGCCCTGCGTGGGCTCACCCCGGTTTAGCCTCTGAAGTGATGTCCCTCATTGGAGGAGACTTTTGAAAGTCCTGATTTTGTGCTCCATTGCTCTGCCGCTTGCCGGGAGTTGGTCCCTCCCCCTGAGGTCTATCTTCCTGTTGCTTTGGATTCACTTCTCCACTGGTCCTACCTTTGAGAAAGTGGTCAATTTTCTGTTTCTAGATTTGTTCCTCTTCTTATCTTTGATATCTTGTTGGATTTGTAGGTGTTCAGAATAGTTTGATAAGCTATCTAGCTGATCTGCTACCTGATGTCATCTTAGCTTGCTACTTCTCCACCATCTTGACTCCTCTGGTATGTAGTATCTTGTTATGAGTAGTGATTTTCCCCCAAATGATATGTTTTGGAAAAAAATTGTGTTTAAACTATAGGTATAGTTACCACATAAGGAACCTGAGTATGTCTGGGCATCCCCCCAAATCGGTAAGAGAGCATGCAGGTTGAGAAGCATAGCTATTTCCTAGAGCAGGAGTTCCTTTTGAGAAATTTGGCTAGGAGGTTTGGAACCTGAACATTGTTGACTTAACATATGCTTTTACCTCATGAAGCTTTCCCTGTCACTTGAAGCTTTCCTTACAGAAAGCTTGGGCTCTTATTTGCATGCTCTTCTCTGCCAAATGGCTGGATGGGACTCTAAGATACAACTTTTTTTACTTCAGTGACCTATAGGATGTTTTTAGAATCATCACAGAGGTCATTTGGAAGTATCTGAATACTTTATGGGATCAAAGCCATTACTTTGTTATTTATAGATCTTAGCCTGGGAAATGGGACTCAGACTAGCTGTCCTCACTCAGGGAAGAAGTTCACTATATAGATGAGGAGGTTGCTTAGGAGTGTGATGAGTACCTACTAAGTTTCAAATATTACTAGACACATTTTATATTGAATTTATTTGACAGATATGAGGTAATTTTTTTGTTTTTATTTAAATCTTGGGGTTGATTGAGCGTCTGCCTTCAGCTCAGGTCATGATTCCATGCTCCTGCTCAGTGAGGAATCTGCTTCTCCCTCTCCCTCTCTGTTGTCCCTCCCCTATTTTTCTCTCTCTCTCTCTCTCAATAAATAAATAAATAATCTTAAAAAAAATTCCAGTTAGCACTTAACTACAGAGAACAAATTGAGATTTGTTGTAGGGAAGGAAGGTGGGGAGGATGGGTTAAATAAGGGCACTTGTGATGAGTACTGGGTGTTGCATATAAGTGATGAGTATAAGTGATGAATCACTAAATTATATTCTTGAAATTAATATTACACTATATGGTAATATGGAATTTATTTTTTCTCTCAAGTTTTTATTTAAATTCCAGTTATTTAACATATAGTGTAATATTAGTTTTAGGGGTAGAATTTGATGATTCAAAACTTCCATAGAACACCCAGTACTCATCACAAGTGTGGTCCTTAATCCCCCCATATCCTATTTAACACATCTCCCCATTCACCTTCTCCTGGTCACCATCAGTTTGTTCTCTATAGCTAGGAGTCTGTTTCTTGGTTTGCCCTTTTCTCTTTTTTATTTTCTCTTCACACATTTATTTTGTTTCTTAAATTCCATATACAAGTGAAATCATATGGTGTTTGTTTTTCTTATTTTACTTGTTTACTTACTCTTATTTACTTAGTGTAATACTCTTTAGCTCCATTGACATCATTGCAAATAGCAAGATTTCATTCTTTTTAATGGCTGAGTAATATTCCATTATATATCTATCTATATAGATCTATCTATCTATCTATCTATATCTATATATATCTCCTACATCATCTTTATTTGTTCATCAGTCAAAGGACCTTTGGGCAGTTTCCATAATTTGGCTATTGTTGATAATGCTGCTATAAACATCAGGGTGCATGTATCCCTCTGAATTAGTATTTTTGTATTCTTTGGGTAAATACCTAGTAGTGAAATTGCTGGATCATAGAGTAGTTCTATTTTTAAGTTCTTGAGGAAACACCATACTGTTTTCCATAGTGCCTGCCCCAGTTTGCATGCCCACCGACAGTGCAAGAGAGTTCTCCTTTTTCAACATTGTCATTAACACCTGTTGTTTCTCATGTTGTTGATGTTAGGTATTCTGACAGATGTGAGGTGATACTTGGTTGTAGTTTTGATTTGCATTTCCCTAATGATGGGTGATGTTGAGCACCTTTTCCTGTGTCTGTTAGTCATCTGTATATCTTCTCCTAAAAAATGTCTATTCATGTTTTCTGCCCATTTTTTAATTAGATTATTCATTTTGGAGGTATTGAGTTTTATAAGTTCTTTATATATTTTGGATACTAATCCTATATCAGGTATATCATTTGTATCTATCTTCTTCCATTCTATATGTTGCCTTTTAGTTTTGTTGATTCTTTCCTTTGCTCTGTAACTTTCTGTTTTGATGAAGTCCCAATAGTTCATTTTTGCCTTTGTTTCCATTGCCTCAGGAGACAGATCTAGAAAGAAGTTGCTATGGCTCATGTCAAAGAGGTTACTGCCTGTATTGTCCTGGAGGATTTTGCTAGCTTCATGTCTCACATTTAGGTCTTTAATCCACTTTGAATTTATTTTTGTGTATAGTATAAGTGTCCCAGTTTCATTCTTTTGCATGTTACTGTGCAGTTTCCCAACACCATTTGTTGAAGAGACTGTTTTTTTTTTTTTTTTTTCCATTGGCTATTCTTTCCTGCTTTATCCAAGATGAATTGACCTGTAGTTGAGAGTTTGTTTCTGGGCCTTCTGTTCTGTTCCATTGATCTGTATGTTGATTTTTGTGCCAGTACCATACTATAGTTTTGATCACTAGAGTTTTATAATGTAACTTGCAGTTGGGAATTGTGATGCCTCCAGCTTTGGTTTTCTTTTTCAAGATTTCTTCAGTTATTCAGGGTCTCTTGTGGTTCCATACAAATTTTAGGATTCTTTCTTCTAGCTCTGTGAAAAGTGCTGTTGGTATTTTGATAGGAATTGCATTAGATGTGTAGATTGCTTTGGGTAGTATAGACATTTTAATAATGTTTGTTATTCCAATCCATGAGCATGGAGTGTCTTTCCATTTCTTTGTGTTGTCTTCAATATCTTTCATCAGTGTTTTATAGTTTTCAGAGTATAGGTCTTTCACTTATATGGGGTAAGAATTATGATCTACATGAGTATGTGCAGCTCTAACTCCCTCTCTGAGCTCTGTATCCATATATTCAACTACTAAATGGCCATTTCTATTTGGATATCTCACAGGCGCTCTGAACTCGAGATGCCCAGAACTGACCCCCCACACTCCAGCCTCATCATGCATAATAAAATCTAACTTGGAGTCCTGCCAAATGTAACTTAAATGTTTCTCAAGTATCTTGACTTCTTTCCATTCCCATCTTCACCACTCTATTGCAAATGACTTTTACTCTCAACTGAACAAATGCAATTGTTTTCTAGCTGGTTTCCCTCATTTATCCCCACCCTTCTCCCTTTTAATCCATTTTTTCCCCCACTGTAATCAGAGCTATCTTTTCAAAAAATGTCAAAGCTCTCAAGATGTCTTATACCTTAAATCACTTCAGTAGCTCTTGTCCTTAGGTTAGAAACTAAAACACTTACCAGATATTCTATGGTCCTTGCCTATTTCAGAAAGCCTTCTCTCCTTTCATTCTCTCCCTTTCTGCATTTCCATCCTTCTGGCCCTCTTCCCTAATATACATAGTTAATTACTCTCGATTGGTTCAAATTTATTTCGGTTATCACTTTCTCCTGGAGCTTTCCCTGACTCTAGATTAGAGAGGTCAGGATTCCTTGATAAATGTTTTTCATTCAGAGTTGTCACAATGGTAATTAAACATTAATTAGCTGTCTAATTAGCTGTCTAATATTTGTTTCCCTAACTACAGATTAAGCTTCAGGAGGGCATGGTACAGATACATAATATATTTTCAAAGCTTTGCATAGTAATGTCCCCAAGTATTTGCTAGGTGAATATTTATTGAATGAATGAGTAAATGAATGAGCAGATATTTTTCCAGATGAAGAAATTTAGGCTCAGATGGATAAGTGACAGAGAGGGAATGTGAGTTCAGGTCAAATTCACTCTAAAATCTGTTCTCTTTCCATTTAAAATTATACAATTCACAATAATGTTCTTTTGCCAACACGATTTTCAAAATTAATTTTTAGCAGTATTATAAAATTTGTATCAGTGTCCTGATGCCAAAACATCAGAGAAGAATATCACAATAGATTTTTTTCTATTGTAAATAGTTTTCCCCAATAACAAGTGATTTTGTTGCTACTTGATTGACAGTGCCGTGGTTTTTTTTTTAATTTTTTATTTTTTATAAACATATATTTTTATCCCCAGGAGTACAGGATTGTGAATCACCAGGTTTACACACTTCACAGCACTCACCAAAGCACATACCCTCCCCAATGTCCATAATCCCACCCCTTCTCCCAAACCCCCTCCCCCCAGCAACCCTCAGTTTGTTTTGTGAGATTAAGAGTCACTTATGGTTTGTCTCCCTCCCAATCCCATCTTGTTTCATTTATTCTTCTCCTACCGACTTATGCCCCCATGTTGCATCACCACTTCCTCATATCAGGGAGATCATATGATAGTTGTCTTTCTCTGCTTGACTTATTTCGCTAAGCATGATACGCTCTAGTTCAATCCATGTTGTCGCAAATGGCAAGATTTCATTTCTTTTGATGGCTGCATAGTATTCCATTGTGTATATATACCACATCTTCTTGATCCATTCATCTGTTGATGGACATCTAGGTTCTTTCCATAATTTGGCTATTGTGGACACTGCTGCTATAAACATTCGGGTGCACGTGCCCCTTTGGATCACTACGTTTGTATCTTTAGGGTAAATACCCAATAGTGCAATTGCTGGGTCATAGGGCAGTTCTATTTTCAACATTTTGAGGAACCACCATGCTGTTTTACAGAGTGGTTGCACCAGCTTGCATTCCCACCAACAGTGTAGGAGGGTTCCCCTTTCTCCGCATCCTCGCCAGCATCTGTCATTTCCTGACTTGTTGATTTTAGCCATTCTGACTGGTGTGAGGTGATATCTCACTGTGGTTTTGATTTGTATTTGCCTGATGCTGAGTGATATGGAGCACTTTTTCATGTGTCTATTGGCCATCTGGATGTCTTCTTTGCAGAAATGTCTGTTCATGTCCTCTGCCCATTTCTTGATTGGATTATTTGTTCTTTGGGTGTTGAGTTTGCTAAGTTCTTTATAGATTCTGGACACTAGTCCTTTATCTGATATGTCGTTTGCAAATATCTTCTCCCATTCTGTCAGTTGTCTTTTGATTTTGTTAACTGTTTCCTTTGCTGTGCAAAAGCTTTTGATCTTGATGAAATCCCAATAGTTCATTTTTGCCTTTGCTTCCCTTGCCTTTTGCGTTGTTCCTAGGAAGATATTGCTGCGGCTGAGGTCGAAGAGGTTGCTGCCTGTGTTCTCCTCAAGGATTTGGATGGATTCCTTTCCCACATTGAGGTCCTTCATCCATTTTGAGTCTATTTTTGTGTGTGGTGTAAGGAAATGGTCCAATTTCATTTTTCTGCATGTGGCTGTCCAATTTTCCCAGCACCATTTATTGAAGAGGCTGTCTTTTTTCCATTGGACATTCTTTCCTGCTTTGTCGAAGATTAGTTGACCATAGAGTTGAGGGTCTATTTCTGGGCTCTCTATTCTGTTCCATTGATCCATGTGTCTATTTTTGTGCCAGTACCATGCTGTCTTGATGATGACAGCTTTGTAATAGAGCTTGAAGTCCGGAATTGTGATGCCACCAACGTTGGCTTTCTTTTTCAATATCCCTTTGGCTATTCGAGGTCTTTTCTGGTTCCATATAAATTTTAGCATTATTTGTTCCATTTCTTTGAAAAAGATGGATGGTACTTTGATAGGAATTGCATTAAATGTGTAGATTGCTTTAGGTAGCATAGACATTTTCACAATATTTATTCTTCCAATCTAGGAGCATGGAACATTTTTCCATTTCTTTGTGTCTTCCTCAATTTCTTTCATGAGTACTTTATAGTTTTCTGAGTATAGATTCTGTGCCTCTTTGGTTAGGTTTATTCCTAGGTATCTTATGGTTTTGGGAGCAATTGTAAATGGGATGGACTCCTTAATTTCTCTTTCTTCTGTCTTGTTGTTGGTGTAGAGAAATGCAACTGATTTCTGTGCATTGATTTTATATCCTGACACTTTACTGAATTCCTGTATAAGTTCTAGCAGTTTTGGAGTGGAGTCTTTTGGGTTTTCCACATATAGTATCATATCGTCTGTGAAGAGTGATAATTTGACTTCTTCTTTGCCGATTTGGATGCCTTTAATTTCCTTTTGTTGTCTGATTGCTGAGTCTAGGACCTCTAGTACTATGTTGAATAGCAGTGGTGATAATGGACATCCCTGCCTTGTTCCTGACCTTGGTGGAAAAGCTTTCAGTTTTTCTCCATTGAGAATGATATTTGCAGTGGGTTTTTCATAGATGGCTTTGATGATATTGAGGTATGTGCCCTCTATCCCTACACTTTGAAGAGTTTTGATCAGGAAGGGATGCTGTACTTTGTCAAATGCTTTTTAGCATCTATTGAGAGTATCATATGGTTCTTGTTCTTTCTTTTATTGATGTGTTGTATCACATTGACTGATTTGCGGATGTTGAACCAACCTTGCAGCCCTGGAATAAATCCCACTTGGTCGTGGTGAATAATCTTTTTAATGTACTTTTCAATCCTATTGGCTAGTCTTTTGTTGAGTATTTTTGCATCTGTATTCATCAAGGATATTGGTCTGTAGCTCTCTTTTTTGATGGGATCCTTGTCTGGTTTGGGGATCAAGGTGATGCTGGCCTCATAAAATGAGTTTGGAAGTTTTCCTTCCATTTCTATTTTTTGGAACAGTTTCAGGAGAATAGGCATTAGTTCTTCTTTAAATGTTTGGTAGAATTCCCCCGGGAAGCCATCTGGCCCTGGGATTTTGTTTGTTTGGAGATTTTTAATGACTGTTTCAATCTCCTTACTGGTTATGGGTCTGTTCAGGCTTTCTATTTCTTCCTGGTTCAGTTGTGGTAGTTTATATGTTTCTAGGAATGCATCCATTTCTTCCAGATTGTCAAATTTATTGGCGTAGGGTTGCTCATAGTATGTTCTTATAATAGTTTGTATTTCTTTGGAGTTAGTTGTGATCTCTCCTCTTTCATTCATGATTTTATTTATTTGGGTCCTTTCTCTTTTCTTTTTGATAAATCTGGCCAGGGGTTTGTCAATTTTATTAATTCTTTCAAAGAACCAGCTCCTAGTTTCGTTGATTTGTTCTATTGTTTTTTTGGTTTCTATTCCATTGATTTCTGCTCTGATCTTTATGATTTCTCTTCTCCTGCTGGGCTTAGGGTTTCTTTCTTGTTCTTTCTCCAGCTCTTTTAGGTGTAGGGTTAGGTTGTGTACCTGAGACCTTTCTTGTTTCTTGAGAAAGGCTTATACCGCTATATATTTTCCTCTCAGGAGTGCCTTTGTTGTGTCACACAGATTTTGAACCGTTGTATTTCATTATCATTTATTTCCATGATTTTTTTCAATTCTTCTTTAATTTCCCGGTTGACCCATTCATTCTTTAGAAGGATGCTGTATAGTCTCCATGTATTTGGGTTCTTTCCAAACTTCCTTTTGTGGTTGAGTTCTATCTTTAGAGCATTGTGGTCTGAAAATATGCAGGGAATGATCCCAATCTTTTGATACCGGTTGAGTCCTGATTTAGGACCCAGGATGTGATCTCTTCTGGAGAATGTTCCATGTGCACTAGAGAAGAATGTGTATTCTGTTGTTTTGGGATGAAATGTTCTGAATATATCTGTGATGTCCATCTGGTCCAGTGTGTCGTTTAAGACCTTTATTTCCTTGCTGATCTTTTGCTTGGATGATCTGTCCATTTCAGTGAGGGGAGTGCTAAAGTCCCCTACTATTATTGTATTATTGTTGATGTGTTTCTTTGATTTTGTTATTAATTGGTTTATATAGTTGGCTGCTCCCACGTTGGGGGCATAGATATTTAAAATTGTTAGATCTTCTTGTTGGACACACCCTTTGAGTATGATATAGTGTCCTTCCTCATCTCTTACTATAGTCAACGCTTATGGTTCTTGTTCTTTCTTTTACAGATGTGTTGTATCACATTGACTGTTTTGCAGATGTTGAACCAACCTTGCAGCACTGGAATAAATCCCACTTGGTCGTGGTGAATAATCTTTTTAATGTACTGTTGAATCCTATTAGCTAGTATTTTGTTGAGTATTTGGCTTAAAATCTAATTGATCTGATATAAGTATTGCCACTCCTGCTTTCTTCTGATGTCCATTAGCATGGTAAATTCTTTTCCACCCCCTCACTTTAAATCTGGAGGTGTCTTCGGGCTTAAAATGAGTTTCTTGGAGGCAACATATAGATGGGTTTTGTTTTTTTATCCATTCTGATACCCTGTGTCTTTTGACAGGGGCATTTAGCCCATTAACATTCAGGGTAACTATTGAGAGATATGAATTTAGTGCCATTGTATTGCCTGTAAGGTGACTGTTACTGTATATGGTCTCTGTTCCTTTCTGATCTACCACTTGTAGGCTCTCTCTTTGCTTAGAGGACCCCTTTCAATATTTCCTGTAGAGCTGGTTTGGTGTTTGCCAATTCTTTCAGTTTTTGTTTGTCCTGGAAGCTTTTAATCTCTCCTTCTATTTTCAATGATAGCCTAGCTGGATATACTATTCTTGGCTGCATGTTTTTCTCATTTAGTGCTCTGAAAATATCATGCCAGCTCTTTCTGGCCTGCCAGGTCTCTGTGGATAAGTCAGCTGCCAATCTAATATTTTTACCATTGTATGTTACAGACTTCTTTTCCCGGGCTGCTTTCAGGAATTTCTCTTTGTCACTGAGACTTGTAAATTTTACTATTAGGTGACGGGGTATGGGCCTATTCTATTGATTTTGAGGGGCGTTCTCTGAACCTCCTGAATTTTGATGCTCGTTCCCTTTGCCATATTGGGGGAATTTTCCCCAATAATTCTCTCCAGTATACCTTCTGCTCCCCTCTCTCTTTCTTCTTCTTCTTCTGGAATCCCAATTATTCTAATGTTGTTTCGTTTTATGGTGTCACTTATCTCTCGAATTCTCCCCTTGTGGTCCAGTAGCTGTTTGTCCCTCTTTTGCTCAGCTTCTTTATTCTCTGTCATTTGGTCTTCTATATCACTAATTCTTTCTTCTGCCTCATTTATCCTACCATGAGAGCCTCCATTTTTGATTGCACCTCATTAATAGCTTTTTTGATTTCAACTTGGTTAGATTTTAGTTCTTTTATTTCTCCAGAAAGGGCTTTTATATCTCTCGAGAGAGTTTCTTTAATATCTTTCATGCCTTTTTTGAGCCCGGCTAGAACCTTGAGAATTGTCATTCTGAACTCTAGATCTGACATATTACCAATGTCTGTATAGATTAGGTCCCTAGCCTTTGGTACTGCCTCTTGTTCTTTTTTTTTGTGTTGAATTTTTCCGTCTTGTCATTTTGTCCAGATAAGAGTATATGAAGGAGCAAGGAAAATACTAAAAGGGTGGCAACAACCCCAGGAAAATATGATTTAACCAAATTAGAAGAGTTCCCAAATCGTGAGGGGGGGAGAAAGGGGATAAAAAGCGGTTCAAAAAGGAAGAAAGAAAAAAAAAAGAAAAAAGAAAAGAATTTAAAAAAAGAAAACACATAATAAAAATATAAAAAAGAAAAAATATATATATTAGATAAACTAGTTAAAAACCGATAAAAAAGAAAAAGGTAAAAGTTAAAAAAAAATTTTAGCCGAAGGCGAGAAAAAAAACAAAAAATGAAAAAGAAAAAAATTAAATTAACTGCAAGACTAAAAAATATCACAGGGAAAAAGCCATGAGTTCCGTGCTTGGCTTTCTCCTCCTCTGGAATTCTGCTCCTCTCCTTGGTATTGAAACCGCACTCCTTGGTAGGTGAACCTGGTCTCGGCTGGATTTCTTGTTGATCTTCTGGGGGAGGGGCCTGTTGTAGTGATTCTCAAGTGTCTTTGCCCCAGGCGGAATTACACCGCCCTTACCATGGGCCGGGGTGAGCAGTCCGCTAGGGTTTGCTTTCAGGAGCTTTTGTTCCCTGAGCGCTTTCCGTAGAGTTCAGGAGGACAGGAATACAAATGGCGGCCTCCTGGTCTCTGGCCCGGAGGAGCCGAGAGCCCAGGGCCGCACTCCCCAGTGCGCCCTCAGAGAACTGCGCCCAGTTACTCCCGTCTGCCTGACCTCCAGCCGCGCTCCGAGCTCACTGAGCCTGTGACCGGTTCAAGGTAACACCGAGCTGTGAGCTTACTGTCAGCTCTGTCTCTGTAGCCGGCTTTCCCGTTCCAATACCCGCAAGCTCTGCGACACTCAGACACCCCCGATCCTTCTGTGACCCTGCGGGACCTGAGGCCACGCTGAACCCGCTTGCTCCACCACTTGCCGGTAGCCGGCCCCTCCCCCCGGGGTCTATCTTCCTGTCGCTTTGGATTCACTTCTCCGCCGGTCCTACCTTTCAGAAAGTGATTGTTTTTCTGTTTCCAGAATTGCTGTTCTTCTCTTCCATCGGCCGATGGATTTTCAGGTGTTTGCAATCTTTAGATAAGCTATCTAGCTGATCTCCGGCTAGCTGAAGTAGTCTCAGCCTGCTACTTCTCCACCATCTTGACTCCTCAGCCAAAACGACAGTGCCGTGTTTTTTGGGTGACTTTTCCTGTGTTTATTTCTGATATAATAGAGTTGTCCCTTTAATTTGTCACTAGTATTTATTTCTACATAGTATTTTTTTTTAATTTTCAAAGAAATAATAAATGACAAAGATAAAATTAGGTTAATTATTAATTCAGAAGTTTATAGAGGCTAGTCTGAGAACAAAATGGGTGAGGCAGCTTCACAAAGATTTTGATGGGGGGCTGGAGGAAGCACTGTAGTCCATTAATAACTATATTTCACAATCAGTGACTAATTATTTTTGGTCTTCTAATGGTACTTACTTCATAATGGGTAAAACAAAATTAATTTTTTAAATGCCTACTGATTGTACTCAGAAAAACACAAAATCTCAGGTGTTTTTGGAATCCTGTCCTAGATTTTTATTTGGAAGCTTACTGCATCTCAGATATGCATATATATTAAATATAATTAAATTATATACATAAATTAATTAAGCAATTGGGAAATTGAATTTCACAATGGATCACTGACTTTAAACTACAGAATTTTACCTTGGGCTGAATTAAAAAGTAACCGCTTGGTGTTTTAATGTCTTGTTATAAAAGTTTCTTTACTATATACCAGCATGGCTAAATTCTAGAAGACTGATCTCTGCAAAGTGTTACTTGAAAGAGTGAAAAATATGGGAGTTATTTTGTGAAAATAATATTTTTAAATGAGTGTGTAGAATTTGTTAGCAACAGTTAGTTACTTTTTAAGAGCCTCTTGGTTATCACAGTTAGCACTTTTGCTTCTTTAAAAGTCAGTGTAGAGGATATTTTTGATAATTTCTGTAACTAAACCACAAACATTAAAAATGAAGGAAAGAAAAAAAAAAATAAAGATGTATGAAGTGTGGTGCCTGTAAGTTGATTTTTTTCTTAGTCCAGCCTGATTACAACTGATCATTGGTCTGTTAAGGGGCCAAAAGTGGAAGATTGAGAGGGGTTATGCTTGAGGCAGGGGACAAGGCCATGCACAGTTTCAGAAGTGATCCATTTCTTTATGCTGCAATGGTCCTATCATCTATGACCTCTTATAGTCCAAAGTCCTATAGACTGAACATTAACATACAGATTTCTTAGCAGTGATGCTGCCATTAGAGTGATTAAATGGTGGTTGAATAGCTCCTGTCCTTGCCTGTAAAGATACATGACCTCACCTCCAAAGAGTAGAGAATGGAATTCATTTTGTTATGGTTTTAGAGAAGTAATAAAAAAAAATTATTAAAAACATTGATTTTAATTTGCTCTCCTAAATTACTAGGATCACAAAATACTTGTATTTTGTTTTAATTCACTTCGGAGACATTTCCATGATGTTTAAGTGCTCAAAATATTAAAATATAAATTTTTAAATATAAGTATAAAATATTAAAATATAAATTTTATATTATAAATAATATAAAATATTAAAAAAATAAATTTAAAAAATATGAATCTCAAAGATTTTCTGAATTAGACCACTGCGATTTTATTCAAATATATTTATATATTTTAATGTAAGCCAAAGTCAGGATTGGAGTGGTGATACATAGATATCATATAGATATCTATAGGGTATAGATGACATCAGAGGCTAGAGCTAATAGAGCACATTCATTCTAAAGTTCATGTGTAAGAGATGTGGGGTTAGCCACTTCATAAAATGTCAGGGATTCAGAAATACACAGTCAAAAACTCAGTAAATAATGGGTCAGAATTTACAAATAGATGAGAACCTTATGCCTTATGCCCTTGATTTTTCTTTCTAAGAAAAAAAATCTAACCACTCTCATAATTAAAAATCCATCATGGTTCTGTAGTTCCCCAGGACAAAGCCTAAATTCTCCAAAAACATTAAAAGCCTCTTAAGATTTCATCTTGATCTGTCTTGCCAGTCTGAACTTCTGCCACTCTCTTCCTCTCTTCTCTTCATTTTTGTGCCCTAACTTTGCCCACACCACACAATTCCCAGCCACACTGAGCCACCTGAGAAGTTTTTAGTATTCCCGTGAATACCCATGGCACCATACGTTTGCACATGTGGTACACTCCCCCTGGATAATTCTCTACCCTTGCTCATGTGAGCCATCTTTGGAAACCTATTCAACATGGAACCTAATGCTAAACTTTCCTGAGTCATTTAGCCAAGTTGGTTGGTTGGCCTTTGATGGTTTTGTAGTACTTTGTTCACACTTCTACTATGTCGTTCACCACAGTGTTTTTTTACTGTCTATTTATGACTCTGTCTCTTCCAATACTTTATGAATGTTTAATATGAGAATCTGGAAGATAGGGCTTATGATCTGAAAATCAGCACATAGACCCAAATTATATGTTCATGGTAAATCTTGGCAAATGGAATATAAGCCTGCATTAAAAATGTTTTCTCTGGGAAATTTCAGACCTAGTGAGTGTTATTTTAAATTCTAGTTACTGATTTCAGTTCTTGGTCTTCCTAAGGCCTGCAGATATCAGTGAAATGCAGTTTCCCTAGGCTAAGGGATGTGTGGCTAGACTATAAAGGTTCATCCTAACCATCTATCTAACATGCCCACTTGTAAGGGCACAGATCCCCAGACCCAAATCCCAAGAGGAATCACATTAACATTTTTAATAATGGAAACTGACTTACCACCAAGCTTAGGCAGTGAAGATTTCTTTGTATGAAGCTTTAAAAAGTTAAAAAAAATTTTGGAGTACCTGGGTGGCTCAGTTGGTTAAACTTTTAACCCTTGATTTTGTCTCAGGTCATGATCTTAGGGTCAGGAGATCAAGACCTGCGCCAGGCTCTGCAGTGAACATGGAATCTGGTTGAGATTCTCTTTCTTCCTCTCCCTCCCTCTACCCTTTCCAGCCTGTGCTCTATTTCTCCTAAAAAAAAAAAAAAAAAAAAAGTAAGTAAGTCTCCCTCTCTTTCCCAAATTCTTTCTTTTTCTTTCTTTCTTTTTTAGTTCTTTGGAGGGGAATGACAAAAACACATAATCTGGGCGCCTGGGTGGCTCAGTTGGTTGGACAACTGCCTTCAGCTCAGGTCATGATCCTGGAGTCCCGGGATTGAGTCCCGCATCGGGCTCCCAGCTCCATGGGGAGTATGCTTCTTCCTCTGACCTTCTCCTTGTTCACGCTCTCTCTCACTGTCTCTCTATCAAATAAATAAATAAAATCTTTAAAAAAACCCACATAATCCATGAATTTATTTTATTGTTGTGGGAAGTTAAAATGAGAGGCATGCTACCAGGTATAATAGAATCAGGAGTATCTTACTTCCATCTTGGCTGTGTCTTTTTTTCAGTCATTATCCTCTGTAGAAGTAGGAGGGTTTTGGCATTCCTGCCAAGGTGGGAAGGAGCATTTGTGCCCTCTGCCTGGACCCTCATAACGACAGAAATTAACCCTCTGGGTTAATGGATTCCAAAAATTTTATATGCTATAACCCCATTAGTAAAAACTTCCATACATGGCTCCTGCTGTTAATTTGTTTATGTATAAATTATATGGCTGAACTACTTTAGGTATAGCATATGTAAAAATGACCAGAGTAGATATAAGTTCATCACTCAATTAGTCTTATCAGTTTGGATATTTTAGGATGACATTTTGGCAAATGGGATTATCATTGTTCTGGTCTTGTAACATGACTGAGGAAGAGCTTGGACTAGAAGTAGGGGTGCCTGTCCTGCTGTTGCCATTCACCTGAGATTGTAGTATCACCAATTTCAAATTGTGTGAATCTTCTAATTTATATGTCCACTTTATAATGGTTGATTGCTTTATGCTGCATAATCAATGGATTAACGTGACAGAGTATATGTAAGCTGTGAAATATCATGAGATGCTGAAAAAGAATGACAAAAGGGAAGGTAACTACCCCTCACATGGTAGGACTTCTATTGTTTCCTCAGAATACCTCACCCATTAAATGGCAGCACCCTTAATTTTGATATGTGGACCAAGGAGAGTACCAATGTCAATCAGCATATTGATGATTAGTGAACTTTAACTGTTTTGATAAACACAAATATACATTAAAGTACTAGTATGGGTATTCCTATACCCCAGTAAAGTAATGCTGGGATACATCCTGAGGAATGATACCTCCTGAGGAATATGTACCCAAATTTGGAGGCAACTACTCTGTGTTATAGTGAATCAGACAAATTCTGACTATGTTCCTCAATATAATTATTGGCAATGCTTAAAGTGCTAAGAGAAATAAAACAAAGTATTTGTCCCAAAAGTAGGTGCAGGCATATGCTTTTTTTTTTTTTTAAAGTGTATGGCTTTCAATAAAATGCATAAATGTATGTTTTCATCTGTGGATTTTAGATCCTATATTTTTTAAAGACTTATTTACTTATTTATTTCAGAGAGAGAGAGAGAGAGAACACCAGGGGAAGGGTAGAAGGAAAGGGAGAGGGAGAATCCACAAGCAGACTTCCCACTGAGAGCAGAGCCCAGTGGTGGGGCTCAATACCAGGACCCTGAGATCACAATTTGAGCTAAAACCAAGAGCTGGCCTCTTAACTGACTGAGCCACCCAAGTGCCCCAATGGATCCTAATTTTGGAAAGATACGCCATTTCCTTTCTTAGCATGCTTCTCTTAAAGTACTCAGTTTTATCATCACTGCTTTAATCAGCATTATATTGTGACTTCTACTGTGCCCCCAATAAGTGGGGCAAGGATGAAATTTTGAGGAGTGCTATAGTTTTTGAAATGTATTTGCAAAAATGTAGCTGACTTGCTTATTACAAACTGCATATACTTATGATTCCAAAATATTTATAAAAGTTCTCCAAGATTGGGATGCCTGGGTGGCTCAGTCAGTTAAGCTGGTGTCCTCCACTTAGGTCATGATCCCAGAGTCCTGGGATTAAGTCCCGAGTTGGGCTCCTTTCTCAATGGCGAGTCTACTTCTCTCTCTGCCTCTGCCTACCATTCTGTCTGCTTGTGAGCTCTCTCTCTCTCTCTCTCTGACAAATAAATAAATAAAATATTAAAGAAAAAAAGGCTCTCCAAGATTCAGAAAGTAAATAAATATCACTTACTTTGTGAGAGCAGAGACTGTTATCTTCAGTGTTATTATGCAAGACTATAGGCCATAGTAGGTGACCTATAAATGCTGGTTGAATAAAAGAAGGAGTATGTTATGTTAATGAAAACTCATTTTGCAGAGTAAATTCTGAAAATCTATGGCAGCCTAAGGTAGTTATGTGATAATTTTAGCCTAGGAAGAGTTAGTAAATTATGAGAGATCACTTTAGAATAATTGAGAAAATGAAGTTTAAAGGACAGAAATGTTTTTTAACTATGAAACAATAAATACGATTGCTCATTAAAACTGAACAAATGAAAACAGAAACCACATTCTGTGTAGCATATGTGCTGTGATAAGATTAATGCATTCTTTTAGAAAGACCCAGTAATAGAAGACACATATACTCTATTGTATATAGTAGAAGTGTCTCAGAAAATTTTCAGGTAAATCAAATGTTACTTGAACTGTTTCAAGCATCACCATATTTTATAAACTTTTTTAAAATAAAGATTTTATTTATTTATTTGTCAGAGAGTGAGAGCACAAGCAGGGGGAGCAGCAAGCAAAGGGAGGGGAAAAAGCAGATTTCCCATTGAGCAGAGAGCCTGATACAGGGCTTGATCCCAGGATCCTGGGATCATGACCTGAGCTGAAGGCAGATGCTTAACTGACTGAACCGTCCAGGCATCCCATATTTTATAAACTTTTAAAATAAGAGTTATTCTTGCTGAAGTTAGATGAAAAGTGTGTTTCTGTGGTGAGAGGAAAGTGGTGGTGGTGGGAAGAAAAGGGGAATTTGGGGGTCTTATTTTATGTCCTTTACCAGAAGGGACGCCCCAGAGCTTCTCAGAGCAATGAGATGATAAATCATAGGTCTCTTTGTAAGAGACCTTAACGGTGTTTTTCATTTATTCATCCAGCATCCATATATATATGTGCAATTACACACTCATTTGGCTAGCATTTATTGTGCATCTTCTATGTTACAGACACTATGTTGGACCTTAGGGGAGTCAGAGAAGTTAGGTAGAGTCTCCCAACCTAACAGGACTTACAGTGTTGTGGGTGATCCCTGCAAGGTGGGATCAGTTACAGAACCTTGTTCTGTTTTGTTTTATTACAGTCAGTTGAGTCTCTTTATAATCAAGTTGATCAATGTTCTTTTTTTAGAAATTAACTGAAATAAGAAATATCTTTTACAAGTCAATTACAACTCTAAAGTAAGCTTTGGACTTCAGGTGATTATGATGTATCAGTGTAGATTCATTTTTTTTTTCAATTTAACTTAATTTTATTTTTTTGTGTGTGTTCCAAAATTCATTGTTTATGCACCACATGCAGTGCTCCATATTACCCACCACCAGACTCACCCAACCCCCACCTCCTTCCCTCCAAAACCTTCAGTTTGTCTTTCAGAGTCCATACTCTCTCATGGTTTGTCTCCCCCTCCGATTTCCCCCAACTCACAATTCTCCATCTCCCAATGTACTCCATGTTATTCCTTATGCTCCACAAGTAAGTGTAACCATATGATAATTGACTCTACTTGACTTATTGCACTCAGCATAATTTCTTCCAGTCCTATCCATGTTGATACAAAAGTTGAGTATCCATCCTTTCTGATGGAGGCATAATACTCCATTGTATATATGGACCGTATCTTCTTTATCCATTCATCTGTTGAAGGGCATCTTGGCTCTTTGCACAATTTGGTGACTGTGGCCATTGCTGCTATGAACATTGGGGTACAGATGGCAATTGCAGGGTCACAGGGTAGCTCTATTTTTAATTTCTTAAGGAATCTCTGCACTGTTTCCCAAAGTGGCTGCACCAACTTGCATACCCACCAACAGTGTAAGAGGGTTCCCCTTTCTCCAAATCCTCTCCAGCACTTGTTTCCTGTTCTGTTGATTTTGTCCATTCTAACTGGTGTAAGGTAGTATCTCATAGATTCATCTTTGATAAAAAATGTACCATTTTGGTGAGTGATGGTGGTAATGGGGGAGGTTCTTGTTCTGTGGGAGTGGGGGAAGGAATATGAAGAATCTCTGATACCTCCCTTTCAATTTTGTTGTAAACCTAAAACTGCTCTTAAAAAATACATCTTTTTTAAAAAGTCATTTACAAAAGGTTTATTGGTAAGTGAAAGTATATAAGCAAACGTCTTATTTGTTTTATATTTTCGGTTCTACAGAGAGCAGATATTTAATGCATTGACATCCATAGTGATATCTTTTTGCCATTGACCTTCAAATTTAGCCTCAATGTATTTACTCAAATTCCTCATTAAATTATATTATATGTAGGAGAAATGCAGATCAGACCAAGATGGTTTGAGGGTTTACTGTGTTCTTGTCTGCTAAATTTTTACTAGCATTATTGTGCATGAGAAAGTTCTACTTGACGCGACATTTCCATATTTCAGCCAGAGTTTCTTAAATTTTTCAGTTCTCATAAAATATAGTTTGAGTCTTTATGCATTATGTATGATTCTTTATGACATCTAATCCCCCCTTTTCACCCTAGAGTATAACTATAAATAGCTATAACATTTAGCCCTGGCTATTGAACAAGCATGAGGAAAATTTAGATCCAAATGGGAATCATTGCTTCGCATTTCATGATTCAATGTACAATTCATGTTTTAAAATGCCTCTTTTATTATTATAAATATGCTCCTTTTTGTCTAATTGTGACATCCTCAAGAACAATTATTGCCAAATGAGTTCGTGGCACTTTAGAATAAGTAACTCCTATGGCTTGAAATGAGTGAAACAATAATTATATTGCAACTAGGGTATTAAAAAAAACTTTTTGTGAAAGTTCTAGCTCAGCCATTTTTGATGGTCATGTGGGACTTATGAATTTATTCTTAAAGCTGGTCAATAAAAATTTAGTTTGAGTTTAAAAGTTGGAAAAAATAGGAACTAGTTATATTTGTATTCTAAAGATATTGTTAAAATTAAGTTTTTTTGGGGGGGAGAATCTTTTTAAACCTTGATCATGAAAATACTAGAATCCTTTCCATTCTTTATATATTGCCATTGCTTTGAGAAATTTAAACTCATATTGGAAACATTGATGTCTGAAATCTTTGCACCTTGCACTGGTATAAGGAGTGAAATACAAACAGGGTGGCTCTAAGGCTTGAATGAGAAAACATATGAAGGCGTTCTGACTTCAATAATTGTTGATTGAATGAATGATTGCATCGTAAAAGAATATGGAAAGCTTTTAACTGTGCTGTGTGAGATTAATTAATAGTGGGAGACCAAGGAAGGGTTGAAATCAGTGATAATTGCAATGACAGGCAAGATTTGGCTCCAACACTTCATTAAACTTCTGTTTTTATGGGGATTTCTTCATTTCCACTGGAATGAACAAGCCAGTGTGCATGACTTATCTGCAATGAACTTTGATGAATTTTTCTAAGTACATAAAAAATGAATTGCATCCTTTTCTCAATCCAAGAAACCCCCTATACCTACACTGATAAACCCTCTGATGCACATGTAAGAAGGCAGGATAATGGACATGAAGGACAATCATCTATATGTATATATAAAATATATATTTTTGCTTGTCAGTAATAACTCTGAACTGCCTACAGCATTCATCGTGCCTCTTAAAAGTCAGGTATTGTATTGAATTCAAAAATTCTCTTATGCTGAGCAGGGAAAGGGGAAAAAAAAAATCAAACACTTTCTGAATTGGGCCCAAATATCCAAGGTTAATTTTCTGAGAAAGCTGCAGCGGCTAGATAAGGCCATCCCCTGCAAATTAGTTTTGCCTGCCTGGATTACAGCTAAATTTATGCAGCTTGCCTTATCCTTTCGGAAGCGCCTCTGAAGTGTCGTAATTAACTGGCACACATAAAGTGAGCACATTTTCTGCTTGGTGGCGGCCATTCCTCATTTCATCTCCGTTCTAACCCGAATGGAAAGGTAGTTTCTTATTTTTACTGTTAAAAACACACATGAATGCACTTGTGTGTGTGTGTGAGCAAACACACGCACACACACACACAATCTCCCATACTTTACCAGAAGTCTTTGAAAACCATCATAAAACAGCTTTAGAACAGTTTGGAAATTTAAAGGGATAAAGAATACTGCTGAGAAAGCGGAGAGAAATTTTTGCATAAAATTGAAATCAGAAGAAAAGCCACCTTTATGAAGTGGCTGGACTGCTTTTTTTTTTTAACTAGAAAAATTGCGTTTTAAGACATTTTCTTTATGTAATTCTCAGTTATCTCAATGGAAACTCAAAAATTGCCAAGATATGGTGAAAACAAGCATATTCACAATCAATATACCTTTATTTTGTACTCTCCATTGTTGTTTCTTTATATATTTTGCATATTCTCCATGTCACCCCCAATTTTTTGAGATTAATACTTCCATTAAAACTTAAGCTAAAAAAAAAAAAAGCTCAGAGAAAACTGTCCTCAGACACCTTTCTAGAGATATGGCTCCATCTTTCCATTCATTTATGTATGTATTACTTAGGCTGAACAACTTATTTATCTTCTGAACACAGGGCTGAAGCAGTCAGTATTTATTGAATATCAATATAAGCCTTTGTCAGAACTGTCCCTGGAAACATATTTGCCTCTGGTCAGCTCCTGGAAAATACTGTAGATATTTTAGTGCTCTTTGCTTACCATACTTCATTAAGGATTTTTTTTTTTTTTGTCTTTGTTTTGAAAATAAAACACTGGATTTGCAGCCTGCAGAAGCTGATCAAGAATTCCACAACATCCAGGTTCATGGAGTGCCACACTGAGTATGACACCAGATCAGTCATAATCCTCAAAGAGCCAGGAGAGATTTTCTCTTGTCCATCCCACACTCTGGTCCCAGATTTTCTTTGGCTTCAGTTCCTCATAGAGTTATTACAAGGATTAAATGAGTTAATACATATAAAATGTTTAGAACTGTGCCTGGCACTTAGCAAATGTTCAATAAATGTTAGCTCTTATTCTAGTCTCAGTAGGATGCTGCTCTAATGTGGGCTTCTGGCTGAGTTTTTATTCATTCACAAAGCAGTTGATTTTTCTCCAATGAGCTTTTATTTTTAGCAGGTGAATCATATCAGAATTGCATTTCTTTCTTCTTGTAAGGTCTTCCCTTCCTGAAAAAGGCAGAAAAAAACACTTTCTGCATTTTCTAGTGACTTTTTCCTTCCAATTTCCCTTCTTTTCTCTGCAAATCCAGGATGTCATATTTCATCCTCTTTCCTAGGTATACCCTGTGGGGCCCTCTAGGTCTTTTACTTACTCTCCCTTTATTATTCTTATAACACTTACTCCCTTTGATTCTCATTTCTAGAAATGTTTGTCTCTCTCAAGTAAACAGTCACCAGAAACAGAACACCCCAAACTCTTTTGTGTATGGGAAGAACCTAGTGGTGCCTCAAGGAAAATGTTATTTGAATGCAGAAGTCATCTAATACAGTGTAAAAGATATTTTCCTTCCTTAATTACTTTTTCTCATGGGAAAATTGCCACACTGAGATTGCCTTTATATGAAATAGAATGTTCACTTTTTCAACTCAACTGCACCTCTAAAAGACAATCAATGGGGCACATGGGCGGCTTAGTTGATTAAGCATCTGACTCCTGATTTTTGGCTCAGGTCATGATTTCAGGGTCCTGGGATGGAGCCCCGCCTCGGGCTCTCCTCTCAGCAGAGAGTCCACTTATCTCCCTCTTCCTCTGCCCCTCCCCCTCCACACACTGTCTGTCTCTCTCAAATAAATAAACAAATCTTTATTTATTTTTATTTTATTTCTGAAAAAGATTGTATTTATTTGTTTGACACACAGAGAGGGACAGTGAGAGAGGGAACACAAGCAGGGGGAGTGGGAGAGGGAGAAGTAGGGTTCCCGCTGAGCAGGGAGCCCTATGTGGTGCTCCATCCCAGAACCCTGGGATCATGACCTGAGCCCAAGGTAGACGCTTAACTACTAAGCCACCCAGGTGACTCAGTAAATAAATCTTTATAAGAAAAAGACAATCAGCAATTTGTAAAAGTCATCACTTGGATCTATAGCTTGATTATTCCACTAACTTTCAGAATACCTTCCAACTGATGGTGGTTCTTGGTGTAGGGAGTAGAACTGGAGCTTTATGTTTTGATGACTTCTTAGAACTGAGAGAGAGAATCAGACAAAATGTTTTCCAATAGGAAATGTTAGACTTATTTAGGACATAGGAGTGTTGGTCCTGGTTCTAGTCCAAGGCACTAACATGCTAAGTGTTTGGAAAGTAAATGTAGTAGGATTACCTCTAAAGCTGAGGCTAATAGGCTGCTCACTTTGAGGGACCAAAAATACCAGTCAAGAGGGTAGACTTCAAGTTACCTGGCTTAGACTTTGTTATTGAAGTAAGAGTGCTTGAATGACACGTTATAGTTATTCAAATCTTGAGTCAGGAGACAGTCATAGTCCTGAGATTAATATATTATTCAGTTCTTGATGACTTAATTAAAACAGTAACTCCCTGAGAAACCTATAGGATTCTGACCACCAGGGTATGGTTTATTTTTACATAGGAGCCCAAGAGCGTTATTTCAACTTCTGATTCTAGGAAGACCTGGCCAGGTGAAGTGCGGTATCCCTGGGCAGGAAAGGGGGCGGGTGAAATTCCGTAACCCAGAGCTGACACACAAACTGTGTTATGGGTGAAAACTGGTTGTAGCACAGTCAGCGGCTGAGGCTAGAAGCCCTTCAGGGAATGATGATCACAGCTGTGACTGGGACTGAGTAGGCCCTTTGGAGTCTAACTATGGGGTCTTCCTGCAGCTTGGCAGGCATCTGCCATCATGGAAAAGTGAAGCGGGATCTGTGGCAATCTAGTTGCTTTGCCATCATCATGAAGCAACGAGAAACAATGCCATTGACAGAATTTTCTCTCTTCTCCTTCCTTTGGAAGGGGATAGACTTCTAGATTTAAGTGTAAAACTTAAGTGGCTATGTAATTTATTCCATTGGAGATGTAACATACTTATATGTTTTAAACGAGTGTGTGCTTTGTTGATCATAAAATAATACACATTCATTGTATAAAATTTGGAATATAAGATTGGAATTTAAAAAAATCTGTGAGGTAACCTTGCAAAAAATGTATTTGATGCACTTCGCTGTACTTACTCTTACCACTTCAAATATTTAGTGTGTGACTAAGCACCCAAGTTATTTTATGGCTGTAATTGACACTTGGGGCTATCATAGACATTTTACAACCTATGTATAACTGTACTACAAGGAGAGCCACACCAGATCTTACTTTACGTATTCTCATCTCAAACAATATCAAAAGCTAATGAAAGGAGGCTTTTAAATGCAACAGCTATGCATAGACAGTCTTAACGTTAATGAGACTATTAGCATAGTGGAATGACTACACAGGTTGATCCACAGCAAGATTTAAGCAAAATACCTTAAATCAGTAATTACCAGCAAATACTTAAGGAATGCATAATATTCTTTCCCATTCAAGGAGAGGTAGCTCTCTATTGCCTCCCCCTGAAATTTTATAAACTCTTGAAGGTAGGAATGAGAGGAGGAATAATGAGTCAAAAGAAAACCCAAGGATATATCTAGAGTACCGTATGACCTCTTGACTTGAATCAGGCTTTGAACTGAGCAGAAAAAGAAAGTATTTTGATCAAATTGCTCTCATCTTATTTTAAAAGTCTTGTATAATGTTTGCTTCAAAGAGCTGTTATTACGTTTTTTATATTTGAAAATATAGATTAAACTAATTTCTTAGAATTATGCTGCAAGCTTTCATGTGAGGAAAATCCCTATTTTCAATCTTAATGTAAAAATACATTTTAAAGTAAGTTTTTATTTGTATCTCTTGCTTTAAAAAATGTTTGGTCGTTTTGGAAGGACTTGAGTGTTGATGTCAGATTTTCTTGTTTGCTGGCTGTGACAGAACTCTCTCTGTTCACTGAAAATTCCCCTGAAATGACAGAGTCTGTGAAGATTAAGAACATATTTAAAACTTAGTAAAATGTTAGGCAGTTTATTTAAGGTGTGTTAATTTTAATAAAACTGAGACTAACTTACACCAGAAAACAAAGGCTTATATTCTGAAAACCATGAAGAAGAAAGTCAATTATTCATAGAAATAACATGGCTTCTAACAACAAAACAATAGCAACAATAAGAATGCCACCATCTTTGGAAAAGGTTGAGAATTAACTTTCATTTTTTCTAGAATTAGATAAAACTAAGCTTCGTTTAGAGCCTCAGAAAAGTAATACTGCTTAAAACAAAAGGCTTTCCAAAGACTACTCATTTTTTTTTCCTATTTACTTTTAAAAAATACGATTTGCCTATGTTGAAGGTATACAGCATGATGATTTGATAAACTATACATCCTGAAGCCCACTCATTCTTAACTTATTCTTTCTAGAATGTCTTGGATGTAACCCCCTTTCCCTGTCCCTCTTCCTCCTGGCTGGAGATGCAAAGCCCAGGCAAACACTCGGTTCTTTCACATTGACGTGAACACTTAGTTCTTTTTCTTCCCTGCACTGGCAAGTGCTGCTCAGCACGGAAGGACTGGCTGCTCTACGAAATGCCCCCGTACTGAGGATTCTTTTCAGGTCACCCTCAGCAGCTAATCCCCGTCCCAGCTTCCAGCAGCTGTTTCTTCAGTGATGACCCTGGTTGCAAAACACTCCTGCCAGCAGCGGCTCTCATGACTGAGATGATATTCAGCTTCTAGTGGTTGTTTTCCATTGGCAGGAAAGGGAGGCAGGCAGCTAGCTGCTTTGATCTAGGCTTGTTGGTCTTTCATCCATGGGACAATTTAGGATGATTAGAGTGATTCCCCTTGCATTTACCTTTATACTCTCCCAGTACCCTCTGTCTAAGACTACTTCCCTTCAGGCTTGGGAAACAGGTCTGTTCAGAGATGGGAAAGGGAAGGATCTAGGGCAGCATCCTGCTCAGAGTCACCCAAAACTTTTGTTTGTGTCAGTTTCCAGAAACTGAGACTTTTTTTGTGTGACTTTGTTTGTGACTTCGTCACATCCTTTCTGCCTTCCCTGCCCTTGCACATAGACGATGCCTTGTTCTTGTTCCTGATGCCCTGAGCTGTTCCTGGGCCTCAAGTGTCTGTGTTGGTACCCAGTCCAACGCTCCAGGCCTTCTGTGTTCTTATCCTTCTCGCAGGGTGAGGATTTCTTTCTCTGATCCTTGGAACACAGGCGGAGTTCAGCTGAGTGCTTTGTTCGGGCCTTCCCTACATGCTGTGGGTCCTGGTTCTGAACAGTTAGTCCTCAAAGCAGCAGCACGTAGCAAGAGTCATGCCAAGCCTTCTAGTACAGTGTGTTAGAGGCTGCTGTTTGGAACCCTAGTTCCAATTCTACCCACTAGGTTTGCTTTATATTTGCATAACCATAGGATTCTTGGGCATTTTTCCCAGGAAGAGAGAGCATGTTATTCAAAAGGTAAATTTCAGTCTCTGAATTTTTCCAAATAAAAAATACCTGGAAGCTTTGTTTCAGTGTTAACTCTGCTGGTGCGTTATGTTCTCTTATGCCTCCTTGGTCCTTCCTGCTCTGAACGTCCAGCAATAAAGTAGTTTTCTCTGAGCCCTGGGTCTGGGGCAGGCATTGCATTGTTCTTCAAGAATGTTGAGGAGGGTAATGTCATTCCCTCCTGGGGATGACTGTCTCTCTCTTGTTATGAACACATAATCTCATTTTTTTTAATATAATTTTTTATTTTTTATAAACATGTATTTTTATCCCCAGTGGTACAGGTCTGTGAATCACCAGGTTTACACACTTCACAGCACTCACCAAAGCACATACCCTCCCCAATGTCCATAATACCACCCCCTTCTCCCAAACCCCCTACCCCCAGCAACCCTCAGTTTGTTTTGTGAGATTAAGAGTCACTTATGGTTTGTCTCCCTCCCAATCCCATCTTCTTTCATTTATTCTTCTCGTACCCACTTGAGCCCCCATGTTGCAACACCACTTCCTCATATCAGGGAGATCATATGATAGTTGTCTTTCTCCGCCTGACTTATTTCGCTAAGCATGATACGCTCTAGTTCCATCCATGTTGTCGCAAATGGCAAGATTTCATTCAAGAAGATGTGGTATATATACACAATGGAATACACATAATCTCATTTAATTCTTTCCACATTCTCTAACATATAGGCAAAGTAAGGTTCAGAGAGTCGGAACTTTTATATACATGGATTTGGAAAAACTCTTTCATTTTTCTTTATATACCTCTCTTTAGAGAGTTCTGGGTCAAAATGCAAATTAAATTCCCTGAGAAAAATTCTTCAAGGTAAATATGCAAATGTGCTCTAATTATGGCCATGTATTACATATGAATATGCCCTTCCTTGTAACAAAATTGGTTTCTGTTATTAGGTATTTCCATGTGTTAAATATTTATCATTGCTTTGATAAATTAACATGCTACAACAGATTATTGACCCTTTCTTTTACAATTTTTCCCCTAACCTTAACATTGTGAAGTCTGCGTAATCTGATCAGTGTAACTGTATTTGGTTGAAAAGAAGTTTGGGTTACACTCTAGGTATGAGTGTTGAAAATATTCACTAAGGCTATATTAGAACTGTTAGCAAATGAATAAAACAGGAGATGAATACCTAAAAGATTATTCATGTAGGAATTTGAAAATTTAACAATTATCATGACAGCAGAGTTGTAACATCCGAGGTTGCTGGTTTTATGTAGGATGATTACTTTGGGGTATTTTGTGAAGATCAAGAAAAGCACAAATCCATGCCATAAATAATATTCTAGTGAAAGTCATGAAAATACCCAAAATATATCAATAACCATGAGGAAGGGGGTGGGTTTTTGAATAAGGGACGTATTTGGGTTCTAAGTCTTATTTCTTAATTTCACTATTTCTGTGACTTTAGGAAATTCACTTACCTTCTTGATTCTTCTGTTTTATTACATAGGACCAATAATAATATTCATGTTACAAGCTCTTGTGAAGTAAAATATATGAAAGTGCTTTATTAACTAAAATATCCTATACGTACTAGCTTTATCTATTTATGCTTTGTTTGTTTGTTTGTTTTTGTTTTTAATTTACAAAGCAGTGCTTTAGGCAGGGTGGGGACTAGAATGGGATATTGAACACAAACAACAGAAGTCCCTCACATGAAAGAGCTTGCGTTTTAACCATAACCATGTTCAAAGCAAGAATTTTAAGGCTAAATTTTTCTCTAAGTTAGAATCTGATGGAGTTTATTTCATAGCTTATTTTCATCTAAGCCCAAAGAAAGGTTTAAAAGGTTGAAGATATTTGTGTTTATTTAGTAAAATTCTGTGTCATGGAAAGTTCCATGATGTGTACTTTTGAGATTATTTTGCACATGTAGATAAGGGGACAAGGGCTAGATTTGGGGTATTTATAAATTAGGATAGTGAAGAGATTGAGAACTTCTAAGTAGAACTGTCATTTCTTTGCTTCTTGATATCAACTGCATACTTCAGAAATGACTGCTTTAAAATATGTTATCTTTAAAAAGCAGACTTAGTGTGACAGTCCAGGTTCCTCAAATTCTTTAAGATTTGACTAATAATCTGCCTTTTTCAAGAAATCACTTTTTGATTTAAGTGTGCCAGTATGGCTTCGTGTAACTTTATACACAAATACTCAAGCTGTTACAGTGTGGTAGATTGCATCAAAAATAAATGAATTAATATTTCTAGTCCCACATACTCTTCTTGCCACTCTTGTATCAAGAGGTAGAGTCTGTTTCCATCTCCTTGAACTCAGGCAGGCCTGTGTGACTACCTTGACAAATAAGAATGAAGTAGAAGGGAAGATACATCATTTCCAAGGCTAGGTCATAAAAATAGTATAGCCTCTTCCTGCATCTCTTCCTCTTGGGACATGCAGCTTGCAATAAGTCCAGCTACTCTAAAGCTACCATACTAGAGAGTTCCTATGAAGAGAGCTTGTGGAGATGGAGAGAGACATCTGAGGAGCCCAGATGTAGCAGTCCCCAGATGTTTGTGTTCTCCCTGCACATTGAGCCTTTGGATGATTACAACCTCCTGCCTTCAAGTGGTCCCAGCTGATGCTGAGTGGGTTAGAGATAAGCTGATCAGATTCCACCTTCATGAATAAAATAAATAGTGCTGGTGTTTTAGACCACTAAGCTTTGGGGTGGTTATGTGTTCAGAGATAATTGGAAAAGACAATAACCCAAGTGACCATTTGGTTATGTATGAGGTGACACACTTAATATAACTAAATATAATATTTAGTTTCTGTCTGTTTATATTGATTTCATTACTTGTGCATAACCATTAGGTAACCAATGCCTAGAGATATTTTTGCATGAAATCTAATTTGCATAAATCCTTTGTATTGGATACACTGCTAGGTATATGTTGGAAACTGGTGGCATTATTTGATGTAATATAGGGTGTGCCAGTATGGCTTCCTGTAACTTTATAACTCATTATGCACACATCTTTTTTTACTGGCTTATTTTTATTTATTTCTATTTTTCTAAAGTGAGCTCCATGCCCACTGTAGGGCTTGAACACAAGAGCCACATTCTCTACTGACTGAGCCAGCCAGGCACCTCGATTATGTGGACGTCTTCCTGGATTACTTTATTAGTTAGGGTGAACGGGGCTGCAAGTGACAAAAAGTCCAACTAAAGTGGCCAAACCAAAAGACATGTGTTATCTTAATAAATAAAAAGTTTAGAGGTAGATGCCCCTAGATTTGCCTCCATCAAACTCAACACACTTGCTAGGTTTTACAGGCTTGCGTCCTCAAAGTTACAAAAGGGCTCCAGATACCCCAGATGCCAGGAGAACATCCAGTTAAAGAATGGCTTTCCTCTTGTGTATCTCTCCTATTTTTGCAGAAGACCACACCAGGCTTCCCTTCAGGGGTCATTGGTCAGTGTCAGTTTAATGATCTTGGAAGTGCCTTGAATAATCAGGCAATATCATGAGAAATATTCAGAATTCTATTAAAAAATAATTTTATATCATAAAAGTGGTATGGTCCTAAAAGTTAGGGAACTTATGAAGAGATCAGAGCATATCAAGTTTAATTATCTTTAGGATTAGATAGCCAGAATACGTTTATATTATAAGACCTAAAAATGCAAAATACAATCATATCATTACTGTGTGTGAATGGGACACATATTCTGCTGACTCTGAGACACTAAGAACAATGGCTCTCTTAGTTATAAAATCCCTGTTTTAGTCTATGAAGAGCATCTTTTAGCTTATAAAGGTTACTCTAGCAGGACATATAAAAACAAAACAAAAAAAGCCCCCACCAAAACAAAACAAAACAAAAAGACAGTGATACTGCCAAAATACAGAGTTGTTCAGCAATCACAACTGATGGCAAAGTTATTGTTCAAAATTGCCTGTTTTGACATAACTATTACCTAAATAGTTAAGCACCTTTCAACCCTAGGGAAATGAGAATTCAGCATCAATTAGTCTAAGATAATCAAACAATGGTTTTAAATTAATTGATGTTTTATATAACTGTAATTTTTAAGAAATTGGCTCCAGTAGACTTAAACTTAGATGTTGACTCGGTTATTCCCATTTAAAATATAAAATTATCAGTTTTGATCTGTGTCTTACATTAAGATCTTACTAAGTTTGCATACAACATTGAAACATCTTTGACAACATAAGATTCATAATACTAATAATACATTTATTAAATTCAAAAGAGTAAATTTTGAACACAAAAAGTTTGCATTAGGTAAAATAATTTAAGTCCTTTAATATTTGAATACATTTAATTTATAAATATAGATTAAAATGTTTGAAGTTGTTTAAGTTTGTAAATGGTCAAGAAATAATTGGCCTTTAAAACCAATTATTAAGACTTGTTAGATTATTAATAGAATTATACTAAATCTATAAGCTGAAACCTGGGGACTGGTTTTTCAAATATGTGATGTTAATAAAATAAATTTTAAAATTTTAAAAGCAGGGGCACCTGAGTGGTACAGTCATTTAGGTGTCTGACTCTTGCTTTCATCTCAGGCCCTGATCTCAGGGTTGTGGGATCAAGCCCTGCATCAGACTCTGCGCTCAGCAGGAGTCTGCTTAAGACTTTCTCTCTCTCTCTCTCTTTCTCTCCCCCTCTCCAGGGCTCTGCTCTCTTTTTCAAATAAATAAATAAATAAATAAATAAATATTTAAAAAATTCAAAATCAAAGTAAATGTATGGATAATTTTTTCCTGACCACAAAAATTGCCTTCAAATTGCCTTTCACCAAGAAATTCATATTTAACATCAAAATCTTATTTATGTTTATTCTTAAACCAATTGCTGGCAAGCGTCATGTGTCCACAGTGATTCATTCAGACATCATTAGATTATAGGGGCCTCTCCCAAGCTCCTGTTTTCAGAGCTCATCTTAACAAAATCAGGGCATCCATCATAAATAGAACTTCCTGCCTTGTATACTAAGTGATAAAGATCTTACTCAACTAAGTTCTTAATTTTTGTTTTTGGGATGAACATTGTGATCTCTTTGTAGATGCATGTTTACTCTTTTGAATAAATGTAACTCATTGGGGGCACCTGGGTGGCTCAGTGGGTTAAAGCCTCTGCTTTCAGCTCAGGTCATGACCTCAGGGTCCTGGGATTGAGCCCCACATAGGGCTCTCTGCTCAGCAGGTAGCCTGCTTCCCTTCCTCTCTCTCTGCCTGCCTCTCTGCCTACTTGTGATCTCTGTCAAATGAATAAATAAAATCTTTAAAAAAAAGTAACTCATTGATAATTCCTTTATGCTTTAGTGAGTTACTAAGACTTCCAATTAAATCTTAATTGTATCCTTTTAAATAGCTGTTTTGAAGTTTGCTTTTTTAGATCTTAAAGGTTTTTTTTTCCTCCAGCTTGCTGAACATCTAAGGTTTCATCTTCCCTGAGTATCACAAGGATCCTCCTTCCCTGGTGATTCTGAGAGAAATCTGGAAAGGAATTTTGGAAATATGCCAATGTAAAAAGCAAACGTTAATTCTGATGCCTTAAGAAACTGAAGTGTGGGGGTTCTCAGCCCCTGGCTTGTAAACTCTTTCCCTCTTCCTATCTGTATTGTATTTCTTATAAATGGCAAAATCTTGTTTTTAAATTCTGAGTCTGTAGCCTTCTACAGTAAGATTGAACAAATTCCAAGTTCTGCTGGAAAGAAAGAATAGAGGTCATGGGAGTAGAGAGTGATTGGTTAGGCTGCTTAGTGTCTGTCATAATCTTTCAAATAGATAAGCTCTGATCTTTTGACATTTTTATTTGGCCACAAATATATAAGGTTTTGTTGATATCCTTTGATCAGTATTAATGGTTAAGAAAGTTAAATTCCTTTTTTCTAAAAGAAGTTCTAAATGATGTTTTATAATAAACATTTATGCTATAAGAATAAAGTCATTCAGATATTTCATTATTTCTAATGGAGCAACTAAACCAGACAACCCATTCTATGAAAAATTGATGCCTAAGTATTTATTGGTAGAATCACTTAGATATGATAAATGGGAAATACATTAAAAATAAACACAGAATGGAAAGAGATCTAAAGGCTAATTAATGATGTAATTTAGATTAAAATAATTTACTTCTTTTGTATTATTCAACCATCAAGCTAATAAATTTTTCTTCAGTGCCTGCATATGCAAAGCACAAAAAACATAATTAAAATTTTATGTTCTATATGGGACACAGACTCTCTGAATTTAAGAAGTTTCACAGTATGAGATTGAATGTGATAATTGTCACATTAGTTGTCTAGGTGCAGAGTGCATAGATAGGAATTCTGGGAAAGGAAAATACTTTCAGTTGACATGATAGGAGATGTCTTATAGTCTAAACCTCTCTCCTAAGTTTTGGATTACTTGGTAGCTGCCTACTAGACATATCCATTTTGATCTGGGATCAGTTAGTTAACAACTGGCTCAAAAGCTTTGTAAAGCAGACAACCCAGAGCTAGATAACTTAAAAGTTAAAACAAGCAACATTTAAATATCACTTATGCATACAGTGTAAGGTGTCTAGCAACCAAAGTTTTTACTATTTAAATGAGTAAATAATAAGTAAATAATGGATGAATGAAGAGGATATTGGATTTGAAAGAATTTTGAAGGATGCTAAGATTAGGAATTGTTGAAAAGACATCCAAATTAAAGAATATAGATGTAAAGCTAATACATGCAAAGTGTATTATGGGATATAGTGAATGGGCTAATTTGCCTAGAATGCAGCATTGAAAAATAGGGAGAGATAAGTAAAAATCAGGATAAGGTCTCAATGAGATGCCTGGACTCAGCTGGTAAACAGCTAAAAGATTTAGAAAGAGAGTTTCTGATAAAATTGTGTGGTAGGAAAGTTATGAAATATGGATTTAAGGGGTAAAGCCAGTTGTGAAGATAACTAAACAGACCAAGAAAAAGATGATGGGGGTCTGAATTAAGATAGTGGCTATGAAATGAGAAAGGCACATGTAAGTGAAATGTAATGGAAAATTGAGTCTCAGCATGTTATATCAGGGTTTTAATAGTGGTGAAAGATACATGAAACTTTGATCTGACATGGTAAGAAGGGTGTTACTACAGAAAAACTAGGAGGGTCATTTATATTGGATGAGACTATCACAGGTTCAGACTTAAAAAATTCAGATTTGACAATGATGGTTGTGGATAGGTAGCCTCTTGATGGCACCTAATAATCCCCACCTCCACTGTTTCACACTCAAGAGTAATCTCCCCTA
Organism: Mustela lutreola; assembly: GCF_030435805.1. Taxonomy (NCBI): domain Eukaryota; kingdom Metazoa; phylum Chordata; class Mammalia; order Carnivora; family Mustelidae; genus Mustela; species Mustela lutreola. The sequence continues at coordinate 138,752,027 of NC_081293.1, read as the reverse complement.
GAGTGTGGGCTGGGTTTAGTGAATTTTTCCTAATGAATACAATATAGCAGAAGAAGGTTGTCACTTATGAGGTTAGGTTCTAAAACAAAGTGAAATGGAACAACTTTCAGCTTCTATCTTGGTGCTCTCTTTTGTTCTCAGATTGTTTGCCCTGGGAAAGCTAGCTGCCATGGAGACCATGTGTGGCAAGGGACAGATACATGACAACAACTATACAAGTGAGCTTGGAAATGCATTACCGTCCTTCTCCAACTGAGCTTTCCAGGTGCGATCAGCGCTTTAGCTAATATAGTTTAGCTTGAATACAGCCTCATGAGAGATCTTGAGCCAACGGTACCCAGATACGCCAAATACAGATTTCTGACACACTGTGAAATAATACATGCCTGTTGTTCTGAGTTGCAAAGTTTTAGGGTAAATGGTTTTATAGTAATCAATAACTAATAGAGTAATTTATTCCAGTGGTACTGTTCATTTGATTGGGAATGAGTTTATTCATGGTCTTGAAATTAAATGTTCTGAGGGAAGAGTTAAAGGGTTGGTAAATATATATACCAAAGACAGAGCCACAGAGATACTATATTTAGGACAGAACTCAAGGAAAAAGGCAGTTTCAAAGATAATATGATCAATTATGCCAGGTAATAAAAATAGGTAAACTAATTGAATTTTCCTTCAGATTGTCCAAATGATGCATTTATGGGGGATTACTGAGCCAATTGAACAAAATGAGAGACTCTCCAATCAATCATCATACATGGTTGGTTTCATTCAAAACACAGAAGTTCTGGGACTCCTGGGTGGCTCAGTGGGTTAGGCCTTTACCTTCGGCTTGGGTCATGATCTTAGGGTCCTGGGATAGAGCCCCGCATGGGGCTTTCTGCTCAGTAGGGAGCCTAGTTCTCCCTCTCTCTCTGCCTGCCTCTCTGCCTACTTGTGATAGCTCTCTCTCTCTCTCTGTCAAATAAATAAATAAAATCTTTAAAAAAAACCCAACAATACAGAAGTCCAAATATTAGTAAACTAACATGAATGTAAATATTACCTCCATGAAAAGCTGGGGTAATTAATGTAATTTAGGTTGGTAGCTCCATTAAGCAATATTAGTAATATGAAATTTAACTATACAGATTATATAGATTTATTGAAATCCAAAAGAGGTATTGTTCACCAAGTACCATAAAAGAGAGTTAATGTGGAGGAGTCAAGATGGCGGAAAGTAGCAGGCTGAGACTACTTCAGCTAGCCGGAGATCAGCTAGATAGCTTATCTAAAGATTGCAAACACCTGAAAATCCATCAGCAGATCGAAGAGAAGAAGAACAGCAATTCTGGAAACAGAAAAACAACCACTTTCTGAAAGGTAGGACCAGCGGAGAAGTGAATCCAAAGTGACGGGAAGATAGACCCCGGGGGGAAGGGCCAGCTCCCAGCAAGCGGAGGAGCAACGGCGCACAAAATCAGGACTTTTAAAAGTCTGTTCCGCTGAGGGACATGCTCCAGAGGCTACCCGGGGCAAAGCCCACACGGGGTCAGCATGGAGTCAGGTCCGACAGGGTCACAGAAGGATCGGGGGTGTCTGAGTGTCGCAGAGCTTGCGGGTATTGGAATGGGAAAGCCGGCTACAGAGACAGAGCCGACAGTAAGCTCGCAGCTCGGTGTTACCTTGAACCGGTCGCAGGCTCAGTGAGCTCAGAGCGCGGCCGGAGGTCAGGCAGACGGGAGTAACTGGGCGCAGTTCTCTGAGGGCGCAATGAGGAGTGCGGCCCTGGGCTCTCGGCTCCTCCGGGCCAGAAACCAGGAGGCCGCCATTTGTACTCCAGTCCTCCTGAACTCTACGGAAAACGCTCAGGGAAAAAAAGCTCCTGAAAGCAAACCCGAGCGGATTACTCACCCCGGCCCATGGTAAGGGGGGTGTAATTCCATCTGGGGCAAAGACACTTGAGAATCACTACAACAGGCCCCTCCCCCAGAAGATCAACAAGAAATCCAGCTGAGACCAAGTTCACCTAACAAGGAGTGCGGTTTCAATACCAAGGAGAGCAGCAGAATTCCAGAGGAGGAGAAAGCCAAGCACGGAACTCATGGCTTTTTCCCTGTGATATTTTTTAGTCTTGCAGTTAATTTAATTTTTTTCTTTTTCATTTTTGTTTTTTTTTCTCGCCTTCGGGTAAAAAAATTTTTTTTAACTGTTACCTTTTTCTTTTTTAACGATTTTTTACTAGTTTATCTAATATATATATTTCTTCTTTTTTATATTTTTCTTAGGTGTTTTCTTTTTTTTAAATTCTTTTCTTTTCTTTTTTTTTTTCCTTTCTTCCTTTTTGAACCTCTTTTTATCCCCTTTCTCCCCCCTCACGATTTGGGATCTCTTCTAATTTGGTTAAAGCATATTTTCCTGGGGTTGTTGCCACCCTTTTAGTATTTTACTTGCCCCTTCATATACTCTTATCTAGACAAAATGACAAGACGGAAAAATTCACTGCAAAAAAAAGAACAAGAGGCAGTACCAAAGGCTAGGGACCTAATCAATACAGACATTGGTAATATGTCAGATCTAGAGTTCAGAATGACAATTCTCAAGGTTCTAGCCGGGCTCGAAAAAGGCATGGAAGATATTAGAGAAACCCTCTCGAGAGATATAAAAGCCCTTTCTGGAGAAATAAAAGAACTAAAATCTAACCAAGTTAGAAAGAATTAGTGATATAGAAGACCAAATGACAGAGAATAAAGAAGCTGAGCAAAAGAGGGACAAACAGCTACTGGAGCACGAGGGGAAAATTCGAGAGATAAGTGACACCATAAGACGAAACAACATTAGAATAATTGGGATTCCAGAAGAAGAAGAAAGAGAGAGGGGAGCAGAAGGTATACTGGAGAGAATTATTGGGGAAAATTCCCCCAATATGGCAAAGGGAACGAGCATCAAAATTCAGGAGGTTCAGAGAACGCCCCTCAAAATCAGTAAGAATAGGCCTACATCCCGTCACCTAATAGTAAAATTTACAAGTCTCAGTGACAAAGAGAAATTCCTGAAAGCAGCCCGGGAAAAGAAGTCTGTAACATACAATGGTAAAAATATTAGATTGGCAGCTGACTTATCCACAGAGACCTGGCAGGCCAGAAAGAGCTGGCATGATATTTTCAGAGCACTAAACGAGAAAAACATGCAGCCAAGAATAGTATATCCAGCTAGGCTATCATTGAAAATAGAAGGAGAGATTAAAAGCTTCCAGGACAAACAAAAACTGAAAGAATTTGCAAACACCAAACCAGCTCTACAGGAAATATTGAAAGGGGTCCTCTAAGCAAAGAGAGAGCCTACAAGTGGTAGATCAGAAAGGAACAGAGACCATATACAGTATCAGTCACCTTACAGGCAATACAATGGCACTAAATTCATATCTCTCAATAGTTACCCTGAATGTTAATGGGCTAAATGCCCCTGTCAAAAGACACAGGGTATCAGAATGGATAAAAAAACAAAACCCATCTATATGTTGCCTCCAAGAAACTCATTTTAAGCCCGAAGACACCTCCAGATTTAAAGTGAGGGGGTGGAAAAGAATTTACCATGCTAATGGACATCAGAAGAAAGCAGGAGTGGCAATCTTTATATCAGAACAATTAGATTTTAAGCCAAAGACTATAATAAGAGATGAGGAAGGACACTATATCATACTCAAAGGGTCTGTCCAACAAGAAGATTTAATAATTTTAAATATCTATGCCCCCAAAGTGGGAGCAGCCAACTATATAAACCAATTAATAACAAAATCAAAGAAACACATCAACAATAATACAATAATAGTAGGGGACTTTAACACTCCCCTCACTGAAATGGACAGATCATCCAAGCAAAAGATCAGCAAGGAAATAAATGCCTTAAACGACACACTGGACCAGATGGACATCACAGATATATTCAGAACATTTCATCCCAAAGCAACAGAATACACATTCTTCTCTAGTGCACATGGAACATTCTCCAGAATAGATCACATCCTCGGTCCTAAATCAGGACTCAACCGGTATCAAAAGATTGGGATCATTCCCTGCATATTTTCAGACCACAATGCTCTAAAGCTAGAACTCAACCACAAAAGGAAGTTTGGAAAGAACCCAAATACATGGAGACTATACAGCATCCTTCTAAAGAATGAATGGGTCGACCAGGAAATTAAAGAAGAATTGAAAAAAATCATGGAAACAAATGATAATGAAAATACAACGGTTCAAAATCTGTGGGACACAACAAAGGCAGTCCTGAGAGGAAAATATATAGCGGTACAAGCCTTTCTCAAGAAACAAGAAAGGTCTCAGGTACACAACCTAACCCTACACCTAAAGGAGCTGGAGAAAGAACAAGAAAGAAACCCTAAGCCCAGCAGGAGAAGAGAAATCATAAAGATCAGAGCAGAAATCAATGGAATAGAAACCAAAAAAACAATAGAACAAATCAACGAAACTAGGAGCTGGTTCTTTGAAAGAATTAATAAAATTGACAAACCCCTGGCCAGATTTATCAAAAAGAAAAGAGAAAGGACCCAAATAAATAAAATCATGAATGAAAGAGGAGAGATCACAACTAACTCCAAAGAAATACAAACTATTATAAGAACATACTATGAGCAACTCTATGCCAATAAATTTGACAATCTGGAAGAAATGGATGCATTCCTAGAAACATATAAACTACCACAACTGAACCAGGAAGAAATAAAAAGCCTGAACAGATGCATAACCAGTAAGGAGATTGAAACAGTCATTAAAAATCTCCAAACAAACAAAAGCCCAGGGCCAGATGGCTTCCCGGGGGAATTCTAGCAAACATTTAAAGAAGAACTAATGCCTATTCTCCTGAAACTGTTCCAAAAAATAGAAATGGAAGGAAAACTTCCAAACTCATTTTATGAGGCCAACATCACCTTGATCCCAAAAGCAGACAAGGATCCCACCAAAAAAGAGAGCTACAGACCAATATCCTTGATGAACACAGATGCGAACATACTCAACAAAAGACTAGCCAATAGGATTCAAAAGTACATTAAAAAGATTATTCACCACGACCAAGTGGGATTTATTCCAGGGCTGCAAGGTTGGTTCAACATCCGCAAATCAGTCAATGTGATACAACACATCAATAAAAGAAAGAACAAGAACCATATGATACTCTCAATAGATGCTAAAAAGCATTTGACAAAGTACAGCATCCCTTCCTGATCAAAACTATTCAAAGTGTAGGGATAGAGGGCACATACCTCAATATCATCAAAGCCATCTATGAAAAACCCACCACAAATATCATTCTCAATGGAGAAAAACTGAAAGCTTTTCAGCTAAGGTCAGGAACACGGCAGGATGTCCATTATCACCACTGCTATTCAACATAGTACTAGAGGTCCTAGCCTCAGCAATCAGACAACAAAAGGAAATTAAAGGCATCCAAATCAGCAAAGAAGAAGTCAAATTATCACTCTTCGCAGATGATATGATACTATATGTGGAAAACCCAAAAGACTCCACTCCAAAAATGCTAGAACTTGTACAGGAATTCAGTAAAGTGTCAGGATATAAAATCAATGCACAGAAATCAGTTGCATTTCTCTACACCAACAGCAAGACAGAAGAAAGAGAAATTAAGGAGTCAATCCCATTTACAATTGCACCCAAAACCATAAGATACCTAGGAATAAACCTAACCAAAGAGGCACAGAATCTATACTCAGAAAACTATAAAGTACTCATGAAAGAAATTGAGGAAGACACAAAGAAATGGAAAAATGTTCCATGCTCCTGGATTGGAAGAATAAATATTGTGAAAATGTCTATGCTACCTAAAGCAATCTACACATTTAATGCAATTCCTATCAAAGTACCATCCATCTTTTTCAAAGAAATGGAACAAATAATTCTAAAATTATATGGAACCAGAAAAGACCTCGAATAGCCAAAGGGATATTGAAAAAGAAAGCCAACGTTGGTGGCATCACAATTCCGGACTTCAAGCTCTATTACAAAGCTGTCATCATCAAGACAGCATGGTACTGGCACAAAAACAGACACATAGATCAATGGAGCAGAATAGAGAGCCCAGAAATAGACCCTCAACTCTATGGTCAACTAATCTTCGACAAAGCAGGGAAGAATGTCCAATGGAAAAAAGACAGCCTCTTCAATAAATGGTGCTGGGAAAATTGGACAGCCACATGCAGAAACATGAAATTGGACAATTTCCTTACACCACACACAAAAATAGACTCAAAATGGATGAAGGACCTTAATGTGCGAAAGGAATCCATCAAAATCCTTGAGGAGAACACAGGCAGCAACCTCTTCGGCCTCAGCCGCAGCAATATCTTCCTAGGAACAACGCAAAAGGCAAGGGAAGCAAGGGCAAAAATGAACTATTGGGATTTCATGAAGATCAAAACTTTTGCACAGCAAAGGAAACAGTTAACAAAATCAAAAGACAACTGACAGAATGGGAGAAGATATTTGCAAACGACTTATCAGATAAAAGACTACTGTCCAAAATCTATAAAGAGCTTAGCAAACTCAACACCCAAAGAACACATAATCCAATCAAGAAATGGGCAGAGCACATGAACAGACATTTCTGCCAAGAAGACATCCAGATGGCCAACAGACACATGAAAAAGTGCTCCATATCACTCGGCATCAGGGAAATACAAATCAAAACCACAATGAGATATCACCTCACACCAGTCAGAATGGCTAAAATCAACAAGTCAGGAAATGAGAGATGCTGGCGAGGATGCGGAGAAAGGGGAACCCTCCTACACTGTTGGTGGGAATGCAAGCTGGTGCAGCCACTCTGGAAAACAGCATGGAGGTTCCTCAAAATGTTGAAAATAGAACTGCCCTATGACCCAGCAATTGCACTATTGGGTATTTACCCTAAAGATACAAACATAGTGATCCAAAGGGGCACATGCACCCGAATGTTTATAGCAGCAATGTCCACAATAGCCAAACTATAGAAAGAACCTAGATGTCCATCAACAGATGAAAGGATCAAGAGGAAGTGGTATATATACACAGTGGAATACTATGCAGCCATCAAAAGAAATGAAATCTTGCCATTTGCGACGACATGGATAGAACTAGAGCATATCATGCTTAGCGAAATAAGTCAAGCAGAGAAAGACAACTATCATATGATCTCCCTGATATGAGGAAATGGTGATGCAACATGGGGGCGTAAGTGGGTAGGAGAGGTATAAATGAAACAAGATGGAATTGGGAGGGAGACAAACCATAAGTGACTCTTAATCTCACAAAACAAACTGAGGGTTGCCGGGGGGAGGGGGTTTGGGAGAAGGGGTTGGGATTATGGACATTGGGGAGGGTATGTGCTTTGGTGAGTGCTGTGAAGTGTGTAAACCTGGTGATTCACAGACCTGTACCCCTGGGGATAAAAATATATGTTTATAAAAAATAAAAAATTAAAAAAAACGATAGTTAATGTGTGTTTTGTGAAAACAAATCATCTTAGACCATCAGTGAATGATTGAGTATTTTGTAGAATATTTCTAATTTACTTCTTACTGATCATAAATAGTATCCTTTTAGACCTAAAAAACCTCTCCAATTGGTCTCTGATACAAATTAAGCTCCATTCTATTGAGAGCTTAGTGGAAATTCATGAACTTGAATTAGGGCTACCTGTCCTATAGCTTCAGAGACAATGACTCTGTGGTAGCAATTTAAACAATGCCTTTTGAATGTCAGTTTATTAATAATCACTGTTCTTTTAATTCTACATAATATTTTAAAGACTCACCCATGGGGGTCCATAAAACCACAGGGCTAATCTCAGTCTTAAATCCATTAAGTCAGTCATTTTCACCTTTTGTCTCCCATATATTTTATGTAAACACCACTCTTTTGGTTGGTGTGTTTCCTTCTCTCAGATATCTATGAACCCTGTGCAAGACTTAATTAACATTAAGTGTGAAAGGATTACACTTTTCATTTCATGCTGATTCGCTCAAATAACAAACACCATTGGGTGCTTTTATGTAAGGAAAATATTTCTTTGATTGTTTGGTAATCTACAATCATAAAACCAATTTAATCTGTTAAAGTTTTATACTGAGAGATTAATAAACTATAAACTTAAATAAAACAAGCTAAAGGAAACCTTTAGTTGGCTATATTAAACTGTAAAAGGAAAATTGGCCCCATGTTGAAATGCCAAATAAAAAATTCTGTATACCAATGATAAAAATTGGGGCAAGTAGAAACTGACAATCATGAATCTTTGAAATACTTGAAGTTGCACCTCTCAGATCATAGCTGCATGACTAATACATACTGTGGTTAAGAATTTTCTATTAATTTTCATAATGAGACAGCTTATGAACTTGGTATGAAAAGGTCAAAATTAGGAGAATATATTCCAACTCACATCCATAAATTGACTAAATACATTGAAACTATCCAATCAGGTCAAATCACTTGAAAACAAAACTTTTTAGTTTTCTTTTGTAGTTGTTATTGTTGTTGTTGTTTTTGAGAGAGAGAGTATGTGAGTGGGTGGAGAGGGGCAGTGGAAGAGGGTGAGAGAGAACCTCAAGCAGGCTCCATGCTCAGCCTGATCTTACGATCCTGAAATTATGATGTGAGCAGAAATCAAGTATCAGATGCTTAACCGACTGAGTCACTGAGGTGCCCAAAAACTTTTTAGTTTTAATAAACATTATTTCTTTTAAAAACTGTCTGAATTTAAGTGAAAAGTTTTCATACTTTTTTAAGATAAGTACATCAATACCTCATTTTTCTTCATCAATCTTTTCACCTAGAGTAGGGAAAAAGAAACCGCTCAACATACCAGCACTGCTTTAAGTTAATGGTTAGATGTTATTGAAGTAGGAGAGCAAGGTTCTTGTCTCTTGGAGTCGAAGGATGAGTATTGGTGGACAAAGAAGAGTGAATAGAACAGTCCAGTTTTATTAAGTAAGGATACAGAAAAAGCTCTCAGGAGTAAGAGGGTTTGCAGCTGAGGGCTTTTAGGGTTGGTCTTTTATAGAAAGCTAACCAGGGAATTTAAATCTTTTTAACAAATATTGATAGCACCATTGAGTAAGGATTAGTGATAACACCTTCAATGACTTACTCCCTTTTTAGGGTCCAGTAATTCTTTGTTGATTACCCATAGCTGTTTTAACAAGGGGACCCCCCCCACACACACACACAACACACACACATATAGGACATGGTGTCTGATTTGTTTCCTTATCTTTGGCACATTTTTGGGATTTTTGTTACACTGATCCCATAGCCCTGTAGCTATCTCTCGCTAGCTAGCTCCACCTATCCCTTACTCATGATTCTTAACCTATTTACTTTCTGATTCTACAACATCTGACACTATGATTAGGTGAGACATGTTCCTTCCTTATGTAAATCAAAATCCTCTCTAGACACTGGTATAAACTGATAGAGATGAATAATAGTAACCATATCTTTCTTATTATCTATTTGAAGTCATTTAAGGAGAAGTGGTCATGAGGTAGATCTTGAAAGTAAGAGAGTTAGGGTCTTTATTTTTTTATCTTTTTATTTTTTTTTAAAGATTTTATTTATTTATTTGAGAGAGAGACAGTGAGAGAGAACATGAGAGAGGAGAAGGTCAGAGAGAGAAGCAGACTCCCCGTGGAGCTGGGAGCCCGATGCGGGACTCGATCCCGGGAGTCCGGGATCATGACATGAGCCGAAGGCAGTCATCCAACCAACTGAGCCACCCAGGCGTCCCTAGAGAGTTAGGGTCTTTAAATGGATAAAATAATCTAAGTATTGAAGTTAAAAAAAAAAAAAAAGATTGATTGTGTTAGAATGTGAATTGTTAGGGCCACTACCCATATGTCTTCTTCTGGCAAATTAGGAAAAGACACTCTCTTTTAGCAGATTCATTCCATGGGCTCATGGCTTGAAAACCTGATGATACCTTTGCATAAATTTAAAAAAAAAAGTCTTTTCCCACAGGCAGGTGAAGTTCTGTGCCAGGATATACACTTTGGCAAGAAGACTGTAGACTAAATTATAGTCCTTATCCCTATTCCCTCCTTGGCCAAGGGACCCTGATGGTCAATATTCAGTGTGACCATTTATGGTGGTCTGCTGGATGGTAGAGGAGTTTTACTTTAAAGGGAAAGAAGAGTTATTAGGAAGATACTAAAAAATGTTTAATATTTATTAATTTATTTTAGAGTAGGAGAGTAAGAGAGAGCACAAGTCTAGAGAGGGCAGAGGGAGAGGGAAAGAAAGAATTCTCAAGCAGACTCCTCACTGAGTGTGGACCCTGATGTGGGGCTCTACGCCAGGACCCTGAGATTATGACCTGAGTCAAAATCAAGAGTCAGATGCTTAACCTACTGATCTACCTAGGTGCCTATATATATGTGTGTGTGTATTTTAGATAATTACCATCATATACTCAATCTTTAGTAGCACAATTACAATTAGGGTTTCTTGGTTGCAAGTAATAGAAACTGACTTGGCTAATGTAGGCAATATTTATTGGGATAATATAAGGTAGTTTACAGTATTAAAAAAATGGAATAATCACCTTCTGAAAAGGTATGAATGAGGGCATTTCACAGATCAGGGTAGCAGAAACCAAATGGATCTCTTATGACTTAGAGCAGTGGTTCTTAATTCTCACTGAATTTTGTAACAAGCTAAGGAATTTTAAAAAATCCTGTGTAGCTCAAGCTACACTTCAGACCAATTAATTCAGGGTCTTTTGGGTAGATGGAGACATCAATAGGTTTTAAAACTCCCCATGTGAAACATCCTTCATGATTTCAACTTTGGGATGAAAAAGAGCCATCTGGATCTCAGCTTTTATGTCATTATATTTAATTAAGATTTAAATTACGAGTTTGGAGTAGAGAAGAACCTGATTGCCCAAGCTTGGATTTTGTAGCAACCCTCCCTTAGACAGAAGAGGGAGAAGTACCCTGCAAGCAGAAGTCAACACTGTTTATAAAGGAGTAAGAATGTGTCCTGATAGCAAAATTAGAAGGGATGGAAGCTAAGTATACAAAACCAATTGAAATCTCCTACAGCTACAGTTGCAATGAAGTAGTATATTGAACAAGGAAGAAGAGTAATTAGAAATTCTTTTGTTTATGATACCTTCATATTTTTCCTCTTTTAATGATTATAACAGGAATATATTTGTTCCTTTATTTAGGATGTTAATTAGTGTTATAGAAAAGTGACGTTGAATTTTCAGAAATAGTGCATGGATGCAGATGTAGCCCATGAATCTTAATATTATTCTAGCCTCTCTTTTATGAAAGCTTCCCTAAAACCCTAGGTGTAGTTCTTATGCTGTCCCACTAAAGCAACACAAGAATAATGTGACAACTTGAGTTTGACTTGAAAAGAAAAACTTCACAAAGAATTTATATATTATTTCATGTCTATATTATAATATTTTCCCAAAATTCTTCCCAATTTTATCCCTCTACCACAGAAACTTTTAAAAGACAATAGTAAAATTATATATATATATATATATATATATATATATATATATATATATAATTGAAGGAAAGATAGAAAAGAGGGAACTTTTGATGTTTCTCTTCAGGGTTCCACTTGAAATCTTTCTCCTCTTGATTTGTAAAAGTTCCAGAGGCATTTGGAGATTCTAACTTGTGGGTGCTCAGCTGGACTCTTTAACCCTCCTCTGCCCTCTTCTAGTTCACACCAGTTTTATATCAAAAGGCTAAATTAAATAAACTCCACATAGCAGACAGGGGAAAGGAGGTCACCAATTTACTGTATTCTTCCACAAAATAAGCTGCAAATACAAAATCCCTTCAGCTAAAAGTGAGTGTCACTAGAAACCCTGCTTTGAGAATTTAAAAAAAAAAAAAAGGCAGGATGTGAGGGATTCTCCAACATAAAGGCTTTTTAAGCAGGAGGACAAAGGAAGCACAGGAAACGTTAGACCTCAGAGAACATTATTCATCATGAAGGGTTCTGGCTAGAAGAACAAAGAAAAAGAACTGTGCAGGTTTAAGAATCCCATGTGCCTCAAGCTGGCTTCCTAGAACAGTTCACCCTAATTTTGTGTGAATTTTAGACCTCTCCAACAGTGAACACTTGTTTTAAGTGTTGTCACCTAGTTAGGAATCACAGCCTTTTCAAGAATCTTGTAAGTGATAACAATCTTTAGGGCAGGAGTAACTACACAATTGAAGTGGCAGATTCACCTTTTCAGACTTATGAAGAGTTTTTTACTTCTGGGTTTGACTTCTCTGAAAAATAACAGGTGAATGTAATGTTACTGGGTATAACCATGTGTAACATTATACACATATGACAAACTTACAGCTAAAATAAAGTAAAATCTCTCATCCTAATATTTAAAAAATAAATAAAAATTGGTAGGTGTAAAAAAATAATAACAAATTACAAGTAGCCAGAAATTAAGGAAAGGAGGTATAATATCAGGCCATAAACCAAAAAAAAAAAAAAAAAAAAAAAAAAAAAATGGACAGCTGAGGAAGAAGAAAGAACATTTCTGGTGAGATATAGCCTGGCTCCTCACCCCTAAGACCTGTTTTCTGTATGACAGAATGAAGCATACATAATGAAACCCTGAAAATTTTCACTATTGACCCGATTTGGAAAGAAATGGCCTTTTAAAGTGAATAGGTAACCTGGTGAAAAGGTGGGGAAAATCATTTGAAAGTTAAAAATAACTCTTAATCTCACAAAACAAACTGAGGGTTGCCGGGGGGAGGGGGTTTGGGAGAAGGGGGTGGGATTATGGACATTGGGGAGGGCATGTGATTTGGTGAGTGCTGTGAAGTGTGTAAACCTAGTGATTCACAGACCTGTACCCCTGGGGATAAAAATATATGTTTATAAAAAATTAAAAAAAAAAAATTGAAAAAAAAAATAATAATAAGTAGACATTCTTATCTGTCTCTGAAAAATCAGTGTTCATTAGCAGGACCAAAAGGTCTTAGTGTTAGGAGGGTGAGCTGAAGCCCATGGGAGTCAGATAATAAATAGTTATGGCATCTCAGAAGAATGAAATAAGCCCAGAAACCTAGCTAATGCTCAATGTCCTCCCATTCCCATGCTACCCCATCTCCATGCCCTCAGGCAAAAAGGACAAGAAGTAGTAGCCATCACTCCTATAAAACTGTATGTGTGGGGGGAGGAAACATAGGGTATAGAAGATACCGATTATCTGAGATAAAGAAGAAAGTACACAAGAAAATTCACATATTAGAGAAAGCTGGAGTGCTGAATAAAGCTGCCAATGTTTAAGGCATGGAGGAGGAAAAGTAATGGTGTGGAGACTTAATCAATTATATTTTGTTCCATAATAAACCACCATAATTCTGTGGCTTAAAATTATAAGGATTTATAATCTCCAGTACTGGAGATTGGCATACTGGCCTGTGCTCAGGTAGGGAGTTTTATTTCAGCTAGGCTCAGTCATGGGTCTGTTTCAGTGGCCAGGTCATCACAGATGGGACTGTGCATCGTGACTCCATGTGGTCTCTCATTCCTGTTGCTAGGTAGCCCAGGCTTGTTCACATTTTGGATGGACAGAGGTCAAAGAGAGGAAGTAGAAGTATACAAAGTTTCTTGAGGGCTAGTCTTTTAACAAATATACCATATCTCTTTGGCCGAAAAAACCACAAGTCCTGTCTGAAGTTAAGGGCTGGGAAGATCGATTCTGCCTCTTCTCAGGAGGAACTGCAATGTTACATTGATTGAAGCACTGATATAGGGGGATGATATAAGCACACTATTATGAAAAGACCTTCAAGAAATAAAGAGAGACATCGCATCACATAAAATAACCTGAACTGTAAGAAAGCTCAGGAAACAAAAGAAAACTTTCTACGATACACAAATTCTGTGAAACAACATCTGGATGTTAAGCAATGGAATGAGAAGTAAAATAAGATAGAAGAAAAAGGGAAATAAAATGAATATAACAACAACAAACTCCATTATAAATCTGATAAATAAATTAAAACCAGCAAAAATAGAATAAAAGCTAAAACAATCATTGACATAGAGGATAGAGCAAGGTAGAGACAGTTACTGATATGAAGGATAGGCAAACAAGATAAAATATAAAGATAATTGGTATTCCTGACACAGAAAAGACAACAAATGAACCAGAAAAAGTATAATTATAAAGGAAAATTTCCCTCTTTAATAGCTACTTTCAGTCTTCACCAAACACTATCAATGTTAGAAGACAGTGGAACAAAGTCTAAAGATTCCTAAAGAAGAACTGTGATCAAAAGATATTATTTATATTCAGCCAAGTACAGTTGACCCTTAAACATCATAGGTTTGAACTGTATGGGCCCACTTTATGTGGATTTTTAAAATAAATATAGTACAATGTTATAAATGTATTTTTTCTTCCTTATGATTTATTTTCTTCCTTATGATTTTTAAAATGATGTTTTATTTTCTTTAGCTTACTTTATTATAAGAATACAGTATATTATACATATAGCAAACAAAATACATGTTTATCAACTGTTTATGTTATTGGTACAGTTCTGGTAAACAATAGGATATTAGTAGTTACTTTTATGGGAGTCAAAGTTATACGCAGATTTTTGACTATGTGGGGGGTCAGTGCTCCTAACCCTTGGTTGTTCAAGGGTCAACAGTATTTATTCTGGAATTAAGGCAATACAAAAGCATCTCAAACGTGGAAAACTCAGAGGATATAGAACCCCCAAATTATTCTAGAGAAAATGAATAAATTGAAATTCAACTCATCCAGATAAAGAACTCAAATGAAAAAGTAGCAGTAGAATGACTAGTCATGACTATGGAAGCCACTTAAATATGAACTACATTTAAGAGGGTAAATTATGAGAGAATCATTAATACAGAACAGAAAAAGTATCTTATAAATCCTGACAAAACAAGAAAAATGATATAAAAATAAAAATATAAAATGAATGTATAATTATGAGATATGAAAAAGCTAACATATAATAATATCAGTATTAACCTCACACCCTTTTTCTTGTTAACAAGCTATTGGATATACTGTGTAAAAAGAGGTATATCCAAAAATAAATCCAACATATTGATATCTTTTTTTTTAATTTTTTATTTTTTATAAACATATATTTTTATCCCCAGGGGTACAGGTCTGTGAATCGCCAGGTTTACACACTTCACAGCACTCACCAAAGCACATACCCTCCCAATGTCCATAACCCCACCCCCCTTCTCCCAACCTCCCTCCCCCCAGCAGCCCTCAGTTTGTTTTGTGAGATTAAGAGTCACTTATGGTTTGTCTCCCTCCCAATCCCATCTTGTTTCATTTATTCTTCTCCTACCCACTTACATATTGATATCTTTTAAGAATTTTCTTCTTGATTGTAGAGATCTTTAGGAACTAGTATTAAAGAAACATTAATCAGCTATTTCTTCAGATTCTTTTTCCTCTGTTAAAGCCTTACACAATCAAATATTTTCCACTATGACATAATAATTAACATTTACTGAATATATGATCTCAGTGTTTTACATCTAATAAGCACTTTAATTCTTGTAGCAAACATATAAAAAGGTTCTACTGTTTTCCTAATTTTACTTATGAGAAACTTGAGACACAGAAAGGTTATTTAATTTACTCAGTTTACTTGAGAATATGAAGATTTTTACTCTAGCAAAGCTCTTTATATAACTATGGTAGAATCTCATTGTTATATACTGTTTTATCTGTTTCACTATTTAATTATTTATTCAGCTAGCTGTTTCTCTGTTTGTATATGTGTATGTATACATTGGAAGATAACCAGACTAAAGTTTCCCAAGTTGTTGTTATTGTTGGGTGATACATTTCTTCCTTTAAAATTTTTTCCCTGAAGTGCTTTAATTTATTCTTTTTGCAGTGAATGCATTGATTTTATAAGAAGCCAATGAAGCTATGATTTATGGAGAGAAATGGATACGGTTATTTTCTTTATATCATGTATGATGCATAAACATGTTGGCAGGTTAATTTATGCAAAACTGGGATCTTGGTGTCTTGGTCCTGACCCTGATCCTCCAGGGCATTCTGTTGAAATACATGCTGTGGCAATTACTGAAACACAAAACACGGGTTTCCTTTTTATTTTTTAATTGAAATATAATTTTGATACAATAAAGTAGAAAGCCTTACATATATAGATTTATGAATATTTTTTATTATTCATTCCAAAACATGAAATTTCTTATTGTATGAATAATTTGCATAAGTTTCCCTTTTTCCTGTGGAGGAATGATGGAGCTGTCTTGGTGAGATCTCTACTGGTCCAAGGCGAGAGGAAAGAGAATCCGAAATTGAGGACATATTTCCAGTCAAGAATTATGCAGCACATTTACAGGAGTTTAGTGGTCACCAAATCATTTGGATTGGAACTGTGTAGAGTTTAAAAGGAGAAAATGAGGCAATTACTTTGGAACCACGAAGTAGTTGCATTTGTGTTTTGCATTTGAAAAGAAAAGAGGTTGTTCCCTTCTTTCCAGGCTGGCTAACCCATATATAGTGGGCTATGGTATTAGAGAGAACTGTTGCATTAAATATCTATAGGTGTGTTGAGTGACATAAATATATGAGGGATTGTGATTTTTCAGTGAGTACTCATTTGGAGAAATGAAATGTTAGAAGATATATATATAGATATAGATGGATCTATACAGATATCTATATCCATCTATATCTGTATAGATCCATCTATATCTATATATATGTTAAGGGATTTGTGTTTGTTATAACAATTTGACTTAACATAATATTTAGAGCTGGTTAAATAAATTTTTTTAAGGTCCATGACTTCCTATGTGACCCTGGAGCTAAAGTTTGCAAGAAAGACAGTTGTGAGGAAGATAGACACAAAACGGTAGAGTCCATGAGGATGGACTGAAACATGTCAGTTTTCCTTGTCTCTGATTTTGGTAGTATGGAGGGCCCACAGAAGCTTTGCTAAGGAGCTAAAATGCACAAACCTGACTCAGAAGTTGGAGAATCTAAAAGAGGATCTAGAGGATGGTGGAGTACTTGCAGTCTTACTTACTACCACACATCAACAAAATGAGTCACCCAGTCAAGAATAATGTTGATGAGCTATAAGATGACTGCTCTTTACTTGGGCCATCCAAATCTCTCAGGACAATCTCTGTGGCCTAACCAAATGGGAAACATACCAGACAGGGAGTTCTGGGAAATATAGTTCAGCTTAGATAAATTGACATTATAGAACTATCATGTAAATTGTTGTTTTTGATAATTTTCACTTAGAGAGTTAATTTTTCTTTAAACTTCCCTAAAATATTAAATTCACCCAGAGATGCTGCTTTCTGTTTTTGAAATACTGATAATACCTGAAGTTGTATTTTCATTGCATAATTGTTAGTTATTGGATTTTGAGTTGTCCTGGAAAGTGTCTATATAAGAAATTACCATATGAATGAGGTCATGACTATATTTCTCTCCCACATCAGTTAACATTGTGTATACGAAATATAGACCACCATGCTTGACTTTCTAATATTTGGAAGTTTAAGAATACCCATACATAATCTTTGCAATGTGTGGAAATTATAGATAGATAATATGATATAGAAATGAAAGGACAAGAATGACGGATGACAGTTCTATGTTTTTCTTTTCTCCTTGATAACATTAGGTTTGAGGGGAAAGGAGACATAAGTAGCCCTTTCATTTGCTCATGTTTCTTTTCATTAAAATAAAGTTTAAAAGATATCCTCGAAGATTCAGAATGTCTACTCTCATCAATAATTCTGTATATAAGGGAAACAGAATACTAACATTTATTGCATTTATCTTTTTAATAATTTCTATTATGTATGCACCAGATAACAGAGTAGTGTCACTTCACATCCTCCTACCTGATTTCCCACACCACTTTTCCAGGTTTCTGTTTATGCTAGTCTTGTTCCAATTGAACTTCATCTGTTCTGAATAATTTCAGCCTTTACTTATGAAAGGCTTTGGTAGGGCTTGTTTGCTTTTCTATATGAGAAAATGACTGCTGATGGCCTGAAAAGTCTAGAAGTGATTGGTTTATGAGGTGCTTATTCCAGATAGTGGATCTCTATCTCAATCATGCAGTCAGTCAGCCATCTTAAAACACATTTAAAAAGCAGAGATTAATATAAAAGAATGACAATGCATAATCAATTAAATTAAAGCAAAGGAGAGCATCCCTGAAATTAGAATCTTACTTGTTTAGTAAAGAATGGCTGAGTAGTCACCTAAAAATAGATCGTCAGCCCTGAATCCAAACCACATACTTTGTCCTGAGTGCTTGGCAGGCATGTTAAACCCATTCCAGACACAAGAACTTTATTTTATTTGCATAATCATTTCAGCTCTATTCCATAGAGAATTTTAGGTGGTAATAAGAATTTGAGGGAAAAAGCAATATTAAAAAAGTCATAGCAAACTAATAAAGGGAAGAATAAGATTAGCACATAGGAATGCACATGCAGAATTCCATACTATTGCCAAAGACCTACTGAAAAAAAAAAAAAACAACAATCAAAAAACCAACATGATAAGTTATGTCCTTTGGATGGTCCATAAAGAAAGGTATCCACTGTACAGGTATGCCCTAGAGATGTAGAACAGTTACAGTGGCATGTTCTATATGTAGATACAAGTGAGAGCAAAATGTATGACGTATTCTTTAAACATCTGAGAATTGTTTAGCTTTTTACCTTAGGATTAGGCCCACAGAGGGATAGGGCACATGTGTGCCCTTCTAACTCCCAAGTTTGATGGATTTCATTCCTTGCTTAACTATTCCAGAATACTTGGTGAAGTACGGCACTGCTATATTCAAACCAGTGTTTTGCATGCAGTGAACATTCCGAGATGTTTACAAGTGATTGAATGATAGCAGATAGAGTAGGGGGGGCACTAAATTAAAAGTGGGATTATGTTTATATTTGTGCTTAAAAGCATGCTTTTAGAATGTTTTAAATAGAATATACTTTATATTTGATCCAGGTTAATGGTTAAGGGGAGGCAAGGGATTTTATTGAATGAAAAAAAAGTCAACCCCTCTCTTACTACATCCAGTAAAGCTTGGCTGTTCAAGTCTAGAGGCTACGTTCAAACACAATTCCCTCTCCATGTGGCAGTATAATCTAGAAGTAAAGTTCCTATCTGGGGAAAAATGTGCTGTCTTTTGAGGGTTAGCATTGCCAGGGATAGGAAGGTATTTGTCCACCTTCCCTCTCAGAATAATTTCCAGAAGTTGCATTTGGCACTTGCCAGAAATTATACATGGTATTTATACTCACATTCGATTGGTCTGACCTTAGTAACATAGTCATATTTAACTGCAAGAGAGGCTGAGAAATATAGTCTTGCTTCTAGGTATCCATATGTCCTTTGGAAAATCAGGAAATATTTTGCTAAGGAAAAAGAAATAATGGGTATTTGGAAACTGCTAGTTGACTCTCTCAAAAGGGATGAAGTCAAGAGTTTGGTTTTGATTTTGTTAAATTTGACATCCACACCCACATCCCCAGAATCTGTGGAAATATTATGTTGTGTGGCAAAAGGGACTTTGTAGATGTGGTTATGATTATGGACCTTGAGATGGAGAGATCTTCCTGGATTATCTGAGTAACCCCAACTACTGCTATGCCCTTAAAAATGGAGAACTTTCTCTGGCTAGAAGGAGAGGAGAGATGAAGTAGAGCAAAAGTTAAAGGATTTGAAGATTGAGAAGGACTCAACCTGTTTAGCTTTGAGATAGGGAGAGTGGACCTATTTCAAGGAATCTGGGTAGACTCCAGAATCTGAAAATAACCCCAGCTAACAGCCAGCAAGAAAATGGGGACCTCAGTCTTGGAACTGTATGGAATAGGATTCTACTAGCAACCTGAAAGAACTTGGAAGTGGAACGGACCCAGAGCTCTCAGAAAGGAAGGGCCCTGCCAACACCTTGCTTTGGGCCTTGTGCCACTCTAAGCAGAGAACTGACTGAGCCACACAATGCCCAGATTTCTGACCTATAGAAATTGAGATAATAAGTAAGCAGTATTTTAAGCCATCCAATTTGTGCTAAATTTTTAAAGCAGCAATAGAAAACTAACACAAGTGACGATTGTCAAATGATTGGAGGTATCAATGGGGATGAAGATGGATGTGAAGGTACTAACGTACATGGCCTAGAAACATAGATTTTAGTCAGAAAGTGGGATGCTAGAAATTTATATTTTGCTAGTCGAGCCCTTATTATTGACAAATATTGGCTAAGGTGGGTAGACAGTTTGACTTGTGGAGGTGAAGAGTCAGCTGGGTAATCTTATATCAATGATGATAAGGTGGAGTAAGAATGTAATCCAGATGCCAAGATTTTCCAGAAGTGCGAGTCAGTGAGCAGAGGTCAGTGTAGGAGTGTGACAAGGGAGACAAGTAGTGAGGGAGTTGATGAAATGCCTTTTAGATGTTAGAGCTTTTAAGGAAGAATAACATGCCAATTATCAGGAAGAAAAGGAGGACTAAGGAGGACACTTCTGAGGGTAATTGTATGGGAATGTGGGAGGAAAAAAAAATTCTGAAGTGTATTTGCTGAAAGACAAGTACATTTTCCGGGGGTAGTCAGGTTTCAGGTTTAAGAAGGCAAAGGGAAATTTAGGGAAGAAGTTGAGAATACAATGCAGGCCAGCAGCAGAGTTTGAAAGGCAGTGATAGGCAGAAAATGAATCAGTTTGGGGAGTGTGTAGATCTGTGAATGAAGGTTGAGCTGGTAGTCTTAGACTACTTGCCCTGTCCTAACCGAAACAAAGAAGGAAGTTAGTCTTGATAGGATGCAAGCTTTGATAGTCCTTATTTATTTTTAAGATTTGTTTATTTATTTTAGAGGGGAATGATGGGAGATGGACTGAGGCAGAGAATTTTCAAGCAGACTTCTCACTGAAGGTGGAGCCTGCTGTGAAGGCTCAATCCCATGACCCATGAGATCATGACCTGAGCCAAAACTAAGAATCAGATGTTTAACTGACTGAGCCACATATGTGCCCCTGATAGTCCTTTTGAAGAAGTTGGGTTATCATTCTAATTATATTCTTTTTCTTAAGATAGATTTTTTTTTTAGGTAATATAGTGCTCAACAGGGCCCCAGAAGAGCATGGAGAGGGCCTTTCACATCACAGTGTTTGTGATGCTGGAGGTCTTATATATAGAGGCAGTTAAACATTGTTTCTTCACAGACATTGGGAAGTCAACACTTCAGAAACCCCCTAAACTGATTCAACGCTGGTGTAGAAATTCGACTTACTTATACTCCCTTGATTTTCTGACTAGTCAAAAATGAAAACCTGAGCCTGTAATTCCATACACAATGAAAAATAACATTTTAAGATGTTCTTATTTATTGTTAAAACTGCTATGTATTTTGAATACAAAAGATCTATATTGTTACTTAAAGTCAGTCTTCTTTACATATATTCTTTTATCCTTTACTGACTTTCTGGAAAAGCAAGTTAAAATAGCTTATCATGCATGCTATCCCAAGGAGTAAGTTTTATTTTTTTTAATTTAAGAAAAGCTTTTTTCTAAATATGACTTTCCCTTAGTAGTAAAGACTTTCAGTGAGGAAGGATAGAGCTTGATATTTAGTAGATGCTAATTCTCTAAGGAGAGAATGCTTAAAAGTTTGTAGGAGTTCATTATTTAATATGTAACTTCTGGAGACTCTTTGTTTCCCTCCTGGAATGTTTTAGCCTCCTCTTTCAATGGTGATGAATAAGTCTACAAAAGTGTAGTTAAGGGAAGAGAGGAGAGATGAAATTCATGTTCATCAGCAAATCCTTCATCTGAAATCACTTATATCACTCATCACATTGATCACTTTCCAAAAAAATGATGAATAGCAATACAACAGGTATACAACTTAAGTAGTGCAGAATATTACATAATACACGATGACAAGGATAATGTAGTTTTAAAGGTATATGACTTGGACCAGGAATAAAGTAATAAATTATATATCAGCAGAATATACTCTTTATTCTAGAAATCCATATTAGTGTTAATAAATATTTAATGTGTGTCTGTGTGTGTGTGCGTATGTAAAACTTGTGAGCAAAAACAAGCTGAGCCGTTTGGAATGAGACTGGACATACTATAAGATTTTACCCATCATCTGGCATAGTATGTCAAAGTTGCCACACAATGGGAGAGTCTTAAATGCTGGTGTATTGCTTTCCAGGAGTCTAGAAGCCCACTGGTAATACAAAGATGCTGAGAACTTCAGAGTTATCTTGGAGAAACTATGGCTTAACTGTCTTACATCTAGTGTGAAAAGTATTTACCAGTTTTGTTTTGTACCAGGATGAGGTAATAGTCATTTACTGCCCTAGAAATGACTTCATGCCATTATTTTACTTCTGAAATGATGTACCTGGCTCACTACTATTACTCACATTTCATCTGAAACCATAAGTTCAAGCCCATTAATAATAAATTCTTATTAACCTTTTCTAAAGGACAAGGATGAAGCTTTCCTGACAGCTGGATTGATTTCCATATTTGAATATCTTTCAATTGATCAACCTCTTCAGAAAGCCTTTCAAGTAAAGACCAAGTGTTTTGATTCTACTTCCTTTTGTTGTAACATTTAATCTCAAATTCTTTCATTTCTCTTAAGATTAAGTACATTTATCCAACACAGATGTAAAATATTTTTAAATTCAGAAAATCATGGATAGATATTTCTAATGAACAACACTCAAGGGATGTGAGCTACAAAGACTTTAACATACTGAATTTTAGGAGAGAAGATATTTCCCTTTCAAAATTGCCAAAGAGCTTTTGAAAGAGTGAGGTATACGGAGAGCAGCCTTTATTTAATTAGGATTTTTCTTGCTTTGGGCCCTCTGTCTTCTAAAATAGAAACTAAATTCTAGCCTATATAGCTTATCTTTTTACCCCCTTAGAGGTTGAGCTGTCCAACCATGATAGGCTGGAGCTGAATCAGGACAAGCATCTACCTTGCCTACATTGTGCTTGTCAGTCTATCTTTCGATAACTAGTTATTTAACCATGAATGATTTCTAAGCCTCTTGGAGGAGAGAGGTAAACGTACAGTAAGTAGACTTTGGATGAGCTGGAACATCCCGTTTCAACTGGTGATGTGATAAATTGTTTTTCTGCTTCGATTCAGCCAAGATTTTTCTGGACCTGATAATGGGACTGTAAAGACGCCAGATTTTCTGTTACCACTATTACCGTATCTTCTCAGGAAAAGTGTACAGTAGCGCTTAGTTCTTATTAATGGCCTAATTATAAGCCTACAGTCCAGACAATCTTTACATCTATTACATAATAGTGTCCATTATGCTTTCAATTGGGCTAATATTTGCAAGTTAGTTAACAAACAAATTCAACCTATTTCTGCTTTGGAGTCACAATTCAGTAAGTAGTAAGGTCCATTAGTCATTTCACTTTTTTTTTTTCTAAATAGATCTTGGATATCATCAGTTTATGTTAAAAACAAACAAATGAACAACAACAACAACAACAACAAAAACCCCACCAGAATAAGTCCTTGCAAAGATGACAAAGTAGCACAATAAAAGGTCTATGGAAATACTGGCTTTTACAGACAAGGGTATTAAAATCATGTACCAGTTTACTAGGAATCATGCAATGGCTTTAGCTCTTTTAGCAAGATCATGGATTAGAGATAATGTCCATGGCTTTCCAAATATTTCAATAATACATTTTTTTCTAAAAGTGAAAATGCATTTTAGTGTTTTACAGAATTCCAGGCTACAGCATTCTTAGTGTCTAGTGCTGTCATAAATGGAGTTACATATTAGAGGTGACTCGGCCTGTGGCTCTAGGGACAAAACCAGGTTGGATGAGGGGCACATCTGACCTGCTATAACAACTGTTTTTGGTTGCCCTGGGCCCAAGCCAGGAAATGCCTGCCTTTGTTAGGCTAATGTGGCTGCTGGAGAATTGCAGCTCATCTGATGTGGATGTGTTCCTTTTGCCTTGGCATAGGGTATTTTCAATAATTTAAATCACTTCATAATTCCAATATTTTTCAACATAGTTACTTGTGAATCTTAAAGAATTTTACTGTGTACTCTAAGAGTATGAGCCATGCCCTGCCTGCCCCATTGCCACCCCCCCTTGTGCCCTCCCGCTGGCAAATAAATAAATAAAATCTTAAAAAAAATATGAGCCTCTTACCACCATATAAAATAACTCTCTGTATATCAAGGTTGAATGACTCATTTATCAAGTATTTATTGTGTATTCACTGAGTGTCAGACACTGTACTAGGCAATGGGGATAAAATGAAGAGCAGAAATAAATCAGTGTTTTGCTCTCTAGAACTTATACTCTGTAAGGGAAGATGGAATTGCAATATTTAATGCACTAAATAAATAACTAGAGGGACTCTACATGCCAGTTTGCCCAGGACAATCTGATTTGAACATTCTGTCCTTGTATAATGATCGACAAGACACTCTTAAGAGTTTCAACATTTTTTTGGTTTTAGACAATAGTCATCCTAAGAAAAATGATTATGTAAAGATTATGGAAGGAAAAACATGGCTTATGAGAGAGGGTCAGAAAAAGATTAGAGTAACTATGTTGGAGCTTACTGGTCTAGAGGAGAGGGGGCAGATTTTCAGATTTCATGCACAGCAAACGTCTGGACCAACAAGCTTTCACTGGCACTTCTGTTTATCAACAGTAGCGGTTCCAGGTAGCAGAAATATTAGTGTTTCCCAAAAGCTGTGTTGAAACAATGCCAGTGCCTGATTGGAGATCAATTTTCATACATCCTGAAACACAATTTCAATTTCTTTGACAAAAGGTAGAGTGCAAGTGAAATGAAAAGCAATGTAGTCCCTTTTAGCCAAAGATTTTGAGTCACAAATTCAGAAAACCTTGGTTGTAATCCCAGCTCTACAGCTGCCTCTTGTTTTGTGATCTTGTATAAATTTGGTGATCTTAAACTCTGGAAGCCTCACAGGCTTCTTTTGTGAGGAAAAGATTTAATGTATGTAAAGTACCTAGGCGAGTACCTGCATGAGGGAAACACTTAATGTTTGCTGTCATTCTCTACCCTGCTCAGTCAGTTTGCATGGCCCCGTCCTTACATAGTATTGAAAGAAGTGCAGTTTGAGAACTAAAATATAATTAAAAATACTTTAGATTCTTACCTAGTCCCATTAGACTTGTCAAAGGGAGGAATGTATTGCTGTTTCAGTTTCTCTCGGCTGCCCTATCAAATTACCACACACTGGGTAGTTGAAAACAACAGAAATGAATTCTTTTGTGGTTGAGTCTAGAAGTCTGGAATTAAGGTGTCCGGAAGGCCCCCTTCCCTCTGGAAGCTCTAGAAGAGGTGTTCCTTGGCTTGTGGGAGCCTCACTCCAGTCTCTGCCTCTGTCTTCATATTGTCTTTTCCTTTGTGTCACCCTCTAATCTCCCTCTGTCGTTTTCTTATAAGGGTACTTGGGATGGCGTGTCGGCCCACCCAGATAATCCAGAAATATCAGTCTCCTCTCCTCAAAATCCTTAATTTCGTCACAAATCAGGAATAGTCACAGGTTTCAGGGATTAGGACATGTTCATACTTTTGGGGGAGAGCATTCAGCTCATTACAATGATTCATGTAAAATCCCTCCACCCCATAATGGCCACTCTTTTTCTCTTCCCCAGTGATGCCAGTTATTCCTCAAAGTTGTAATTTTGGTTAGACTTGCTGATTTCTATTAATCAATGTTTATTTTTAACATTTATAATTATAATGATTATAATTTTCTATTTTAACTATTAAAAGAGGATAAGTTGAAACAATCAATATTCTGTTAAAAGTTCAATTATACAATACAATCAGGAAGTAATTGGAAATAAACAAAAGCTACTTTTCTTCTAAAACACAGGTGCAAATGAATAGATGTGCTTATATTATTTACATTGGTAATTAGAGAAATACAGTCAAGTAAGGTCTTTAAAAATTGAAAGTAGTCACTATGGTAATTCAAATGCTCACGATTTTGAATAGCTGAAGGAAAAGAAATTTACATTTTAAAAAATGTAGAAAACAAAGAAAATGTTTCAGTAAACTAAAAAGGAAAGTGGGGGGAAAACCAAATGAGGGTATAATGACAAGCTTAGCGTCTTTGATAATAAATGCAAATGGAGTGAAGTTCCATAATAAAAGTTTAAGAAATTCTCAAATTTGGTTAATTAGATTAGATAAAACCCTCAACCAGCATTTTTACAATGCTTTGACCATTCCTAATCCAAGGACGTGGACCGTTTAGAAGCTAAAGGATAGGGCACCT
Organism: Mustela lutreola; assembly: GCF_030435805.1. Classification (NCBI taxonomy): domain Eukaryota; kingdom Metazoa; phylum Chordata; class Mammalia; order Carnivora; family Mustelidae; genus Mustela; species Mustela lutreola. Next base: position 138,725,640 of record NC_081293.1, on the reverse strand, counting down.
GGGTGACTCAATCAGTTAAGCTCTGTCTTCACCCCTGGTGATGACCTTAGGGCCCTGGGATTGAATCCCACATAGGTCTCCCTGCTCAGTGAGGAGTCTGCTTCTCCTTCTGCTCCTTCCCCTTGCTCGTGCTCTCTTTCTCTTTCTCTCTCATGTGTGCGCTCTCTCAAATAAATAAATAGAATCTTCAAAAAAGTAAAAAATAGTTAAAGGATAAGATTTATCAAATAAAAAAAGAGCATCATACCACTATTATCACATAAATTAGAAACTGAAGAAAAGCAAGAAAAGAGAAATGATAAAGATAAAATCAGAAATTAAGAAATTAGAAAATAGGAACATAAATAATAGAAATGTTCAATCTTAAAGATAATTCTTTGAAAGAAAAAAAATTCCCACTCTTATCTTTAAAAAACTGCACTGCTTAAACTAATACAATTCTGCTAGGCGTGATATATGTGGATTATGAATAAGGAATGGTACACATTGAAATGTATAATATTGTTCATTAAAAGCTTGTTGCAAAATAAGTTTGAATCCCACAAGACTATTTTCTACATCAGTTTCTACATTTTAAAAATGGTGGTAATAACAGTGCCAACCAGGAAGGATTGTTTTAAGTATTAAATGAATTCACAGACTTACTACAGTGCTTAACACATGGCAAGTGTCAAATGTTAGATAGCTGTTGTCATTCCCCCCTGCTTTTCTTCCCAAAACATTCCACAATAATTCTTTTTAAAATTTTCTCTTAATACAGATGTTATAAAAGTAAAATGGAGATTTCTAGCAGATATCTTGATTTAGCATGTGAGCTTTAGGTATTCACTGCTTTAGGTATTTCAGTTGGAGATAGCAAAGGTGTTTCTATATTTTAATTTTTTTCTTGAAAGGAAATGGAAGCTGTTGAGATTTGTGTTCCTTATTTCTGGTAAACTGTGTCAGATAATTTCATGCATACATCATTCTGACAATTTCACTGGCACCCTCAGTTTCATTTTTGATGGCCATTTGAAGGAAATTAATTTTAAAGGATGAGCTTCAACCAGTTAATACAAATGAAATACCTGACAGAAAATAATTTCAGCATTTCAGTGACTTTGAGGTGATTTGGTGGCTTCCTTGCACTATCTTTCAATCATAATTAAAAATTAAAGTTTTATGTAATTAAAGGAACCTGGCTTTGACCATGATTCCAATAATGTGTGTAGGTAAAAACAGCAGAGTTGGCATTTCGAGATAGTATGGAGTTTGCATTTGCCATTCAGAACAGATAATCTTATGGACCTCCTTCTCTTGTCAGGGACAGGAAATAGATTTTGGATGCTATCTAATATTGATTGAACTGCCACAGAACTGATGGGACAAGATTTGAAGGGTACTGTTTTAAGCAAGCTTGAAGAGCTCTTTTTACATGGTCTAATTATGTGAGGACAAGAAAATAAAACAATTATGAACGGAGGGTTTTCATTGACTTAAAAACAACTCTTGCCTACAAAAACCAAACTTATCAATTATTTGAGGTTCCTGGGAAGGTTGATTTTTGGAAGTGTGGTGGAGGAGAGATAACATGTGAAGATTGGGAGACCCATTTTTTTCCCTCCCCTGAGTCAATTTGCATCTAATCTGTGCAGTCTGTGGAACATGATGGCTTTATGCTAGCTCTTATCTCCTTATTGATATTTTACTTATAATGGACCTCACAAAATTTTTAACCCAAGAAACATAACGCATAGAAAAATAGCAGTTATTCAGCCTTAGGGAGAACTTCTTTAAATTATTTAGGTATAAAAATATTTATTTGAACATTGAAGGGAGGAGAAAGCTAATACAAAGAACTCTAATTGAAGTAATATTTCTAGATAACTTCCTACACAGATAGAGGAATAAATAAACTCCAGAACTCAATTGTTTCTTGGCTTAGTGTTTAATGGAGTCCTACAATTTCTTTCCTTAAATAAGTGACCTGATTAGATTTTAGATATAATTAAGTGGCAGTTTTGAGGGCAACACTTCACAAAAACAATTTTACTATAAGAAATGTTCATTGAAAATAGCACTCCATTTTATTACTAAAAGGAACAATTTCAATGTCTATAGTTATTCTTTTCTATATTCCTTAAGAACTATGAGCTGAGTATCTGCTACTTTTGTCCATATAAAATATTTTCTATTTATTTAACAATATGTCTTGTTTCAGAACAGATTGCTTATTAGTAGAAAAAGAAACCAAATTGATTTGAATTGGTATGATGCACACAGGATTCATATTGCATCTAAATAGTTGACATAGTAAAATTCACTGATTTTAGTGTACAAGTATGAGAATTTAAAGAAATCAACGTCATAATCACTAATAATTTTTGTTAACTTTGAAAATGGATAGAAAATAAGAAAAATCACTTAATATCTGTACCCCCAAGATATAATTGATAATAATTTGGTGTCTGTACTTGCACTTTTTTCCTATGTATGTTTTACAGTTTAGCAAACACTACTGTGATGTATATGTTGTCCTGTGGGAATTTTAAAAGAAAAAGATTTTATTTATTTATTTGAGAGAGAGAGAGCATGAGAGGGGAGATGTCAGAGGGAGAAGTAGACTCCTTGCCAAGCAGGGAGTTGGATGTGGGACTCAATCCTGAGACTCCAGGTTGATGACTTGAGCTGAAGACAGTTGCTTAATCAATTGAGGCACGCAGGTGCCTGGGAATTTTTTTCCATAAGTGCTTCTGATTACTTTCCTTAAATATTAATTAAATAAGTAAATTAAATATTTCTTAAAATTTGCCATAAATATTACTCTTTAACATTAAAAAAAAATCGTGGCCTAACACTTCTCGGTATGTCTGGAACGTAGTAGTTTATCTCTCTTTCCCTCTTACTGGAGACTTGAATTGTTTCCACTTTATTCCTATCAAAATCTACACTGGTTGCATATATATCCTGATGTTTATTTTCCTGGGATACAGTTAAAAAAGGAAACCTACTTGTCTGAAATGTACCTACACATGCATTTTATATTTACTCCTTTCTGAAAAATGTATCCTAATTAAAAATATACTTATTATCATAATTCTGAAAGAAGGTAGTGAGTATGGGACTGGATAGAGATGGAAACTGGTTTCCCTAACATTAGGAAAAAAATTGCAGAAAAAGGAATATTTTTTTCCTTCTGTCTCAAGCTAAGCTCAGAAAGAGGAAGGGGGTAAGAAGTGATAGGACTTTTAAGTGAAAAATCACTTAAAGGCTTTATCATGGTGGTGCTCAGCCAGGAGACCTGGTTTTCTCCACCTCCTGACATTTGGAAAGGTCTGGAGAGATTTTTGGTTGTAACAACTAGGAGGGGTTGCTACTGGTGTCTGGCGGGTAGAGGCCAGGAATGCTGTGAGACACCTTAAAATGCATAGAACATACCATCTCTCCTCTCTTAAAAAATAATAAACAAAACAAAACAAAACAAAAATAGAATAAAATAAAATAAAACTAATAAGAAATTATCTAGCCCCAAATGTTAATAGTACTGATATTGAGCAACTTTATCAGAAATTGAGTGAAAGATAAGAAAGAGTTCACAGTAAGAATAAATGTTACCATACCTTTCCTAGAAGAAAGTCACTTTGGGAGGGCTAAGATTCTGAAACTGTAAGAGCTGCCATTGCTAATTAGAGACTCTGAATAGATGTACAGGTAAGAAGTGACAGTTCTGATTTCTGATCAGAAGCCATTATTTATTTAAATAGAGATAGTTCACAGATATACGTTAGAATGCCAATAGACATTCTTTTACTTCAGGCTTGGCTTCACTGGTTACTTCCCCGAACTTTTCAGTGTTAGTCTATATGGGTAGATCATTGGATTTACATTTTGAGATTGATTTTGAACCACTTTTAAAAGAGAGAAAGCAGGTCATGATCTCAGGGTCCTGGGATGGAGCCAGCATCAGACTTCCTGCTCAGCAGGGAGCCTGCTTCCCCCTCCCTCTCTGCCTGCCTCTCTGCCTACTTGTGATCTTTCTCTGTCAAATAAATAAATAAAATTTTTAAAAAGGGAGAGAGAGAAAGCATTCAGATGTGAAAGCATGGCATTTACGTTATTTTAGTTGTCCTTATCTAAATGGCTGAGTTAGGTGCCCAAATCAACCGTTGGTAGCGATTGGTATTTCAGACAGTGACTAAGTTTTCTTAGCCAGTTGATAGGGACATGCCTTGAAAATCCAACTTATTTCAGTGAAAATTGTGTTACATAAAGCGTGAGACTATAGAGGATTGTTTTCAGAAAATGTTGTAAATTATGTTCGTCTCAGCAGAGTTTTATCAACAGCTTTGGGAATGGGATTTCTGATACTTTATGAAATTAGGAAATATCCTCAATTCTCACATCATGATGCAATATACTATTATATGAAGTAAACAAAAACAAATATCACATGTCAGATGAATAAATTTTACATATAATAAGTGACTGATGTTCTCAAAGTGAGTTAAGCTCTCAAAGTTTCCTCGAGGAAGGAGAAAGCATAATAATTACTATCTCAGTCTTATGGAGGGAAAGAAGGAGAGATGAAAGACCAAAACAAATGGAAGGCTTTTATTAATTGCTTAATAGATTACTACATTATCTTGGTCAATAGATAAGTTAGATTTTTAGGGATGGGAATGCTGAGGTATAAAACTGGAAATGTTTAGAAAAAAATCTTTAGTGTTCGCTTTGTCTCATTGAACTTTGGAAGACATTAGCAGTGGAGCTAGTTGTGTAAATCCAACATAGATTGGCAGAGGGTCCTTGCAAATTAAACATTTTCTTAATAAGTGTTTAGGGGTTAATTTCTGATTCACCAACTAGAACTTCCAAATAGTATTTAATTGTCTCTTAAACCATCTCTCTTTTTTTTTTTTTTTTTTTTTTAAGATTTTATTTATTTATTTGACAGGCAAAGATCACAAGGAGGCAGAGAGGCAGGCAGAGAGAGAGAGAGGGAAGCAGGCTCCCTGCTGAGCAGAGAACCTGATGCGGGACTCGATCCCAGGACCCTGAGATCATGACCTGAGCCGAAGGCAGCGGCTTAACCCACTGAGCCACCCAGGCGCCCAAACCATCTCTCTTTAATTTATATCCTGATACCCTGATGATACAGTAGAGGAGATGAATCAACACTCCATCAAGGTGGGAAATAGGGAGACTAATCTGTTCATACTATTGACATGAGTGAATGAATTGGCCAAGAGAAACAAATGCCACCTTTGTCTAATTATTGCAGGAATGAATAATTCTGTATCAGCTTAGTATGTCAAAACCGAAGTACTCTAGTTGTCTAAGGTGGACATTCTTCAAAATTCAAATAGATAGTATTAAATAATTCCATTTCTAATTTGGATCAAACTGCTTAATTACCTTGGGATAGATTTTGCAGGCAGATGGTTTGGAAATCAGTGTTGCTAAAAGCATTTAGAGCAGCAAGAAGAATGCTGAATATTCTTCTGTTATCAAGGAGACAACTATTTAAACTTGTTCTAAATTTTTGGATGCCAAATAATATCTGTCCTGCTCTGCAGTCTTAAAATGGGACTTCAGTCAAGATCTAATTCAGGAACTTTTACTCAAATGGAATTTTCTGCCTATGTAGTAGTGAAGATTTCACTAATGTAGTAATAATGATTCTATAGTTTTACATGTACCAGAATTATTACTCAGAACTTAATATATTCTTTTTAGAAAAGATTTTATTCATTTATTTGACACAGAAAGAGACATCTCAAGTAGGCAGAGCAGCAGGAAGAAAGAGGGGGGAAGCAGGCTCCCTGCTGAGCAGAGTGCCTGATGTGGGGCTCAATCCCAGGACTTTGAGATCATGACCTGAGCCGAAGACAGAGGCTTAATCCACTGAGCCACCCAGGCACCCCAATCCATCCATTTTTGTAAGTGTGACCGACAGTGTAGGACTGTGCATAATAAAGCTTAATGATTATGGTAACATAACATAAAAGGCAATTAAAATGAACTTATAGTAAATATTAATACTCTGTAAGTAATAAAAATTGAGAAAGAAAATGAGAGTACATGTTTTTAGGTGTTTCAACAGGATGCTTAATTAAAGAGAAAATTTGTGAGAAAACAGTTAGCTTTTTCAACGTGATCCAGTAACAACATTGAAAACTATCTCAGTTTCACTTGAGTATGAAGAATACAATATAATATGACTTTTCAGAACATAGCTTTTTAGTTTTCATTTTTTTTTTAATGGAGAGGGAAAGAGCAGCAATCTTCCAGCAAAGCTGACCTTATAAAGTAAATTCAGATTCTTAGTATGCCCTGTTTTAGTGCAATGCAGCATGGCTCACTAGAGCAAGTCGGACGAAAAGTTAAGAGAATCAGAAGTTCGATTCCATACCCTGTAACTAAGTTGCTATGCAATCTAGGGGGCTGGGAATACCATTTTGGAAGCCTGATTGCCTTTTCTAAAGGGCTGTGAAAGATTATGTAACTCCTGATACCAATGAAGATGCATTATTGAATTTCAATCTTTGGAAATGTTAAGATGAATTTATGCAAAATAGATACACTTTAATTGGAAAACTTTTGTGATTGGTGTGTACAATTTCCACAAAGATATGAATATCTGCTACAAAATAAGTGAGTTCAGGATTGGGATACAAACAAGTATATTTTATACTCTTTCAAAGTTCTGGTTTGAAATGTTACCAGCTTTAATCCTAGAGCTGCTCTTAATAGCAAGGGCTTAATCTCTAGCCTCTCATCAGGATGATGACTGTGGCAGTTCCCAGTCTCACAGAGGTGATGTAAGTCTTAATTAATGTTTGTAAAACTATTAAGGAGCCATGGATGAGAAGAGTTATGAAAATGGGAGGGGATGTTGTTATAATAAGAAGCAACTGCACATTGCCTTACATTACAGTAATACGACAACAACATGTATTATTCCACTATTAATAACAGAGCTACTACCCAACATGATAAGCACATTTAAAATTTTCATGTTAACGAATTTATAGGTAATAATTCTCCCATAGGCTATGTTTATGTATAAAGGAATCAAACTAAAAGGAATCAAATAAAAAGGAATCAAACAAAAGTGTTTATGTAACATTCTTCTGAATGAATGTACTATGTTCATTAATGGAGTAAAAGATTGATTGGAGTTCATTAATGGAGTGAAAGATCACAGAATGATTCAGTTTACTATTTGGAAATCTGTGTCAATCATGCCTCCAACTAGACACAGTTGGTTTGTCAGTTCAAATGAAGTTTTAGAATGCTTCTGTGTTAACACTTGTGTATTCATTGCCTCTTAAGACATATGTATTGCATTCTGTTCCAAATAGTAACACTGTCTCTGGTAGCTACCAAAAAGATCAAAATTAGCCTTGAAGCATGTGTAACCAAAAGTCAACCAGTGATGGCATCACTGGCATCTCCAACCTCAGTTTTGTCCCCTATAAGAGATTCTTTATATTTTTTTTAGGGATTTTATAAAGCTCAAATCTAGCAATGCATGTGAACTGTAACACATGACACAAAAATAAACTATTATATTTAGATGGAAGAACTAAGAGAATTTCAAAATATACCCAGAATCCAGTAGAGGTGGATCTTTGTTTCCAGCCTGGCCTGCATCACCATAATCTCCTTCCTGGATTCCCAAAATGAACTCCTAAGTGGTTTCCTGGATTTTACCCTTATCTACATACAGTCTTTTCCTAGTATTATAGCCAGAGTAATTTTTAAAAAAAATTTTATTTATTTATTTTATCTAGTTATTATTTATTTACTAAAGAGATCACAAGTAGGTAGAGAGGCAGGCAGAGAGAGAGGGGGAAGAAGGCTCCCCGCAGAGCAGAGAACCCAATGTGGGGCTTGATCCCAGGGCCCTGAGATCATGACCTGAGCTGAAGGCAGAGGCTTAACCACCTGAGCCACCCAGGTGCCTCAAAATGTTAATTTTTGTTCAGCTTTTTCTCAAACAGAGAAGTAACATCTAATGTCTACGTTAGAGCTAAAACAGAGTGACTCTTTCAAAACTTAAATAAAATTATGTTGCTTCTTTACTACTTCTTTGTTATGTCCTGAGAAGAAAATATTGATCTCTTAAAACCCAGTACTTCTCAGGTGTTTCTGCCACACTTTGATTTGAAGCAAATCAAAGCACCTAAATCTCAAGATTCATTGTAAATTTGCTAGCCAATCTTCCTAAACACAGCATCAGCATGAGGTCAGTTAGTGAATTAAAATAAAAATATTTATTGTCTTCATTAGTCATAAGTAGTACATATTAATTAATGAATTAAAATTAAAAAATTTAGAAAAAATGACCTATAGATATGTGTATCTCTATATAAATATGCACTTTGATATAATTCTTACACTTTTCTGTAAATGTTTAGGTTTATTTTTAGGAAAAAAAATTGCCTTTTCTCACAGAATAGCAGGAAGAGACAATTAAAACACAGTTGTGACCCAGCAATTGCACTACTAGGTATTTATTCAAAGGATACAAACATAGTGATTCAAAGGGGCATATGCACCCCACCATTTATAGCAGCAATGGACACAGTAGTCAAAATGTGGAAAGAGTGCAGATGTCCATTAATGGATGAATGGATAAAGAAGCTGTGGCATATACATACAATGGAATATTATTCGGTCATCATGAAAAATGAAATCTTGCCATTTGCAATGACATGGATGGAGCTAGAGAGTATTATGCTAAGTGAAATAAAACAGAGAAAGACAAATATCATATGATTTCACTCATATGTGGAATTTAAGAAACAAAGCAGATGAACATAGGGAAAGGAAGGAAAAATAAAATAAGATGAAAACTGAGAGGGAGGCAAATCACGAGAAACAGTGAACTCTAGGAAACAAACTGAGGGTTGCTGGAGGGGAAGTTGGTGGGGGGATAATTGGGCGACGGGCACTAAGGAGGGCACTTGATGAATGAAAATTGGATCATAAATGCAACTGATGAATCACTAAATTCTAACTCTGAAACTCATTAAAAAAAAACCCCACAGTTGTGATAGGCAATAATATATTTATTTTACACTGTACATATTCAGGATTTTCCACTCATGTTTAAAAATAAGAACTGTTTTATTGCTGTTGCTTGGTAGATGACTTGTCTTATTTTTGCCTCTTTAGCATCTTTCAGAATCTTTTTCTATCCTTGACACTTTGAATATTTTAAATGTGTTGGGGAAGGGATGCCTGGGTGGCTCAGCCATTCAGCGGCTACCTTCGGCTCAGGTCATGATCCTGGGGCCCTGGGTTTGAGTTCCGCATCGGGCTCCTTTCTCAGTGGGGATCCTGCTTCTCTCTGCCTCTGTCTGCCTCTCTGCCTCTTGTGCTCTCTATCTCTGTGTCAAATAAATAAATAAATAAATCTTTTAAAAAAATGTGTTTGGGAAGAGAGATTAAAATGGATTTGCTTCACCCTCTTGTCATCCTTTCAGTATGATGTCTCCAGTCTCTTTTCACCTATAAATATTTCCTTGCATTTTTTTCGTAGATAAGTTGCTCTACTATATGTTTTTTTTTTTTTCTGGAATTCCATAGGAATAAGGCTTGATTCTTTGATTTATATTTTAGGAGATATTTTTGAGTTTATATTCTGGCTTTCCATTGAATAGTTTATTTCAAGAAGTCACTTTTTTATTGTAATATGCTTTATAAGACAGAAAAATAAATGAGGGTGATATTCATGAAAAACAAAGACATTACATAGTACAGGGGTTAGGGAAAGGGGTAAGGGAATACAAATCTTTACCCATCCTGCCAGCACTGTTTCAACAAATGAGACTGCAATTTACCCAGTAGACAATCACTTATATGAGGTAAAGGACAAAGAAGATCTTTACTGGAAGATGTTAGATCATTTCACTTTAAGATAGCAAATAAATAAAACTAGAATAAGTGGCTTTTATTTTGGGGGGGCGGAGGGAGGCAGATCGTCTCGGCTACTATAGGTATTGCTGCTCTGTTAATGATACTATTATTTATATAAAATATTTAAAAATTTTTCATGGATGAGTTAAATGACACCTCACCTCATGTTTGCCCAAATGTAGAGTTGTCTATTTTCTGCACTTTTGCTGGTTTTTTTTTTTTTTTTTTTACTGTTTTCTTGACCAAATGTCTTTTTGTTTGTGAGCTTCTACTGATATTGAGTTTTTCTGTAGAATTGAATTTCTTTACAGACAAATCCTAGAATCCATATGTTCCACTAGCACTCTTTGTGAAACTGGAGAACTTTGACCTACTGAGTGTCAGGCTTACAGTGCTGAACAAGATGGCAAGCAGTGTCGATACACATTCACGTATTCAAGCTGTCCCACTGCACATTAGGATTCACTTCTCTTACTAAGGCTTCTGTTGTCTTCTTGGCCTCACTGCCCATGGAGTGGCCTACGTTAATGAAGATGTTAATGAGCACATGGTTTTGTGGAAGGGTGCTGGCTGTTTCCAGTTTTATGGGTGAAAAGTTGAAAGAGTTGAGAGGTGGTTCATAATATCTAGTTTTGGATTTAGCTTATATATCTTAAAAAATCCTGTTTCTCTTTGATTTGGATTTAGCTTATATATCTTACAAAAATCCTATTTCTCTTTGAAATTATTAGAGATTAGTCTAATCAAAAACAGGGACTCCACTCCCCCTCCTCTATAAGTAGAGACTGATGCAGAAAAGTGTTGGTCTCATCAGCTGGTCCAATTGCGTGCCCCGTCCTGAATATTTCCAGCTCTACCTCTCAGAATTCATATTGTAATATTTTCTTATCTGATATAGTCCATTTGGGCTGCTATAAAAAATACCAGAGACTATGTGGCTTATAGATAATAGAAGTTTATTTCACACAGTTCTGAAGGCTAGGAAGTCCAAGATCAATATCTGGTGAGAGCTTGCTCCTGATTCACAGGTGGCCTTCTTGCTCTGTCCCCACATGGAAGAAGGAACAGAGAACTCTCTAGCGTCTCATTTATAAGGGTACTAATCCCATTTATGAGGTTTCGCCCTCATGACATAATCATCTCCCAAAGTCCCCACCTCCTAATAACATCACATTGGGGATTAGATTTCAATATACGCATTTTGGAGGGACACTAGCATTCAGTCTTTGGCACTACCCAAAACTCTCAATATCTAATATTTCTTTTTTTATAATGGTCACTGATTCTTGTTTTATGAATGTGTTATCTTTCTGCATTTCTTGGAGTAAAGAAATTCATCCTCCTTTTATTCTCTGGATTGTACTTTGCTTGGGATCAACTTTTCTCTTTGTAAATGGTGACACTTGGCTTCCCAGTCATATTTAAAAGTGAGCCAGTAGAGAAGCAGTCTGGTAATTCTATGTGGCTCTCTGAGTTTGTAAAGTAATAGATTTAGCTTTAAGGTGAGTGGGAAGGAAGACTGCCATGTTGATGGAGTTGGCCTAAATGCCAGTATGTATGGGAAGTACACTGGAGTGCTAATATTTACAATACCTGCCTTTGTTCTCCTTTAGTGGCTAGTTGATTTCCTTTTAAAAATAACCTTTCCATCCTCCCTCTTTGATACCTGTCTGTCCCAAACTCTTTGATAAGGAAGGAAGGAGAATTTGAAGGTGATAAAGAGTCTAGTATATAAAAGTTCAATTAACAGTCTTTCTCTAGCTGTACATCTGACTTTTTGTTGCAGTATTTTCTGAAGATTCTGCAAGACTTGGTGCGCATGCGTGGCTCAGTCAGTTAAGTGTCTGCCTTCTGCTCAGGTCATGATCTTGGGTTCCTGCGATCAAGCACATGCAGTGGGCTCTACGTTCATCGGAAAATCTGGTTCTACATCTCCCTTTCTCAAAGAAAGAAAGAAAGAGAGAAAAAGAAAGAGAGAGGAATGAATGAATGAATGAATGAATGAATCTGGAAAAAAAAAAAAAAAGAATCTCCAAGATTCTACTCAACAGTTCAGCTGCTTCCCCCAACATTATCTTTTCATGGATCTTAGATCATGGCTTCCTTCAAGCTTCTTCATTACTTAGTACTTTTCTCTCTATCAAAAAATGCTATGCATTTAAATGATTAAAAAACAAATTTACTTTAATGGTGTCTTGGGAAAGAGAAATTATGACCATAGTTTTTCTTATATCATCTTGACTGTGTTCTTCTCAATGTTTTATTTTCTTGTGACAAGAATGATCACTTGGTTTCTTCTTATTTGTTGAGGATTGAATTCCTGTTGTGGGAAAGTGACAAAAGGGAAGAGGGGCAGATGACTGTCAGTTATTGAGTATCTGCTGTATTCCATAGCATTTTGTTGGGTATAGGAGGTGGGGAATATATAACTAGGCATACAATCATTATCTTAATTTTTCATATCAGAGTTTATTAAAGTTTTGAGAGATTAATAACATTGGTAATTTTACATACTAACAGGTTGTACCAAGATTAACCCCTTAACGTGAATACTTTTTCTTTCTACAATTTGATGCTGTCTTCTATAAGTCTAGAATATGAGCTTTTACTGGTTTGGTTTATTGTGCATATAATTGCAATACACTTCTTTCAAGACATTAGTTCAGAGATTTCTACAGCAAACTGATGTAGTAAAGATAAAACCGTTTTAGAAATCAATTAATATAAAATTTCACCACAAAACTCAAAGTAGAGACGATTTTAATATTAAAATTCATATCAATTTATTTGTTGGAGTGCTTTGCAATAATACGAGCAAGCAATTTTTCTCTTAATAACTATGTTAATATTGCTGTTTTCCAATTTGAAGATGAAATTGAGCAAACGCCCAAGCCTCATATTCCCTTAACTCTCTTTATAAATTAAATTCAGCAAATTTCTTTGCTAGTTGTTGATTTTTCTAACAATGTTTCCAGGAGGTATAGGCCATAACTGCATTTTCTTTAGCTTCAACTTCTCTATCTTGCCCATGAAAATAGACATTTTTTTATGAGAAAATACCTCATTTTTTAATCAAATTACAATATTGACATGGAGTCAAAAGTTAAATGTATGATGCAGCATACTCTGTGACCTCTGAGTCTTTTCAGTATTCAAATTCTCCTTTGTTTTGTAGAGTATTAACTTGAAATATGTTTTTAACATTCTTTCTTTATATGCATGGTTCTATAGAAATAAAACTATTGAAATTTGAGAGCCTCAAGGATGACTGAAATTTGAGAGTCTCAGGATGACTAAAGTCTACTTGATACTGTTAATTTAAAAAAATTATTTATTTATTTGACAGACAGAGATCACAAGTAGGCAGAGAGGCAGATGGTGGGGTAGGGGGGAAGCAGGATCCTGGCTGAGCAGAGAGCCCAACGTGGGGCTTGATCCCAGGACCCTGAGATCATGAACTGAGTCGAAGGCAGAGGCTTAACCCACTGAGCCACCCAGCTTCCCCAATACTGTTAATTTTTTAAAAAATTCACTAGATTGGATGCGGAACTCATGGGCTTCTTACTCAGTGGGGAGCCTGCTTCTCCCCCTGCTTGCTCTGCCTGCCACTCCCCCTGCTTGTACTCTCTCTCTCTCTTTGACAAATAAATAAATAAAATCTTAAAAAAATACAGTCACTATATTAATATTAGAAAGAAAAATTACTTTCTTGTAAAAATAGAAATGTTTTATCTTGGAGCAATTTAAAATTGCATTATGTTAATTTGTTCAATATTTTTGAGCAATGAAGTCATTTGATATGTTTTCATAGACCTTGTTTTTAGTATTATATAACTAGATTTAGCATAGTTAATGATGATAATGGATAGATAGATATTTTACTTAGCTTTCTTTGGAATGCTTGGTATTTTCTCTCAATGTTTAATCCTTTGTAGTCAATGTAAATAATCAGTTACTTGAAGAGCTGATTAAGTTTTAAGTTCTCCTAAAAGCAATAAAAACCCATGCAATCATCACCTCTATTTAATAATCCTTTTTGTTTTTCCTCCCTATGTCAATGCTAGATCTGAATTTTATTGTCTAATTAGTATTAAATATTTGACACAGGCAATCCCACAGAGGACCAACTATAATTTCATCAGCTAAGCTAATATCCAATAAAATATAAGCTTTCATTAACTATTATTTGGAGGGTTGTGGCGCAACTCAATTTATTTTAATTTAGACAAAATACTTTAGTGTGAGGAAATGTTAGGGAATCAGCTGACCTCCCAGTCAACATAACAGTTCACTTTTTACTATCCATACTGGTTGGCATCTAGCCTTTGCTTAATGGTGTATGGTATTTGTTGTCCGCACCTTGAGATTGTTTTATCCACTATGAGGCTACTCTTGAGGTTAGTAAAGACGTTAGCTACATCTGCCTCACTGTCATTTCTATGTATAAGCTTTCATTCTATACCATGAAGCCATATCAAATGTTCATTTTAACATGTTATTATACATGATAATTAATCATGATAGTCTAAACAAGGGGAGCCAAATTCACGGGTGGCTACTTGAAAGAAATAAAGAGAACATGGTAAGGTTTTGAAGGAGGAAGCAGAGGTAAGGACTTTGTGATTTCCTTTCAATGACGTGGCAGAAATAAGAATATTTGATTCTGAGCTATATGAAGTATACTTCCACAGGATGGGTTCTGATCAATTTAGGCTAATTGAAGTGGAGGAGAGGGTGCTATATCTGAGGTAACATAAGTTAATAAAGAAAACAAAGAAAACACAGCGCATGAGATTGGGAGTGTTAATTATGGACATTGGTCATCAGACCAGATTTTGTCATAAATACATGAAATCTTTCCAGGGAACAGAGCCAAATGAACTAGAATAAATTAGATGTGTTATCTAGTAGCATAGGATTCTTCTTATTTGTCCTTATATCTAATTTGTATTTAATATTGAATTAATAAGCTTTAAATTATAAGTAATTAGAAGAATGTTTATTAAAGCAGGAATAGAATTCTGTTTATGAGATTAGTGTCTCTTTACATGTTTCTGAACAAGTCAAAAAGTGTTGCTTCTACAAGATTCCATGTTTTACTTAATGGTTTTGTCTCTGAGACAGTTTTAAAAGAAGGTATTATAGAGCCTTAACAGTGACAGTATCTCACACTTGATAGAAATTGCTAGCTATAGGGGCACCTGGGTGGCTCAGTGAGTTAAAGCCTCTGCATTTGGCTCAGGTCCTGATCCCAGGGTCCTGGGATCGAGCCCCACATCAGGCTCTCCAGAGAGCCTGCTTCTTCCTCTCTCTGCCTGCCTCTCTGCCTACTTATGATCTCTGTCTGTCAAATAAATAAAATCTTAAAAAAAAAAAGAAATTGCTAGTTATGGATAGAACACTTATTACACATTTGTACTTTGCCACTAGAAGCCTTCCCAGTTGGAAGACATTTTCAAACTTTCTTGAAGTGAATTGTGGGTGGCCAAGGTGATGTGAGTGCAAACTATGGATTTGGTCTTTCTAGAAGAGTTGTTTTGTTTTGTTTAAAGTGTGTGGACTCATCTTGGAGGAGTGACACTTTCCCCTTTCCCCTTTCATCCTCTTCATTCTTCCTGCCTAAAATTAGATGGCTAACACAAGCAACCATCTTGTACAGTAAGGCAATATTGTCAATGGAAACCAATTCTAAAGATCAAGGTGCATAAAGACCAAATAAGCTTGGATCCTGAATGCTTGTAAAATTGCCACATCAGCTCTGGACTCTGTACATTTGAACTTTTTCTACCTGTAGGAGAAATAAACATCTGTTTTGCTTAAACCATTGTTATTTAGGGGCAAGGTGTTATGTTTTATGCAGACCAAGCTAATCCTACCTGATTAATACCCAAACTGGAATTACTGATATGAAGATATGGCTCATGGAAATAAGTCACTGCCTCTGTTTCTAATATAATTTACAGGATTTGTTGGCTCCTAGAACCATGCATCCTACATTGCTTAAAGATATTTGACAATGCTGGGTTGATAGAAAACTGTGTAGCATCATGCAAAACCCCACAGACTTGGGGATATAGAGATCTGAATTGAATTCCAATTTTGCCACTTTTTGGGTAACTGGGGAAGTTGCATAACCTTGTTAAGCATTATTTTCTTTTTTTTTTTTTTTTTAAATTTTTTATTTTTTATAAACATATATTTTTTATATACATATATTTTTATCCCCAGGTCTGTGAATCACCAGGTTTACACACTTCACAGCACTCACCAAATCACATACCCTCCCCAATGTCCATAATCCCACCCCCTTCTCCCCAACCCCCTCCCCCCGGCAACCCTCAGTTTGTTTTGTGAGATTAAGAGTCACTTATGGTTTGTCTCCCTCCCAATCCCATCTTGTTTCATTTATTCTTCTATCCACTTAAGCCTCCATGTTGCATCACCACTTCCTCATATCAGGGAGATCATATGATAGTTGTCTTTCTCTGCTTGACTTATTTCGCTAAGCATGATACGCTCTAGTTCCATCCACGTTGTTGCAAATGGCAAGATTTCATTTCTTTTGATGGCTGCATAGTATTCCATTGTGTATATATACCACATCTTCTTGATCCATTCATCTGTTGATGGACATCTAGGTTCTTTCCATAGTTTGGCTATTGTGGACATTGCTGCTATAAACATTCGGGTGCATGTGTCCCTTTGGATCACTACATTTGTATCTTTAGGGTAAATACCCAATAGTGCAATTGCTGGGTCATAGGGCAGTTCTATTTTCAACATTTTGAGGAACCTCCATGCTGTTTTCCAGAGTGGCTGCACCAGCTTGCATTCCCACCAACAGTGTAGGAGGGTTCCCCTTTCTCCGCATCCTCGCCAGCATCTGTCATTTCCTGACTTGTTGATTTTAGCCATTCTGACTGGTGTGAGGTGATATCTCATTGTGGTTTTGATTTGTATTTCCCTGATGCCGAGTGATATGGAGCACTTTTTCATGTGTCTGTTCGCCATCTGGATGTCTTCTTTGCAGAAATGTCTGTTCATGTCTTCTGCCCATTTCTTGATTGGATTATTTGTTCTTTGGGTGTTGAGTTTGCTAAGTTCTTTATAGATTCTGGACACTAGTCCTTTATCTGATATGTCGTTTGCAAATATCTTCTCCCATTCTGTCAGTTGTCTTTTGATTTTGTTAACTGTTTCCTTTGCTGTGCAAAAGCTTTTGATCTTGATGAAATCCCAGTAGTTCATTTTTTCCCTTGCTTCCCTTGCCTTTTGCGTTGTTCCTAGGAAGATGTTGCTGCGGCAGAGGTCGAAGAGGTTGCTGCCCGTGTTCTCCTCAAGGATTTTGATGGATTCCTTTCGTACATTGAGGTCCTTCATCCATTTTGAGTCTATTTTTGTGTGTGGTGTAAGGAAATGGTCCAATTTCATTTTTCTGCATGTGGCTGTCCAATTTTCCCAGCACCATTTATTGAAAAGGCTGTCTTTTTTCCATTGGACATTCTTTCCTGCTTTGTCGAAGATTAGTTGACCATAGAGTTGAGGGTCTATTTCTGGGCTCTCTATTCTGTTCCATTGATCTATGTGTCTGTTTTTGTGCCAGTACCATGCTGTCTTGATGATGACAGCTTTGTAATAGAGCTTGAAGTCCGGAATTGTGATGCCACCAACGTTGGCTTTCTTTTTCAATATCCCTTTGGCTATTCGAGGTCTTTTCTGGTTCCATATAAATTTTAGAATTATTTGTTCCATTTCTTTGAAAAAGATGGATGGTACTTTGATAGGAATTGCATTAAATGTGTAGATTGCTTTAGGTAGCATATACATCTCCTCTTCGCAGATGATATGATACTATATGTGGAAAACCCAAAAGACTCCACTCCAAAACTGCTAGAACTTATACAGGAATTCAGTAAAGTGTCAGGATATAAAATCAATGCACAGAAATCAGTTGCATTTCTCTACACCAACAGCAAGACAGAAGAAAGAGATATTAAGGAGTCAATCCCATTTACAATTGCATCCAAAACCATAAGATACCTAGGAATAAACCTAACCAAAGAGACACAGAATCTATACTCAGAAAACTATAAAGTACTCATGAAAGAAATTGAGGAAGACACAAAGAAATGGAAAAATGTTCCATGCTCCTGGATTGGAAGAATAAATATTGTGAAAATGTCTAAGCATTATTTTCTTAATCTACCAACTATTCATAATAATTTTTATTTTGAAGTTTTATTATAAAAATTAGATGAGCTAATGTATATAAATAATTTAGCACTAGCATCTAATAATTTAGCATCTAGCACTTATTAGAGGTTAGATGTTATTATTGCCATCGTTTTTGTTATCAGTTAAAGATAGACGATTTCTTTTCCTTTCTGATTTAATTGAACAGGGAAAATCTTGCTTCTTAACATTTTTATTCCCAGCATCCATGATATGCAGCATTGCTCCTATTCTAACTTACATTCTTTAATAGTGACTGATTCACTATATATGGGGGAAGCTAACCAAGACACAGTATTTAATGCTTTTAAGAATTGTCCTTCTATCTACCAAACTTAGGGAGTGAAATTTATAGAAGTGAAAATGTAGATATTATAGGCTTGTATTTTCCTTGGTTGTTAGGGATTAATTATGAATTATAAGATTTGAAATGTGAAAACATATCTTTATTTTCCAATATAAAATCTTGTAGCTTTGGAAATGATAAAACTTGAAGAAACAGATTTTTCTCCATACATCTTATTAATGTATTTTTATTAAGGCCAGATTCAAAGTTCTACATGGATTAGTCTCCCTTCATTTATTTTGTTTATTCATTTATATATTTAGATATTTCCTCAGGTATCAATGTCCTCAAATTTAGATTTGTTCATTGGATTCCCTGTCTCTCCTTCTTGCTTAAACTGACCAATGGGTATGACTGTTGCATTTCTGCATTAGAAGTTGTAAAACCAAGGCCACAGTTTCAACTGATAGTTCCTCTTATTATACCATATTACCTGAGAGAAGTTTAACAGAGATGTGAAATCATGGAATATCCCGAGTGAACTGGACTCAATGCTTCTAAGCTGGGGTTAGTATTTTTTTTTTAAGTTCTGGATTTGAATCAGAGTAGAGGTTAGAAGCGAAGAACAGGGACTGGAAGATGATGTTAAGGACTCAAGTGTTTTTAATTTGTCATTGACCGAGATATTAAGTTGGATAATGTGCCAAGTAAGGTTTATTTTAAAGTTGGTTGCAAACTCCTAATTACTTGGTTGTCATTCCAATAATATTTGAAAATATTTAGTTAAATATTTCTTTATTGATAACTTATTAAGTTTATTTTAGAGATGCAGTCTCATTAAAATATTCTTTATTTTAATAAAGGTGTTTATTATAAATGAGAGAAACACCATTCCCTCTCTATGGGTATCTCAAATTGAGAAATTGTGAAATGAAGATTCTTACAACCTTGTTAGTTCTATAATAGAAAAGTTTTGATAGTTGTTTGATCAAAGCAACACTTTGAAGCACATTCAGAAGTTAGATCTGGGTATGTGATAAACAAATCTCTTTCTAACATCAGCAGGGACTTCCTCTTCTGTCTGAAGTTGCTAGGATACTATCTTAAAGAAATAACTCATTTGATTAACTGCAAATAGAAATTCCTTTTTTAAAAAAAGTTCATACATTTATAATAGCCTAGGTCAGGCATAAATCTATACTTGCTAAATGTTAAGCATATGATCTGATGACCCTCTTGAATATTGGAAGAAAAACCATTATTTTTCTTCACAAAATGCATTACACAGAATGACTTTTAGCCGTGTTTTACCATAAAAATGAAAATATTGTTGGTAAAGGAATATTTTCTCTTGCTTTATTCTGGATTTTAGACCATTGTGAGGATCAAATGAAAAGCTACATACAAAAACACTTTGAACCTATAAAATGAATATACAAATCCAATAATTTAAAAAAATAGTGTCTTTCCTGACAAGTGAAAATCTTGCCTATTGGCTATGTCTGTTATATATCACCTATGCCTGTTCATTAGCACTTGATTTCATATTTTATTCTATAATACAGAAGCTATGTAATATCAAGGCAGTGGCCACTATTATTTAATTTGATGGGTAAAGACATGTTTGAGGCAAAGCATACATCTTCCTGTGGTTACACAGTTTTCCTAACGAACAGATGGTAATCTTGGTCTTAATATGAACACTGCAAAGCAACTCGGCCATATAATAACCTTAGTTCTCTGTTTTTGTATCTTGTGAAATTCATATACCACCTATGGCAGAATAAAAGCCAAAAAGGTTATTTAAAACAGGATCTGTGATAGGACCATTTATCTGAATAAATAAAACCTGCCAATTTACTTATTAGCTGTTTCCTCACATAAGACAAAAATTTCAGATGCCAACCATTATGCTGACTTCTCAAAAGCATTTTTAGCTTGATATATTTCTCACATCAGGGTGTAATAGCTATGCACATGGTGTTTTCTGTAGGTGTGGTACTGTCATAGTCCACTTAGGCTGCTATGACAAAACACCACAGACTAGCCAGCTTACAAACAACAGAAATGTATTTCTCACAACCCTGGAGGCTAGAAGTCTGAGATCACAGTGCCAGCATATTTGGGTGAGGGCCCTCTTCCTGGCCCATAGCCAGAGATTTCTTGTTTTGTCTTCACGTGGTAGAAGGGGCTAGGGATCCCTGTGACGTGTCTTTTATAAGAATGCTTCCACTGTTCATGAAGATATCATCCTCATGACTTTAGGCACTTCTCAAAGGCCCACTGTCTAATACTATCACGTTGGGTATTAGTGTTCCAACATACATATTTTTTTTTTCTCAATGCAGTCTGATAATCTCTGACTTTTGATTGGGTTGTTTAATCCATTTACACTTAATGTTATTATTATAATAGTTGTGTTTACATCTGCCAGTTCACTTTTAATTTTTTTTTATATGTCCTCTTCTTGCCACTGTATTTCCTGTACTGTTTTCTTTTGCATTAAATAAATACTCTCTAATATGGCCTTTCAGTTTTTTTGAGTTTTTCAGTTTTTGTTTGTTTTTTAATGGTTGCTCTGGGGCTTACCATATACATCTGAACTTACCAGAATTATTTTCAGGCATATATTAACATAATTCCAGTAATATATAGAAATGTTATCTTATATATGTCTATTCCATTCCCCTCCCTTTTGTGGAATTATTGCTGTATGGATTACAACTATTAATGTTACAAAAAGTATACTCTTTTAGCTGTTGGTGGCAAATATATCATACATATAGTATACTTTTATGTTATAAACCTGACATGTCGTAAACATATTATTTTATTCAATAGCTTCTTAAGTTATGAAGAGGAAGAAAATGCATATATATACATATACACACACATATATATACATGCATATATATACATACACACACACATATATATATATACACATATATACACACATATACATATATATATATTTAAAATAATTACATAATTACCTTTACTGGTGCTTTCAGTTTTTATGGATTCAAATTCCATCAGTCTTTACTTGCTTTAATCCTAAATAACTTCTTTTATTTGTTTTTCCAGTTATTTTACTTTATTTATTTATACTTTTAATGTAATCTCTACATCCAACATAGGGTTCAAACTCACAATCCCGAGATCAAGAGTCACATATGCAACCAGCTGAGCCAGAAGAACTTCCTTTAATATTTTTTGTAAGGCACAACTACTAGGAATGAATTCTCTGTTTTTGTTTATTTGTGGTATTTTAAAAGTGAGATATACATGCACATAAGGGAAAAAGGAAGTATATTTCTTAAGAAATGAACAATAATTCAAAAATTTTTATTGGCACATAGTAATCTAGCTACACCCAGAAGCACAATAATTCAGATATTTGAATTTACAGCTACATTTGAGTTGGCCGGCCTTTTGGATGCATTGGGCAGGCAAACATTTTTAAATCCTGAGCCATCTTAGTTCTTTAGGGCATCAAAATGCCTCATTGAAATTAATATACAAATCCTTTTACAGGAGTTTGTCTCTGATGAGTATGGGCAGCACCGACAGTATACCCAAAAACTTTTGAAATTCTCATTTTTGGTATATTAAAGGTTAGATTCCTGACTTGTTCCTTAATTTAAGACTTTGAGACATAAAAACACTTACTAAAAAGTTTTATACTTATCAAATCCACAGCTCTGATTCCATGCAGTATCATATCATTCCTAACAATTATTCAGATGATATCTTAAAAGACTTCTTAAGAAGTAAGGTTGGAAATTTAGAGCCGTAGATACTTTACATTCTGGTTGTGAAGTATTGTATGTGAAGACATATCTACATAAGCCTGAAGGCAAATTTAGTCTTTGTTTGTTATCTGGGAACTCTGAGTTTGTTGATATGCATAGAGTACTGCTTTAATACTTACATTTAGTAATTTGATTAATGAAAGGTAAATTCCTGAGGGGCAATGATTCTTATATACCTTTTAAAATATTAATCGATTTAATATATTGTTTAGTACAATAGTAGTTTTTTGCTCCCATGAGTAACCTTTCTGAAGCAATCTGACATGTTTAATGCATATTAATGATAGTAGTGACAATTAGTTAGTTTTATTTTATGCCTTTCTTCGGAGGACCTCAAAGTACTTTGGACCTTTTCTAACGATTTTTATAAAATCTCTGTAATGTGGTGGAAATCCTGTAGGATAGGGAATAATAGCACTTTAAGAAATAGTAGCATTTCTATAACCCATATCTAAAGTATCATAATCTCATAGAAAAACATGTTACAGAATGTTGAAAGGCTTACATTGTATTTTTATGTCTGTCACTGGGTTCCTTGTGTTCTCTTGGCTTACATTTTGTACACTGTTTTCTGCCTCCCTCTTCTTCATGTTTATCCATCACTTAACAGTCTGAGATTTCTGACTCAAATAACAAAAATACAGTAGACATTTACATTGGCTAGTAGACAACTATCCAATAGATAATTCCATGTGTGACATCCTTCATTAAAATATGTAACTTCTATGGTGATAGAAGGTGGTGATACTAGGAATCAATCTTTCCTAACCCTAATTAAGATACTATGAGTAAACAAGATTTATAGACATGTGAAGACACACACACACACACACACCTAAAAACAGAGATACAATCTGGTATATGGAGGATGAAGATTCTACCCTACAGTGATCAAGACATAGACCTGCCTGTATTGGGATTTCTGACCTGTGTGATAGCTGTGTGTATTTATAGATATATGTAATTACTGATGGAAAATAATCATTTCCATTTTTGGTGGTAAAGGAATATAACACATTATATAGGATATAGATACAGATATATAAAGGATACAGAAGGTTTTGACAAATTAGATTACATAATACAGAGAAAATATGATTATGCTACTGTTATGCAGTGAATTGTATCCCTCTAAATTCATATCTTGAGACTTTAATTTGTAGTACCTCAGAATGTGACTGTATTTGGAGATAGGGCCTTAAAAGAGGTAATTAAGTTACAATGGGGTCATTAGTTTAGGCTCTAACCAATATGACTAATGTCTTTATAAGAAGAAATCATGACACAGACACAGGGATGACCCTATGGGAGCATAGTGAGAAGGTAGTAATCTGCAAACCAAGCGAAGGGGAAACAGAGAGACCAACCCTGCTGACACTATGATCTTGGGTTTTTAGCCTCCAAAACCCTGTTGTTCAAGCTCCTAGTCTGTGTTATTTTGTTCTGGAAGCCCTAGCAAACTGAGATGAGAATTTCTTTAAGATATTAAGCTCAAAAAGAATATGGATTTTAACAAGTCCATTTGTCATCCACCTCAAAGGAAAGAAAACTCTAAGCCTAACTAAAAAACAGAAAAATTAATGCAATTAAAGAATTAGTATGAAATTGTGGTAGAATCTAAGAATGAACCACAATTTGCAAAAATCAATCAATCAATAAAGTTACACCCTTTTGAAAAGCTGCCTCATCTAAGCCATTTTCCTCCACATCAGCTTGGACTTCTTTGACTCTTAATAATGTAGGGAGAATTATTTTGAAGGCCAATGCACATAACCTTCAATACCTTCAAGATTTTTCTGAACTTCCAAGTGTCTTGTTTTCTTAACCTTTTGTTCTTGAATCTTTACTTTCTATCACTGTGTTGCCACATGTCAATGTGCATGTGAAAATATGATGCTTCACCAGTTTCCAGAAAAATCATGCTTATTGAACACTTCTTGGGCTTATAAAACTTGCTAAATATTTGTGAGATCGGAGGAGAATCTTTATTATGCCCACATAATTTCCCATTACCTTTCTGGCTTTCTTCTCTCTTGTCTTACTGTTTTATTTCTCTTGCTTTCTTTCTGTAGAGTAAATTCTCTCTAGTACTCTAGCAGATTGGTGTAGACCCCAACATTAAGTGTAGACCTAAACATTGTGGAATGTGTGGATCAGCACACAGCCATTCCTTCCCTGCAGTGATTCACCTACTCAAAAAGGTCTTTCCCAGCAAAGGCAGTTTCCCTTTCCTGAAGGAAGAAAGTAGATAAGGAAGTCATGCAGCCATTTCTGGTGAATATCATACTAATGACA
This sequence comes from Mustela lutreola, assembly GCF_030435805.1. Lineage (NCBI taxonomy): Eukaryota > Metazoa > Chordata > Mammalia > Carnivora > Mustelidae > Mustela > Mustela lutreola. The sequence goes on along the minus strand of NC_081293.1, from coordinate 138,701,106 downwards.
CCAGAGTAAGCAGAAATACTTGGCTTCTGCCTGGTTTCTATCAGCTCCCCTTTACATTTTTCTATTGAGAATAATTCTAAAATTGTATAAGATAATATGGAGATTGCAAAAGAGTAGGGTGAGCCCAATTCATTAGAGAACATCTCTGGATTAAATGAATTTGAAAAACTATGTCTAGATGAATTCCATCTCAAGGAACTTGGAAACATTTGTAGAATTAATTACTTTTGTTAATAAATGATAAAGTAGGGGAAAAGAATGTTAAACTTGGTGAATTTTTCAGATTTTCCACAGGAATAAAGACATAAATTTTGGAAAACTGACATGTTTGGGTTAATGTTTATTTTATTCAGTTCTGTAGACAGTTTAAAAATGTGGTTGATCTATATCCATACCACGAAATACTATCTTGCTGTGAAAAGAAAGGAAATACCGATACATGTAGCAAGATGGATAAATCTTAAAAACATTATGTTAAATGAAAAAAGGCAGTCACAAAACTTTATATTGTATGATTCCATGATATGAGAAGTCCTGGATAGACAAATTCATAGAGAGAAAAAGTAGATTAATAATTGCTTATGGGTGACAACTTGGGGTGGAAATGAGAGTGACTGGTAGGTACAGAATTTCCTTTGGGATAATGAAAATGTTCCAAAAACAGGTTGTGGTATACTGGTTACATAACTCCATGAATGTACTAAAAACCTTTAAATTGTACATTTTATTTTATTTTATTTTTTAAAGATTTTATTTATTTATTTGACAGATCACAAGTAGGCAGAGAGGCAGGCAGAGAGAGAGGGGGAAGCAGGCTCCACACTGAACAGAAAGAGCAGAGAGCTGGATGTGGGGCTAGATCCCAGGACCCTGAGATCATGACCTGAGCCAAAGGCAGAAGTGTAACCCACTGAGCCACCCAGGTGCCCCCAAATTGTACATTTTAAATGGCTGAATTTTATGAAATTTGAGTTTTATCTCAATAAAGTTAAAAGGAAAGAGAAGGTTGTAGGCTTGTGAGAACTTGTATATAAGGTACTCTGAGATGTGTTGTTAGGTGTAAAATATAATAAAACAAAGCAAAATAGAACAAAAGGTATGATCACTGAAATTGATATGAGCATGGGAAGAAGAATTTAAGATAAATTAATCTTGTTTCTTGTTGTTAATTGACACTTCTATAGAAGTATATATAAAAATATATTCAGTTTTAGCAATTTACTATTTCACTTCAGTTGGACTTAAAGAAAGGTGAAGAATGTGATTTAAATAAATTGCAAATTCAAGTTGATTCACAGGTAAGATTATATGCAAATTATGTCTATTAATATATGAGTTAAATTAATTATTGGAGGAGGTATCTGCTATATTTTAAAAAATAAAGAAATGGCACAATACTAATAAAGTTAGCTAATAGATTGGAAGAAAAATTAGGCATCAAAAATGTCCCAGCAATTGCACTATTGGGTATTTACCCTAAAGATACAAACGTAGTGATCCAAAGGGGCACGTGCACCCGAATGTTTATAGCAGCAATGTCCACAATAGCCAAACTATGGAAAGAACCTAGATGTCTATCAACAGATGAATGGATCAAGAAGATGTGGTATATATACACAATGGAATACTATGCAGCCATCAAAAGAAATGAAATCTTGCCATTTGCGACAACATGGATGGAACTAGAGCGTATCATGCTTAGCGAAATAAGTCAAGCAGAGAACAACAACTATCATATGATCTCCCTGATATGAGGAAGTGGTGATGCAACATGGGGGCATAAGTGGGTAGGAGAAGAATAAAAGAAACAAGATGGGATTGGGAGGGAGACAAACCATAAGTGACTCTTGATCTCACAAAACAAACTGAGGGTTGCTGGGGGGAGGGGGTTTGGGAGAAGGGGGTGGGATTATGAACAATGGGGAGGGTATGTGCTTTGGTGAGTGCTGTGAAGTGTGTAAACCTGGTGATTCACAGACCTGTACCCCTGGGGATAAAAATATATGTTTATAAAAAGTAAAAAATTAATAAAAAAATGTCTTAATAGGTTTAAATGATAACATCATATCAAGATGGTAAATTTGTCAAAAAGCCTTTAAGGAAAGGAAAAATGGAACGACATTATTCAATGTGAAGATCATGTAGAAATATGATAGGCAAAATTGGATAATTTTAACTAACGTCAGCTGAAACCTGATTTCGTTCGTATATGAGAATACTTTTGGTTGAAAGTGAAAGAAAACCCAACCCAAATTGCTTTAACAAAAAATTTCTAAGGATAGCATTGCCTTTAGCCCCCATTTGGATTAAGGAAATCACCAGGACTCAGTGTTTCTCTACCTGCCCTAGTTTCCCATTGCTATTATATTACCACAAATTTAGTGGCTTAAAGCAACACAAACTTACTCTTACACAATGAGGTCAGGAGTCTAAGACCCTAAAATGAGTCTTAATGGGCTAAAATAAAGGTGTTGACAGAGCTTTCTGGGAGCTCTAGGAAAGGATCTGTTTTTTGCCTCTTATAGCTTCTAGAAGCTGTCAGTATTGCTTCGTTCTTGGCTGTATCTTTCAGATCTCTGTTTTCATCATCACATTACCACTTTGTCCCCACGGATCATCTTGCCTCTCTTTTATAAGGATCCTTATGATCACATTTAGGTCTTCTTTGATAAGAAAGACCCTTAACTTATTCACATATCCCTTCTTATATGTAAGGTAATGTATTCACAGTTTCCAGGGATTAAGAGAGGGAATCTTTGGGGGAGGGGCATTACTCAGCCTCCCACACCACCTCTTGGCTCTCCGTTCTTCCAAGCTGGCTTCTCTTGGAGACTTCATGATTGTCAGGATGACTTGACAGTAAGCCCTAGTTTTAGATCTTGACTGTTTAAAATAAAAGGGAAGAAAAGTATACAGCTCTCTTTACAATCTAAGTAAATACCTCCAGATTCTAGATTCTTTCTCTATTTGATTCACATGTCTAATGCTGAACATATTGCTGTGCCCAGGAAAAATTGAAATGCTCTGATTGTCTTTTTCTGACGTAAATGCCTTCCCTGAGAGTCTACTCCTTTCAAAGCACATAGAAGGGAAAAAATAGAGTCAATCACTCCCTCAAGGAAAATAAGAATACTGTAATTAGAGAATGGGGATTGGTGCTGACTGACCATTCTTAGAAAAATTTTGATATCTGTAACCTGGGGATGCTCAAATTGATAATGATATTGACAAATTTTCTATAATGGGGGTCTTTCTTTACACTCACCAGTATTAGGGGATTGGCTTTGGGAACTGATTTAAACAAAACAAAACAAAACAAAAAACCAACCAGCATTTATTTAAGGCAGTTTGACCAAGTGTATAAGATTTCTCTTTTAGGCTAATTTGATGCCTCTTTTGTTCCCTGTAGTGTGCCCTCGAGTGACCTGTCTTAGGTATGCCTCCATTAAAGACCTAGTTAGGATGGCCACTAAGTTTATAGTTTGAAATATACCTCTTTAAAGATAACTATGAAATTACAAATTAGTTTTTAAAAATCAAATTTGCCCAGTTATGGGAAGAGGAAGCTAGAATAAAGAAGGGAACATTATAAATGTCTTCAAACAGTTAAAAGGTTGCCTCATGAAAAAGAGTGGTGAATGTTGGATAGAGGCATATATTTTGGGGGGTGGATATAAAGAAGAGCTTTCTAATTTAGAATTTTTCAACAAAAAACTTGAATTTATTTCAGTGCAGTGAAATTTCTTTCTATGGAAGATTTTAAGAAAGAATACAGAGGACCTTTCAAGATTTTTTGAAGTCTTTCATCATACATATGGGGCAAAATAACTTGGGCTTTCATCTAAAACAGTGTTATTCTCAATAAAAAGTTTGGAAATAAGGTATATATGTTAAATAAAATAAAATATATATATTAAGTATATACAATGCAGTTTTTTTTTCTTTTTTTTTAATATAATTTTTTATTTTTTATAAACATATATTTTTATCCCCAGGGGTACAGGTCTGTGAATCAATGCAGTTTTTCCACCATTTCACAATCAATAAATGCACATAAACATAAAAGAAAATTACAGATTGATAAAAATTAAGTGTGACATTTTATAGGTCAGCACTTTATAAAAGTCACAAATAGTCTACAATTTTAAACAAGGGAATAAAAGTACTGATAATTTCATATGACATATTGACTTCAACTGATTTACAGTTTTTTATTTTACCCAGAGCTAAGTGACGGTGTAAACATAACTTAAAAATCATGGAATCTGTTTTCTGCTTCCTCAAGGAATGAACTTTATTCTGGGAAAAATATTCCTAAAGGAAAAAAATGTATAACTTCCTTTGGTTTCCTACAGTCAGGAATTATAGAGTATTCATGTTTCATTGTGAGTTTTTTAATGACTCTTTAGTAGAAAAGATACCTGTCAAGCATGTAAGACTATAAATATCACAGTGGCAATTTCTGATGGTACACTAAATTCTGATAGGAAAAGAGAAAACATGAATAAGTTACTGAATATTGAGACTAATGGTATATATTACTCTAGGCAAGAAAAAAAGCAAATGAATTTGCTTTTTATTTTTGGTACAGAGCTTGCATTGAATTTAAGTCATGTTGTGGTGGAGAATATATGATAAATACATTAATGACAACGCCTGTAATGTTATTTTGTTTGTGTTTATTTGTCGAATTAGTGAGTCTTTGAGAGCACTCTCTTGGTATCTAGAATTCATTAGAAATACATTTTGCACTTTCTGGGTTATAAATTCTTTACAATAATTTGACATGGTAAATGGAATTTAAAATGAAAAATTTAAGATCCCATCTAACACCTGTTGAGTAAGTAGTTCTGTGATTTAAAAATTATTTTATAGTATTGTTACTTTTGGTTTCATGTAATTAATTTGATAAATAAACAAGCTGAAATAACTGTATAATTGAATAATTGAATTTCATTTACATTTATCTGAGCTGTTCTGTGCTGTATAAATCATATAGAAAGTTAATAGATTGAATATGTTTTCTATTTCATGGTTCTTATTTCTATTTCTTGATAGCCAAACTTGTATTATAAAAGTAATTGGAATAATAGTTCCATTCTAATAGAGATAAGTCTGACTTATTAACTCTCACTTGGGAATTTTTTAAGGCCAAATGATGTTTCCAAATATGAAATTGATTCCTGTGACAGTTATTTTCTTTGTCAAGTTATTTCCTGGCATGTCTGAATTTCAGATCTTTAGTGAACCTGAGCTAATTTCATCATTTAAAACTACTAGTCTATTTGGGACAAATATTAACGTTATATTTCTTAAGAAAGGCTATTTCTCTTAATTCATTAGAGAACAGCTTTAAAAATGTTCTGTATTTTCTATGTCTCCAAACCCACACTCCCAGTTCATTATTTTTTCCCCCCAGGACATGGATATCTCATTTAATCTTGTGCCATCTTCCCAGTTTATGAGAAATAAGATTCTATTTTAATTTGTTGGTCTGTCTTCTTTAGAAGCCTCATATTGATGAGCTATCATTTTAAATTAGTTCTTGCTATTCTGAGCAAAGTGAACAGGGCTGATTTGCTATGAATACCTTTAGCTTATGTTTGAACCCATCTTTAAATTCAAATTGTATGAATTTAAAGAGATATTTTTCAAGCTTGGTGATATTAATTTGAATCTAGGTTTTAGACTTTCAGATTGATTCCTCCTTCTTACTTTATCTTCTGAATGCTCTGTTGCCTATTCTATTCAATCATCTTGATTTTTTTTTCTCATTTACATTTTCCTGTAATGAGTAATTTGATTTCTTTCTATTGTACTTTTAATTGCCAGAGTGGAAAATGAAAAGGGTGTGGCATTGTATTGGATGTACAATGAAGGCCTGCCATTGATCACACTTAACAGCTGAACTCCCTGCTATAAGTTGCTTTTCTAAAATTGGTTAATTATAAATATTTGGTTATGCTTCTAACTTTATTTTACTTCTTTCTTTCTTTCTTTCTTTCTTTCTTTCTTTTTTTTTTTTTTTTTTGAAAGAGAGAGAAAGGGAAGGAGGGGCAGAAGTAGAGAGAGAATTTTAAGTAGGTTCCAGGCCTAGCATGGAGGATGGTGCTTACTCTCATGACCCTGAGATCATGACCTGAGCTCAAATCAGGAGTCAGATGCTTAACTGACTGAACCACCCAGGCACCCTCAAATCCTATTTTTAATTTTAATTTTTTAAAAATTTTATTTATTTATTTGAGAGAGAGAGTGAGTGAGTAAGAGAGCAAGAGGGGAAAGGAAGAACAGACACAGAGGAAGAAGCAGGTTCCCTCTGAGCAAGGAGACCCACATGGGACTCGATCCCAGGACCTGGGATTTTGACCTGAGCTGAAGGCAGATGCTTAACCAACTAAGCCACCCAGGCTAAATGCTATTTTAAAAAAGATATATTTACTTATTTTAGGGAGAGAGTGCACATGTGTGGGGAAGGGGGAGAGGAAGAAGAAGAGGGATTCTCAAGCAGACTCCACACCGAGTGCAGAGCCCAAAACAGAGCTTGATCTCATGACCCTGAGAATCGGATGATCCTGAGATTGGGACCTGAGCCAAAATCAAGAGTGAGACACTTAACTGCTGAACCACCCAGGTGCCCCTCAAATACTGGTTTTTGTTTGTTTGTTTATTAAATTAAGTTAATTAAGTTACATGAATTTCTACAAATAACAGGAGATCAATGTCTTTTATTCAGGTAGCTTCTATGTCTGATTCTTTTTTTTTTAATTTTTTATTTTTTATAAACATATATTTTTATCCCCAGGGGTACAGGTCTGTGAATCACCTGGTTTATACACTTCACAGCACTCACCAAAGCACATACCCTCCGCAATGTCCATAATCCCACCCCCTTCTCCCAACCCCCCTCCCCCCAGCAACCCTCAGTTTGTTTTGTGAGATCAAGAGTCACTTATGGTTTGTCTCCCTCCCAATCCCATCTTGTTTCTTTTATTCTTCTCCTACCTGCTTAAGCCCCCATGTTGCATCACCACTTCCTCATATCAGGGAGATCATATGATAGTTGTTGTTCTCTGCTTGACTTATTTCGCTAAGCATGATACGCTCTAGTTCCATCCATGTTGTCGCAAATGGCAAGATTTCATTTCTTTTGATGGCTGCATAGTATTCCATTGTGTATATGTACCACATCTACTTGATCCATTCATCTGTTGATGGACATCTAGGTTCTTTCCATAGTTTGGCTATTGTGGACATTGCTGCTATAAACATTCGGGTGCACGTGCCCCTTTGGATCACTACGTTTGTATCTTTAGGGTAAATACCCAGTAGTGCAATTGCTGGGTCATAGGGCAGTTCTATTTTCAACATTTTGAGGAACCTCCATGCTGTTTTCCAGAGTGGCTGTACCAGCTTGCATTCCCACCAACAGTGTAGGAGGGTTCCCCTTTCTCTGCATCCTCGCCAGCATCTGTCATTTCCTGACTTGTTTATTTTAGCCATTCTGACTGGTGTGAGGTCATATCTCATTGTGGTTTTGATTTGTATTTCCCTGATGCCGAGTGATATGGAGCACTTTTTCATGTGTCTGTTGGCCATCTGGATGTCTTCTTTGCAGGAATGTCTGTTCATGTCCTCTGCCCATTTCTTGATTGGATTATTTGTTCTTTGGGTGTTGAGTTTGCTAAGTTCTTTAGAGATTCTGGACACTAGTCCTTTATCTGATATGTCGTTTGCAAATATCTTCTCCCATTCTGTCAGTTGTCTTTTGATTTTGTTAACTGTTTCCTTTGCTGTGCAAAAGCTTTTGATCTTGATGAAATCCCAATAGTTCATTTTTTCCCTTGCTTCCCTTACCTTTGGCGTTGTTCCTAGGAAGATATTGCTGCGGCAGAGGTCGAAGAGGTTGCTGCCTGTGTTCTCCTCAAGGATTTTGATGGATTCCTTTCGCACATTGAGGTCCTTCATCCATTTTGAGTCTATTTTTGTGTGTAGTGTAAGGAAATGGTCAATTTCACTCCAAAACTGCTAGAACTTATACAGGAATTCAGTAAAGTGTCAGGATATAAAATCAATGCACATAAATCAGTTGCATTTCTCTACACCAACAGCAAGACAGAAGAAAGAGAAATTAAGGAGTCAATCCCATTTACAATTGCACCCAAAACCATAAGATACCTAGGAATAAACCTAACCAAAGAGGCACAGAATCTATACTCAGAAAACTATAAAGTACTCATGAAAGAAATTGAGGAAGACACAAAGAAATGGAACAATGTTCCATGCTCCTGGATTGGAAGAATAAATATTGTGAAAATGTCTATGCTACCTAAAGCAATCTACACATTTAATGCAATTCCTATCAAAGTACCATCCATCTTTTTCAAAGAAATGGAACAAATAATTCTAAAATTATATGGAACCAGAAAAGACCTCGAATAGCCAAAGGGATATTGAAAAAGAAAGCCAACGTTGGTGGCATCACAATTCCGGACTTCAAGCTCTATTACATCATCAAGATAGCATGGTACTGGCACAAAAACAGACACATGGATCAATGGAACAGAATAGAGAGCCCAGAAATAGACCCTCAACTCTATGGTCAACTAATCTTCGACAAAGCAGGGAAGAATGTCCAATGGAAAAAAGACAGCCTCTTCAATAAATGGTGCTGGGAAAATTGGACAGCCACATGCAGAAAAATGAAATTGGACTATGTCTGATTCTTGTCTGTGAAAATGATCATTTACATGGCGGGAAAATTTACTCAGAAACATTTACCTCAAGCAATAGTATAAATTTGACCTCATAAATTTATATTTTGCCCCAGACCTGATATTTTTATGGTAAGTGAGGTTCTTTCAGTTTTGTGTTTTGTTTACACATGGGACATCCCTCTACTTTAGGAAAATCTTTTCTAAAAGTATAGTATCAAAGCAAAAATTATACCAGATAAAATTAAAGAGGCAAGAAAGACTTTATTCAAAGCTGTTGTAATGGGGAGAGATGCCATAACTAAGTCTGAGTTGAATTTTGCTGACACACAGCAGGTAGAGTGTTTTAAGGGCTAGGATGAGCAAGTGGAAAAATATTGGAGGACATTCAGGGTAGGTCAGAGGCTATCTGTGTTCTCTAATTGGTTTTATCTAAAGGAAAAATTAACTTCTCCCATCTTTATGACAAGAGGTAGTTTTGTAAGGTGCCCTCCGAAGTTAAACTTCTACCCATTCACAGAAACTGGCAAAGAGGGGTGGTATCTCCTCTGATGGTTACATTTCAAACAGATAAGTTTCCCAGGTTCTTGAGAAAGACATTCCTGGATTGTAAAGCTGTCAGGATGCTTTTAAAAAGATTTACATCTGAAAGAGATAGAAAACAATTTACAGTGACAAGTTTTTTAAAGAAAATGGTTTAAGAAAAGGGAGATCAGGGGTCTAGAGTTAGGAAGAAGCCTTTTTAAAGTTTAGTGAAACTGATGGGAATGTTAATGCCTCTTTGTTTTGGTCAGTAGCATTATTAACTAAATGTACAGTGAAACTTCAACTTTCCTTATGAGTTTATGAACTTTTATAGAAATAATTTATTTACTACAGGAGTTCAGCCATTCTGTCAAAACTTAAGATTTGTGAACACTTAAATATTGGTTATTATTTGAAAGATAATTCATTTAAACAACATCTAATGCTAAAAGTAGCAATTCAGCTAAGAGTAATTCAGCATGGTAGAAATTCAAGGTAACATCTTGCAGGGTTTGTGTGAAAAATGAATGGTAGATATGAACATTGAAATCTGCTGCTTTCATTTCCTGTGAGTGCTTTTTTAGATCAACAAATTAACTTTTGAGTTTACAGAGCACCTTCACTCTCATTATTTTCTTTTATCCTTTCAACAAAATTGCAAGCTAGCTTCTGTAGTAGGTGTGTAACCTTGGGCAAGTCTTCTAACCTCTTTAAGACTTCATTTTAGCACTAGGTTTTCTGTCTTGATGTAATTTTTGATAATACAAAAATTTTTGATAATAGCAAAACTGTTTCATAGTTAAATGAGATTATTTATTCAAGAAATATGTACTAAGCACCAGTGATGTGGGAGTCACTGCATTGGGTCTGAAAAGAAGATACTGCACTGGGTGGGTTATATTCCAAAATTTATTAGAATAAATATATAGTCTCTGGTGGTTGCTAATATAAGGACAATATATGGATGTAATAGAATGGAAGCTAGAGAGGACAGGAACTTTATCTTCTGGTTTACTTGTGAATTATTAAGACTATACTATAGATAATCATCTCTTTATTTAAATTTTGTGCAAAATTCTGTGTAGTGTAATGGAGAGCTGTGCAAGACAGTGGAGGATAGAATTATAGTCTATGTGAAACTCTAAGTGCCTGTCTTAGTGCATTCAGGCTGCAGTGACAAAAATACTATAAACTGGATGGCTGACAAGCAACAGGAATTTATTTCTCATAGTTCTGAAGACTGGAAGTTCAAAATCAGAGATTCAGCCTGTTTTGGTGAGGGCCCTCTTTGGGGGCTCAGACCTGTTTTTTCCTCCATAGTAAAGGGGCCTACAGATTTCTCTGAAACCCCCTTTATAAGGCCATTAATCTCATTTTTGAGGGCTTTACTGATCATGATCTAATCACACCCTAAAGACCCCACCTCTAAATACTGTCACATTGTGCATAAGGGTTTAACGTAAGAATATTTGGAGGAAATAATCATTCAGACCACAGCTATGCCTAATAGAAACTTGACTAGTTCTATATTCAATAATTCATGGTGCTCCACACTCCTGCCTGGGTTTACTATATTTGTAATTTTTAATGTTTTTGTCTCTCATCACATTATAAACAACTTGAATACTCCACATATCTCACCTACTCATCTAGAGATAAATGAATTAATATTTCCCTAATTGTTAGTGTTTGAAAATCTTCAAGTGCTTTAAATAATTTATAACACTTTCCAGGGACGTCAAATACCTTGAAAACATGTACATATAACTGATGGGTTAACCATTAGATAGTTTAACAGTTGCATCTTTTCTTTTTGTAGTTGTGCCCTTAAGTGCCTCTCACAGTGCCCAAAATATAGTAGTCACTGAACACATTTTTTTAAATGTATAGTGTTCTTGTTTATTGCAGATTAATAAAAATAGGGATTTTTTTTAAACCACTGAAATTATGTTTTGAGCAAATGAATACAATTAATGCTATTTACATTTTTTGGTTGTAAGTTGTCTATAAGGTAGGACTGAGTTGGCCTAATTTCAGATATTGAACCTGCAGAAAAGTAGGGAAACTCCATTTTAATAACAATTCATAATTTAAACTTTATACCAGTATCTTGGAATGGCCCCAGGCTTAGTCTGAGCACTGATTAAAATTTGCAGTTTGCAGTAGGATTTTTAACATTGCCTACATGGGGTTGATTGGATTAAGACTCTGTGATATCCAGACTTTTGAAACTGAAGTGGATAAATATGGACTCAGTGATTGGAATAGGAATCAATGTTGTCATTTCTTTCTCACTGCTCAGTACTAAGGACAAGATACTTAAAGCTTCAGAATCCGGATGCAGAACGAGTCATGAGGTTAAAAGGAGTTTTACTCAGCTTGACCATCAAAGGCTGACCTTCAAGGGCATGTGAGTACATGAGATTGGAGAGACAGAAAGGAGGGGTTGAGAGAAAGTTTATTGAGGACTAAGGACCCTGAAGTATAGGTACATGCTTCACTGGGAGCCCAGCCAACCACAATGGTCTTTGTGATGTCAGCCCTTACTATAAAGAGTTTTTCATACTCTGGTGTTTGGTTCTGTAAATCAGAGGTAAGGAACAGTTTTAGAGAAATCATTCTTCATTCAGGCCTTATGCATCAGAGAAAACAATCCCAGAAAGAATTCCTCAACATTTTACCTTTGGAATATATTTGTTCCACTTCAATAATATCTTCAAAAACAAGCAAACAACAAAAAAAAAAGAAACAAAAAACCCTTAAGCATTTCTCCAAGACAAACTTCTTTAACTTTCAGCATATAAGGTCAATAAAGGGCCTTAGAACATATTTTCTTGACTTTTCCAAGCCATGACATAATAAGTAGTTAACTTTATACTTCCACCAACCAATTCATACTTAGAGCCAAGGCGTTTTGATTCAAAGTAATAAAAAATAACTGCAGAGGATATTAATAGCACGAATAACAAGGCAAATCTAGATAATTAGCATCATAAAATATCATTTTATCTTAAGACAGTCATAATAAAATCATTGCTATTTAGTTGAAAGTGGTGAGTTTTTACTCTGAATTAAAATCTAAAAATCAAATCAAAATTGCAAAAAACAAAAAGGAAAAGAGCTCTGCAAAGCACATGATACCATCAGTACCATTTATTTTTTTCTGTAATATTAATGGTAAGATAGTAAAAAGATTGGTTTGTGTTCCTAAAGGAGATTATTGTTTGGTTTTAAGCAAAGTAAAAGAGAACTGTGTCAAATTTATAAATAATCAAAACTAGTTGTTTTTAGAATGTGGTATGTATGTGTGAGAGAGAGAGAAAGAAAGAGAGAGAAGGAGAGAGAGAGAACTGGAAGAAAAATTTTAAAAAAGAGGCTAGTACCTGAACTTACCTGTTTATTTAAAATTTTTTGTCTGTTGTGGTACCTGGCTGTCTCTATCAGGAAGGCATGCTATTCTTGATCTCAAGAATGTGAGTTCAAGCCTCAAATTGAGCCTAGAGGTTACCTCAAAAAAATAAAAAAATAAAAAGTTTTGTCTTTTTCCTGTGATTGTTGATAAGCTTGGACTGGCCCATCTCTATTTTATTTACCAGTGAATATCTGATAATTCCAAGAAAGCTAAGTGCAAAATATATACTCAGTTAATACTTGCTGAATGATCTCATTTCATTGTTTATCTTTTACTAATAGAAACTCAGAACCAGAAGAACCTCTCCCTTCATTTGGACCCAAGACTGAGAAAATGCCTCTTCTCCTTATGTAGGGCTGCCAGGTAAAACACAGAACACTTACTTAAATTTGGATTTCAAATAGCAATGAACATTTTTTCATAAATATTTTCCAAATATTGCAAATGTATTCCATGCAAATTTGGGATCTATTTATTAATAAGTTGTTTATCTGAAATTCAAATTTAACTAAGAATCTTATACTGCTATTTTCTAATTATGTCTACCATCCCTCTTAGGAAAGAGAGAAAATAAAATTGAGTTATCCTTATCATGATGCATTCTACTCAAGGTAGAGTTATAAATCATCATAACTTGACACATCCTACCCAGGGTAGTATGGAAGGAAAGGAGTCAATGGAAGAAGAGAATCAAGAATATCTTGATATTCAAGAATATATGGGGATAGTCTAAGTGTAAACCCACAGATTTTTTATTCTGAAAAGAGAGAGGTATTTTGGGGTTTGGGTGGATGGAAAGAGAGTCATGCTCTGACATGACAACCATGTCTCATGAGAACCACGAGAGAGTCAGCTATAAAGTAAAGTCTTTGTGCTTCTGTGGCTTACCATATCTTGTCCTTTGGAAATATTGGATCTAGCTTAAAGGTACAGAGATAGGGCAGGGGACCTAGAATTATATATAGCTTACTCCTCTACAATCTGGAAAAACTCCCAGTAAAAGGACTTAGATGAGCTAATTCATATGCTTTGTGATTTTATGGCTGATTTCTACCAATGAAAAGACTCTATAATATAATAGGGTTTTAGGTAGTAATGAGATTTTTTAAGAGTACATGCCTCTTAAATTACTGCATCTCTTATATGTCCATTCATTTACTTTTAACTCATTGTGCAGATACTTAAATGCCAGATACTGTTCTGGGCTTCAGAACTATAGCAATTGAATAAAATCCTTCCAGTTTATATCTCAGAGAAAATAGACAGTAAACAAATAACATGATTTAAGGTTGTGATAAATGTCTTGAAATAAATAGAATGCTATGAAAGTGAATAACTGGGCTTAGGAGTTGGGGAGGACCACTCTAAGTAGGTTACTCATAGAAAGCCTCTCTGAGGAGGTACTCTTTGAAATGAATTTTGAAGGATGATATGGAGGTAGCCATGCAATGAGCCAAGGGGAAGACAATTTCATGCAAGAGGAACAAGTATGTAAGCTCTTTGCTTAGAAAGAGCTCAGTGTTTTCATATAAATAAAGGACTCATAAATGCCTGAAGAGTGGAAGATAAAATTGGAGAGGTAGGCAATGGCCAGATTATGGTTGAACCTTATAAATCTTGGTAAAGACTGAATTTTTTTCAAGCCTCTTTGGGGAAGTTTTGTGGGTTTTAATCAGGGAAACAATGTGATTTGATAACCTTTTAAAAAGATCACACTAGCTGCTGGATGAAGAATAAATTGAGTGTGGAGGAAACAACAGTAAAAGTAGGGATACTACTGTGGTAAAGAGGCCATTTTGGAAAATGATTCCATAATGTTTTGGACTAGGGTGATGGCTATTAAAATAAGGTGAAATGTCTAGATTTTGGCTTATTTTGGAGGTACAACTGATAATTATTTTATGGATTTTATGAGTTTATATTAGGGGAAAGGAGGAATGAAATCCAATCCTGTAGTTTTTGGTTTGAGCAATTGAGTTGGTAGTGGTATTATTTATGAAGATGTAAAGATTAGTTGGGAAACCCAGTTGAGGGAGTCATGAGATACCTTTGAGTATGTTAAGTCAGCCAAGTAGAGATGCCATGGAGGTCATTGCTATACAAGTAAGGAGCTCAGAAAGAGCTCAGGCTCATCAGCATGTGATGACTCATATTTGAAAGTGGGTAAAGTGGATAATTCCAAAGAGTTGGAAATGAAAGAGATGATTAAGAGAAAGTAGAGAGGAGATTGAAGATGGACTGGAAAAATGAATATGAATCAAGGAGTGAACGATTAACTATGTAAAATTCATTTGAGAATTTTGAGTAGAAACACAGAGAGAAGCATCCCTTGGATTTGCAGCATAGAAGCCATTAGAGACCTCATCAAAACTGTTCTTGCAGTGGCAGGAAGTCAGATTGCAGTGAATGGAAGAATGAATGGGAGGTGGCAAAGTGATAACAGGAAATAGAAATAATTTCTTTTGGAGATGTCTTGGTGTAACAGGGAGAAGTGTAGGGGAATAGTGAGAGTGATATGTAGGGTCAAGGAAGGATTCAGAAAAGTTAGAGATAAAATAGGGAGGAAGAAATTGAAAAAGAAAAGAAAAGAGGGTTAATGTAGAAGTGGAAGTCCTTGAGAAGATGGGATATGTTCCAGACCACCACAGGAGTCTTCCAGTTTGTTCATTCAGAAAACATGTTTTTAGCATCTACAATATGTCAAGTACTGGGATAGCTAGTGAGGATACAAAGACAAAATCTGTTACTCAGAAATCATTGTAATTTGGTAGAAGAGACATACGATTAAAGGAAAATGTATGCCAAAATAAATTATAGAAGTTATATGGAACCCTAGAAAGAAAAAGTCATGATAAAATTCTAATAGTGGAACCATCTTAATTTTCTTGTAAATCTTTGAAATATGGCTACTTTTTACAACCTTCCTTTTCCTGGTATTGATTGAGGCATAACTAATTGATGACTGATTTGGCCCTAGCACATTGTAAATACTAGATATTAAAATACTAATTTCAAAATATACTGATAAAAACCATGAAACAAACATCATCCAGAGAGGCTTTCTTAAAAAATTATTTACTTATTATTTTAAAGATTTATTTATTTTGGAAGGCAACTATGCTCACCACTGTACCACCAACGCAGATTTATTTATTTTGAAAGAGAAAAAGTGCACATATGCACATGAATTGGGGGAAGGGCAGAAGGAGAGGGAGAGGGAGAGAGAATCCTCAAGTAGATTCCCTACTAAGTGCAGAGTCCACCTGGGGGCTTGATCCCAGGACCCTGACATCATGATCTGAGCAGAAATCAAGAGATGGCTTCTTAACCTACTGAGCCATCCAGGTACCCCATGGAAGATTTTTGAAGAAGGAAAACATATATCTTGGGTTGGATTATTTGTGCAGTTCAAGTTAGTTGTGCCAAAATTTTTTCAATTTGAAATCTGCAACATGCCTCCTGTAGAATGGCTTTGAAATGTCAATTTATTTCCTTTCATGTGTTTCTACATTATAAATGACTGTTTATTGCAAATTGTTTTAGTAATTCCCCAATTGTTTAACCACAGGGAACAACAATCTATTATGATTATCCCAAAGGGAAGAGCATAGCAGAGGGAGCATCTAAGCTCATTTTTCAATGGTGAATATCATTAGCATTAACCTTTTTACACTGTCTTTGTTACCTGGAAAAGCTGGAAAAGAGTTTTGTTTTGTTTAATGAATTTATTTATTTGAGAGAGCAAGAGAGAGAGCATGGACAGGGGAGAAAGGCAGAGGCAGAGGGAAAAGAAGACTTCCCGCTGAGTGGGGAGCCCGATGCGGGACTTGCTTCCAGGACTCCGAGATCACAACCTGAGTTGAAGGCAGATGCTTAAATGACTGAGCCACCCAGGCACCCAAACCTGGAAAAGAGTTTATCCAGGCAGAACTGCAGTTTTGGTTTTTTGCTCTTATCAACTTTAACTCTTGCCTATATGAATGGTGGGAACATAATCTGATCATCTCTCAGAGGGTGTCTTTTCAGCTGAAATTAGTTGCTCTTCCTTCTCTGTGTCCTGAGTTTAAAGATCAGAAAGCCATTGGTCCATTTGATGGGATTCTCATTTATTAACTGCTTCATTTAGCCTCAAAGAAAAAGATCATTCATTTACACACACTGAAATTTGCTTTCATTACCTACTTAAAACAAACAAAAATGCTCCTTTTGTGACATTTCTTCTGGGCCCTCCAAGAAACACTTTATGGCCACATTAGGTTTGTGGGTTTTTCCTCCAAGGTAGAGTCTTGGTAAATTGAACACCGTGATTAACTGCTGGTCAACACCTAGAATATTCTGCCAAGAACAGTTTCAGAATTTTGGAAATCAAGGCTCTTGTGCTTCTCTGTTAGTGTATTCAGAGCAGCTTCTCCAATGATTCCTTTCATCTCTGCCCTGGCAGACAGTGACTCTGGATAATAAGGAAAGCTGAGAGACTATGTACCATTTTGAGGTAATATGTTGATTATAGTGACCTCAGTTCTGATGTAGTCATGTGTAGCAGCTGAGAGATGAGGAAGAGATGGTTTATAGTCTTAACCACGTTGGAAGGCCAGAGAATCAGCACAAAGTGGGTGATTTGAATTGGAGGGGATTAATTACTGATTGATTGTAATATATGGAACATGAGACTCATTTGGGTTATTTGATTGTCCTAGAGTATTGAATGATTGGTCCTCTTTCCACCAGACTCCAAAAATGATGTGTACTACTTTTGATACCTTGGCATTAAGGTATTATTTATAGTTGCCTTTTGTTCTCATCCATTTAATTAAAAATTGTTGAATTATCTTCATTGCCTAATGCAGGGTGATGTCTGATGGGGCAGATGGCTGAGATCTAGTTAGATGTAGAAAGTTTTAACTTTCCTATTGTATAGAGCATCTTTCCAGATAATATTGAGATTTTTGCATAATAGTGTAGATTTATTTATTTACATTACTGCTTTCCAGATACATTATCTTTTCTTTTTTCTAATATCTATATCTATTTCCAGAGTCTTTGTCATTTAAAATTAATCTAATTTTTATACTTGATTTTTAAGTAACTACAATTATTTTCTAATGACTATTATTATTCTTTCTTAATATTTGTACATTTGAATAATCTGCTCATTATTACTTTTAGATCTTTAATGAAGATATTTTTAAAAAGGACCCAATTTTAACCTCTGTAGACATCTAGTGTTTTACCATTTCTTTGATTATAATGCCATATTTCTGTTGTTAATGAAATTTTCAGTGGATATGAAAGTGCTCATTTCCAAACTAATTTGAATTAATTTTTCAAAGTCTATGGCATGATATCATAACCCTAAAATTTCACAGCAGTTCCAAGAGTCTTAAACATCACTGTGTTAGTGATTACATAAATAACCTTTAATTTTGCATATCTATTCTCCTAGTTAAGCTGTTTTCTTAACTCTGAGAATCAAATGTTCATAAAGCAAATGTCAAGCTGAAATTAATATATTTAGAAATAAGCAGCATGTTGGTGGAGTGCAGTCATCAATAGCTAAATGCCACCTAGGAAAGACTTCTTGCACTATGCGTATTTAAAGGTAACTATGAAATGCTGAGTTCCAATTTTGTTAACTTGTTTGCCTTTACCAGTTCCATGGCTATGACACTATCTCACTGGGCCTGGAACAACCCATTATTTTCTAAATTATAAAAACATCGATACACAGGTTATTCAGCCTAAAACATGGGCTACTGATATTCTTAACAAATTATAAGCTTATACTTAACTCACTGTTTGATGTGGGGAATTGAACTCAGGGAGGCCTATCACTTCTAGATGCCTAATAAAACCTGTACTCTTTTGTATGAAATGCTAAAAGTAATATAGGAATAATATAAAAATAACATGATATTGCAGTTTTAATGGTCTTTCTTTGGCTTTTGACTCCATGGTTATAAATTTGTTATATTTAACTACTAATATAGATCTTGCATCTAAGCCAAGAGAATGTTTCTAAGAATAGTTTCTGTGCTTGAGAAAATAATTTCCAAAGTGACTGAGAAGAAGATGCATTTTAGTTCCCCTTCCTGCCTCTTTAACATTTCCTCAATAATCTGATTTTGTGTTCAGATGATCTGGAAGTATTTTCATTTTCAAGGGTGAAGAGTTAGGCAGAGATTCTCTCATAATAAAGATGGCATGATTTTAGCATTATATCTTAGGAGTGGCCTTAATAAAGAAGTAACTCTGCTATCTCATCTTGGAAGAGAGAATGCTTCTAGATAAATTACTTTATAACCAAAGTCATCATCAGTGGTAGGTGTTTTACTTTAACTGGTCTATAGATAATAATCTCACATATAGCCATCTAGAGGTATGTTTTGGAATAATTTTATATTGTATTTTTAATGGGAAGCTTTTTTTACTTGAAGCTATAGGTGCTTTATTCAAAACAAACAAAAAACTGTTCATTGTAAATTACATTCAGCTATAGCTACTGAAATCTCTCTCAAAGTTAAAATTAGACTGGTCTTGATTTAGGAGCAAAATTCTGGATACCCATATATATCTATCTATCCATCTATCTGTCTTCTATCTGTCTATATCCTATCACCCACTGCTTTGATCACAGACTGACTATAACTACTTTTTAAGAAAATGATAGCTATGGGCATTGCCTTGACTTATCCCTTGTTAGGCTCCTTAATTGTCCTTAGAGGCTAAAAATTCTAGCTCCAGATTAACTAATTATTAAAATTAAAGTCAACAATAAAATAGTTATTTGGTGTATATGCAGTGGCGGTACTTTTCAGAATATAATCTTGAAAAATCCTTTTTTTAAGATTTACTTTTTTTATTTGAGAGAGAAAGAGAGGCAGAATAAGAGGGAGAGAATCTCAAGCAGACTTCCTACCAAACGCGGAGACCAACATAGGGCTTGATCTCAGGATCCTGAGATCATGACTTGAGCTAAAACCAGAAGTTAGTTGCTTAACTGACTGAACCACCCAGGTGCTTCAATCTTAAGATATTTTTTGCTTAGTACCTTTCAAAAAGTCAATCAAGAGAAACAATATAGAGGGAAGAGTGTTTGGATGCTGTAAAGTCCACTAAATCAGTGATTATTAAGAAAGAATGAAATGTTCTCGGGCACCTGGGTGGCTCAGTGGGTTAAGCCGCTGCCTTCGGCTCAGGTTATGATCCCAGTATCCTCGGATCGAGTCCCGCATCCGGCTCTCTGCTCAGCAGGGAGACTGCTTCCCTCTCTCTCTCTCTCTCTCTCTCTATTTGTGATCTCTGTCTGTCAAATAAGTAAATAAAATATTAAAAAAAAAGAATGAAATGTTCCTTATGTTAGGATAAACTTGACTATGCCACAGTAACAAATGACCCCAATTCTCAGGGCTTAAAGGCATAAATTTCTTACTCATTCAAGAAACATATGTCTATTATGGGTCATCTGTGACTTTGCTCCACATTTTCTTTGCTCCAGATCCTGGTATTAAAAAGCATTGTCTATTCTGAGTATTTCAAGTTTTGTGGTATAGATAAAACAGACAGGGAAACCAAAAACTGGCTGTTAAAGTTCATGTGTGCAAGTGTCACATGTCACTATTATTCACATTTCATCGCCTGAAGCAAGTCAGCTGGGGATTTCTGAATTCTACATTATGGAGATGTGGATACCTTTCCCAGAGAGGGTTACTGCAGGAATAAAAATCTGAATATTTGACAAAGAGCAATATAATTCCCCATATTCTCCTTTGGGAGGTATATCTCTTGAGGATAAGAAGATTTTTTTTCAATATGCAAGTTATCCATTGAAATCTGGTATGCCTCACAAGAGGAGTATGCCTCTTCTTCAGTATGTGGAGAACTTTGGTATTCCTGAGTGACTATTCTTGGTGGGTATATTCTTTACATTTGTTGATCATGAGCAGGAGAAATAATGAGTACTACTAGTATAGATATATTATTTTCAATCACTTCATTAATCAATGTCAAACCATGAATTTACACTTAAATTTTTTGTTTGAATATGGTATATGTTATATATACTTACATCTCAATGGCAAAACCATGCCATATAACCCATCCCAATTCAATGAAGTGGAGATGTATAATTCCTTTACAGTGAGAGACAAAGTGAATAACTTACAATAATGCAATTTACAATATTATTTTTAGCTAATATTTTTCTTGTTAATTTTTGGTCACTTATGAAAGACTAAACATACTATTTCTAGTTCCTGCAAATAGTCGTTCAATAAATATTTGGTGAATGTTTTCTAGAAGGCTTAATGCAAATATGCAAGTTGCATAATTCTTTCAATCAGTGGAAGTTCACTTCATAATCGTCAATTTTCATGTTTTTATAGATAGTTTCTTTCCTTTGGAGAGTTCTTTTTACCAATTCCAACTTACATATGATTAGAATGACTTGTAGTTTTTGTTGAGGGCAGTTTTTCTTTCAGAATTTTTTATACACAAAGGGAAGAAGAGTATAGATTTTGAAGTTAGGCCCATCTGATACTAAATTCTAACACTAATACTTTTTAGCTTATGACTCTGGTCTCTTTGCCCCTCAGTTTTGAGATCTGGGAATTGGATGAGATACCTACATCATTGAGTTACTGGGGAGATAAAATAAGAATATTTGTAGGATACCTAGCACATGCTAATTTCTCTTCTGCTTCAAAGTGGGACAGCTGAAAGAGTAAATGGAATTAGCTATCTTTGTGGGGAACATGTTGTGACAATAAATTGTGCCAATATCACCACCTTTGATTTAAAAAAAAAAAAGCCTTAAAAAAATTTGGAAGTATTGGAATTTCTTCTCCTACTCCCCAAAATTGACTTATGGAAAATTTAAATTTCCTTTAAAATTCTCTTTCTAATATCCTGGAGGAGAGAAAAATTCAGTAAAAAACTATTTCTACAACTTTGGGGCAAAGTGTCAGAGACAAATACATGTGGAGTTTTTGCATTATAAATCTGTAAGAAAGATGTCAGTAGATAAACTCTAAGGTAGTTTTTGATGCCACAATTCCATGGACTGTGAAAAAGTATATATATCGTCCTCAGTAATTTTGCAATGGATATGTCAGATCATGCCAAGCAAAAGCCATTGTCACTGATTTCCTTTGATGTGATGATGGCTATTTCAATTAATCCTTTGACTATCAACTTAAATATTACTCATTATCTAGAATTGTCATCTTTATCTTCTAGTGCTATCATTTATTCCCTCACTGAGCGATGGTTTAGTGATATTCAAACTATTTTGGACCCGAGAGATAGCCTTGAGGAAGAGATAAGTGCTACTGTAATTCTGAATCACATCCCTCTATTTCAAAATGTCAGGTCCTATAGAACCTTAAAAGAACCCTCATCTCTGTTTCTTCACTAAATAATGGAAATATAGCACATCTACCTCTTAGGCAAGAAACATAAAACAACAACATTTCCTAAATGAGGAATGATGTCTTTGAGTGTCCTACAGAATTAAATATAATATATGGGCTAGTGATTGGTGTTTGTGGGAATACACTCATGTGTTTTCTCTGGACTACTGCCTATGTAGCTTAGTGACCAAGAGAACAGATATGGCAGGAGTATGAGGGATATAAGAATGCTGACTTAATTCCATTGACAGTTTTCCTCTGGGTGAATCTTTTGGTGTAATGGATTTCTTGACTCTTCCTGGAAATTTATAAAAATGAGAGGGCATTATTTGACTCTTACATCTCTGGCAGGCAGATGAGAAATGTTGTAACTTCTCAGTGATTTATAGGAATAGCATGGGTTATTTAGAAGAGGAGAGAGAATGAGTGAGAGAGAGGAGAGAGAAGAGAGAGAGAAAATGGATTTTCTATATTTTTGAAAAGTTGGGACAATTTTTTTGTTCATAGTTTAGTAGAGATTTATCTACTAGTTACTGATCTTCCCATGAGCCACCTCTCGAGATGTCGGAACAACCAGACAAAAATCAACCAAGAAAAGGAAGGACAAATCACATGGCTTCCCACTGCTAAAAAGTAGGAGGTCAAAACGGCTGCATATAGCCCAATCTACAAGGCCAAAGGCCAGGTATCAAACCCTCCTTTTCCACCAAATCAAAGCATAGTGTGGTGGCCGCTGAATCCAGTTATTCTGACCGTCAGCTTTTCACTTTGCAAAAGGTCTGGTGGAAACATGAGCAGAACTGGGGAGGCTGAAAAGGATCTGTACTTTCTGTGACACCTTTAAATATAAAGAATCTCTGAAGGAAATAAAGTTTCTAAAATTCTTGAAGTTTAGAATGTTTGGCATGTAGGATTCTGCCTTGAACTTTTTGTGTAAGCCCTCTTTTCTTACTCTTTTCATTAAAATTTCTTTCCCCTTTCTCATACTTTCATTTTCTTCTTGCCGAACTCCCTGGCTGTAGGTTTCTGCTACTAACCCTCAAGGCCCTTAAATCTTAGAATTTTAGTTTCTCTCTGAGAAAGTACACAATGAAATAATTTTCTTCAAGAGAGTTTAGAGAGCAAGGGCAGAAGATGAATGGCACTTGTATTTCTCTGCTCTGCTCTGAAGGAATCCTCCAGATTTTAAATGTTTTGAGGATGGAGCATGTTTATAACAATTATCATTCCAGAAAGCAGAGCTCTGTTTTCAGTCCCATGGAAAATGTGTAATGGTTACAGTGCTCAGGCAACAGGGCATCAGGGAAATGGTGTCTAATGACAGGATTCTGAAGCATTACACTTTTTAGCAAGCCTATTGTGGGGCTCACACTTGAGATAATCCAGCCATGACAATTGTCAGGAGAGGAGCAGCCTGTCATTAGTAACCATCTCTCCTCCTCCCCTGCCATACCTTTAAAACCTGGTTCTGAACTCCATTTTCCAGGGAACCTTCCTTTTTTGGATGCCATTTCATTGTAAGAAATTAATCATATTTCTTTTGTGTGGTTTTGCTCTTTTAACAACGTGCTCACTCATATCCATTTATGCATTACTTTGAAAACATTTCTAGGCATCTTTTCACTGCAGAAGCGCTGTGGGTAACCAATTGTTTTGTGCCTTTTGCTGGTAAGAACCATGCCTTTTATTGCTTTTTTTCTCTTTCTCCTGAGGTCTAGCTCAGCAATGCAAATCTGATGACTGAACAATAAGCAGAAGCACTCTCATGAAAAATGACAAAGGGGGACTTTGGCTGTGTGATCTGATCATGAGTGTATTTGTTGTCCAGATTGTCCAAATGTTAGAGAGTCCATTTCAAGGGGAGGCACTTGTTGCTCTATCAGGATTAGAACTGAATAAGGAAGCAAAGGAGTGGGGATAAAATCAGGAAATGAGACAGGGAGGAAAAGAATTTAAGTGTTCCTAACCAGTCTCTTTCCATGTTTATACCACCCTTTACATTGCTACTGTCATGCAATTCTGAAATTTTCTCCTTTCTATCCTGGTATAATAAGGTACATAAAGGATTGTTTTTTGTTAATTAATTTTTTATTTTTTATTAACATATAATATATTATTAGCCCCAGGGGTACAGGTCTGTGAATCACCAGGTTTATATACTCCATATAAGTGCTTCATATAAGCACTCACCATAGCACATACCCTCCCCAATGTCCATAACCCAACCACCCTCTCCCTACAGCCCCCACCCCACCGAGCAGACTATTGTTTGTTTTGTGAGATTAAGAGTTTCTTATGGTTTATCTCCCTCCCAATTCCATCTTGTTTCATTTTTTCCTTCCCTACCCCCCAATCTCCCCACGTTGCCTCTCAAATTCTTCATATCCTGGAGATCATATGATAATTGTCTTTCTCAGATTGACTTATTGCACTCTGCATAATATCCTCTAGTTCCATCCATGTTGTTGCAAATGGCAAGTTTTCATTTCTTTTGATGGCTGCATAGTATTCCATTGTATATATATACCAATTATTCTTTATCCATTCATCTTTTGATGGACACCTAGGTTCTTTCCATAGTTTGGCTATTGTGAACATTGCTGCTGTAAACATTCGGGTGCACATGCTCCTTTGGATCACTATCTTTGTATCTTTAGGGTAAATATACAGTAGTGCAATTACTGGGTCATAGGGTAGCTCTATTTTCAGCTTTTTGAGGAACCTCCATGCTGTTTCCAGAGTGGTTGCACCAGCTTGCATTCCCACCAACAGTGTAGGAGGGGTCCCCTTTCTCTGCATCCTTGCCAGCATCTGTCATTTCCTGACTTGTTAATTTTAGCCATTCTGACTGGTGTGAGGTGGCAAATCACTGTGGTTTTGATTTGTATTTCCCTGATGCTGAATGATGTGGAGCACTTTTTCATGTGTCTGTTGGCCATCTGGATGTCTTCTTTGCAGGAATGTCTGTTCATGTCCTCTGCCCATTTCTTGATTGGATTATTTGTTCTTTGGGTGTTGAGTTTGATGTTTTTTTTTGATTTTGTTATTAATTGGTTTATGTAGTTGGCTGCTCCCATGTTAGGGGCATAGATTTTTTAAATTGTTAGATCTTCTTGTTGGACTGACCCTTTGAGTATGATATAGTGTCCTTCCTCATCTCTGATAGTCTTTGGCTTAAAATCTAATTTATCTGATATAAGGATTACCATCCCAGCTTTCTTTTGATGTCCATTAGCATGGTAAATTGTTTTCCACCCCCTCACTTTAAATCTGTAGGTGTCTTTGGGTCTAAAATGAGACTCTTGTAGACACCATATTGATGAGTTTTATTTTTTTTATCCATTCTGATACCCTGTGTCTTTTGATTGGGGCATTAAGCCCATTTACATTCTGGGTAACTGTTGAGAGAGATGAATTTAGTGCTATTGTATTAACTGTAAGGTGACTGTTACTATTTATTGTCTCTGTTCCTTTCTGGTCTGCTACTTTTAGGCTCTCTGCTTGCATAGAGGACACCTTTCAATATTTACTGTAGAGCTGGTTTGGTGTTTACAAATTCTTTTAGTTTTTGTTTGTTTTGGAAGCTTTTTATCTCTCCTTCTATTTTCAGTGATAGCCTAGCTGGATATGGTATTCTTGGCTGAATGTTTTTCTCATTTAGTGCTCTAAATATATTATGCCAGTTCTTTCTGGACTGCCAAGTCTTTATGGATAATTCTGCTGCCAATCTAATATTTTTATCATTGTATTGTACAGACTTTTTGTCCTGGGCTGCTTTCAGGATTTTCTCTTTGTCACTAAGACTTATAAGTTTTACTATTAGTAATTGGACCTACTCTTATTTAATTTTAGGGGGTTTCTCTATGCCTCTTGGATTTTGGTGTTTGTT
This sequence comes from Mustela lutreola, assembly GCF_030435805.1. Lineage (NCBI taxonomy): Eukaryota > Metazoa > Chordata > Mammalia > Carnivora > Mustelidae > Mustela > Mustela lutreola. The sequence goes on along the minus strand of NC_081293.1, from coordinate 138,675,162 downwards.
CCCTTTGCCATATTAGGGCAATTTTCTACTATACTTACTCCAATTTACCTTCTGCCCCCCCTCCCTCCTTCTGGAATTAAGATTATTCTAATGTTGTTTCATCTAATGGTATCACTTTCACTTATCTCTCAAATTCTCTCCTCATGGTCCAGTAGTTGTTTGTCTCTCTTTTGCTCAGCTTCCTTATTTTCCATCATTTGGTCTATATCACTAATTCTCTCTTCTGCCTCATTTATTCTAGCAGTAAGAGCCTCCATTTTTTATTGTACCTCATTAATAACTTTTTTGATTTCAGCTTGGTTAGATTTTAGTTCTCTTATTTCACCAGAAAGGTCTTTTATTTCTCCAGACAGGGTTTCTCTAATATCTTCCATGTCTTTTTGAGCCCAGCTGGCACCTTGAGAATTGTCATCTGAACTCCAGATCTGACATATTACCAATATCTGTATTGATTAGGTCCCTAGCCTTCGGTTTTGCCTCTTGTTTTTGTATTTTTCTTTTTTTATTGTGGTGAGTTTTTCCACCTTGTCATTTTATCCAAATAAGAATATATGAACGAGAGAATAAAATGATAAAAGCGTGGCAAAAACACCAGAAAAATGTGCATTAACCAAATCAGAAGAGACACCAAATTGTGGGGAAAAGAAACGGGGTAAAAGGAAGTTCAAAACAAAGAAGAATAAAGAAATATATATATATTAGACTGGTGAATAGAACAGTGCCAGTCACTTGATTTTGGGTGTATTTTGGTTTCTTAAAAGAAACTACCTCCCAAAATTTTAAAGAAAGAAAAACATATATATACATACATATATATACACACACACAAACATAAGGATAGTCATAATGAAGGGATGGAATATGACTGTAAAGATGCAAATTTAATAAAAATTCTTAAAAAGGGGTTCATAAGTTGTTTGGGAAAAGCAAGAAAAAGAAAGTGGAGAGAATTTGCTCAGGCTGGAGACTAGAACAAAGCCCTGTGCTAGATTTAAGGTATATTTTGATATATTAGTAGTTGTATCCCAAAATATTTTAGAAGAAAAACCCTGTATGTATACAAAAAATAAAGTTAGATATAATGAAGGATAAAATATGACTATAATAACGAAGTTTCAAAAAGATTTTTTTTAAAAGAAAGGTATTGTTAAGATAAACTAATTAAAAACATTAAAAGAGGAAAGAGTAAAAGATAAAAAAAATAGAATAAGAAAAAAATAAAATTAAAAAAAATTAATTAACTTTGCAAGACTAAGGAATCATGGGGAAAAAGCCATGAATTCCATGCTTTGCTTTCCCCTCTTCTGGAATTCCACTGTTCTTCTTGCTCAGTGAGCTTGGTCTTGGCTGGATGTTCTTGCTGATCTTCTGGGGGAGGGGCCTGTTGTAGTGATTCTCAAGTGTCTTTGCCTGAGGTGGAATTGCTCCTCCTTTGTCAGGGGCTGGGCTAAGTAATCTGCTCTGGTTCACTCTTGGGAGCTTTTGTTCTGTAGAGCTCTGGAGGATGGGAATGAAAATGGCAGCCTCCCAATCTCTGGCCTGGAGGAGGGGAGAGCTTGGAGCCCCACTCCTCAGTGTGCCCTGGGAGAAGAGTGCTCAATCACTCCCATGTCCCTGGTTTCTGGCCACACTCTGAGCTCATCTGGCCTGTCACTGAATGTTTCTGTGGCACACAGCCCCATTTGGAGTCTCCAACCCAACAGATTCCTGCCTCCAGAGAAGGAAGGTGAGTCTCCCTGGATCTGCCATTTTTGGGGTCCCTGCTTAAAGAGCAGTGGCCTGATTGTGCCTCATATCACAGTTTAAGGTAATCCCTAGTTGAGAGCTCACCCCTCATCTCCATCTCTGTAGTTGGCTTCCCTGCCCTTCCCTTCCCTGTGAGCTCTGCTACACTCAAACACCCCCAATCCTTCTGTGACCCTGTGGGACCTGAGACCACACGAAGGCTCCCCACGAAGGCTCCACCCTTGCTTAGCCTCTGGTGCATTGTCCCTCAGTGGAACACACTTTTAAAAGTTCTAATTTTGTGCTCCATTGCTCTGCTGCTTGCTGGGAGCCAGCCCCTTCCCCCACAGTCTATCTTCCTATCACTTCGGTTTCACTTCTCCACCTTTAAGAAAGTGGTCAATTTTCTATTTCTAGAATTTATGCTCTTCTTCTTTTTGATCTCCTGTTGGATTTGTAGGTGTTCAAAATGTTTTGATAACTATCTAACTGAACTCCTGCGACCTGATGTCATCTCAGCTACTCTTCCACCATCTTGACTCCTCCAAGTATTGGCATTTTTATGTTAATCTTTCAGTGCCTTGGTTTCTTCATTTCAAAATTAGAAATGAGAATAGCACCTACTTCTTTGTGACATCATGAAGAGTAAAAGCAAATATATGTAAAACTCTTAGACTAGTACTTGGCATGTAATAAGTGCTTAATAATCATCAATATTAAATTATGAATTGGTTAAGGAGATGGAAATAAGTGTTAACCCATGTGGCAATCAGAGATTATCCCAACTGATGCGGAAAATTAGAATTTGTGGGACAGGAGCAAATTAACCACTGAATAAATACCTGATTTTCATTCCTCACCATTCAATGAAATGGAGTGTTTAATCTCAAAATTATCAGTATCTGTTCATCTTTTAACATGTAAATAAAGATGATAATGAAAATTATTTCCCAGTATAACATCAACCAAAGGAAGTTCTTGACAATTATCGTGGTATATTACTGATTCTTTTCCTCATCATCAATTAGTATTTATTAAAAATCAATTGCTATAAGATGAAGATTTTATCTCTAGTTTATTATGTAATTGAAGGAAATAAAGTTTGAATCTGGGAAGAACAAAAAATTTAAGATGGTGCAGTATTGTTTATAGACAATGCTGAAGGGATGAGATGTACTGAGTTGTTTGCTTGAGCGAACACATTCTCAGCACAGACAGAAGGTATATTTGTGTGGTAAAAAATGAATCTTTACTTCAGAAAATACAGTGGATTAATAGAGAGTATGGTAAAACATACTGGATTGTAATATAGTTAGCCCTTGAATAATATGCATTTGAACTGCACAGGTCCACTTACAGATTTTTTTCAATAAATATGGTACAGCCATGTAAATGTGTTTTCTCTTCCTTATGATTTTCTTAGTAACATTTTCTTTTCTCAAACTTACTTTATTGGAAGAAAACAGTATATAATATATATAGCATACAAAATATATATTAATTAACTTTTTATGTTTACTTTATGGCTTCTGGTCAATAGTTAAGTTTTGGGGAAGTCAAAATTTCTACCTAGATTTTTGACTGTATGGGGTCAGCACTCTAACCCTTCTGCTATTCAAGATTAAATTGTATTTATTATTTTGCTCATATTTCTTAAAGATAATGTGTAAAATATTAAGAAAATAACAATATCCTTTACATTTTTACTTTATGTATGAATCAGCAAAAAATCACAAGGTAAGTTTTGGTATCATGTAGAATATCATTGTAGCTTAAAAAAACCTTACAGATTATTGGAAAGACCTCAAACATCAAAAGATAACTGCAATGAGAAGAAAAATGAGAAGGAAGTTGTAAAACATAAAAAATAAAAATAATGTTACTTAAGTAAACATTATCCAGACAACAGTATACTGTACATTTATAGTATAAAAGGGAGCTTAATCTGAACTGAACCCTGGTTCAATGATTAATTTTGTGCAACTGGCCCCAAAAGTCTGTCAAGACTTTATGAAGATAATGAAAGGATTAGTTGAAGGTGATGAACCCTGAATTATGGACTAAGACTTACATAGGTAATGTGATTAAGTCTGAATAAATATTTGTGAAGTTTTCAACCAAGCATAGATGTCTTTGGTTTTATTTTTAGGTTTCTCTGGTAGTTCTTAAATTGCATGTTTAGCTAATTTTTTGAAACTTTTCATATTTTCTTTTTTTCTAATATAAATACTTGAGACTATACATTTCCCTCAAGTTATTACTTTTGGTTTATGCCACAATACTTTGTATGTTGAATTTTAATCAATGAACAATATAAGCACTATTAACATTTTTCTTATTTTTTTCTATATATTATTTAGTTTTAATTTTCTAAACATAAGAGAATTGTTCAATTTATCTTCTCTTACTGACTTTAAACTCTAAACTCTAACTCAAAACTCTTTCTGATCTCTTTCTGAGATCAGAAAATGTGGTTTATATAATCCATACTCTTAAAAATTTGCTAAAACTTACTATTTCAGTTACCTATTGGATTCAGTAGTTCAGAATTTTAGGTAGGGCTTATCTGAGTCATTCTTTTGCTCCGTGTGACATCACTGAATGGGCTGGTCTGGAGGGTTCAAGATGGCTTTATTTACATGTCCGGTGCTTTGACAAGTATGGCTGGAGGATGATGCTCAGCTGGGATGGTTTATCAGAGGGCTAACTCTGAGCTTCCCAACTTGGTGGCCTGAGGGTAATTGAACTTCTCATTTTTAGGATCAGGGCTCTAAGAGCAAATAAGGAAGACCTGCCACGTCATTTTATAATTTAGCTTTGTAAGTCACGTAGTGTCATTTCTGTTGTATTCCACTGGCCCAAGCAGTTATAACCACTCCCAAATCTAGCACATTTGACTTGAAACTCACATTTCAATGGAAGATATGTCAAAAGATCTGCGGGCAGGTTTCAAAACCACTATACATTTTTTTTAATGGTGTATTACATGGTCAGTTTTTATGAATGTGTTTGTGCCTGACAGATATGCACATCCTGAAATTGTTGGATGAAAGGGGAAAAAGTGTTCATTAAGTAATAATTAATTAATCTTTTAAATAGTCTATAGTTTTACTATTTCTTTATGTTTAACCTACCAATCATTGAGAAAAGGACATATTTGAGAGTAGAGTTTTATTAATTTTTGCTTAATTATTTTGAGACCATTTTAGTAAGTTCATGCAAAATAAGAATCTTGTTTAAAGTTTCCATGGCTTTATATGTTTTTCCTTTTTTTTTTTTTTTTTACTTTCATTCATTTTATGTCCTTATGTTGTAATTGCTTCTTATAAGCAGTGGCTATCTTGTAAGCTAGATATATGTTTTTAAAAAGTGAATAATAAAATATTGATCTTATGTGTTTAAATTATATTCTATTTCTACTCTTTTAATGGCCGACTTCTTGAAATTTTACCATGCATAGGATTGTAAAATCTGAAGTTAATCAATATCTTAATCACACTTCCTAAACAATGCAAGTTTATTAATTCTCTTATCAGTTATGCCTATTTTGTGTTCTGCTATTTTTTTAATTTTTTTAAAATTTTTTAAACTTTTAAAATTTTTTAAATTTTTTTAAATTCAAAAATTGTATATTTTTCTGCTAAATGTTCTGTTTTGCCCTTTCTAGTTTGACATTTTAAAATTCCCCATTGCTTGTTCATTTTCATGATTCATCCTTTTATTAAATCTTTCCTATCTAATAATCTACAGATATGTGCAATATTTCAGAACCTTTGGTTTTCTCAATTTAAAGTTTGTTATTTCTACAGATTGCCTCTCATTCTGCTTTCTTAACTTGAATATTTGATAAATAATTTGATTATGATCTCATTTGTGTTTGATCTTATTCTGCAAAAAATATTGAAGGTCTAGATAGGGGATTTCTTCTCAAGAATTTGCATTTACTTCTTTCAGAACCTGAAAGTACTGCTAAAGTTTTAATACTTTAGCTTCCTTTAAGAGTTCAGAATTTAAAAGAGAAGTCTGGTCTAGCAACCGAGTCATATTCTGTCTTCAAATAGCAGGCATGGCATAGGTACTGCTTCAGAGAATCCTCTTTTGCTTACTATTCGTCACTTCAGATCAGCATTTATAGCTCATTTTTTTTTTTTTCTTACTCATTCTTACTGCTGGAGCTGTAGGGAAGAAGTGGAGGTTTCCATTATCTTCTATAAGCCCAGTATTGTTTTTAAAAAAATATTTCCTCTCTACCCCACCCTAGGGTCTAGTTGGTACATAGTTGGTATGTAGCTTCAATGTATCTGGTACAAATTAGAAAGAATCACGCCCCCCTTTTTCTCAGAAATGATAACTCTATGATGCAACATTATTAAAGTTTCCCTCACATAGAACAGCTTCATCTCTTTATACCCACTTGTTTGAAAGAGGCTATGTGTACTACCCTCTGTTATATACATGGCAGGGCTTGAAAACTGATAGCCCATTGCTTGAGACCATTTCTTTGAGAGACTTTGGCTTCTCTAGGGTAATATATTGGCCAGTCTTTTGGAGAATATCTGAAAAAAGCCAACGAGAGGCATGCTAAACGAGTTGGGCAATTCCCCTGCCTGTAAGTCTCCCATTTAAATGGAGTTTAGTGAAAGAGAGCAGAGCCTGAGAAAAGACTGTTACCAGGTGTGCAGATGGTATGCTACCAAAGATAATCAAGAGAATTAATTATAAGAATGTGGGCCTAGACAGGATCTGAGATTATGTGCTCTGATGGACACATAACTATTAAAAACAAATACACAAGAAATAGGCTTCCTTGATAGCCTATGGTAAAAGATTCTGGAGATAGAGGCTAAGGTTTCCAGAGAAAAATACCAATTGGTTATTTTAAGAACCAATAGGGCTTATAATTGTTAACTTTTCTCTTTTTAGCTCTAACAAAGTTAGTTTTGTATCTATTTTATTTGCAGCCTGATTTTAAAAGATACATTTTTTCTTTAATGCAATGATTATCAGACAGCCTGGATTTGATGAGAAAGCTTTGTTCAAAAAAATAATGAAATTAGCCCAGATATAAGCAAATGGTCATTTCCAGGTGTGTTGAAAAATTAATATAAAAGATTGTTCTATAGCAAATCACATTCTATTAAGATAAATGCACTAACAATAGGAAACTGTATAATGAAAAATATTAGGAAGCTCCAGCTGATATGAGACTTATTTCAAGAAATGATTTATACAATTAAGTTCTAATACAGAAAAGTCTTGGCTGTTCCTTGAAAATTGTATTCCTTCATTTGCCAAATATTTATCGAATATTTATATGTCAGGTACTGTTATAAGAATTGAAATAGAGCTATGTGCTTTTCAGACAAAATTTCCTTTCAGAACTTAGATTATAATGACAGGGGACAAATAATAAACAAGTGTGGGCTCTATCAGGTAGTAGTTAGAGCTATAGATGAAAATAAAGCAGAATAATGAGAACGAGACTGGGAGTGTCTGTGTATTAGTGTGTGTGTCTTTGTGTTCACTTTTTAGATAAACTTGGTACCTTGTTAAGGTGGTACCTTATCACGGTTGGTGCCTTGGATAGGAGACAATTTAAGGAAAAGAGTATTGCTGATATCTGGAGTAAGAATATTCCAGGTTGGAGAATTAGCAAGAATGTATTCCCTAAAATAAGGCATGCTGTTTGCACTCAAGAAATAGCTGGGACACAGAGTAAAGGTGCGAGTTGTATTTTCTGTCAGAGAGCTAAGAGAGGACCACTTTTTCCATGGGACAAATGTGTTTTGTTTTGTTTTGTTTTGTTTGTTTGTTTTTGTTTTGTTTTTAGAGAGGGAGACAAACAGGAAGGGGACCAGAGGGAGAGTAACAGAGAGACTCTTTTTTTTTTCTTTTTTAGATTTTTTATTTATTTGACAGAGAGAGAGCACAAATAAGCAGAGCAATAGGCAGAGAGAGACAGAGAGAAGCAGGCTCTCCGCCGAGCGGGGAGCCTTATGCGGGGTTTGATCCCAGGACCCTGAGATCATGACCTGAGCCGAAGGCAGTGACTTAACCCACTGAGCCACCCAGGTGCCCCCATAACCTCCCTTATTATTAATATTCCCCACCAGAGTCATGTATTTGCTGCAAGTGATGAAGCTACATTAATGCAGTTGTTCTTTTCTAATCTTCTATCAATATACTGAATTCATACCTTACTTTTTCTTTGGAAATTTGAATTTGACATCTTAAATAAGTTTTGGAATGCAATCCTTATTCTTTCTTCAAAAGCATAGCTTTTTTTTTTTTTTAAAGATTTAATTTGTTTATTTATTTGACAGAGATCACAGGTAGGCAGAGAGGCAGGCAGATAAAGAGGGGGAAGCAGGCTCCCTGCTGAGCAGAGAGCCCAATGTGGGACTTGATCCCAGGACCCTGGGATCATGACCTGAGCCAAAGGCAGAGGCTTTAACCCACTGAGCCACGCAGGCGCCCCTAAAAGTGTAGCTTTTAAGATAAAAAATCTTTGGCTTTCTATATTATTGTTTCTTTCATGAATTTCAGAAACTTACTTAGAAACTTAAAGGCCAACAAATTGGCACTCTGCTTTCTGGTTTTGGCTATGTAGGTCCTTTTCTGAGGCAACAAGCTTGGAATACCTTGACTTCAAAGGCTAGTTTTACTTGGGAAAAAGAAATTGTCTATTAGTATTTTAAATCTTATCCTGGGATATAACATAAGTGAATAGTTGGGTTACATATGCAATATGATCAAAGAGGACTGTTTTCATAAATGATATACAAAATACCTCCATTTAGCAGACATATCCTTTCAGTCCTTTTTTTCTGGCACTTCTGGATCCAAAGTTTAACAAATATTTATTTAAATTCTTCTCTGTGTATGTTACTATAAGAAAAAATATAAAGAAGACTCTGAAGAGCTGCTTGATTATTTGGAATTCTTCTGTGTAATATTTGTATGTGTGTATGTATGTGTGTAGGTATGTATATATTTGTGTGGATCAGTATCGACTCATAGATATTTATTTTTTACTTTGAGTTATAATATACTAGTTACTAATTTCTTTTGTTGATCAAATTTTTCCAGATTTGGCCGTTTGGAACTTTTTCAGTTGGACTTTGCACATCTTTGACATATTATACACTGTATATGTGTGTGTTTAAGCAGTTCTTTACCCTCTGGCACTGTAAGATGCACAAGGCTCATCCTGTATGTCTCCTGCTTCAGTTAATAGAATCAATCATTTCTCCAATGATCCTGGTTCCTTTATTGGAGAATGGTATTAGAGACCAAGGTCTCAAGGTGTGCTCCTTGCTATTGGGGTGTTGTTTCTTTCAGTCCCTCTCAAATGACCAAGTGAAAAAAAATATATATATGGATAATATAAGCATACTTTTTTCACTTGGTGTTATATATATATATATATATATTTCTATAAATGTTTCTATATGTAACCATGTGTATCTGTAGTAAGCCAAATATGAGTTCATACTGATGTCTTCAACTCTAATCTGTAACCCATAGGCCATTATAGCCCCTTATACTTAACTGTAAACTTATATTCCAACAGACAGAAATCTTACTTAATTGTTCTATTCCACTGTACATGTATCAGACTTACTAACCCATAATCCAAATGGAAAGAACATTATCAACTGACTATAGTACTTATGTGTAGTTACTTCTGCCTTTAGTCTTACAGACTGCACTCCTTTCCAAAGTTACTTAGATCAGTACCTTCTCTCCCATCTTCTTCAGTGAAGTTGTTTAATACATTTTTAATGCAGTTAGGTTTTCTTTTCACAGTCTGAATTCCTTCTGAGATATTCTGATCTCCTAAATGACTTTTTAAAAAATATTTGTGTACATCAAGGTGCTATAAAATTCTATGGGTTTTGGCAAATGCGTTATGTCTTTCATCAGTCATTACAATATCATGGAGAATAATTTTACTGCCCTGCAGGGTCCCTGTGCTTTACCTATTCCTTTCAGGAACAGGTCATTATGTCTGTAGCCATTTTATCTTTATCCCCTCCTTGCCCCCACCCTTTAACTCTCTATTCCAATGTCCTTTTTCCCCCTAGGTACTTTTTAAACTTTTTAAAGACATGTTTTTTTTTTTGTTTTTTTTTTTTTGTTTTTTTGTTTTGTTTTTTTTTTTTTTTGAGAAAGAGAGAGGAGCTCATGAGTGGGGAAGGGGGCAGAGAGAGGAAGAGAGAGAATCTCAAGCAGACTCCACACCAACAAGAGCCTGATGTGGGACTTGATCTCATGACCCTGAGATCATGACCTGAGTCCAAATCAAGAGACAACTCAACTAATTGAACTTACCCAGGTCCCCTAAAGGCGTGTATCTTTAAATTCTTTCTGGATATTCCCTTTTTCTCTCCTATCCTCACTGCTCTAAATTGATAGTATATGTAGCTCATCTTTGTTGTGGTTGCATGATGTAGAGATTCTTCTAACACAGTTTCACAGAGGTTTCAAAAGGGACTTAAAAAGGAAAATACATCCTACTTGTCTAGCACTTTTTATTTAGTGCCTCAAAGCACTTTACTAATTAAACAAGCTCCAAAGCTGAGTCAATGAGATTTTTATAGATTGTTATTTTGAGACAGAAAACCTTTCCCAAGGTCACAGAAAACTATCCAAATCATAACTATGGGAAGAGTATTTCATTGCCTTGTGCCATCTACTCAGATAAGGTTTTATTTTCAATAATGAATGAAGAAAAATAAAATCATCCTTCCCCATCTCCTCCTTTCCTTTCTCCTGGGAATCAGGTACTTTTGGGAAGCAAGACTCTTGGATAGCACCCAGCTACATTTGGGAGTTTTTCAATGGCATGGTTTTAATCCAATCTTGCTTTTGGTATTTAGGAAGCCAGACATATAATCTCTGTCTCGGTAGGGGATCTAAGTACTCACACACTTTTCTCACCAATGCTGTCTGCCTATTTTTGCCCAAAGACATAATAACTATTTTAGGTAACTTCATACTGTGACAAAGCTTGTGTTATGTAAATGAAATGAAGACATTCTAGGCTGAATTAACAGATGATTTTTAAAGGAAGACAGTTTTGGGGAGAATGTCTAAGCAATTTGGGCAGAATTTAAAGCCTCCTTTACAGTATTGACTTTAGCACCCTCTTGAGAAGCTCCTTTTTTCTCAACTTACAGTATTGTTCTCTTTCATAATCAGTGTAATGCTTACTTATTTATACTGTGCTAATTATCTGAGTAGGTATGGTTCTTTTAATTTAAAACTTCCCTTTCAAAGATAATTTATTTGGATAAATTATGACAACTATTTCCTTTGATGCATTTGAAAATGCTTTCTAGTACGTAGAAGGTATGGAAGGTATAACCATAAGATATGTTCTGCATTAATGGAAAAGATAATGAATATTTTATTGACTTATAAAATATGTTTTAATAGCATGAGATTTCTCATAGAAAGTTAGAATTCATGAAACTTTTATATTCTGGAAAAATACAATTTCTTGGGAGTATTGTCCTTATAGAGATGCATATTGAAATGTTAACAAAAACCATTCTTTTTAAAAGAAGGAGAATAAGAAATTCACCAATCCAAAAAACTGTTTTAATGAACTTATTTAACAGTTCACCTCCAAGTATTTTCCTTATCTCCTATCACTGGCACCAGAATTCTACCAGGAACCACACTCAATAGCTCAGTATCAACTCTGACTTATATTCCACCTCTTCCAGGCTTTCATAGGCCATATTCTATAGATTTTACCTTATTGTTTCTTGAATCTCATTTCTGTTGTTACTGTGACCCCACAAGATATGTCTCTCTATAGTTTCTGTTTACGGTACTGAACAATGGAGTCTGCCCTCCCAATTCCCTTTTTCTTTTTCTCTATTCTTTTCTTTCTTTCTTTTTTTTCTTTATTTCTTTCAAGATTTTATTTATTTATTTGACACAGAGAGAGATCACAAGTAGGTAGAAAGGCAGTCAGAGGGGGAGGGGGAAGCCGGCTCCCTGCCGAGCAGAGAGCCAAATGCTGGGCTCCGTACCAGGACCCTGAGATCATGACTTGGGCCAAAGGCAGAGGCTTAATCCACTGAGCCACCCAGGCGCCCCACAATTCCCTTTTTTCTTCCTGTCCTAGTATATCTGACATAATGCTGATGAACTGATCCATGTACACATTGGTTTTTTTTTTTAAATATTTAATTTATTTATTTGACAGACAGAGATCACAAGTAGGCAGAGAGGCAGGAGAGAGAGAGAGAGGAGGAAGCAGGCTCCCCGCAGAGCAGAGAGCCCAATGTAGGACTCGATCCCAGGACCCTGGGATCATGACCTGAGCCGAAGGCAGAGGCTTTAACCCACTGAGCCACCCAGGTGCCCCATGTACACATTGTTTAATCATAATATCTGCCTACTCTGTTGATAGTTTCTTCTTTGCCACTATATTAAATATATATTCTTTTCTGTGGTTCTCAAGACTTTTTGAATTTCGTAACTCAAGAATTTTTTTAGCTCTAGGAAAACAGAACTGTTTGCTATTCCCTGACTTTTCCTTCCAGGCACTATACCCCGACTTTCTTACCTCTCTCCATTCCCATGTTAACTACAATGTGTTCGGTAGCAACAAATCCGATGAAATATTCTAAAATAGGAGAGTGGGTTGTTTTATCACATAAATTCAGGGGGGTCATATATTGTGTGCTCTTCTTGAAGATAACACATATTCACAAACAAAAGCCTTCAATGGCCTGCAGTAGAGAACCTTGTTTAGTTTTGACTAGTTTTCCCAGACTTACTGGACCATAGAATGCTTTCAGTGCAAACAATTCCTTAGCGTGTCTTATCTCTTGTCTCAATGGCTTCCATATGCAACTGGCAAAATCCTATCTTTTCTTCAAAGCTAATCTCAAATACTCCTCTTCCACAAATTTGTTCTCGAATCCCTATTAACACACATCTCCTATTTAAACTTCTGTAGCACTTTTTTTGTACTTTCTTGTAACACATACCTTATTCTTACTTTTGTTCAGTTATTTGTATTATTGGTTTTTACCATCTGATCAAACTGTAAACACTCTAAAGATAGCGTCTTTTTTTAATCTCAATATCATTTTCAGGGACTAATACTATTTATTGTGCATGATAAGAATTCAATAAGTACTTATTGTATTGAGCTTTGTAATAATAGCAGTATGCCTATCTGTCACCTTTGCTTGTAAATATTTTATTTTATTTTATTTTTTTTTTATTTTTTTTTTTTTTTTTATAAACATATATTTTTTATATACATATATTTTTATCCCCAGGTCTGTGAATCACCAGGTTTACACACTTCACAGCACTCACCAAATCACATACCCTCCCCAATGTCCATAATCCCACCCCCTTCTCCCCAACCCCCTCCCCCCGGCAACCCTCAGTTTGTTTTGTGAGATTAAGTCACCTTTGGGACACACTATTTGATTTGATCCTTATCACTCTGTAAGCTGAGCATATTGCAGGGAATATATTAAGCAGGAATATTGCCCTCACATTTAGGGCTGAAAGCAATACAATTTCTTTTCTTTCTTAAAAAAAGAGATTATTTATTTATTTATTTGAGAGAGAGAGAGAGAGAGAGAGAGAGCGAGCACGAGCAGGGTGAAAGGCAGAGGAAGAAGCAGACTCCCCACTGAGCAGGGACCCCAATGTGGGACTCCATCCTGGGACTCTGGCATCATGACCTGAATCTAAGACAGACAGTTAACCAACTGAGCCACCCAGTTGCCCATCAATACAATTTCTTGCCCTTGTGTCGAAAAATACTGGATACAAGCATACTTTATTCTCCCAGTATTGAGAGCAAGTGAAACATAACTTAGCTGCTTATTCCAGAATAGACTTAATTTTAGGACATAAAACTGAAGCAACTGAGACAGCATTTTTAATTAAGGATATCTGAAACAAGAATTATTTTTATAATTTATTAAGGCCATAGGAATCAAAAATTTCTTCAAGTTCTTCATATAGATGGGCCAATCACTCCAAAAGCAGTATATCATAAAATTTGCCACATCTCAATCCTTGACAGACTTGCTCTAAAACAACACAGCCCATGTCTTTTAAAAAAGTTTTTGTTTTATCTTTTCAGTGTTCCAAAATTCATTGTTTATGCACCACACCCAGTGCTCCATGCAATATGTGCTCTCCTTAATATCCACCACCAGCACACAGCCCATGTATTAAAACCCCATAAATGTTCTTTCTTTTTGACTTCCCAGATCTTGGACATTACCAAAGTTTCATCATGGTATCTCTTACTGCAGTTAAATATAATAAAGTTAGCTTTGGTTTATCAATAAGTTTTACCGCTGGCCTTCTGGAGTAATGAATAGTTGACACCTAGAAGTAAAAATCTCAGTACCTCGAAGATTAAGAATTTACCAAAGTTACGTAGGTAGGATATGGCCAAGCTAGCATGAACAGCCAAGCCTCTGAAATCTTTATTTGCAAACCTTCCTCAATATATTTCCTCTGTATTATATTACTTCTCTGGAACAGATGTAAATCTCAGGTAGTTGAAAAAATCAGTATGAAATTAATTTGTCTATAGTATCTCCTTCAAATAAATATATTTCATTCATTCAAACAAACAAATAGTATTCCTTAATTCTCTACTGTATACCAGGTATTGGGAATATATCCATGACTGAACGAAATAAAGTTTCTGCTTTCAAAGATGGCATACTTTAGTTGGGGTGGGGTGGGGAGAAAAGGCAGTAAGTAAGTAAATAAATAATAGTTGAAAAATAGTGATAAAATGATCCTGGAATTACAGTTCTTTATGGAGTTTTCAGAGAAAGCACAGCTGAAAAGTGACAAGATAATATCTCAAGGAAGTGAAAGAACTAGTCACGTGTCTGTGGGAAAATCCTATGTACTCACTGGATAAAGCCTAAATTTAAAAGACCATAAAATTTATATTTAAAGAATACTGGCAATCATTTTGGCATCATTGATTTTGAAATCATTTTGTTGAATAAAATATTTATAGATTGAATCAGTATTATAAGTGGTTTATGGCTATCAATGGTATTTGTCACTTTATATTCTGGTGCTGCTTTGGTTATAAACAATGCCCCCTGGTTGCTTTTGCATACCTAAGTCATCTTTAATTCCTGATGAGTGATGGGTGACCCTCTCTTCTGATTAATTATCCTTTAATATTCCTATGTAAATTTCTTATGTGATACAAAGTGCTTAAAAATCCACTTAAAAATCCACTAAAAGCACAAGGAATCATAGCATTTATTCCCAAAGCCATCAAGGTCAATTGGAAGGAGAAAAAACAAATGGAATGTATTTAGCCATACATTTGGGGCATCAGATATTAAGAGATTCTTATTATTTTTTTCTTTGGATATGGTAATGATATTATGGTTATGTTAAAAATATTCTTGGGGCACCTGGATGGCTCAGTCCTTAAGCGTCTGCCTTCTGCTCAGATCATGATGCCGGGATCCTGGGATCAAGTCCTGCATTGGGCTTCCTGCTCTGAGGTAAACCTGCTTCTTCCTCCCCCACTCCCCCTGCTTGTGCTCTCTCTCTCGATGTGTCTCTCTGTCAAATAAATAAATAAAATCTTTTAAAAAATTCTTTATATTGTATTGATATATACTTAACTATTTATGGAAGAATAGATGTTCCATATAAAATTTGCTTCAAAATAATCCAATGAGGGACTGGGAGAATGGATGAGAATATATTGATTAAACATAAGGGCCAAGAATTGATGAGTATTGAAGCTGGATGATGAGGTATGGAGGTTCATTGTATTATTCCCTTTAATTGTCTGCTTAAGAACATTTTTTAAATTAAGGTATTTTAGTCTCTATTTACCCAATTCCTGTGTTTATTACACAATTGGTCTTACCTAGACTAAGGGAAAATAAATTTATTTAATGTGTGCCTTAAACTCCAATAGTAATAAAGTAAATATGTCATTTTTTTATAATTGATATTCACATGAAATTGTTTTATAGCTCTTTAGTCAGTGCTAAGTCCAGAATTTTCTGATATTCCAAACAATTTATATTGGAGTCTAGTCTGTTTTAATAAAATTTCTACAGCTAACTGTCATAGCAACTTGAGATGACTAACCTATATTAAAAGCCCCCTGAGGTTGAATACTCAGGGTGATGTCATCAAGAAGAAAATTCACCAAATGGTGGTGTAATTATTCCCCAGGCCCATTCCAAAGTAATTATAAAGCTCTGGTCTATTAAATTTAAATACTAGCACTAAAATTTGTCTGTATCCTTTAGTCTGAAGAAGGTGGGAGACAACATTTAAAGAATGCTTATTTTAAAAGCATTTATATGGTTGGGATGAAAACAGATCCATATATTTTTATTCTTCTATTCACTTTATTTAGTAGATAGTGAGGATCTGTTTTTTTTTTTTTTTTTTTAATTTCCCTAGTTTTTTTTTTTTTTTTTTAAACCGGAGTATATACAGTGACCTTTCTCATAACCCAGAGACACTAATACCAGAAATATTAGGTTAATAAATGAAAATAAGTATAAGGCTTAAAAAATATGAGACATGGTACCTCTCAAGCTATATTAAATTTTGGCTAAGAAAATAATATTCATAAAAAGATAAAGGGCAAAATAAGGTCAAACAGAATTGCCAAATGGGGAATAGTGATAGCAGATGACAGGATTCGGGAGGAAAGAGGAAATGACTGTGAGTTGGACTGTCAAGGGAAAGTTTCATTGTAAATAAGCATTCAGAAATCTGAAGAATGTAGAAAAAGAGACTGCTTCCTCCACTTCATATTCTGCCATTGCATTCTTGAGTGTGTGTGTGTGTGTGTGTGTGTGTGTAGAAGGATTTTTCCTAAGATACTGAATGCTTGTTATTTTAATTGAAAGTAACAAGTATAGATATATAAAATAGATAAGATATATAGATATATAAGAAAGTCGTCTTCTTCTTCTTCTTCTTCTTTTTTTTTTTTTTTACTTAAGCCCTCCACGAAGTAGTTAAACCTTTGCTCTGAGTAGTTCTTTTACGTGAAATTTCCACTGTAACTGGATGCATGAAATCACTGTATATTTGCTTCTGTCCTTTTGAACAGGTCTTATTTGTTCAGGAATACCCATTACCTTTTGCATTACAATTTCAGAGTTTGCTTGCCTTTACTAAGCAAATTCCCAAATTCTGTATGGAAATTTTCCTCATCTTTCAACCCAATGGAATAATCTCTTCAACTATTATTTATTTATTTATTTACTGCCTCTTTCATTGAACTCTTTTTCTCTATCAGATGTTTATTTGGCAACATATTCGATATTTTAAGTCTGTGTCTTTTTTCTAGGAGTATTTTTGATATCTCCTCTGGTAGAGGGTAAGCTCCTTGGCAGCCTGACCCATGTCTCTTACTTTTTGTATTTCTGAAAGACCTTGCAAATAATTGATTCTAAGTACATGCATGTTGAAGGAATCATGAAATAAAATGATTTGCAGGGCTCTGAGATTTATTGACTGAGTGTTATTCCACTGCTAAGTGTGTTCATGGGTAGCCTGCTCAGTGATGTGTACTGAACTGTCTTGTATGGACTCTGTTCAGTTTCCTAGGGAGGATGTGGTAGTTGTTAGCTATTTACTTGAAGAAGTTTTTCTTGAGAAGTCTCACAGGCTTTTAGGAACAAAATATGATTGAAACATTTTTAGGCTTTTTCTTCCTTCAGTTCTTTTCAGGTACTTATTTTTATGTCTCACTCTAATTGTGGCAATGCTTTCTCTTGAGATACTATGTGAATGAACAGTCCAAGATGTATGAGTAAAAATGGCGCAATCCAGTGGGGCAGAAGTGATGCTATAAGCATGTTATCAAATCGACCTTTAAGTGTTCTTTCAGATTCTTGTAAAAGGGGAATTAATTAAGCTATTTAGTAATAACTTGAGTCTATATGAATTGCTTATTAATTTTTAAAAGATTGATATTTGGAAAGCATATGCTGATATTGCACTTCTACATTGGCTTTATAATATATTTGGTATCATTTTTTATCACTTTTCTTATGAGAAGACATTAAAGTATGCTCAGTGGAATTCTGAGACAACAAGAATGTTGTCAGGCATTTATTGAGACTGAATAGAAAAGAAAAAGTAATGCAATACAAAGAAAAAAAGAAAACAACAACAACAACAAAACAAAACCAACCAGAATACAAAAAGATAAACAAAATGAAAATAATATAGGTTATTATAATATAGGTTATTGAGATTAAATGTAAAAAAAGTACATATCCTAGAAGGAATTTTTATTTTTTTAAAGATTTTATTTATTTATTTATACACATTTTTTAAAAAATTTCTTTTCAGCATAACAATTCATTGTTTATGCCCTACAAAATTCACATAGAGCTTACAATAACTGAGAGGTGACATAGTCCAATCATGTATGAAAAATCAATTGTAAGAAAGAGTGGAAACTGGAAGATTCAAGCATGCATTTTGAGAATTGTAGTTTATATACACTAATGTTGGCAAGAGAATATTGCTATTTTAGCAATATTTTCTAATATTGGTACCTATATTAGCACCATAAAAATAGGTACCATTTCTAATAATAGATACCATTTATTCAGTACTTACTGTGTGCCAGGCACTCTGCTTAACAATTCACATATACTGTTCTATTTAATTCTCATAACACTGCAAGAAAGTCATTACCATATCTATCTTACAAATGCTGGGAATGAGCTTCAATGATTAAATCATATGCTCATGATTACACAGCCTGAAAATGGTAGAATTCATAGAACCCATATCTGCTGGATTCCAGTATCTCTATTCCTAATTATTTTCAGAATAGTTCAAATATTTAAGGAATAAATTCATCTCTGTAGAGTCAGATAATCATGTACTAGGAGCAGAAGGTGAATGACTATTAAAGATACTGGAAATTTGTCCAGGGAAACTGCAGATGAACTATCCTAGAATACTCTAATAACAATGGGGTTTGTAATTAAGGAAAATGTTTATGGGGAAAAAAATCAACATCTGAATATACAGCTGTTCTTTCAGAAATAAGTAAATAGAAGACAAAGTAAAATACCTTAAAGAAAAACATTGAGCTTAAGCTGCTTAGAGAAATAGAGAAGCTTACTTTTCTACTTGGTTCATGGTTGGAAGAATGGCAGAGAAACTTCCCCATAGCAGGAAGAACCTCAAGGAGAAGCCTTTGGCCAGAGGGTTGAAACAACTAAGACCCAAATTGAGTCCTTGCCATCCTTGACAATGAGCCTCTCTCAGACTAATCACCTGCGGAATCAGGTGGTCTCCATCTTCTTGAAGGTTTCCACATCCTCAGACATCCAGGAAGTGACTCCTGAGGAATTTACACAGAAGAGCTTATACAGGCACAGTAAGGTTTGATTCAAATTCTTCTGAAGGACCACGGAGGCTACTGTGGCACCAGGTTATCCTACTCACCACAGGCTCACATATGAACCTCCTGGAAGATCGTGCAGCTGCCAAGCATTTTGGAAGAGGGTAGTTCAGGAAGATTCAGGAAATACTCTTAGCTTCATTTTTGCCTGCTCACAAGTGTCCTCAGCCATTCAGGCTTGGGGTTAAAGTAGAAGATTTAGGGAGAAGACATAGGAGGCCCTCGGGCTTTCAGGTAAGTACGTTTCATGAGAGTTTCACTCTTAGGTGAATCTTAGCAGTACTCTAAATGCAAGCTCAGTCAGATTTCTAGTCTGGATTTAGAATTAGAGTACTCTATAGAGCAAGGTTGCACAGGCCTAATGGAGCTCCTAATGTAAGGTGCTACTTCAAATAGGCTGCTGGGATAACTGGGAATTGTACATATTTATTGATGCAAGGGGGTGTTGCAAAATCTAGCTAATCGAATATCTTGAACACATTCATTTTACCAATGAAAATTATTGTTAGCTTACCTTTTGTTAAGTAGTGGATATTCTGAGGGTAGATATTGATGAAATTGAAACACATAGTTACCCTTGAGTGCTATCCTGAGTTAAGAGTCTTCCAAAGATAAGTAACCCTCTTTTCCCTCCCTAATGTAATTTATATACCATATTTACTTTCCTCTCCTTTCTCAGTGTAATTTACATATCATATGTAAATATTTTAAATAAAGTACCATGCTGACAATATTACATTGGTTGTCTGATCTACAGAGGCCATTACCCCTAATAAATAAAGTTTATTTTGAGGTAGGGCTTTTATCTTAGACTACTTTTTCATCTCCTGATTTGGATTTCTTTTTCCCCATTAGCTTAAGTACTTACGTAGTTGGAGGTCTAGTTACCTCTCGGACCCTTATTCCTTAAGTCATGATGTGACTCCTATCAGCCCATTGAAATTTATCTTAACAATGTCAACAAAGACCACTGCTTTGCTAAATCTATAACCAATTCTTAACTCTCATCTTACTTATCCTACAAGTAGCATAGTGACATTTGCTTTGTCATTTTCTCTTTGAGGCTTTCACTGACCACTTGATCTAGAATTGTTGACTCCCATTCTCTACTCTTCTCCATCTTCTGTTTCTCCCTAGCTGTATGTCCATCTATAGATTTTACTTATTAATCCTGTTTATTCTCTCTCCTCTCAACTAGAGCATGAGCTCCATGACAGCTACAGTTTCTGACTATTTGCTGTTGTATCCCTAGTGCCCACAATAATGTCCAATACAGAATAAGTTATCAGTATGTGTTTATTGAATGAATAAATGAAAAATACCATTTGTGGTTATCTAAACCAGCATGATAATAGTGGAAATCCATTTGACAAGGTATATACAGTTTTTTTTTTAACTTGCTCAATAAATTCACTTTTAAGAATCTATTCTAAGTAAATAATCACTCACAAAAAGATATATATACTCAGTCCCTTAAGTATTATCATACTATGATACTAGAACATACCTGCTAGCCACATAAAGTGTTTATTACAATCAAGTTTTGACTATAAATTGATATGTATTTGTCATCTCTATAGATGCCATGTATTGTTTCGTGTTGTGTTATATGTGTGTGAGTGTGTATCCCTGTGTGAGTATGTGATAGGATGTTCAATTCTGGTGGGGAATGACATAAGGTAGGGATTTTCCTGCACAGCTTACAGTTGTATAAATTAACATGGTTTTTATGAAAGGAATTTTTCAATCTGTAACAAAAGCCTTAAAAATATTCAGATATTCAATTTTTAACCTGAAAATCCCATTTCAAAGCACCAATCGTTAAACACTACTCAAAAAGTTAACAATTTACATATAAAGATGATTATCATATAATTATTGATAATGCCATAAATTTGAAAGAAACCTCAGTGTTCAAAAATTAAATATTTTTATTCAAGGGAATGTTGGGTTTTCATTTAGAAGTCTTATGTTTCCAGACACAACTTATGTAAAGGCTCTTGATAAGTGAAAAAACAAAATTTTAAAAATGAGTCCAATTTTATATAAAAATACATATTTATATATAAATATATGTGCAGAAAATTAGAATAGAAATGAATAAATTAAAACGTTTTCTGTTTTGCCATCAATAATTTTCTCCAGTATTTTATATATTAGTTATTCCAGAATTTTCTTCAGGGACATGTATAACTTGTGAAATCGAAAATCAAATAATCCAAAATAAAACAAAACTCACTACACTTTATTTGAGAAAAATAAAAATCTTGCTGGAATACTTCATGGATTTTTAAGACAGTTGTCGTAAAAATTCTCATTCTCCTACATTGTATAATGTTAAGTAGAATGTAAAAAATAAGATAGGGGAATAAAAGTCAGGGTTTTGATTGAAAGTCTCTAAGTTTCCTTGCCTGCCCTTTACATTTACATAACACTTTGCACTCCCCTTCATGTCAATTGATTCTCCTAACTGCCCTGTGAGGTCGACAGGATGAGTATTATTATCTTTGGGTGTTACATAGGAGATAATTGAGGCCCAGAGAGGTTAAGTGACTTGCCCAAGGTAACCCAGATAGAAAGTAATAAAACCAAGGTAAAAACTCACATCTTTTCTTCTAATAACACATTTTCTCCCCATTGCTCTGAACTATTGTGCTGAAAAATTAGAAAAGAGAAGACAGTGATTGTGTTCTCCTGAAAGCTATTTGAGTGCACTTCTATTAGTGCTAGACAGCTTTGAAGTCATTGATTGCCCCTGCGAGATGATGAGATTGCGCTACACAGAACTTGGCCATCGTTACCATGTGATTTTCAATTAAGAAGAAAATCAAAAGTATCCCAGTGTCATGGTCATAACCTGAAGGGTTCAGACAAAGCTACCAGCTGCATACAAATCAGGGAAGACTAATCATTTATCTGTATGTGCAGACTGCAGTCTTTCTAAAGAAATGGTCTTTCACACTCGTGGCCTGGCTATTTTATTTTTCATGCCGTGCATGTTGTCATTTGTGAATTAGGCCTTTAATTTGTTTTTGACTCTTGGGAAAACTTATTTCAGAATCTTCGTTGAACAATCACTCCAGTGATACAGAATGTGAAAGAGTATTGTGAGAACTGAGCACCTGTGAGAAGTTCATTAGGAGGGCAGCTGTAGAACGTATAAAGAGCTCTGGCCTTAAAAATGTAGGATCAATACAGCCAAGCTGCTGGACCAGCTCTCTAACCTTCAGCAAGTCAGGGCTCCTCTGCTTCCTAAATCATAGAATAGGACTAGTAATCTCTATCTCGCAGAGCCACAGAGATTAAAATGAAATGACACACGTCAAAGGGTCGAGCTCTGTTGTAAGGGATTGATTTGCTGGATGCAGTTTTATTTTGTTTCAACGCAGTGCTTTTCTGGGATAGCACTGGCTGGATGATTTAAGAGACCCCAGTGAAGCACTTTACTGTGAGAGAAGGTGACTTCATCGAGGGAGTGCGAGTGGTGGCATACCAGATGCCCTTATGAACTGGCCACGGAGAAGGACACGAGGGAGCCACATGAAAAATGCTGTAAACATGACCACTAATGGCAGCTGTCTAGGTGTTACAGCTGATCTTAATGCAAGGGGTTAAGAAGTAAGCTTTCTCAAGTCTATAGTGTAGAAGTGGAGGACATGTCCATCTCATTCCATTTTTTAATCCCTTGATGATAAAGCAAGCTACTGCTGTCAGAGAACAAAAATGACTTGATTGTTAATTTTACTGACGAGAATAGGTTTATCTTATTAGTACAAATAAACAGAAAGTGCTATGTGAGCTACATACTTGAAGTTGAGTAAAATCTGGATTGGTTTTATTAACTGCTTCCACGTTGCTTTTTTCTTGGCATACTTTGTGTTGACCTGTTTAAAAATGGAGTTATTTTTAGTATTATGTTTAGAAAAAGATATGATTTTTATTTTCTCCGTTGTTTTTTTTTTTGTTGTTGTTGTTGTTGTTTTTGTTTCCTCTCACCATAAATTGGATGTAAGTTCTGGTGCCCAAACGTGAAGTCCTCAGTTTTATTATTTTTTTTTTTTAGAGTTGTTTGTTGTCTATATTTATTTATTTATTTATTTTTTAGAGTTGTTTGTTGTCTATATTTATTTATTATTTTCATTTTTTATTTATTTTTTAATTTTTTATTTTTTATAAACATATATTTTTATCCCCAGGGGTACATGTCTGTGAATCACCAGGTTTACACACTTCACAGCACTCACCAAAGCACATACCCTCCCCAATGTCCATAATCCCACCCCCTTCTCCCAAACCCCCTCCCCCCAGCAACTCTCAGTTTGTTTTGTGAGATTAAGTTTTATTTTTAAAAATTCTTTACTAATTCAGTCACTGTTTCACAGGCTCTGTACTTTTATCCTGTTAGTGATGTTACAAGGTCCCAGGTACTCTGCCTTGTATTTTAAGTGGTATACTTGACATAATTTAGTTTTATTCCCCTCTGTTCTCCCCTCTCCTGCCCTGTGTCATGAATGAAATGATTTGGTGGCTATGATGTCATGCTCAGCAATCCACGATTTCATCCCTGGAGACATCTAGAAACTCTTAACCAGCAATTAAAGAGAACAAGTGATGACCAATTTCTTGGATTGGATTAACTTTTGATAGTAATGCTAATGTAACAGTGTATTAAGATACTTCTTGTGGTTTAAGGTGTGAAAATGTAGAAATCTTTGCCAATTTACTGAGCCAGGGATTTGCTATGGTCATTTGTTTATTTATCTTTGCTCTGAACACAGGGTTTGGTGGATGCTTGGAAGCATGCGACTTTGGTGTTTCTTTGCGGAGCAGATGGCCTGTGTTCTAGGTTCATTCACTCACTCATTCATTCAGTAGATACCTCTTTGGTGCCTACTATTCACCATGCACAGTTCTCTGTACTGAGGAAACACAAAAAACAAAACTTAGAGTTTTATGCAAGCTTATATTCCAGAGAGAGTGACAGAAAATAAAACTATCATATTAGGAAATGTGTCCAAGTTAGTGTTGTCAACCTTGGAAATATGACCACATAATGAAACCTGACTCAAATAAAAATTATTTAATTGATGCTGATATAATTTTAAATACCCAAGCGAAACAAATATTTTCATGTCAAAATTCTACTATTGTCAAAATGTTGCAGCATGTTTCTCTCCTAGTCAGTACCCAAATGGCATGGTTTCTGATTGGTCACTAAATGCAGTATCTTGAGTGTTTGTGTGGGTAATGTTGGTTTTGGTCACTATCATTTTGTATATGGTATAAGAATTTCTTTTTCTGTAACTTCTTTTTTAAGATTTTATTTATTTATTTGAGATAGAGTGATCACAAGTAGGTAGAGAGGCAGGCAGAGAGAGAGGGGGAAAGCAGACTCCCTGCTGAGCAGAGAGCCCAGTGAGGGGCTTGATCCCAGGACCCTGAGATCATGGCCTGAGCTGAAGGCAGAGGCTTAACCCTCTGAGCCACCCAGGCACCCCATCTTTTTCTGTAACTTCTAATTGATCCTGAATTTCTCTATTGTTCTTTCAAAAAATATTTGAACACTGGAAGCCTCATTAGTAGCATGTGATATAATCTTAAAAACTGACCATTTTCCAAGATAAATTGCATTTGGATGTTTAAGACAATAAAATTAATAAAGTTGTCTTATGACTTTATTATCATCAAATGAACTTCATCAAACAACAATGTCATGACAGCAGCCTGATGCAATAGATGGTAATCCTGGAACAGTGTTGTGCCTGGGCTCCTAGTCAGCAATATAAACATCATCAATATTCCAAGAGCTTGGGAAGATTAGTTTTAGGTGAAGCTTAGAGTAAGCTGAACCACGAAAATACCTTGTTTATAACAAGGCCCATAATAGGATCTTGCCTTGACTCTTGTCTTCTGGACAACAGAACAAATTACAGTAAGGATTTGATTTTAAAAAAAAAAAAATCCAGGTTTTAGTAAGAAGGAGGAAGTGTTAATAGATGGTAAGTAAACAGCAGAACCAGCTGCACAATCTAAAAAAAAAAAAAAAAAAATTTAAGCTATCACACATTTTGTTTGCATATGTTACTAATAGTTGTTTTGAAATATAGAACGTTGTCCTGCAGGGTCAGCATAACAATCCAGTTGGCACAGTTTGGACTTGGTTGTATTCATTATGTGTTTGCTGGGGTTGTGAATAGGGCTATGCTATTGTTGGATTAACACCAGTAGCTGAGTCTTTTCTTCAAAGCCTATGCATACACCAACAAAAGAGCTCACGCAAGGATGTGTGCAGCAAAAGAATATAGCAGCTGCACTATTAAGGAGACATGAGAAGAAAGGTAATCACCTCACTCAGAACTCAGAAAAAGCCCCCAAACTTATTATTATTATGCACCTTTGTATTTTATCATTTCGATTTTTTAAAAAAAATTTAAATCTTCGAAAAAGTCTGTGGAGAACACTTGAAACAATGTATTCAGACTTCAGTGCCTTAAAACAATCTTGTGTTCCCTTGATTAATCTCACCAATACCATTCTTGTGCTGTTGTTATTCATTATATAATGATGAACTATATGGTTTAACTACTATATATATTTCTAATTTGAGAGATTGTGCACCAAACCGTGTTATGGGGGTTTTCGTGTTTCGAGTGTTGAATATTTTCTGCTGTTCTTTTTCTCAGCACTTCTGGGCACTAAATTGGGATTCTGACTGAGTCCATGTTACTGAGAACAGTCTTTATTTGTTCTTATTATGTCTTTCACACCTGAGGCCGTAATGAGTAGTTTGAGGTTATAATGGTGTCACTGTGCGAATTATAGTTTCAGGGCCAAGACAAAGGCTTGAGTGCTGTTAATTTTCTAGACCATAAAGAATCAATAGTAATGAAGATAACCTCTCTGAAAAATTATTAAATTTTATCTAAAGATACTCTTATGATTTTTCAACTGTTACTCCTAATAATGAAGCTTCCACATTTTTCTAAGACTTAGAAAGAACCTTATACTCATTGCTGGGGAAAGCCTAGTGAGTCACTGGCTGACTGCCACACCTGTAGTGATTTCTTCTGGAAACGATGACTTCCTGGTCGCACAAACTGATATACTGCAAAACACAAAAATTATAATGCACCCCCACCCCTCCGGCCAACTTCATACTTGTCACTTCTATAACCGTTATAATCTGTATTTATTTAGGATATTCAGTTTTACTCCTTGCTTTGTAATGTGTCTCAGACGTATAGAGCTGTAAAACAAGGTTCCAGTATATTCATTGGTAATTTTTATTTTCCATCTGTTGAAGCCATTTGAAGAACTGATGGTCTCTTACTAGCTCAAAGTCAGAGCCCAGAAAATGATAGTTTATAACATTCCCACGGAGCTTTTTATAGTCATTTCTTTTCCTGGCACTTAATTTTTTCCCCCCCATCTCTGGGTGACTGTTTTTTGTTTTTTGTTTTTGTTTTTTAACTCAGGCATAGAACTGTAGGTGTTTGGCTGTCTCCTTTTTGATTTAATGCCACATACTACATTCTAATGCTACAACATGTGTGTACAATAAATTTTCTTGTAAACTGAGGGCTTCAAGGCTATGTCTCTGTCAAGCTTGTATTTTCAGAGCTCTTGAAATATTTTCTACTTAACAACCTCTTTGCATTACTTGCAAAGATTTTATGAGGCATGCCAGTCAAAAGGATAACTTTAACCAAAGAATGCACAATTCAGAGGCTGATTTTTGGAGGTTAGTGTAAGCTTCATAGGGGATTCAGTGCCTCAGATTTGAAGAGTGTGAGGGGGCAGACATTTTCCTTCCATTTATATAGTGTATACTGAGGGAGAGAATTGCATATCAGATGTCCAGATTTTTTCTATCCTCTAAAACTTTTAAGTTATAGTTTACATTTTTTAATTACCATATTTGAGCTGAAGTTTTTAAGAATAGAATACGAGATACAAATTAGTAATGACAAGATGACATTCAGGTGAGTGAGCATGGGTGCATGTACACCCAAATCCTGCATTGGGTAATTTTATTTGTTGCCTGAAAAAAAAGATTGAAGTGAGAACAGTGTTTCCAAAGATGAGTGTGTCTCTGTGTTGGCATTTCACACTTATGCCATCTTCTACATTGGCATTGACATGCCATCCACAGAATCCAGGAACACATACCACCAATCCCATCAGTAGTGATTGGGGCATTATTAACTTACAAAGACTTCCTAGGTGACCCTTATGTACTCTCTGCCCAGTGAAGAACTGTAAGTATCAGAAGAACAATAGGGAGTGTGGCTAGCCAAAAAGAACTGAGAAATGTTGGTAGAGGGCCTTGAACACCAAAAGTCATTGGAAAAACATGAGGACTAGGTTTAGTGAGACAGAAGTCAAGTCTAACTTCCTTCTGTCTGCCTCTAGCCTCTACTGTTTTCATCCTTATACAGTTGAAGCCCTGGACATACCCCATTTATGGGCTCTTTCCTGCCATATTCCTGCTCAAGTCCTTCTTGAGGCAGGTATACCTCACATCTTGGAAAGCCTTAACGTTAAAACCAACATATTACAAGGCTTGTTGAAGGTGACCTAGCTGCTCACTGGTGAGATAATACAGCATTGTTGCCACCCTTATTGAGGTTGACCATGGTGACCAGGGTAACTGCCCACAGAGCACTGAGAACTGACATTAAACCTGAGATGTCTGACTACAATTTAAGCCTTGAACATGTAGTGTTGTTCCCTGGACTTCTGTACTGCGTCTTGGTTTTTCTCTCATTCCCCATTCTGATAAGGAGATTCTTACAATGCAAGTTCCAGATTCATAACCTCTTTTGGTATTTAATATAGGTAGCTTTCTGCTTTATCCCAAATCAAGTTACGACCCCGGAAACGTCAATGATTGTAATAGCTAATATTCACTAAACATCTTTTGAGGAACAGGGAGAGCTCTCGTTAATTTATATGCATTATTTTGATTTCTTGTGAAATCACAAGGAACTTATCCAAAGGTCTCTAGGAAGTGGCAGAATATAGAATTAAATTCAGGACTATTTCTACGAATTTTTTTTTTTTAATTTAGATCACAATAATCTCCAGCATTTCTAGGATGTGAAGTCTTTTAATTTTAACCAGTTTCTCCTATGTCAGAAGGTGCTCTTGCTGTGAGCCTCTCTTGGCTGGATGAATATTTTCTAACCATCGGCAGACTTGGACCAACTACTTCCTTTGATTTTTTAGTATTAACTATTGCCTATTCATGTTTTGAGCTCTCAGCACCTCATCTTAGATCTCAAGTCTGTCTTAGTCACTCCATGCTTTGCCTTCCTTCATTTTCATTGTTGGTCCTGATTGTTTGCTTCTGTTGCAAGTCTCGTTTCCATATCTGTGTTCATATACAGGTGAAAGCCTGCACATACATCATCTGTATAATAGGATTTAATTAGCATTCCAAAGGAAAAACTCATGGGTACACCTATGATATTGTTTATATTCTAATTTAAAAAAAAAAACCCACTATAATATTTTGTATGTGTAAATTACCCTTGAATAAGAAATGCTAAGACAGAATTTTGGATGACAAAGTGCATGTCCCACCTCCCTAATTCTGAATCTGAGAGTGTTCATCTTAATATTTCTGTTTTAACTCTCTAGGTATATTCTTTATCTGTAATTATGTCCATTATTTTTTCATTTGGAAAAATACTTTAAATGTAATTAAGAAAAATGACTGATGGGTATTAAGGAGGGCACATATTGCATGGAGCACTGGGTGTGGTGCATAAACAATGAATTTTGGAACACTGAAAAAAATAAAATTAAAAAAAAGTGACTGAATTTCCAACTGTTCACAATTATGTTTATTTCTTATTTGGGAGACACATATTACTTTGGTGAGATTGTCTAGTGCCTACTATGGTCATTTCCTTGTCGGTCTTGTCATACTGAGAGTAGACTGCCATCATGCTCTTGAAATACTTCACAGTCCTTACATCCTTCTTTTGGGTAAGAGACTTGAATTTCTCAAAATGTGTTCCATAGACCACTAGTACTTTGAGAGATGCTTGGAAAAAATATGTCATGGTCATATATGCAGTAATTCCTATATGATACATGAACATATATTAAAGTGTGAGATTTTTGATAGACTTTAATGTATTAAAGTCTCTGAGAAGTCCTAGTGAAAGATAACTTTTACTGTATATTATGGTTATTTGATCATGGAATCCTCTTTTCATGTAATAAGTATTAACATCCTATGGAATTGAGATTGTGTGTAGCATACTTTAGTAAATGCTATCCTAGGGACTTGATATGCATTGGAGAGAGCTGAAAAACTTACCGATGCTTGGGGCTTTTCTGATAGTCTGGGACAAGAGTAGGGAGAAGGATTGTGGGGAGGTAATTGAGATACTATTCACAGAAGAAAATATGTCAGTTATGAAACTTGCCATTATAATTTTTAAAATGCAGAAAGACTATCCCATTTCAGTCAAACAGATTGATAACTAGAAAACTAATCTTTCCTGGAGGTTAAGTTACTTCCAGAAATCTTGGTACAGTGTGTCTGTCCTGGGTATAGTAGCTGTGAGATGAACATGAAAACTGCCGTTTGTAAGTTGACTGCCCCTAGCAGTCAATAGCCTCAGTTCATTCAAGTGATGAACACTCCTGTTTGACCTCAGGATTCCACTTTGGTTTTTTTAATGATTCTCATAAGCTATTGGATATCAATTAAGCCAAAGAAGCAATTCTGCTCTAATTCATATCCAAATAATTTGAGGGATTATAGACAAGAAATTATTAGTTTACAGGGATAAATTTGATGAAAAATTAGAAAAATAGGGCTAATGGCCACTAGGTAATTTGGTTTTGCCTTCCTTTATAAATCCACAGTTTTCTTCTGAACTTAATCTTATGATGGTTTAAAACATAGAATTTTTTTCTATTTATTCAAGTCAATATTTAATAAAATTTTTATAGAACATGAACTATTTACCTTGCAAAGAGATACAAATGTAATTAAGATACAACTTCTGCTCTGTTCTCCTGAAACACATAGTTTCCTAGGAGACAAACACGTATGTCAGTAATCCCTGTGTTAATGTGGTACCCATGTACAATGTCTTGGTGACACACAGGAGGAGTAATTACCTCTGGAATTTGGACAGTTTTGGACCTCTGGAATTTGGAATTTGGACTTAATTGTAAAGGATGAGTTGGAATAATTCAGCTGAACAAAGAAGAAAGGGACCTTTTATGTAGGCACAGCAACCTGTGCTGAGGCATTGCTGTATGGAAAATCAAGGTGTTATGTAAGGGGTCAGCAAGTACCACCTTATTGCTGAAGCCTTAGCAGGGCTGATTGGAGTGGAACCTGATGTTAGAGGTTCTTGCCTACTGATAAGTAAACACAGTTTTCCTTTTAACCATGTGGATGATGGTGGAGTTTCTGATGGATTTTATGCTTTAAAGATATGTTTTTTAGAAAGAATACTCTGGCAGCAGGGTGGGCAGGGTTAGAGAGTGGCATGGCTCTGCTCTCCCAGGACCTAGAAAACTCCTTAATACCAAAGCCAGTCCCGATCTTCAATACTTGCTTAGCCTCACCAAAAATTATAGCTTAAAAAGCTGCTTTCTGATTTATCTGTGTCATCTAATATTAAATTATCCCCTGTTTTTCACCCCCCCATTCCTCCATACTATAGTATAAGAGAGATAATTTTTTTTTACTACTTTAATCAAACTTTCAAGTCTGTACTATTAACATTGCCTTCTTTCTGTTATGGTGTATCTACTTGCCCTTCTATTAAATTGATTCATTAGCATAATTGAGATGGCTTTTGATGTGCAAGTGATAAACAAATAAGAGGTGACAAAATACTTTCACAGAATTTAGGGTCCTTTTCCCAAATGTCCTCAGTTTCACTTTCAGAATCTTATTAAACTTGGATGCTACACCATGCATGAAGGATAATATGCCTTGCTGTTAGTAAAATGAGTGCTGTTTCCGTGGTAATCACCTTAGATTGGCTCAGAACAGCGTACCCACTTCTGTGGCTGCATGGAGAGAACACTGTTGCTTTAGTATGACAATGTCAATGGAATATGCCATTCTATTAATCTCCAGCCATGGGATACAGAATTTCCTACATAATGTGGTGATCAGCCATTTCTGTTATGATTTTATGGAAAAGGCCAACTGGCTAATGCTTTAATTATTGAGGAGATATTTTCACAGTTACAGCACAGAATTGACTTAGGATGATGTCTGCTATCTCGAGGACACCTGGGCTACCTTGGAGGGCATTGAGATATTTGCTTGGGATTTGAGAGACAACCATTTTTTCCCCCAAGATTTAATATTTTTATTTATAAAAATCTTTCTTGAGGAAAAGTAGAAAGCATAAAAGTATATAAAAATTACCCATAATCTTACCACTGAGGAGGGATTCGTATTTTATTGAAATGTTTAGTATTTTTTTCTACCCATATCCATATTTACTTCCATACTAATATCCCTATCTTCATATATGGTCATGTATTTTATATATGTATTTGTATATATATATATATATATATATATATATATATATATATATATATAATTTATCATGCATTGTATGATAAAATAAGGACAGAGTAGCTAACTTTTATTGATTCCATATTATGTCTAAAGAATTGCTTAAAAAATCTCTCTTTGTATTGTTTCATATTTGTTAGGTATTGTTGTTATCCACATTTTGTATAAGAGGAACTCAGAAATCAAAATGTTGTGACTTAGCCAGAGTCTCACAGCTTGTCCATGGTACAGCCACAAATACAAGCTTCGAAACCCATGCCACTAAGAAACATGCTCTATTTCCATGTATACACATGTGTGTATATAGAAATATGTGTGTGTGAATATATATAGGAAACAGTAGTACATTTAAAATATTTATTTATTTTTTAAGATTTTATTTATTTACTTGACAGACAGTGATCACAAGTAGACAGATAGGCAGGCAGAGAGAGAGAGAGGGAAGCATTTCCTGATGAGCAGAGAGCCCAATGTGGGGCTGCATCCCAGGACCCTGGGATCATGACCTGAGCCAAAGGCAGAGGCTTTAACCCACTGAGCCACCCAGGCGCCCCTAAAATACATATTTAAATCTGATGGTAATCTTACTCTCTTTAATTTTATTCCACTTTTTCACTTGATTCCTTTATTTCTAGTAGTGTAAAGTTGCAACTCCCTAGAAATTCTGTATATTGATTTAGTGTCATGAAAATCTGTATGGCTTACACAATAAAAATAAAATTGTATTGCCTGATCTAATATTTTTAGTATTAAGACATGTTCAAAATAAGTTTTTATTACTGTGCAACATTTTCAGTATTATATAAACCTGAGGAAAACTTTTTTCTTTTTAAGGACATTTAATTAAAGTCCTTATAGCAGATTATAGTTATATAATACTTAAAACACTAATGGTAAACTGTAGATATTAGTATTAGCATTGAATTTTACTTATGTTTGAGTTTCAGTTTTATTTTTTAATTGAGGTATAATCTGAGTTTTGAAAAATGTAAACACCCAGGTATCACATGTCTATCAAGCATAAAGTTTCCATCACCCAAGAATGTTCCTGTGTGCCCTTTCTCAGGCAACCCCCAGAGGCAACCTGATCCAATAGTAATTAACTGTGGATTAGTTTTGCCTCTTTTAACATGGAATCACATAGTAGGTACTCTTTTCTGTATGAAATAGCTTGGTGTGGGGCAGCCAGGTGGCTCAGTTGGTTGAGCGGATCTTTCGGCTCAGGTCATGATTCCAGGGTCCTGGGATCGGGCCCCTCAGCAGGCTCCCTTCTCAGCAGAGAGCCTGCTTCTGTCTCTCCCTCTGCCTGCAGCTCTGCTTACTTATGCTCTCCCTCTATCTCTCTGTCAAATAAATAAATAAAATCTTAAAAAAAAAAAAAAAAGCCCACTATATATTGTGGGCCAAACACAGACATACTCCTATTGCTTAGAGAAGCTCATGCACTTCAGTGGTGGAGTTGAGTATTTGTGACAGAGATCACACGGCCCATAATGTCTAAAATTTATTATCTTTGCAGAAGAATTTGCAAACTCCTGGAGTATGTCTGCTATTGCTGAAACCACAGGAATGCTCAGAGTAGTGAAGATGGAAAAAGCTGAAACTTGATTACTGAGGCACTAACCTTTAATAATACAAAGCAGTTTTTACTTTATCTCATGGGGCTAGAAGCTTCTGATGGATTTTAATTTTTTGAGATTTATTGTTTCTTGTATCAGTAGTGTATTTCTTTTTATGGCTGAGTATTGTTCAGTTGCATGAATATATCACTCTTTGTTGATGAATATTTGGATTGCTTCCATATTTTTCCTATTACAAACAACCTTATTCTGAACATCCTTGCACAAGTGGTTTTGTGGGCATATATTTTCATTTATCTTAGGAAATACCCATAAATAACCATAAAACCCAAATTCTTGGATATAAGGTAAGAACACATTTAACTTTATAGGAAATTTCCAAATCATTTTCCAAAGTGATTATACCATTTATCAACAATACATAGAAGTTCTATGTTTTTGCTTAAGTATGATATTGGCGTAAGCCTATACTTTTATCCATTTTGTTGGGTAGATAGGGGTACCTTATTAGAGTTTTAGTTTATATTCCTTGTTCTCTGATGATGTTGAACAGATTTTAATATTCATTGGTTATTTGTATGTATGCTTTTTTTTTTTTAAAAGATTTTATTTATTTGACAGAGAGAGAGAGAGAACAAGTAGGTAGAGAGAGGGGGAGAAGGGGAAGCAGGCTTCCCACTGAGCAGAGAATCCAATATGGGACTCGATCCCAGGACCTCGAGACCATGACCTGAGCCAAAGGCAGCAGCTTAACCCACTGAGCCACCCAGGTGCCCCTGTACGTATTCTTTTGTGAAGTGTCTGTTCATGTCTTTTACTCATTTTAAGTTCATTTTTCTTTATTATTGACATACAATTTAAAAAGACATATTCTAGAAACAAATCCTTTGCCAGATGTATATATCACAGAAATTTCCTCCCAGCCTGGGGCTTACTGATTCAGGTATCTTTTGAAGAGGAACTTTTAAATTTTGTGATGTCTAATTTATCACTTTTTTCTTTTATTATAATCACTTTTTGGTTTTGTCTAAAAAAATTCTTTCTTGCCTGTAGGTCAGAAGGATATTCATATAAGTGATTTTTTAGGAGCTTTATTGTTATAGATTTTATATGTAGGTCTGTAGTTCATATTGAACTAATTTCTGTGCAGAGTATGAGATATAAGTCTATAGGTTTATTTTTTTTTCTCCATTGTATACAGTCCTATTTGTTGAAAAGATTTTCCTTTTCCCATTAAGTTATTTTGGTGTATTTATTGAAAAGACCATTTAAGTTGTGCTTATTTCTGTTATACTGAGCTCTTCATCAATCCCTATGTCAATATTATACTGTCTTGATTGCTATAGCTTATTGTAAGACTTTAAGTCAGGTATTGTAAATTTTCTAACTTTGTTTTTATCAAGAATATTTTTGTATTGTGCATCTTCCTTATTGCCATATAAGATTTAAATTCAGCTTGTCAATATATACAAATAAATCTTCTAGAACTTTGGACAGCATCAAGTCTATATATCAGTTTGAGGATAATTAATAATATTATAAAAATTATTGATAATGGTGAGTCTTTTGTTTCATAAATATGGTATATCTTTTCATTTAATTAAGGTCTCCTTTAATTTCTCTCAGCAATGTTTTATTATTGTCAAGATAGTAGTTTTACACATTTTTATTAGTTTTATCCCTATTTTATGTTTCTGATTCTATTGGCTTTTTTTTTTTTTTTAAGATTTTATTTGTTTGACACAGAGAGAGAGAGATCACAAGTAGGCAGAGTGGCAGGCAGAGAGAGAGGGGGAAGCAGGCTCCGTGCTGAGCAGAGAGCCTGATGAGGGGCTTGATCCCAGTACCCTGAGATCATGACCTGAGCTGAATGCAGAGACTTAACCCACTGAGCCACCCAGGTGCCCATCTATTGGCTGTTAAGTTTCATCTAAATTGTTTTAATAATACATAGAAACATGATTTCTTATTAAATGACTTTTTATTATATAGCTTTGTTAAATTTATTAGTTCTGGCAGGTTTTTTTTTGTAATTTTTAGGATTTCTTAAAATTCTAAGATTACCATGTCATCTGTATATACAGTTTTACATTTTCTTTTGACTCTGGATCATTTTATTTGATTTCTTGACTTATTACACTGGTTTGTGTTTCCAGTATAATGTGAATAGAAGTGGTTATTGATGGATATTCTTGATTTGTTTCCAGTTTTAGGTGGGGAATGTTGAGTTTCTCATCAATAAATACAATGCTGTTGGTAGGTTTTTTATTTTAATATATAGATATTATTTATCAGTTTAAGGGAGTGTTCTATTAATTATTTATTGCAACTATCATAAATGGGAGATGTTATGTTAAAATACTTTTGTTTATCTATTGGTATGACCATATAATTTTTCTCTTTCATTAATGTGGATCCTTAGATCAGATTAATTTTTCAAACATTGAACTAATCTTGCATTTTGGGTTACAACACACTTTCTCATGATTTTTTTTTTTTTTTATATATTGCTGGATTCAGTTTGCTAATATTTTGTTAAGGATTTTTGGATATATTTATGAGGATTATTTATTTTCTTGTAACTATTTTGGAAATGTCTTTTTTTCCTTTTTTTTTTTTTTTTTTTTTGGGAAACACTTTGTGTAATATTGGTAGTATATTTACTATAGGTTTTTACTAGAATTCACATCAGGACCTGGATTTTCTTTGTGGGAAGTTTTTTGTTTTATTGTAAATCTACAAATTAAAATGTTTAAACAATATATGGCTTTATAGAGCTATGCAATTTTCTGTTTATTTTGCATAGGTTTTGGTAAATTGTGCCTTTCAAGAATATGTGCATTTTATTTAAATCAACAAATTTATTTCCATAAGGTTGTTTATAATATTCCATTATTCCTTTAATACCATGGGATGTGCAACTTGGTTCCTTTTTCTAT
Organism: Mustela lutreola; assembly: GCF_030435805.1. Lineage (NCBI taxonomy): Eukaryota > Metazoa > Chordata > Mammalia > Carnivora > Mustelidae > Mustela > Mustela lutreola. The sequence continues at coordinate 138,638,904 of NC_081293.1, read as the reverse complement.
TCCTGATATGAGTAGTCTCTGTGTTCTCTACTTTTTTCCCTTGATCATTCTATTTAAATGTTTATCAATCTTTGATGCTATTAAAAAAAACACTTTAGATTTCATTGATTTTGTGTATGATTGTTTTTTAATTTTACTAATTTTTAATATATCTTTGTTGTTTCTTTCATTGTACTGACTTTTGTTTTAATTTTTCTGCCTTTCTATATTCTTAAGGTGGTTTATTAAAAATTAACATATAACATATTATTTGCTTCAGGAGTACAGGTCTGAACACATTTCTTACACAATTTGATGCACTCACCAAGCACATATCCTACCCCAATGTCCATATCTCAGCCACTCTATCCCCCCACTTCCCCCCAGCAATTCTACGTTTTTTTCCTGAGATTAAGAGCCGCTTGTGGTTTGTCTCCCTCGCAATTACAACTTGTTTCATTTTTTTCCCTCCCCACCCCCATGACCCCCAACTTGCCTATCAAATTCATCATATCAGAGAGATCATATGATACTTATCTTTCTCTGATTGACTTCTTTCGCTTAGCATGATACTCTCTAGTTCCATCTATGTCATTGTAAATGTCAAGAGTTCATTTCTATTGATGGCTCCATAGTATTTATGGATCTTCTTTATCCATGCAACTGCTGATGGACATCTAGGCTCTTTCCACAGTTTAACTATTGTGGACACTGCTGCTACAAACATTCGGAAGCACGTGCCACTTCAGATCACTACATTTGTATCTTTAGGGCAAATACCCAGTAGTGCGATTGCTGGGTCATTAGGGTAGCTCTACTTTCAACTTTTTGAGGAACCTCTGTACTGTTTTCCAGAGTGGCTGCACCAGCTTGCCTTCCCACCAACAGTGTAGGAGGGGTCCCCTTTCTCTGCATCCTCACCAACACCTGTCAATTTCTGACTGGTTAGTTTTAACCATTCTGACTGGTGTGAGGTGATATCTCACTGTAGTTTTGATTTGTATTTCCCTAATGCTGAGTGATGTTGAGCACTTTTTCATGCGTCTATGGCCATCTGGATATCTTCTTTGCAGAAATGTTTGTTAATGTCTTCTGCCCATTTCCTGATTGCATTATTTGTTCTTTGGGTGTTGAGTTTGGTAAATTCTTTATATATTTTGGATACAAGCCCTTTATCTGATATGTCATTTGTCGATATCCTCTGCCATTCTGTCAGTTGTCTTTTGGTTTTGTTGACTATTACCTTTGCTGTGCAAAAGATTTTGATCTTGATGGAGTCTCAATAGTTCATTTTTGCCCTTGCTTCCTTTGCCTTTGGCAATGTTTCTGGGAAGAAGTTGCTGTGGCTGAGGCCAAAGGGGTTGCAGCCCATGTTCTCCTTAAGAATTTTGATGGATTCCTGTCTCCCATTGAGGTCTTTCATCCATTTTGAGTCTATTTTAGTGTGTGGTGTAAGAAAATGGTCCACTTTCATTCTTCTGCATATGGATGTCCAATGTTCCCAACACTATTTGTTGAAGAGACTGTCGTTTTTCCTTTGGACATTCCTTCCAGCTTTGTTGAAGATTACTTGAAAATAGAGTTGAGGGTCCATTTCTGGGCTCTCTATTCTGTTCCATTGATCTATGTGTCTCTTTTTGTGCCAGTCCAATACTGCCTTAATGATCACAGCTTTGTAGTAGAGCTTGAAGTCCGGAATTGTGATGACACCAACTTTGGTTTCCTTTTTCAGAATTTCTCTGGCTATTAAGGGTCTTTTCTGGTTCCATACAGATTTTAGGACTATTTGTTCCATTTCTTTGAAAAAAATTGATGATATTCTGTTAGGGATTGTGTTAAATGTGTAGGTTGCTTTAAGTAGCATAGACATTTTCACAATATTTGTTCTTCCAATCTATGAGCATGGAACATTTTTCCATTTCCTAATGTGTCTTCCTCCATTTCTTTCAATTTCAAAAACTATTCTATAGTTTTCTGAGTAAAGATTCTTTGCCTGTTGGGTTAGGTTTACTCTTAGGTATCTTATGGTTTTGGGTGCAATTGTAAATGGGATCGACTCCTTAATTTCTCTTTCCTTTGTCTTGCTGTTGGTGTATAGAAATGCAATTGATTTCTGTGCATTGATTTTATATCCTGATACCTTATGAATTCCTGTATGAGTTCTGGCAGTTCTGGGTGCAGTCTTTTGCATTTTCCACATAAAGTATCATATCGTCTGCAAAGAGTGAGAGTTTGACTTCTTCTTTGCTGATTTGGATGCCTTTTATTTCTTTTTGTTGTCTGATTGCTGAGGCTAGGACTTCTAGTACTATGCTGAATAGCAGTGGTGATAGTGGACATCCCTGCTGTGTTCCTGACCTTGGGGAAAAGCTCTCCGTATGTCCTCATTCAGAAATGGTAGTCACTGTGGGTTTTTCATAGATGGCTTTTATGATATTGAGGTGTATACCCTCTATGCCTACACTGTGAAGAGTTTTGATCAAGAAAGGGTGCTGGACTTTGTCAAATGCCATTTTAGCATCCATCAAGAGTATCATATGGTTCTTGTTCTTTCTTTTATTAATGTATCGTATCACATTGACTGATCTGCAGATGTTGAACCAAACTTGTAGCCCAGGAATAAATCCCACTTGGTCGTGGTGAATAATCCGCTTAATGTACTGGTGGATTCTATTGGCTAGTATTTCGGTGAGAATTTTTGCATCCGTGTTCATCAAGGATATTGGTCTGTAATTCTCCTTTTTGATGATGTCTTTGTCTGGTTTTGGGATCAAGGTAATGCTTACCTCATAAAATGAGTTTGGAAGTTTCCCTTCCATTTCTATTTTTTGGAACACTTTCAGGAGGTATCAGTTCTTCTTCAAATGTTTGGTGGAATTTCCCTGGGATGCCATCGGGCCCTGGGCTCTTGTTTGTTGGGAGATTTCTGATGACTGCTTCAATGTCCTTATTGGTTATGGGTCTGTTCAGGTTTTCTATTTCTTCCTGGTTCAGGTTTGGTAGCTTATATGTCTCTAGGAATGTATCCATTTCTTCCAGATTGTCAAATTTGCTGGTGTAGAGCTGCTCATAATATGTTCTTATAGTTGTTTGTCTTTCTTTGGTGTTGGTTGTGATCTCCCCTCTTTCTTTCATGATTTTATTAATTTAGGTCCTTTCTCTTTTCTTTTTGATAAGTCTGGCCAGGGGGTTATCAATCTTACTAATTCTTTCAAAGAACCAGCTCCTAGTTTTGTTGATTTGTTCTACTGTTTGTTTGTTTGCTTGTTTGTTTTTCTATTTCTTTGATTTCTGCTCTGATCTTAATGATTTCTCTTCTCCTGCTGGGTTTAGGCTTTCTTTGCTCTTCTTTCTCCAGCTCCTTTAGGTGTAGGGTTAGGTTGTGTATTTGAGACCTTTCTTGTTTCTTGAGAAAGGCTTGTATGGCTATATACTTTCCTCTCCAGACCACCTTTGCTGTGTCCCAAAGATTTTGAACAGTTGTGTTTTCATTTTCATTTGTTTCCATGAATTTTTAAAAATTCTTCTTTAATTTCCTGGTCGACCTATTCATTCTTTAGTAGGATGCTCTTTAACCTCCATGTATTTGCATTCTTTCCAACTTTCCTCTTGTGATTGAGTTCTAGTTTGTGGTCTGAAAATATGCAGGGAATGATCCCAATCTTTTGGTACCGGTTGAGACCTGATTTGTGACCTGTTCTGGATGTGGTCTAATCTGGAGAATGTTCCACGTGCACTAGAGAAGAATGTGTATTCTCTTGCTTTGGGATGGAATGTTCTGAATATATCTGTGATGTCCATCTGGTCCAGTGTGCATTTAAAGCCTTTATTTCCTTGTTGATCTTTTGCTTGGATGATCTGTCCATTTCAGTGAGGGGAGTGTTAAAGTCCCCTACTCTTACTGTATTATTGTTGATGTGCTTCTTTGATTTTGTTATTAATTTGTTTATATAATTGACTGCTCCTATATAGATATAGGGGCATAGATATTTAAAATTGTTAGATCTTCTTGTTGGACAGACTCTTTGAGTATGCTACAGTGTCCTTCCTCATCTCTGATAGTCTTTGGCTTAAAATCTAATCTATCTGACATGAAGATTGGCACCCCAGCTTTCTTTAGATGTTCATTAGCATGGTAAATTGTTTCCTGCCCCCTCACTTTAAATCTGGAGGTGTCTTTGGGTCTTAAATGAGTCTCTTGGAGACAGCATATCGATGGGTCTTATTTTTTTATCCATTCTGAAACCCTGTGTTGTTTTTTTTTTTATTGGGACATTGAGCCCGTTTACATTCAGGGTAACTGTTGAAAGATATGAATTTAGTGCCATCGCATTGCCTGCAAGGTGAGTGTTACTGCATATTGTCTCTGTTCCTTTCTGGTCTATGTTACTTTTAGGCTCTCTCTTTGCTTAGAGGACCCCTTTCAATATTTCCTGTCAGGCTGGCTTGGTGTTTGCAAATTCTTCTAGTTTTTGTTTGTCCTGGAAGCTTTTTATTTCTCCTTGTGTTTTCAATACATTTTATTCTAATATTTTTTCATCTTACTGTATCACTTATCTCTCAAATTCTCCCCTTGTTGTTCAGTAGTTCTTTATCTCTCGTTTTCTCAGCTTCTTTTTTTCTCCATCATTTGGTCTTCTATATCATTAATGCTCTCCTGCCTCATTTATCCTAGCAGGAAGAACCTCCATGTTTTATTGCACCTCCTTTTTATTGCAGCCTTTTTGATTTCAACTTCTTTAGATTTTAGCTCTTTTATTTTACCAGAAAGGGATTTTCTAGTATCTTCTATACTTTTTCTCAAGCCCAGCTAGTATCTTTATAATTGTCATTCTGAACTCTAGTTCCAGCATCGTAATAATGTCTGTATTAATTAAGTCTCTGGCAGTCGGTACTGCCTCTTGGTTTTTTGGGGGTGTTTGTTTGTTTGTTTGTTTTTTGTTTTTGTTTTTGTGGTGAGTTTTTCCACCTTGCCTTTTTATTCATATAAAAATAGATGAATGAGAGAATACAATACTAAAAAAGGGTACTAAAAGGGTAGCAACGATCCCAGAAAAATATACACTAACCAAATCAGAAGAGACCCAAAACTGGGGGAAAAGAAAGAAAAAAAAGATAAGAAAAAGAATAAAAAATATGATCAAGATGGTGAATAGGATAGAGCCACACATTAGATTTGGGTGTATTTTGATCTCCTAGAGGAACCTGTCTCAGAAAATTTTAAAGAAATAATAACTTATATGTATATAAAAATAAGGGTAAATATGATGAAGGGACAAAATATGATAACCTATATATTCACCAGAAGAAATTTTTAAAAGATTTTTAAAAATTAATTGATAAGAAGTTGGTTGAGAAAAGAAGGAAATAAAAGGTAGAAAATGTGATCAGATGTTCAAAGATGCACTACTAGTAGGATATATTTCAGTTTGTTAGAATAAACTGAATTGCAAAATTTTAAAGAAAGAAAAACTTATATATTTACAAAAAATAAGGTTAGGGGCTCCTGGGTAGCTCAGTGGGTTATATCCTCTGCCTTCGGCCTGGATCATGATTCTGGAGTCCTGGGATTGAGACCTGTGTCAGGCTCTCTGCTCTGTGGGGAGAAGAAAATTAACTTTGAAAAATTAAAGAATTATGGGGAAAAAGCCATTAATTCTATTTGCTGTATTACCCAAGCACTGGAGTTTTGCAGTTCTCATTGATCCGCAAACTTGGTCTTGGCTGGATGTTCCTTTTTCTTTTTTTTTTCTTTTCTTTTTTTAATTTAGATAAAATGAATTATTTGTTTCAGGGTATTGGCTGGATGTTCTTGCTGACCTTGTGGGGCACAGGCTTGTTGCAGTGATTCTCAAATGTCTTTCCCCAAGGTGGAACTGCCTTGCCCTTACCAGAGGCCAGGCTGAGTAATCTGCTTGGGTTTGCTCTCAAGAGCTTTTGTTCCTTAAATGATTTCTGTACAGCTTTGGAGAACAAGAATAAAAATGGTGGCCTCCCAATTTCTGGACCCAGAGGACCCAAGAGCTTGGGGCCTCCCTTTTTAGTGTGCCCTCAGGGAAAAGCAGTATATAACTTCTGTCTTCCTGGTCTCTGGCTCCACGCTCTCCCAGCCTGTGACTGAATGCTTCTATCTCTGGCACACAACCCCATTCAGAGTTTCCAAACCCAGCAGATTCCTGTAGTACACTCTTGTGCTGCACTTCACTGTAGAGAAGGAGGGCGGGGGTCTTCTTGGATCTGCCACTTGTGGGGTCCCACTCAAGCAGCAGTGCCTGAATGTGCGCAGATCACAGGTTATGGCAACCATGAGCAGAGAGCCCCACTCCTCATCTCTGTCTTTGCACCCAGCTTCCCCACTCCAATACCTGGGACCTCTGCCAGTCTCAGATACCCTAGGTCTTCCTGTGACCTTGAGGGTCCTGAGACCCCACTATCCCAACAAGGGCTCCACGTCCCAACAAGGGCTCCACCCCCCCACTTAGCCACTGGAGCCACATCCATCAGCAGAGTAGACTTCCAAAAGTCTCGTTTTGTGCTCCTTGGCTCTATCACTTGCTGGGAGCTATCTATCCCTCCCCCCACAGTCTATCTTCTTAAATATCACCTCAGATTCACATCTCCACACCTTCTACCTTCAGGAACTGGCTGCTTTTCTGTTTATAGAATTATTGCTATTCTTTTCTTCTATTACCTGTTGAGTTTGTAGGTGCTCAGAATGGTCTGATAATTATCAAGCTGAATTCCTGGGACCAGATGAAATTTAGGTCTCCTACTCCTCTGCCATCTTGCTCCTCCATCTGTTTTAGAAAATGTAGAGAAAGCCTATTATAAATGGTTTTAATAAAAAACGAAATAAATAGACCACATTTTACTCATCACCAATTAAAATTATTACTAATTTAGTTATTGACATTTTACCATTGATTTTTCTCCCATAATGGATCTAAGCTAAATATGGTATGATATGTAAAAAATATTGTTAATATTATATGGTGTGTGAGAACATTAAACTTCTCTTTTAAAAGTCTGATCTCCAATATATTTTAAGTTAAAATACTCTGTGTATGATGATGCTGATTTCTTAATTTGATTATATGAGATTTAACTCAGGAGAATAACTTAAGACATTTGGTACTCAATAAAGTTTGTGTTCTTATTTGAATAATTCATCCTTACATCTAACTGCAGTATCTGGCAACTTTCCACTCTCATGTCCCCATGTTACTCATTATAAAAAATTATTTACCTCAAAAATGCATATTATTAGTCTGCAGAACAAGTTTACATCTATAAAAGAAATTTTTGTTACTAGCAGAGTTGGTGCTTTTTTTGCAAGAAAGCAAGAGTTCTCAATGTAAGGTTAATTTAAGGTTACTCAAAGTCACTTTATTTTTTTCAAAGTCATTTTAAAGCCCATAAAAACATTAAAATATTACCACATCTATTAAGTAATCTTAAAAATAACAATCTTATTCTATAATCAATAACTTTGGTATATCAAAAAATGCTCAATTTTCATATGGAATAAAGATTTTGATTCAAAAAATATTGACACAGAACAGAACCCCTGCTTTTCTACACTGTTCCTTCCAATCTTCCCTGTCTCCAGTATCCTCTAATTCCCTAAATTTAACCACAATACATCCAGGTTTCACAATTAGGATCCACCTGGATTCCCTCTACCTCCCTATAATCCACCAGCACATGTTATCAGTTGTCTGAAATAGACATTAAACCATAATCTGCATCCCCATAATTTTAAGAACAGCTTCAAAATACAGTTCCTGCTTTTGTTCTTGAGCTTCTGAAGTCTGTTTCCATACAGTGGCAAGTGAGATTCTTTCAGATGTTCTTTGAATAGTGCATGCATGTAACTAAAAACCCTCAAAGTCTTTCTACTGCATTTGGGAGGAGGGGGGATTACAAAAAATTATCATGGCCTTACCTTATCTGTAATTACAGAACCCTGCAATCTTATTGATGTCTTCCTTACTCTTGTGAAGCGCATTTCCCCCTTTTGGACATATTTGCACACACCATTTCTTCTGCCAAGAGTGTTACTTTTTTTCTCTGCATGGCAAGTTCCTTCTCACTGGTCATACATATCTCAGTTGAAATTTCTCTTTCTCAGAAAGATCTTCCCTCTCACCTCTATCTAAAGTAGGTTCTCTTTAGATAGATTCTCATCCAACCCACTCAATGCATGCTGCCTTCCTAGGCTCCACCTCAGTATCAGTTGTTTAGATCAATCATCTGTCACAGTCCATAATTCTTTGATCTGATTGTATACTGCTTATGGATCAGCTTCTCTCCCACATTGGCTGTAACTTAAACGAAAGGGTCTCTTTATTAATAAGTTTTCCAAAGTATTTCCAATGTTTAGCAAAGGTATTCAAGAAATATTAATGACTAATTGGTAAAGATGTGGGTAAAATATGTTAAAACCTTCACTTAAAAATTTTCATGCTTATAAAAATAAAAACAAAGAGATCTTAAGCTTCTAATTTAAAGAAAGAGAATTTCAATGGGTAAATAATCTTAAGACTGAGCAGAACACATCCTAAGTATTTCTCTTCCAATGTACTGTTGACTATTCAGGATATTTTTATTGGAATCTTCCATAGGCCTTGGAAGTTAACAAAGAATTCCAGTGAAGTCTTTTTGAGGTACTACATATCTTTGTCATTTAACTACAGAAGAACATTCTTTATAGAGATATGTCTTCTGAAGAATAGCAATTTCAAGATCAAGTGATATCCAGTCACAATTGGCAGGTTATTCATAAATAGTGATGGATTTTTGCTGATAATGATGAGCCCCCTATAACTTGCATGTTTTGGTGATACAGCTGGCAAGATGCAGCTATCTCAGGCTTTAGACCAGAGGCTTTCCTCACTATGGAGCTAATTAAGCCACACATGGGCTCCAACCCCTGCACTTGCCCTCATTAGCACCATGCTGTAGCCAACAAAGCCTACTAGCCTGAGAGACTGAAGGCCAAAATACTCCTATTGACATTCCACCTCTCATTTTCAGTCAGAGAGGAGTTAGCTTTTGATATTTACCTAAAAGCCCGGTGATAAATTCCACAACTTAATCAAGCAGATACTTCAAATAGGATGCCAAAGTAACAGTTCAAACACCTTTAAGCTTTACAGATAAGGTCTGTCTGCTTCACTATTCTCTGAATTATGCCATTTTCCCAAATAAACTGTTCCTCAGTTGGAAAACTCATGACTAAAACACAGAGGGTTTTATTTAGCATATAAAGAATATTAGGTAAGGATAAAGACAGAAAAAATCCCCCCAAATCTATTATACCTATAAAAATTACATAAATGGGGGCTGCCTGGGTGGCTCACTGGGTTAAGCAACTGCCTTTGGCTCAGGTCATGATCCCAGAGTCTCAGGATTGAGTCCCACATTGGGTTCCCAGTTCCATGGGGATTCTGCTTTTCCCTCTGACCTCCCTCTCATTCTCTCTCTCACACTCTCTCTCTCAAATAAATAAATAAAATCTTTTTTAAAAAATTAAATGCTATGGTAATGTCAATGAATCATTATAGTACTATTTTTCTCTGAAATATTTTCCTAAAAAGTGAAGAACCACACATGTATGTGTGTGTGTATATATATATATATATATATACATGTGTATATATATACACATACATTGTGCATTTACATAAATTACATATAATACATATATTACAGCAATTACAGAATATTATTAACATATATTTTTACCATACTCTGAATGAAGCAAGTGAAAGAGTTTCATATTGATCACTTTCAATAAATGGGCAGTCAACTCTGAGTTTTTGATATTCTGAAACCTGTGTTGTTTACTTCACTTGCATTCTTCCTGTTATTTATTTTGTGCTCAATTGAATATTTTTGCCCTTGATGATTGGCAGAGTATAATGGATAGTGCTGAACCTCTCACAAAGAAAACAGTAGAAGAATTATTAGACTAGTATTAAGTTTTATAGAAGATTAAAGAAAGAGTACAAGAAGTAAAAGGTAGAACACAAGAAATTAGGAAATGTTTGAAGTACTTTGACATTTTGAAGGATATAATGGAAATCATTGCAGTCTAGGTGGAATAACAACCTGACCAACAGTCATTTAAATGATATCTGGATGAAATTTCAGGCAAAATAATATTATAACTTTAGAAGATTTGAAGTGGGGTGCCTAGGCGGCTCTGTTGGTTGGGCAACTGCCTTCAGCTCAGGTCATGATCCTGGAGTCCTGGGATCAACTCTCACATCACCAGGCTCCCTGATCGGCAGGGAGTCTGCTTCTCCCTCTGACCCTCCCTCTTCTTATGCTCTCTCTCTCTGAAATAAATAAAATCTAAAAAAAAAAAAAAACACAAAACAATGATTTGAAGTGAACCGAGGGCCACCAAAAAAATGTACTAGAAACTAGAAACTACATCTTCTTAAGGACTATGTTGTATTATTCATGTACAGTCCCCCATTTCTAAAAATGCATAAATTATGCTAAGTAAGATATATCTACAGAGTGAGTATTGGAGCAACACAAAATCTTTCAACTATGCTTGTATGAATTGAAATCATCTGAAAAGTTTTATCAAAAAATCAAGAGAATAAATGTTGCATTGCAAGACTTTGTGGTATTATAAGCTGATTTTTTTTTTTTTTTTAAGTTTTTGGCTTGACTTCCAATATTAGACATGACACAGTAACTGACTCACGGCCCTTCCATCATAAATAAATATAAAATTGGAAAAAATACATGAAGCAACTATTTGCAGTCTTCATACAACAGAAAATGCAGGATGTTTACCTCTAATTGCATGATGTTTTTAGGAAATATATGTAAATACAAAAACACAGATAAAAGAATGAACATAAATATACACATACTTAAGGCTGGAGTGGCTGTGTAGAAAAGTGGATTTTAAGATAAGGCACAAGGAATATTACCAGAGATAAAGAGGGGCATTTCATAGCAATTAAGAGGTCAATTCATTAAGAAGACAAATATGCATGCAATAAATGACAGTGTTTCAGAATATATAAAACAGAAACCAACTGATTTTAAGGGAGTAAAAATTCACAAGTATTGCAGAAAATTTAAACACTTTCCTTTCAATAATTCTCTCAATAATAATTGATTAAAAATTGGAAAGAAATCAGTAAGAATATATAAAATTTGAATACTATAAGCCAATATAATCAAATGGATAGATATTGAACATTATCATCAAGACCGACAGTGCATATGGAATTATTTTCAAAAGCTTAGGGAATTTTGTCAAGACAAACAGTTTTTCAAATATAAGGGAAATGTTTGCCAAAACAAACTAGATGTCAAACCATAAAAAAGTCTCAATAAAATTCAAGGAATTGAAATCATAAAGAATATATTCTCTAGTAGGAATAAATGAGAAATGATTAACAAAGTGATATTTGGGAAATCTATATTTTTTTTAATTTAACAATATACTTATAAGTTATCCATAAGTCAAAGAGGTGCTCACAAGCAGAATTTAAGAACAGTTTAAAATAAATAATAATAATACCACCATATATGCAAGTATGCAAGTAAATTCATGGTATGCAAGTAAAGTAATGCTTACATGGGAATATATAGTTTCCAATATTTATTATTAGCAAAGAGGAAAAGCTTAAAATCAGTGATCATTAAAATATCCAACTTGGTAAAGGAGCAAGATGGTGAAAGAGTAGACCTAAATATCATTGGGTCCCAGAAGTTCAGCCTAATAGTTCTCAAATCATTCTGAACACCTACAGACTCAACAGGAGATCAAAGAGAAGGAGAGTAGCAATTCTAGGAATAGAAAATTGACCAATTTCTGGAAGGTAAAACATGAGGAGAAGTGAATCTGAGACAACATATGGGAAGATAGACCATGGGGGTTGGGTTGGGGGGGCCAGCTCCTGGCAAGTGGTAGAGCAGCAGAGCACAAAATTAGAACTTTCAGAAGTCTGCTCCACTGAGGGACATCACTTCAGAGGTTAAACAGGGAATGGAGCCCTTGCGCAGAGAGTGTGGTGTCAGGACTCACAGGGTCACAAAAAGACAAGGGGTATTTGAGAGTGGCAGAGCTCCCAGCTATGAGAGCAGGGAAGCCATCTGCAGAGACAGAGCTGAGGACTGGGCTCTCAGTTTGCGGTTACCATAAACCGTGATCCAAGCAACAATTGGTCCACTTCTCTTTGAGAAGGAACCACAAAAGTGGCAGAGCATGGTCCCCACAAGTGGCAGATCCAGGGAGAACCCCTCCTTCCTCCTCCGGGAGGAGGAGTGTGGGAGCACACTAAAGGAATCTGGTGGTTTGGAGACTCCAAATGGGGCCATGCATCAGAGATATAAAAACACATTAACAGGCAGAATGAGCATCGAGCGTGGCCAGTGACCAAGAAGACAGGAGGGATTGACTGTTTTTCTCTGAGGGTGCATTGAGAAGTGAGGCCTGAGCTCTCAGCTCCTACTGGGTTGGAGATTGGGAGGCAGCCATTTTCATTCTCCTCCTTCAAAGCTGTACAGAAAGCATTAAGGGAACAAAAGTGCCCAAGAGCAAAACCGAGCAGATTATGTAGGCTGGGCATTAGCAAGGGCATTGCATTTCTGCAAATGTCTCAAAAGACATTAAAGAATCACTGCAACAGGCGCCTTCCCCAGAAGATCAGCAAGAACATTCGGCCAAGAGCAAGTTTACAGATCAATGAGAATTGCAAAACTTCAGAACTATAGGAATACAGCCCATAAAATTCATGGCTTTCGTCCCATGATTCCTTAGACATTCAAAGTTAATTTTTTTTATTTTATTTTTTTCTTATTCTATTTTTTAAAAATTTTCCTCTTTCATATTTAACATTTTTAACTATTTTATCTTATACATTCTTTTGAAAAGACTTTTTAAATTTTCATTGTTATAGTCCTATTATATTCCTTCATTTTCTTTAACCTTGTTTTTATTTTGTATACATACAGGTTTTTCTTTCCTTAAAAATTTGGGATACAATTTTATTTAATAGATCAAAATATACCCTATATCTAGTACATAGCTTTCTTCTAGTCTCTAGCCTGATCACATTCTTTCCTCTAATTTCTTTTTTTTTTTTTACAACAAACATCTTCCTTATCAATTCCTTTTTTTAAAATTTTTATTTTTACAGACATATTCCATCCCTTCATCACATTTACCCTTATTTTTGTGTGTATATATATGCTTCTTTCTTTAAAATATCGGAAGGTAGTTTCTTCTAACAGACCAAAATGCACCCAAAATCAAGTGTGTAGTTCTGTTCTATTCATCAGTCTAATGTGTATTTTCTATTTTTTTTTCCCCCTTTCTTCTCGCCCCCACACCCCAACCTGGTTTTGGGTCTCTTCTGATTTGGTTAGTGTATATTTTTCTGGGATCGTTGCTACCCTTTTAGTACCCTTTTTTAGTATTGTATTCTCTCATTCATCTATTTTTATATGAATAAAAAGGCAAGGTGGAAAAACTCACCACAAAAACAAAAACAAAAAACAAACAAACAAACAAACACCCCCAAAAAACCAAGAGGCAGTACCGACTGCCAGAGACTTAATTAATACAGACATTATTACGATGCTGGAACTAGAGTTCAGAATGACAATTATAAAGATACTAGCTGGGCTTGAGAAAAAGTATAGAAGATACTAGAAAATCCCTTTCTGGTAAAATAAAAGAGCTAAAATCTAAAGAAGTTGAAATCAAAAAGGCTGCAATAAAAAGGAGGTGCAATAAAACATGGAGGTTCTTCCTGCTAGGATAAATGAGGCAGGAGAGCATTAATGATATAGAAGACCAAATGATGGAGAAAAAAAGAAGCTGAGAAAACGAGAGATAAAGAACTACTGAACAACAAGGGGAGAATTTGAGAGATAAGTGATACAGTAAGATGAAAAAATATTAGAATAAAATGTATTGAAAACACAAGGAGAAATAAAAAGCTTCCAGGACAAACAAAAACTAGAAGAATTTGCAAACACCAAGCCAGCCTGACAGGAAATATTGAAAGGGGTCCTCTAAGCAAAGAGAGAGCCTAAAAGTAACATAGACCAGAAAGGAACAGAGACAATATGCAGTAACACTCACCTTGCAGGCAATGCGATGGCACTAAATTCATATCTTTCAACAGTTACCCTGAATGTAAACGGGCTCAATGTCCCAATAAAAAAAAAAACAACACAGGGTTTCAGAATGGATAAAAAAATAAGACCCATCGATATGCTGTCTCCAAGAGACTCATTTAAGACCCAAAGACACCTCCAGATTTAAAGTGAGGGGGCAGGAAACAATTTACCATGCTAATGAACATCTAAAGAAAGCTGGGGTGCCAATCTTCATGTCAGATAGATTAGATTTTAAGCCAAAGACTATCAGAGATGAGGAAGGACACTGTAGCATACTCAAAGAGTCTGTCCAACAAGAAGATCTAACAATTTTAAATATCTATGCCCCTATATCTATATAGGAGCAGTCAATTATATAAACAAATTAATAACAAAATCAAAGAAGCACATCAACAATAATACAGTAAGAGTAGGGGACTTTAACACTCCCCTCACTGAAATGGACAGATCATCCAAGCAAAAGATCAACAAGGAAATAAAGGCTTTAAATGCACACTGGACCAGATGGACATCACAGATATATTCAGAACATTCCATCCCAAAGCAAGAGAATACACATTCTTCTCTAGTGCACGTGGAACATTCTCCAGATTAGACCACATCCAGAACAGGTCACAAATCAGGTCTCAACCGGTACCAAAAGATTGGGATCATTCCCTGCATATTTTCAGACCACAAACTAGAACTCAATCACAAGAGGAAAGTTGGAAAGAATGCAAATACATGGAGGTTAAAGAGCATCCTACTAAAGAATGAATAGGTCGACCAGGAAATTAAAGAAGAATTTTTAAAAATTCATGGAAACAAATGAAAATGAAAACACAACTGTTCAAAATCTTTGGGACACAGCAAAGGTGGTCTGGAGAGGAAAGTATATAGCCATACAAGCCTTTCTCAAGAAACAAGAAAGGTCTCAAATACACAACCTAACCCTACACCTAAAGGAGCTGGAGAAAGAAGAGCAAAGAAAGCCTAAACCCAGCAGGAGAAGAGAAATCATTAAGATCAGAGCAGAAATCAAAGAAATAGAAAAACAAACAAGCAAACAAACAAACAGTAGAACAAATCAACAAAACTAGGAGCTGGTTCTTTGAAAGAATTAGTAAGATTGATAACCCCCTGGCCAGACTTATCAAAAAGAAAAGAGAAAGGACCTAAATTAATAAAATCATGAAAGAAAGAGGGGAGATCACAACCAACACCAAAGAAAGACAAACAACTATAAGAACATATTATGAGCAGCTCTACACCAGCAAATTTGACAATCTGGAAGAAATGGATACATTCCTAGAGACATATAAGCTACCAAACCTGAACCAGGAAGAAATAGAAAACCTGAACAGACCCATAACCAATAAGGACATTGAAGCAGTCATCAGAAATCTCCCAACAAACAAGAGCCCAGGGCCCGATGGCATCCCAGGGAAATTCCACCAAACATTTGAAGAAGAACTGATACCTCCTGAAAGTGTTCCAAAAAATAGAAATGGAAGGGAAACTTCCAAACTCATTTTATGAGGTAAGCATTACCTTGATCCCAAAACCAGACAAAGACATCATCAAAAAGGAGAATTACAGACCAATATCCTTGATGAACACGGATGCAAAAATTCTCACCGAAATACTAGCCAATAGAATCCACCAGTACATTAAGCGGATTATTCACCACGACCAAGTGGGATTTATTCCTGGGCTACAAGTTTGGTTCAACATCTGCAGATCAGTCAATGTGATACGATACATTAATAAAAGAAAGAACAAGAACCATATGATACTCTTGATGGATGCTAAAATGGCATTTGACAAAGTCCAGCACCCTTTCTTGATCAAAACTCTTCACAGTGTAGGCATAGAGGGTATACACCTCAATATCATAAAAGCCATCTATGAAAAACCCACAGTGACTACCATTTCTGAATGAGGACATACGGAGAGCTTTTCCCCAAGGTCAGGAACACAGCAGGGATGTCCACTATCACCACTGCTATTCAGCATAGTACTAGAAGTCCTAGCCTCAGCAATCAGACAACAAAAAGAAATAAAAGGCATCCAAATCAGCAAAGAAGAAGTCAAACTCTCACTCTTTGCAGACGATATGATACTTTATGTGGAAAATGCAAAAGACTGCACCCAGAACTGCCAGAACTCATACAGGAATTCATAAGGTATCAGGATATAAAATCAATGCACAGAAATCAATTGCATTTCTATACACCAACAGCAAGACAAAGGAAAGAGAAATTAAGGAGTCGATCCCATTTACAATTGCACCCAAAACCATAAGATACCTAAGAGTAAACCTAACCCAACAGGCAAAGAATCTTTACTCAGAAAACTATAGAATAGTTTTTGAAATTGAAAGAAATGGAGGAAGACACATTAGGAAATGGAAAAATGTTCCATGCTCATAGATTGGAAGAACAAATATTGTGAAAATGTCTATGCTACTTAAAGCAACCTACACATTTAACACAATCCCTAACAGAATATCATCAATTTTTTTCAAAGAAATGGAACAAATAGTCCTAAAATCTGTATGGAACCAGAAAAGACCCTTAATAGCCAGAGAAATTCTGAAAAAGGAAACCAAAGTTGGTGTCATCACAATTCCGGACTTCAAGCTCTACTACAAAGCTGTGATCATTAAGGCAGTATTGGACTGGCACAAAAAGAGACACATAGATCAATGGAACAGAATAGAGAGCCCAGAAATGGACCCTCAACTCTATTTTCAAGTAATCTTCAACAAAGCTGGAAGGAATGTCCAAAGGAAAAACGACAGTCTCTTCAACAAATAGTGTTGGGAACATTGGACATCCATATGCAGAAGAATGAAAGTGGACCATTTTCTTACACCACACACTAAAATAGACTCAAAATGGATGAAAGACCTCAATGGGAGACAGGAATCCATCAAAATTCTTAAGGAGAACATGGGCTGCAACCCCTTTGGCCTCAGCCACAGCAACTTCTTCCCAGAAACATTGCCAAAGGCAAAGGAAGCAAGGGCAAAAATGAACTATTGAGACTCCATCAAGATCAAAATCTTTTGCACAGCAAAGGTAATAGTCAACAAAACCAAAAGACAACTGACAGAATGGCAGAGGATATCGACAAATGACATATCAGATAAAGGGCTTGTATCCAAAATATATAAAGAATTTACCAAACTCAACACCCAAAGAACAAATAATGCAATCAGGAAATGGGCAGAAGACATTAACAAACATTTCTGCAAAGAAGATATCCAGATGGCCATAGACGCATGAAAAAGTGCTCAACATCACTCAGCATTAGGGAAATACAAATCAAAACTACAGTGAGATATCACCTCACACCAGTCAGAATGGTTAAAACTAACCAGTCAGAAATTGACAGGTGTTGGTGAGGATGCAGAGAAAGGGGACCCCTCCTACACTGTTGGTGGGAAGGCAAGCTGGTGCAGCCACTCTGGAAAACAGTACAGAGGTTCCTCAAAAAGTTGAAAGTAGAGCTACCCTAATGACCCAGCAATCGCACTACTGGGTATTTGCCCTAAAGATACAAATGTAGTGATCTGAAGTGGCACGTGCTTCCGAATGTTTGTAGCAGCAGTGTCCACAATAGTTAAACTGTGGAAAGAGCCTAGATGTCCATCAGCAGTTGCATGGATAAAGATAATAGCATAATGGATAAAGAAGATTGTATACACGCATACCCACAGGAATATTATGCAGCATCAAAACACCCCTATGAAATCTTGCCATTTGCAACGATATGGATGGAACTGCGGGTATTATGCTAAGCTATATAAGTCAACCAGTGAAGGACAATTATCATAGGATCTCTGTGTTATGAGGAACTTGAGAAACAAGACAGAGGATCATAGAGGAAGGGAGGGAAAAATGAAACAAGATGAAACCAGATGGAGAGACAAATCATAAGAGGCTCTTAATCTCAGGAAACAAAATGAGGGCTGCTCTAGGGACAGGGGTGGGTGAGATGTGATGCCTGACTGACGGACTTGAGGTAATTATATGCTATGGTGAGTGCTGTGAATATTATAAGATTATTGAACCATAGACCTGTACCCCTGAAACAAATAATACGTTATATGTTATAAAAAAGAGTAAAAAATCAACACTTCAGAGACTAGAATTATTACAATAAAAAGTTTTTGAAATTCAAAAACCAAAACAAAATAAAACAACGAAACAATTTAATACTTTTAATAACCATTCTTTTCTTAGTGCTTTGATTTTCAGGTCAATACTTAGCTCCCTAAATTCTATCCAAACTTAAACACTTTCACTAGAAATCTGGATAACAAGATGTGGCCATTGTAAACACTCTACTGGCCAGCATTTATTTTAAGGTAAATGACAATCTAAGCACTTCACATGAATAAATGAATCATGTATGTGGTGTAAATTTTTAAAATATTATCAGTTTCTTTTTATGTTACCTTATAATAATTCAAATGCAGAACAGTCATCAGAATTACTAATATAATTTTGCTTGGTTATTTGGATCGCACTTTAACCTCATTGGTTATTACTTTAATGTAATTAGCTAAACAGCACAACTTTAGTAACTTTTCAAAACTAGACATTTTTATATTTTGAAATCAGTCTTTCTTTCCCAAGGCCTCTGTTGTACCGTGTGTGCTGCATTGCAGACCAACACCAGACTGAAAGTTGAGGAACTGTCTTCTAGTGCTGACCTGTATTAATGGAACATTTGACATTGGGTGAGTCACAGAACTTCTTTAGGCCTCACTTAACTCATTTGCAATAAAAGGAAAGATGTCTGAGGATGCATTAAGCTCCAAAATTATACAGAATCATGATATTATATGTTATGCATTATTACATTGCACCAAACATCAAATTAATTAGAGACTAGATGTCTTTACAAACATGGAAGAGAATCTTTTAATGACTGAAGATTGAATCAGTATGTGAAAAGAGGTATTGGGTGAAGTGACTTTTACCATTTAATATCTAAGTATAATGGCTGATTATGCAATATAATATGACTTACAAAAACGTGGAAAATATTTATAACAAAAAAGAAAAAAATATCTATGGTAATTTCCTTTAGATTTCTTATTTATTTATTTATATTAGGAATGTATTAAAATAAGCTTCTAATTAACAAAGTTTATATAGTATTTCTTTTTTGTTATGTGAGAAACCCATAAAATAATTAATACCTTATTCTGCAGCTTTTATGTCTGCCATTATTAACAGGTGATAATTGAACATTAAAGGTAAGGTAGCCCTCCGACACACAGCCATTTTTTCTCACTTGAATCTTTTGAATGCCTTAGATTAATAAGCTAAGTAAGAAAATAGGTTAATTTAACTGCAAGGGTATAGGTTTGTTAAAAAGGAGGGAAAGGAGGTAGGAAAGTAGGCTGATGTCTTTTTATAGTGACTTGAAAGACTAGCCCAAAAGAAAAATGAAAGTTATTCAATTTACATAATCATTTTAAGTTGATTAGCTTGGCAGCACTGCCCTGTATTTTTTCCAGGGGAAGAGTTTATTCACTCTATAAATAATTATTTGCTAGACACAATCTAAGATCTGACTTGAGTAAGCTCTTAGAATAAAATGTATAAATCCATGCTCATCCTTATTTAATACAGCAGATTTGTTTTAGCACTCTCTTAAGAATTCAGGGCTTCTAGTATACTCTGAGAAACAAGGGGGCAGTGATGGTCTGCATAAGTGGACTTGGCAGCACAGATCAGCTCTTGTCATAGCTCCAAGGAAAGAATGTGCAATCACTCTGAGTGTCACTCCCTGGACTAGTTTCGCCTCCTGGCAAGAGAGTACAGGGCTCTTGTCAGTTACAGTGATAGCTCCAGTAGCAGACGCTGAGAAAAGTAGGGCGGAATACCTCTCTGGCTTCTAGCTTGAAGCCTCACACACATTTAATAATGGCCACAAGCTTTGATGTGATATGAAAAAAAGCTTGAGAGGGTGGTGAAGATTTCAGATCTGTTTTGACCTTTTACTTTAGGTTGAGTGCTGCTTACTATTTAAGGTGTTGTGAGTACGTAAACAGATA
The DNA here is from genome assembly GCF_030435805.1 of Mustela lutreola. Lineage (NCBI taxonomy): Eukaryota > Metazoa > Chordata > Mammalia > Carnivora > Mustelidae > Mustela > Mustela lutreola. The sequence goes on along the minus strand of NC_081293.1, from coordinate 138,618,707 downwards.
AAAAGAAAAAAGAAAAAAAGCTCCCATTCTCTTTATCTCTCTCTCTCTCTCGACTTACCTCTTATCATGGTCCAACTATGTGACATAAGAACTCACCCATTTGCTGTGAAATAGACAAGTAAGGTGCGTCAGTGTCTGTTAAATATGAATTCTCAAAATCTGGCCACAATAACATACAGTAGAGGTAGGTGTCGTCACAGTGCTGTAATCTCCTATAGGGTTTGCAGGTGGCAATTGACTTTGAGAAAAATGCCTGCTTTCTGATTTAATCTAATTCCTAGAACCAGGCCAGATCTCATTCTTGTCCATTATACTTCTGTGTTGCGAATGAAATAAAAAGCAAGAGTCAGAAATTGTGTGAAGTGTCTTAAACATATTAAATGTTTTTATAAGTTTTGTTTTGTGAAGGGTATCTTTTCATCACTTAAATGGAATATTTCTGGAGTATTTAGAGGGAGAACACATGTGTAGTCCTCAGACTTACTAAAAGCTTGGGCCAGCTGAGAATTGCTCCTGAAAACTAAGCTCTGATTTACCAAGTTTTGTCATAAAAATAAATGCATGTGTGTTTTTGTGTGTTGATTTGCATCAGTTATTAGGATCTGGTAGCCAGGCAGGCCTGTTGCCAGTGTCTCCAGAACAGGTGAACTCTATGGTAAGGACAGGACATGTAGCCTTGTCCTCATGAAGGTAGTCACGATGAGCTTTTCGTGTCTGGTAGAATCCTGACTCTGTGCAAGTGGATATGGAAGAATAGTGCTTCTTCCAGAGAAACTTTGGTACCTTAGGAAGCATGTTCTGCTACTCTAAGAGCATGTTGTCCTATCTCCTGCCTTGAATATTGACCTTCAAACTAATACATATCCTTATTCTTTGCCAAGGTGGATTCAGGTTTTATGGGCCTGAAGCTTACTTAATATTGGAACTCTTTTTAAGACAAAGAATGTAAACTTGTGGATATAAAAATATCTAATTAGATAGAGTTGTTACAATAAATAACAAATTTTAAAAGCTGATGAACGATACAAACATCACAAATCTCAGAAAAATAATACCTTTATACTACTTTTCCCCCTACAACTTTGGTCTCCGATCATCTCTTTATATGACGATGATTTTATAGTAGTTTCTCTAGAGACAAGAGAAAGTTAACTTAATCTTTCCTGTAGCATGGTTGATAAACTTTTTTTATTGATAGTTTTAAGAGGTTTATTTTGGATTCATGACTTGTTATTGGTGAGGTCATGAACATTTTTTCATATTTTGTCAAATTTAGGAAAACCTCTATCATGATTCTTTCACGTATATATTGTAAGTTTTAGAATTTCCTGCAGATACTTTTCCAGCTCTGTCATTGCAAAGTTTGATTCTTTTCCACTGGTTTCTGTTTCTGTTTTCCTCAAATCTTGTTTCCCACCCCCAACTTCACATATTCCATCTCTAGGTATCAGAGCATCATATCATGATGTGACCCCCTGCCCCACATTTTTATATTGCTTTGATGAGTGAGTCAGTATAGTGAGTAGAAGGAAGAAGATTCTTGAAAATGAATTCTGTACCAGAATTGTCTGCATCAATTAAACTGTACCTGGAAGTGACTGTAAGCCATACACATACATATTTCCCTGAATAAAAAATTCTTTCCCCAAATCAACTGCCTCTTAGCTAGATTCCTATGGCCAGTCCAATTCCATCTTATATGAGGGAAATTAGGAAAGGAAGTGAGAATCTATGCTGGTCTTAGACCTGAGCATCAGGGGCCTCTGTTGTGGACCCATATGTTAAAAGGTATCTCTTTGGCCCCTCCCAATACTTGCCCCTCCCCACAAGGCAGAGTCTGGTGGGCCATGGATGTGTCATCCTGTAAACTGTGCTTAACTTGACTTTTACATCCTGCAATCCCATCACCATGATCCAGATACCTAGAACTCTGGGACTCTCTACCCTGCATAACATCAAGCCTACTTCTAAGGGCATGACTGGAAAACTTTCCCAGGTACATCCTCTCTTTCTGCATTCCAACTGTACAAAGAGCTAGGCTTTAGAGGGAGCAATTTTTGTAGGAGTGGAGATAGGGACAGTATAGATGAATCTCAGATGTGGGCTGAGAGGACATATGTTCTGAAGACCCTTATGTTGTGGGAACAGGCCTAGAGTAGAAGGCAGGGTTTGGGTGCAAGTTGGGACCTCCATTTGTATTCTCGCCCAGACCCCCAAAATTTGGGGCATGAGTCTTGTTAGAGTAACAAGTAACAAATTTCCTTTTGTATTTTATATAAAAACATGACCATGTAAATGCACTGCAAGTATTTCCTAGGGTTGGGGGGGAGGGCTCTGAACAAGCACAGTGTCCAGTGATAGACAAAAGGATAAAGAAGGTGTGATACACACACACACACACACACACACACACACACACACAATGGAATATTATGCAGCTATTAAAAGGATGAGATCTTGTTATTTGCAACAATGTGGATGGACCTAGAGGGTATTATGCTAAGTGAAGTAAGTCAGAAAGAGAAAGAAAAATGCCATATAATTTCACTTATACTTGTGATTTCACTTATATTGGAATTAAAAAAAAAAACAAATGAATAAACAAAAAGCAGAATCAGACTTCTATAAATATAGAGAACAAACTGATGGTTCCCAAAGGGAAGGGGCATGAGGGGTTGGGCAAAATGGATGAAGGGGGTAGGAGATATAGCCTTCTAGTTATGGAATGAATAAGTCACAGAAATAAAAGGCACAGCATAAGGAATATAGTCAATGATATCATAGTAGTGTTGTATGGTGACAGATGGTAGCTACACTTGTGCTAAGCCTAGCATAAAATAAAGAGAAGTTGAATCAGTACACCTGAAACTAATGTAACACTGTGTATCAACTATACTCAAATAAAAAAAATTGATGGGGCCCCTGGGTGGCTCAGTTGGTTAAGCCTCTGCCTCCAGCACAGGTCATGATCTCAGGGTCCTGGGCTGGAGCCCCACATTGGGCTCTCTGCTCAGTAGTGAGCCTTCTTCCCCATGCCCCACTTGCCTCTCTGCCTACTTGTGATCTCTGTCTGTCAAGTAAACAAATAAAATCTTTTAAGAAATTGAAAAAGAAGCACATTTTGCATAATGATGCAATTCATGAAAAAATATAATCAATGTGAACTAAAATATAATTATGCTATTATAAAAATCATCTACAGTTGCCTTTAAAATTGCTTTATAGCCAAAAAAGTCAATCCGTAGAAAAATTACTGAATAAAATTTAACAACTATTTGTGACAAAACTCTTATCAAAATATAACCAGAGATTTACTTAACTTTGTAAGAGTTCTCTATCAGAAACTTAGAGAAAGAAATATACTTAATGAGAAGATTTTAGAAATAATTTTTTCAAACTCAAGCAATTATAAGTGCCTACTAGTATTACTTTTGTTCAAGATTGTTTTTAAAGTTTACAGTAAAAAAAGTAAAATAAATAAAATGTGTAAGAATTAGAAAGGAAGAAACAAAAACTCACCTTATTTGAAGAAAATATAATCACTTACCTTGAAAATTCAATAAAATTTACATTTTAACTATTAGAACTAATAACTATTAGAACTAATAGAACTACTAGAACTAATTTTAACTATTAGAACTAATAAGAACTAATAACTATTAGAACTAACTATTAGAACTATTAGAACTAATAATAAGGGAGAAAAAATTCTTATAAATCAAATTAATATACAAATGTATTTTCTTCCAATATAACAGCTTAAAACAATTAGGAAGCAATATATAGAAAAGATAACTTAAAGGGAGGGGAAAATTTTTTGAGCCACCAAGACTGTAAAGGAGAAGGTGAAACATTTGACTGCATTAAAGTAACAACAACATTAAGAACAATAACTCTTTTGAATTACAGACATCAAAAGAAAGGGAAATGACAAATCAGAGACTTGGTGATGTTATTTGATACATATAATTTACAAATGATTGGAAACCTGAATATATACAAGTTTGGCAGATCTTATCGCAAAAGAAAGAACTCAATGCAAAATATTGAAAATTCACAGAGATGAAGCTCAAATAGTCAAAAATCATGTAAAAGTATTAGTATTCAATATCATTGGTAACCCAGATCCAAGGTAATATAAAATTAGGCCCTCTACTGGGCAAAATAATGGCCCCCAAAGATGTCCCCAGATACTGCAATTATGTTCATTAACAATGCAAAGGAGCAATTAAGTTTGTTCATCAACTGACCTTCAGATGGGGAGATTATCCTGGATTATTGGAGTGGGTTTTAGGTAATCATAAAGATCCTTATAAGTGGCAGAGGACAAGCAGAAAAGTCAGAGGAGAGGAATCTGCTGCTAGCTCTGAAGATGGAGGAAGAGACCACAAGGCAAGGAACACAGCAATCTATAGAAGTTAGAAAAAGCAAGGAAACAGATTCACCTGTAGAACCCCTCAAAGGAATGCAGCCCTGCTGACCCTTTGATTTGAGACCGATTTTGGACTTCTGTCTTTCAGAACTGGAAAATAATATACTTGTGTTGTCATTAAGCTATTACATTTGTGGTAATTTATTATGGCAGGAATAGAAAACTAACATAAGCCCCAGCAAAGCACCCCAGTGTTCTTACCGGGGTGGCAAATGCATAAAAGTCTGACAATGTCATATGTTAAGAATGTGGAAAATGGGAGATGTCATGCTATGCTGGTGATCAGTGGTAAATTAGTACATCTTCTTTGGAGGGCAGTTTTACAATATCTAATATGCTTATACTTTCAGGACCAGCAATTTTATTGCTAGGTATATTTGAGAGAAATTATGACACATAGGGACAAAGAGACACATACAAGATGTGCTTCAGAGACCTGCTATCTTCAGAGAATTTGTCTTATTTTCAGTATCTCTTCAAGGAAAATTTGGAGTCAGCATGAATTTCTATGATTTGGAGAATGAATAAATAATATACAGTGATCTGATGGAATAGTATGCAGCAGGTGAATGGACTAGAGACACTATTATTAACAAGACTAAAATGCAAAAATATAAATTTGAGGGGAAAAAAGCAAGTTTCAGAAGGGGTGTGTGCATGTGTGTGGATGCGTGTGTGTGAATTGTAACATTATATACATTTTTGAAACATGTAAATAGTTATTTCTGTTGTTTTTGAGTACATAATTATGTGGTACAGCTATTAAAATCATCTATGGGGGTGCACCTGGGTGACTCAGTAGGTTGGAGCCTCTGCCTTCGTCTCGGGTCATGGTCTTGGGTGACTCGGGAAGACAGCCTAAGGCTGAGCTCTCACTATCACTGTTTCCCAAGGTGTGCTTGTCAAAGAGATACTCTGCCATGCCAGATTCGGGGGCCCCCATCTTGTGCAGGTTGGTTACGTGGTCACCCAATTCTTTGATGGATTTCACCTGCTCATTGAAGTAATGAGTCTCAATGAAGTCACACAAATGGGGGTCATTTTTATCAGTGGCCAATTTGTGCAGTTCCAGTAGTGACTTATTCACACTCTTTTCCAAGTGTAATGCACACTCCATTGCATTCAGCCCATTCTCCCAATCATCACGGTCTGGTTTCTTGATATCCTGAAGGAAGATATTATATATCTCATATTTTGAGCATCTTTCTTTTAAGATATTTGAGATGGGCCCTCTGGGTGCTCATTGCCTAAGCCCAGTGATTTGGCTTTACCAGTTCCAGATAAAGTATGGAAGTGAAGAGCTTGGTCCAGGCTACTTGCTGAGGACCTGTTGTCTGGCTTTCTGCATTTAGAATGTTTTCTTTGCAAGCTATAAATTCCCAGGAGAATGCCATGAGAACATGTTATGCTCCCGATCATTTGAAGGACCCATCAAAATATTACCCCTTGATCTTGGAGAATTGTGGTTTTCTCTGAGACTTTTGCTTTTACCTCAATCTGCTTTTCTAAAGAGCTCCCTCCAACCTCCATCCTCCTTCAATGAATCTCTAAAACCAGATCTCATGCTTGCATTTTGAGAGAATAGTATGTTAACATCTGCCAGGTTCATAATTTTTTTTTTAACCACAGAGAGAAAAATAATACATAATTTATTTGGCAAGTTTTTTTTTTTATTCTTCAGAGAAAATTGTAGTGAATTGTACTTTTCAGAAGTTCAATCTTTCTAAATGTTGCCTGTATAATACATAGATTTACCTAAACAATTTTAAGATTATACATGCTTCCAACCGTACCAAACTTAATGACAGAGGGCTTCATTAGTTCCATCAAGGGCACACTCTAAAGGGACTGAGGTATGAGAAGACAGCAGTCTTGCTCTGGATTGATGTCAAGGGCAAGGGAGGACTGAGCCTGCTAATCCTGCAGGAAATCATTTCATTGTCTGCAGACTCTTCTAGAGAATGCAGGCTCCGGAGAATTACAAGGATGATCTAAATAAAATCAGAATAGTCGAATGACAGCTAGCATTTTTAAACTTTCTCTAGTCCCCTGAATTTCCCACGTGCCTGTATCTTTATGACTGGAGTGGAGCTGAATTAATCTACATGCCTGCCTAAGTTGTACCTTTGCAAAGTCTACTGGATGCTTGGGTTGAATTCAGACTTTGCCTTGAATTGTTAAAACAGCCCAAGAACACTCATTAGGTGGTTATATATCCTTAGTAGAGTTGTAACCTAGCGACTCCATCGTTCTGACCAGAAAAATGCACTAGGACTCCAGTAGCTAATTAATAAGTGCCTTAAAATTAGACAAATGGCCATTTCATAGAATAGCAATAGGCATGTTATTTGAAGAAATTAAACACAAAGAATGGTAGCAGATGTTCTCCACTCCCACTGTTGACAGATCAGGATATGGAAACCTTAAACTCCACCAGGAAGGATTTAGGTCAGTGTGAGGAAATCAGTGTGCATTTAAAAACTCTTTTTGTAGGCTTAAGAAGTAGCTCTTCCTTCGGAAATGCTGCTGGAGGGCTTCTGTGAAGAACTGCAGCTGCCTGGGCACATTCAATGGAGTTGATTCAGCTAAGAGGAACGCCATCACAGAGGAAGAAGAGTTTAGAGGTGGGTGGGTATAGAGTTAAGGAGACATTTTTAGAACCAAGATTTGTATTCTAGAACAGTAGTTCTCAAAATGGGGGTTCCTCTCCTTAGGGTTGGACAACAAGTTCCATTGGTATCCAGGAAAAAGATTAAAACTACCACATACTGTTTGTTTTTAAATTTGTGTTTCATATTACATTATTATTGCATTGATATTATGATGTTATATTCTGTTTTACGTTATATATAATAGATTAGTTTATTTAGAACACTGATATAACTTATAAAAAAAGTATATGTATCTAAAGTGCTGGCAAATTTTTATTTATGATTTTACTGATTAGAGTGTAACTTGGAAATAATTTGGAAATTCCTATAAATCTATTAGCTAGCTCTGACATGGGAGCAGAAAGGCCATTGCCACCTTAATGATGACAAATAGCTTCCAAGGCCAAGGCTGTGTCTAGCTCAGACAAGGCCCTGATAAGGGTTTAAAAAAGAGGTACACTTATAAATGGACATAGTCCTGAGGGATCCCTTTCTCAGCAACCAGTGTATGGGCTGAATGTCAGCTCATTCCTGCACATCCTCACATGGGCAATCTGAGGGAGATGCAGGACACCGGGAAGGGAGAAGTTAAGAGTCCGTTGTAGTTTTTCTGTTTCCCTATCCCAGATGAAACTCAGTAGTTGAAAAAAAAAAAAAAAAAAAAAAGCTAAATTCAAGGTATGAAGAGGTGGTTAGCTTTGATACAGACTTTCTCAAATGTGACACTTTTTATTGCCTCTTCAGAGCCATTCTCTTTTTCGTCCTGAACATTTTTAACATGGCATAGACATACGATTTGATTTTAGTCAGTGAACAGTAGGTTTAGGAGTAAATTCAAGCAAGTCCTTAAATAGAGAGCCTGAGCCTTTTTTCATTCCTTTCCTCTTTCATCCTGCTACCTGGAATGCAGATGTGGTGGCTAGAACTCTGGCTGCAATATTTAATCTCAAAGAAACTATACCTAAGGATAACAAATTGGTGGTAATGGAAGCAGCCCATTTCAGTGAACAATTCATGCAGCATCTACACCAATGATACACTTTCTTTTCGTATATTTTCTTTACTTGAAAGAAATAGATTTCTACCTTGTTTAAGCCACTATTACTATGAAATTTTCTCTTATTTTCAGCTGTACTTAGTCTTACCTGGATATATGAAATTTCTTCGTGCTTTCTTGATTCTAAGCATACTTGACTTTATTCATTCCTGTGAACCTAAATATGATAAGGAAGCAAATAACCAAGAAATCTGATAATTTGGGGCACCTGGGTGGCTCAGATGGTTAGGCATCTGCCTTCAGCTCAGGTCATGATCCCATGGTCCTGGGATCGAGTCCCGCATCTGGCTCCCTGCTCAGGCGGGGAGTCTGCTTCTCCTCTCTCTCCTCCTTGTCCCCATTGCTAGTGCTCTCTTGCTCTCTCTGTCAGATAAATAAAATCTTAAAAAAAAAAAAAAGAAAGAAATCTGGTAATTTCTAGCCTTTGTATCATCACTGCAAACTATTTAGCAGAATTACATAAAAGAGTTTTCAGTGGCTTTGGGTAATAGAGACCAAGAATCAAATCTAAATTCTGCTGCTTACTAGATCTGCAGGATCTCTCTTAAGTATCCTTTCCTCCATGTTCTATAAAACCAGTTCATAGAATTTTAGTTTTTATTAAATGAGATGATATAGGTAAAGTTCCTGCTACTCAAAGGTACTCTGTACATATTAGATACCCTCCCAAATTCATTTTCTAGCAGTGTGTAAATTTTAAAATTTTGTATCATTACTGCTAGCACATTGCCTTGTACAGAGTACATACTAAATAAACAGTTCTTTAATAAAATAAGATAAAGATTATAAAGGGCCTTACAAGTCATATATCTTGGTATCTTCTTTTTTTTTTAAATACGTTTTTATTCATTTACTTAACAGAGAGAGATCACAAGTAGGCAGAGAGACAGGCAGAGAGAGAGGGGGAATCAGGCTCCCTGCTGAGCAGAGAGCCCAATGTGGGGCTTGATCCCAGGACCTTGAGACCATTACCTAAGCCGAAGGCAGAGGCTTAACCCACTGACCCATCCAGGCACCTGTTGGTATCTTCTTATTTGAATTCATTCCCAAACTATATGAAATGTTATTCTAATGTTCAGAAAGCATCTTGGGCCAATTAAGATCCCAACTTAAAACTGGAGTGTTAATTTGGAAGTGGGTAGAACCTGGCTTTTTTTCCCCTAGTATGTGAAAACATACAGTTACCCAATGCACAAAATTCTATGCACTGAGATTAAAATGATTAAGTAAGTATTCTCATTGTTTAGAGTACATTTAGCATCATTTGTCTTAATGGCATGTCTAATTTCGAGCTAATATATAATGAGAAAAATTATTTCTGTATAACGTTTTCAATAACTTTAACCCAAAAACATACTGCAACGGACAATTTAAAAAATTAGGCAATTTTATTCTCCCTAAATACACACTGCTATCTATGTGTTTGCATTTTTATCTCTCTCAGAAAGAGAATCATGGAGCTGGGAAGAATTAATAGAGATCCTGTCGCCCATCCATCTGTGTTGATGCAGGAGTTTGCCCAAACCAACCTGGAGATGTGGCAAGGGGGAATTTTCCCTGTTTAATGACCTGCACGATGTGTCATAATTCTTTCATGTACAAGTGGTTTTATTAATTGTGTTTTTTCTGTTCTTTTCTCAAGAGCATCTAGCAAAAAGATCTGGTCTCATCAAAAATGTTCTGTGCTCTTTTCTTCATGTTCTATGGCTCAGAGATCATATTTCAGATGTTAGAGAGGAAGCGTTAAAAATAATAAAAGGGCGGCAAAAGAGGTTAAAGGGAAATGGAGAACTTTCTTCTTTACCTCCATAAGCTGTCTCTGAGAAATACCAGATCTCTTTACCCTGTAGATGGAAAGTGTTTTGAGTTTTAACTGCTTTAATCTATCTTGAGTCAAAAGAAAGGTAAACTTACTGAAATGGTGATGTAATATTGGAGACTGTGCGAATTCATTACCACCAAAATGACAAATCTCTTGCTCATTTCCAGTATCCACTGATATACACTGCGAAGAAGGAAACTCCACTTTCCTATGCTATGCGATGTATTTTGATGTCATTAAAATATGCGGAGAGCCGTCAGAAGTTAGAAATAGAATATGAAGAAAATTAGGGGAAAATAAGTGTTAAGGCTTAGGGATTAATAAAGGGGCAGCACTTTTCATCATACAAGTGCCAACTTTTCAGTTGAGCGTCTTAAGCGGGTAGGCTCTAGTGAAATGCTCGTGGAAGAGTCCCACTGGCTTTTTGATAGATTCTGTGCTGACACACACATCAAACAGGATTTGAATGAAATCCAGATATTGTTTCTATTTTAAGTGAAATTAATTGAGCTTTCCACAACTCTGTGATATTTCAGACAGATATTTGTCAAGACTTTATCAACACATAGTGCCATCAGGGAGGATTTGAGGAGCAGGCTGTCATGGGGAGGGAGGGCGAGAGGCCTTGGCAGCAGGCCCCAGGTAAAACACTCCTGCAAGGATGCCTGGCTGTGACCGTGCACGCAGTCAGGACCTGCTCTGCCGAGCCTGGCCTCTTCTCGCTGTCGATGGGGAAGAATCCCATGATATCAAAGGGCCTGAGTGAGAGGACAAAAGCCGACCCTGAGAACAGGTTTTGTGGGTAATTTGTTCAAACTGACAGATTTATTTATTTTGTCTGCACTTGTGCTATCAAGGTCCTGGGAGAAATTCCTTCCAAAATATACTCTGACAGGTACTAGTGTCCTTGTATTGGGAAATGATGCTGCTTTTTGGAGTGATTGGGACTGTAAGTGCAAATATGTACTTTATCTAAATTACCTCCTGGGTGAAGCATTTATCCTCATAAATACTTTTACCCTCCTGACTCACTTTAAACTCAGATTTTAATGCTGAGATACTAGAAGCAAGCTGTATAATGATCGGTGGTTGTGTATATAAAGCTGTTTCTTTAAAACTCTTCTATTGCCTCCATTTTTTCTCCCTGGGGGGTGTGAATTGCTTGAATATCCATTTCTTTTTCCTCTAATATTTAATTTTTTCTTTTTTAAAGTTTGAGTTAGGAACTTTGAAGCCTTCTTTTTCTCTGCTGGGCTCTTGTGTTCAAGGAACTATATAGTACAGCAGGCAGTATGTAAATTTAAAGTCAACCAAAGACAAAGGTATCTTGCTTTTAACAGTTAACATTTTATTGTTTTTCAGATTCTTCCCATTAAAATTATAGGAGCTTATTTTTGAAAGGTTATAAAATCAGCAAAAATTTAATCAGTTTTGACATTTCTATTTTTATTTTATTTTAAAAAATTATTTATTTATTTGTCAGAGAGAGAGAGCAGAAGCATGAAGAGCTGCAGGCAGAACAGGCAGAGCAGACAGAGGGAGAAGCAGGCTCCCCGTGAGCAAGGAGCCTGATGTGGGACTCAATCCCAGGACCTGGGATCATGACCTGAGCTGGAGGCAGATACTTAACCAACTAAGCCACCCAGGTGTCCAGACATTTTTAATTTTAAATGCTCAAGGAATGCAGTTTTCATCTCAAAACATTTAAGATTTGTGTTTAGTTATGAATGTTTACCCTCCCTTAGTTGGGTTAGCATGTAACAAATGATTTTGATCCTGTAAGGCAAGCACCAAAGAGTATTTCTAATAGGACCAAATTACTTAAATAATTTATTTTGAAACCATTAAAATATACATATATATTTGTGTATCTCTGTGATACACAGTAGCAATTTATTTGTTTTTTTTAAAGATTTATTTTATTTTATTTATTTGATAGACAGAGATCACAAGTAGGCAGAGAGGCAGGCAGAGAGAGAGGAGGAAGCAGGCTCCCTGCTGAGTAAGGAGCCCAATGTGGGGCTCAATCCCAGGACCCTGGGATCATGACTTGAGCAGAAGGCAGAGGCTTTAACCCACTGAGCCACCCAGGTGCCCCATAGTAGCAGTTTAATTTCTGGATTTCTGGATTTTTGAATTTCTGGATTCAAAAGTTTAAAAGTTTATATTTCTCCATGTTTTTGATGTACTAGTACTAGAAACTTTTTAGACACAACTTTTGAAAGTTGTTGGAAAAGTTAAAAGTTATTAGGACTTCATAATTACTATTTAGTGTGCATGTGTGTGTGTGAGTTTCCATGTACCTTTCCTCCTGTAGATTATAAGCTTCTTCTTCTTTTTTTTTTTTTTTAAGATTATAAGCTTCTTGATGGAGGGACAATATCTTTGATCCCTGTGGACTCATCTTGTTCCATTTTATCCTTTTTTACTAGTACCTTCCTTGCCACACTGGAGGTGCTCAGTAAACAGTTGTTAAAGAATAAATGAATAAGCAAACAAATCAATAAATAAAAAATTAAAATACAACTCTGAGAGAGAAGAAACAAACATCAGCATGAAAGGTGATTGCTGATTTTACTGTGTAATTTTATAAACATTTCCATAGAAATAAATAATTTCTTAGCATCAATGGTATATTATAATAGATTGTGTCACAGAGGCTATAAACTAAAAAATTGTGTATTTCAAAAGGCAAGGGAAAGAATTTAATTGGAACTCATGCCAGAAGTTTTAAATGATTAGAATAACATTCTGAAGACTTGGAGTTAGTTGTATCTTAAGGATCACTCATGGTGGTTAAATATTTCTCTTTACATAATACTACTTTAACATAGATGTCATCTCAAACATGAAAAATTGGTAAAAATATTGGAACTATTTCTCTATGTGGATACTCCAGTGAGTATCATCCACTTTCCAAATCACTCCACACATTCTACCGCATCAGAAACCTCTACTGGCTCTAGCTCCGGTATTTTGGCTCTGATTGCTCCTCACCATCTCTACCTAAATCACTACGCTCTTACCCACCATTAGTTCTGTAGTCTCACTAGTCTCCCCGATTCCCTTCTGTCCTCTCGTTCTCCCCTTACCAGCCACAGTGATTATTTATAAGCGTAAATCACATCATATCCACTTCCTGGTTCAAACACTCTAATGACTCTGTTGCAGGTCGAGTACTGTTCACCCTCTCTGACTCCTCTTCCTCTTTCCTTGCTGACTGCAGGACCTGTGCTTCCTCATTCTATGATCTTCTCTGCACTACAACCTCTCTCCACGGGGCCACAGCCACAATGACTGCACTCTAAGCCTCCTCCCTTTGGGGAGTCTTTGCATTCGCTCTTTACTCTGCTTGGGAGGCTCCTACTCACCTTTTTGAAAGCCTGCTCGTCAACATTTTGGGCGTTGACTTTCATTGTCTCAGTGTTTCCATTTCTAACCACCTTAACTAAGTGAGCCTCATGTCAAATCACATTTTCCTGTTTATTTTCTTCATGCCGTTTCTTACTTTGAGGAGGTAAATAATTGGTTTACCATGTGCTTACTTTGTTGGTTAGAATGTAGGCTTATTAAGGACCTAGACATTCTTGGACTTGGGTTTTTTGGGGTCTTTGCTATAGTTCCAGTGCCTAAAACTGTGCCCCTACAAGCTTCTCCATGAGGATCTACATTTAAGACCTCGACCTCTTGAGCATTCCTTCCTTTTCTTCCTCTCTCTCTCTCCTTCAAGATTTATTTATTTATTTATTTATTTGTGTGTGTGAGAGAGAGAGAGAGCACACACATGGGGGAAGGGGAAGAGGGAGTGGGGAGAGAGAGAATCTCCAGCAGAAGCCCCACTGAGCGCAGAGCCTGATGCAGGCTTGGATCCCAGGACACTGAGATGATGGCCCAGCTGAAATTGAGAGTCAGATGCTTAACTGACTGAGCTACCAGGGTGCCCCAAGTGTTATTTTCTAAAGTCAATCTGACATACTGTGCTATTTAGTCATCAATGGACAGAAAGGATTATTTAAAGACCTGGGCTCCAATCCATATTTATTCATCACTTTTTCACAGACAGATGGATTACTCTCTTTGACCTTAGTTTTTTGTGTAAGATGACCATACACTACAGAGAAGTATCTAGGGAATGCAGGCAGAGCTAAGGATCAAGGGGTCAAGTTACTTGTCTGAGGTCTCAAGGCTAAGAGTCAATCCATCTTAGAAGCCATCCTGTGCAAGCTGTGTTCCACGAGTTCCTTTATTCTTTTTCCCTCTCGACACTACAGCTGGTAGCAGAGGGAAAGTTTAGAATCTCTAGGAGTAATTCTTAGCTCTGATTACAGCAAGGGCATTATGGAGAATAGAACTGATCATTTAGAGAAAAGAAAAACAATGTTTTTCTGAGGTTCTGGTAATGGATAGTTTGGGACATAAGATTTACTTGGTATGGGAACCCCCTCAGATCAGCTGCTCCAATAGCATTACTCAGGAAAATGACTGTGTATGTGCCTAAGCAGTGGTGCCCAGGGGTGGACTGATAGTTTGAGATACTGGGGGAAGAAGAGAGATTTCCTCATCCCAGAAACTGGGAAATTACGCCAAACAAATAGGAACAATGTTTAATGAGGGTCATTAGGTATATCTAATAGATATGTACTGTTGTTCCTTTTTCTTCTAGATCCGTGAATCCAAATTATGGGAAAATGTTACTGTGTTCTCGTTACTGGTCCAATGTATATATTCAATGCAGGATGGAAATCCATCCTTAAAAGGTGTTATCTTTCAGGTCCTCAGTGGGCCATTTCATCATATATAAAGCTGATTACTATAGGGGGTGGCTTATGTAATAAGACCAGTAATCCCATAGGCTTCAACCTGTCACCTTATTTCCTTTGCATTGAAGTGAGTTCCTTGGTAAGAGACTGTATTGAGGGTGAGAAGTCTATCTGTTATGAGCTGAGTATTTGTTCTTCCCCTAAATTCATATGTTGCTAACTCCCAAGTGATGGTATTTGAAGATGGAGCCTTTGGGAGGGGATTAAGTTGAAATTAAGTCACAAAGGTAGGACCTTTATGATGGGATGAGTGCCCCTATAACCAGTGGAAGACAGATCTCTCTCTTTCTACGCATACAAAAAGAGGAGATTTTTTGAACACACAGCGTAATGGTTGTTGCCTACAGGCCAGGATGTGGGCCATCACCAATACCTGAATCTGCCAGTACCTTGATCTTAGATTTCCAGCCTCTAGAATGATAAGAAATAAATGTCTGTGGTTGAAGTCCCCAGTCTATGCCACTTTGTTATAGTCAACCGAACTAAAACACTATCCATATCTCCTTTCCCACAAGTCTTTAACAGTGGTGTTCTAATACTGTTCCTTTAATGTCCTTGGCCAACTAGTTATATAATTAGCCCCTGAAACCTTAAATCCCGACTTTTGGTTTTATCTTTTTATAGACAAAATAGACCCCAAGATATTCTGCTTGACATTCTACCTTTTAGGGAGATTGTTTTTTTCACTTAGTGCCACTTCTGAGAACTGTGATGGCCCCAATAGTTCAGTTCCTGCCAACATATTAGGTGCAATCACTTATAAGCTTACTTCAAGTTCTTTTATGCTCACGTAGCTCTTTACAGTAAACTATGAATCCACAGGGGCTGGTGGAAGGTGGAGCAGCAGAGTGGCCGGGCCAGGGATTCCGAGGGCACCCATGGAACCCAGAAACTTCACTGTGATTCCCCTCTTAGTACTTGTTAGAGGCAACATAAAGCATCCTGAGCTGTCACGCATCCTCAGATCCCCACTGGATCTGTGGAGCTGTGAGGGTTAAGTGCCCTACATTTATTTGCTTCCCAGCCCGTATCAGCTGGAAATGCTTTTCATTTCTGGTACCCACTCAAGACCTTTAGGACAGAACAGGAGCTCCAAATATGGTACATGCCATCACACATAATGTTCGCTTGTTAGAAAAACAATGTGTGATATGGTATCTTATAATCAATCACTCCCTTTATAGGGAATGTTCTTGAAGGCTACTAATTTTAGCAGTGTATATCTTGATGTTGTATATCAACATTTTCCTGGGTGGTTTTATAGGAAAACTTAAAACTTTTTATTTAAACTTAAATTTAAACCTTTTATTCCGTTATTTGTTTTTCTTCTATTTATTGTGTTTTTTATATAAAGAAATGCCATTTATACAGTTGATATCTTCAGCATCTATCATCTTTTCAATCATATTTATTTCATTCCAAAGTACATTATTGTCATGTATTTTGTTTTGTGAGATCTTTTATTTATCTATTTAAAGATCTGTTTTTTAAGTACTCTCTACACCCACTGTGGAGCTTGAACTTACAACCCTGAGATCAAGAATTTTATGCTCTACTGACTCAGCCAGTCAGGTATCCCTGTGCGATATTTTTAAAAAATCTCCTTTTCTTCTTCTTAACTGAGTTTTTATTTGTGTTTATTCTTTACATTGTTTTTGATGATATAATAGATTTTTCTGTATCATTTATTTCCCTGTATACTCATAGTCATCAATGAGATTAAAAGGAAGATTTAGATTTTTTAAGAAAGTGACAAGAATAATGATCATGATAATTTCTAAACATGAAATTACTATTGGGACTTATGTGGAATAGTGGAATATTATGGTTTAAAAGGAACTTAAATATCATTGAGTCTAGTATCCCTCTTGATACTGAATGAAGAGAAAACAGTCCTTAAGAAGTTAAGAGACTTGAAGAAGGTTGCTCAGCTTTTAAGTGTTTAAGTCACTGTTAAGAGCTGGGTCTGTCATGATTTTTTCACACCATTAGCTACTTCGGCTGTCTGCACAATGTTAATCTGAGAAACTCTTTTCCACTTCTTTCTGCAACCCTCAGCCACAGTGAAACAACTCACTGGGTCCAGTGATTTAGGAATCCTTCCTGATGCTACTGATTTTATGAATGAAGACAGAGTGATTTCATTAAAACTCTTAAAATTAGTTTTACTATTTCTAATTTGTTTATATCATTATATCTGTTTCCACAGCTAAATTGTTAGTTTGACAACAATTTCCTACAATGAAACAGTTATTGTCATCTTTGCACAGGTTAATAAGATCGGCTTTGTTAAAGCCATGATTGAATATCAAGGGACTGTTATAGAAATATTCTGTGACCCACTATACCACTTTGTACCTACCTGCTTTTTGATACTAGCTAATAACAAGCAAGGTCTCACTCTTTAAAAATCCTAGTCATTTTTGGAGCAGTTTTTTATAAGTTAAATCATATGCCAACTGTACCATAATGTACACCCTAACTATGTTAATAAAGTGTAATTAGACTGCAGGTGATAAAAATTATATTCATAAATATTGATAAGTGCAAATGGCCATAGTAGAATGCCTAATATGTATACAGAATCTCTAGCAGCTGGGGACGTGATCTCATGTATGGTAGTCTATGACCAACAGGTGGCAGCAGTTCCCAGGAGGTTCTCACTGGAGAGCGCTTAAAAATTATGCAAGTTATAACTCTTATCCTTTATTCTTTACTAGGGCTGTGTAAAATACAATATATTTAAACTGATTGATAGACAACTCTGTTGCTTTAGAAACAAAATTACTTTATTCAATTACATTTAGAATTATATGTATAATGTACATTTATTGTACATTTATTTATTATATTGTGTTGAAATATCTATACTATACCAATAACTAATTTCCTTTTTGTTGAAGGAGGTTGAGAAGTAATGGTGCATTGAGTACATTAACTCTTCTAACTCTTTATTCCTGGGGATATTTTAAATAAATGACTCTACTGATTTCTTAAAGATTCCATTTGGCTATAACATAGGACTGGATTTTAGTTGTTATTTAGAAATAAGGCATACCACAACTACAGAAGTTTGTAAAATTCAGTCAGATGTACTAACAATACCATGTTTTATAGTTCTGCCCATATGTTCTCCTTTCTTAAAGAAAGTGTCTTGTTGTGTATTTTGTTGTGCCTTTGTAAATGTGTGACCATATTCATTGATTAGTTGATTCTGTTCTAATGTATCTTTCATTACAAGGACAGATTAAAACAATAAAAACAAATACATTGATATTTTTAAGAGAAAAATTATAAAACAGATCAGAGTCATTTGCAGGTGTCTTGGAACTAATTACTCATCTAACAACATCACACACCTCCAACTCCACCCAAAGTCATGCATCCAATCACTGTTAAGAACAGTCTTTTTTTTTTTTTTTAAAGATTTTATTTATTTATTTGAGAGAGAGAGAGAGAGAGCGAGCACAAGCAGGGGTTGGGGCAGAGCAGGGAGCCCAGTTCAGGACTCAATCCTAGGACCCTGAGATCAGGACCTGAGTCAAAGGCAGATGCTTAACTGACTGGGCCACCCAGGCACCCCAAGAACAGTTCTCTGATAGCAGTTTCAATGCACAATTCAACAGACATTTTAGGTAATGTCTAGAGACATTTCTTGTCATAATTGGAAAAGGGGTTACCCTTGGCATCTAGGTAATAGAGGGCATCTATGCTGCTAAACAGTGTAGACTGCACAGCATTGTCCCCACAAAAAGAATTATCCTTCCCCAAATGGCAATAATGACAAAGTTGAAAAACTCTAGTCTTAATTAGATAGAAAATTCCTTACAACCACATTTTAGGAATACATGCATAGAAAGGCCAACAAATTAAAATCCAGGGACAGAAGCTAAACAGTGAAAGTATGGTTATAGTAGGTTTTTTAAGAAAAAAAAAATCTATCCACCCTTCAATATATCAAAAGACCATATTGTGAAAATCTTTCTTTCCTGAGAATTATGAATGTGAGGTGCTATAGTGAGGAAATCCTAAGGGGTAAGTTTATGTTTATAACCTTGTACAAGAAATCCCTTTAGAGAGCCTCATTAACTACTCAGCAAAATTGAAAGACTCAGCATATCAAGCCTATGTTTGCTAAACAAATTTTGTGCCGAATATACTGTTGAAATATTACTATGTGTCTGGCCGCTTTTGGATTCTTGATTTGTACTCCAGAGAATAAGTATAAAACAATCATTTTTCCCTGTCTATCTTATCTCCCAGACTTAGAAAAACTGCTTTCCACCTTGGGAGTTAAGGGATATAGGGAAATTTCATGGAGTTGTTTTTGATCTTTCAGTCTGACTTGCCCTTAAATAACTGATGTGTGTGTGTGTGTGTGTGTGTGTACCATATGGAGACGTTTCAAATACTGGGATTTTTCTAAGTTCTAGAAAACTTTAGTAAAAAGTGTTCTGTGACGTTTATAACTGCATAGACAGAGAATGTTTAGAACAACAAAAGGTCTTTAGGTATAATAAATAGAAAATAGCACAGCACATTTTGTAAGATTACAGTTAGGCACTTAAGTAATGTTCTTATTATAAAAAATGTACTGTTCAGGATCTTAAAATCTGGCTTATCTTGAAATTTCATATTATTGTATTAAAATGTAAATATTCAAATTTTCAGCTATTGCTTTGATTTGTAAGAAGTTCAAATGTGTCATCTAATAAGTACATTTCTGATTCATTTGAATGTTTCTTGTAAAAAGTAAAGAAGAAAAAAGGTAACAAGAAGTGGGAAGATTATGCTGGTACAATAAACAAGTTTCATGTAATGATCTCAAGCTGAGTGTATCTGGGAGACTTGTCACTGGGCTCCTTAGATTTCTAGCAACTACATAAGCAGGAACTCAACCTCCCCATAATGTACAGGCTTGACTTCCTCTGTTTTATAATAAAAAGAAATGTGTCTCTGACTTTGTAAATCAAGTCCTGTGCCTTTGTTAAACTGATAAGCATTTTTCAATCTTCTGTACAGGGCTTATTTGCTTCGTGATGGCTATGTTATATAAAGAGCAAAAATGAGATTGGAAATACAACTTTGGCCAAATGATATTTTCACATAATTTAGGATATTGTAAAAAGGAAAGAAAAATCAGACAATAACTATGATGCTTTTATATTTAAATGCATTGCACCAAGTAGGAAGTATGTGACATAAATTGTTAGCAGCAAATATTTGCATGTATTTGAGGAATGCTTTGGGTAAAAAATACAATAATAATAATAATAATTCTAAAAAGGTGTTCATCCTTACAAGGTTTATTTTTTCTCCACATGGACTTTTTATAATAGAAAACAGTTCTTTATTCTGTTTCAAGTCTTTCGTAATAAACCTTGAATAAAGAAAATATATAGGGTATTTATAGAAGGCCATGATTTTCCTATTAGGTCAAATCAGAGACAATCTAATTTGTTTAATAATTTTTGTCACTAATATTAATAAGGCTGCATAATGTGAGTTGGTCATCACAGATTGCATGTTCATCTATTTAATGACTGTTTATTGAACATTTGTTATATGTGAGGTACTTTTCTGGGAGCTGGGAATTAAGCCTTCAATGCAATGGTCAATGTCCCTGCTCTCATTTCTAATGAGACCATAAGAATGACAGAATTTGTCATGTATTCTACCCTTTTTAGTCATATGGACCCCAGTTACAATGATGGAAAATCTTATAAACATTGGTGCTAATTAGAAATACTGAAGTAAAATATGCTATTTTAAGAATCTGTTTTAAGTCCTAATAATATTCTAACACCAGCATTAACAGTATACTGTAGTTTGTTATGTATCTGACTCTTGATTTCAGCTCAAGTCAGGATCTCAGGGTCATGAGATGAATCCCTGCAGTGGGCTCCTCTCTGGGCATGGAGTCTTCTTGAGATTCTCTCTCTCCTTTTCCTTCTGTCCCTACCCCCACTTTAAAAAACAAAACAAAGCAAAACAGTATATTATAAATATTTACTTCTTGACCATAAATTTTGTATTTAATAATCCTATTTTAACATTACTATAGTTTCCTTATGAATGAATGCGCTGAAGCCTTTTAGTAAAGCCACCATAATTTTCATAAGGATTCTCAAAGTGCTTCTCTTCTTATACATATATATTATATTCAATATACTCCTATATAATATGAATTGAGCACTAATCTGCTTGATGATTGGACATAAAAATTTAGAAACCCTATAAAATTCTAACACCTAAAATTTCCAAGAACAGATGAAAAGCCTAGATAACTCAAAGTATGATTTCATAAATGAAATTGCTCAAGTTTTTCCCAATCTGTTTTATGTAGCATTGATTTGTAAATAACCTTAGAGAAGTGAGAGCTTAGATACTTGAGGGGAGTTACATGTTTTGCCATTCATAGCGTTAAGCAACTATCAACTTTAGAAATTAGTACAAACTCAAATAAGCTGAGCATGATCCAGATGGGGAGGGAAGGGAGAGAATTCAAGGTGTCAATAGAGTTCTTTTTAAGTAAAAGCTGTGGTGTAAGTAATCTCTTGTTTAAGCACCATATGAAAGATTACCCCACGTCACCCATATGGCACATGGGAAGGAGGAAATCTGCTTTACTTTAGAAACCAATACCAAGGTGGGGAGAGAAACTATAACCTCCACCTGCTGGGAAGACTAGAATAATTCTTACAATACACATAAAAAAATAAAACTAAAGAACAAATCATTAATAGGTTATCTCAGTAAGGCATGCCACTTCTTTTTCTCCCGTAATCTTAATGGTGAATGTCCTGCAATAAAATATTTTATTGCATGTGTTGAGTGTTCTTGCCTCCATTGGGATGATCTCCCACTAGTGGCTAGTCCTAGCGGATTGATCCTGCATACTACTTGAAAAGACTTAGTTGCCTGGCCTCCTAAAAGTAAAGCAGAATTCTCCAAGTTTTAAGATAGAGGGTTTGGGGCGCCTGGGTGGCTCAGTGGGTTAAAGCCTCTGTCTTCGGCTCAGGTCATGGTTTCAGGGCCCTGGGATCGAGCCCCACATCGGGCTCTCTGCTTACTCTCTGCCTGCCTCTCTGCCTACTTGTGATCTCTGTCAAATGAATAAATAAAATCTTAAAAAGAAAAAAAAAGATAGAGGGTTTGGCCTGGTCAGAAGTAGGGAGAGGGAAAGAAGTTTAGGACATTGGACTACAAGTCTATCTGCCTGTGGCCAAGTAAACCATGTATCTCCATCTCTATCTCCTTCTCATTGTCTAGAATAGATTTCTCTGCCTGGGTCATTTATTTTCCTTTTGAGGTTTTTTTTGGTAAAATTTTACCTATATGAAATGTCTCAGTTGGGAGTGAGTTGGTTGTCCCCACAGAGGGTCCAAATCATGATATATTTCACCTTTTTTTTAACTCCCCAGGGACAAAATTTACCTCTTTCTCTTGATTAGGAAAGTAGGTCTAGGAATGCCTGTGTCGCTCAATTGGTTGTCATGATCTGATCTTGGGATAGAGTGCTCCTTGCTCGGTGGGGAGCCTGCTTCTCCTTCTGTCTGCCACTCTCCATTTTTGTGCTTTCTCTCTCTCTGACAAATAAATAAACAAAATCTTCAGAAAAAAAAAAAAAAAGAAAGAAAGTAGGTCTATGGATACAGATATGTAAAGAATATACAAAGGATATTTAAAGTACTGGGTGTATGCTTTGTAGAACCCAATATGGTCACTTTACGTGACTTTAAAACAGAAGGACAAAATGCAGTCTTCCTGGAAGAGCACAAAAGGAAGATCTAATAGATGCATTTGTTGTTCTAGTGTCAAAAACCTTCCCCATGCCCTTTGTCATTACGAATTATTTACATTTTGAAAAAGGAACTAAACAATTATAATCATGTTGAACATTCTACAATGTATGTTGTCTAACTCTAAAGTTTAATACTTAGACTCTGTGCTCCCATATGAAGGAGTTTGTTTTTTGTAAAGCCACCTT
Organism: Mustela lutreola; assembly: GCF_030435805.1. Lineage (NCBI taxonomy): Eukaryota > Metazoa > Chordata > Mammalia > Carnivora > Mustelidae > Mustela > Mustela lutreola. The sequence goes on along the minus strand of NC_081293.1, from coordinate 138,595,935 downwards.
TTGGAATAATAGAGTGGGATTTAGAAAGTGTAGTTATGTGTACTAAAGATAAAAATGTTCAGAGATTACATCTGTTAGAAGTGAGTTTAAAAAAATTATACAGTGATTTTTTTAAGAGATAAAGTATAACTATAAAAGAAAATCAACTAAAAATGCTAAAATCAGTAACATCTCAAGATTCCTCAAATTAGATAAATAAATTATAGTAAGACACTATACATTAAGATTTTATAAATAATATTCAATTGAAAATAAAATTAAATAGCTATTTGTTTAAGGAAGAAAATATGGATGATGTAAGAGGTAAAAATACATGGAAAATATTTCAGTATTGTGAAAACTAAAAATCCTGGTTTTTTAGAGTAAGATGATTAATGAACATGTCCTCAAAAGATGTTAGATTAGGGGTGCCTGGGTGGCTCAGTGGATTAAGCCGCTGCCTTCGGCTCAGGTCATGATCTCAGGGTCCTGGGATCGAGTCCCACATCGGGCTCTCTGCTCAGCAGGGAGCCTGCTTCCTCCTCTCTCTCTGCCTGCCTCTCTGCCTACTTGTGATCTCTGTCTGTCAAATAAATAAATAAAATCTTAAAAAAAAAAAGATGTTAGATTAGCCACAATAAGGCATTCTAAAAATTATTTCCTTTTCGTGAGGATTATTTGGTATTTAACTACCCATCAATTTAAAAAGACTATCATAAGCAAGGTTAGGAACATGATATTGTGCTTAAAGAAACTGTAATCAGGAAATTGGATCATTACATACATAGTGTAATTGTGATATTATCCCTTTCAATTAAGATTTAAGTGTCTGGGTGGCTCAGTGGGTTAAGCCTCTGTCTTCGGCTCAGGTCATGATCTCAGGGTCTTGGGATCGAGCCCTGCATCAGGCTCTCTGCTCAGCAGGGAGCCTGCTTCTCTCCCATCTCTGCCTATTTCTCTTGTCTACTTGTGATCTCTGTCAAGTAAATAAATAAAATGTTAAAAAAAAGAGATTTAAGTACCAAGGTTAACGGGTACTAAAATTCCACACCTTGTTCTCACATACAGGAGACCAAATTTTCTTAACAGTATAGTGAATACAAAGAGGAACAGAAGAAGCATCAGCAGTGTAATAACATACACAGGGTTAAACAGTTCTTTTTCAAAGAAATGTAGAACTAAAATATTCCTAAAGGTCACATGCCATCTCTTCAGCCCATTTAAGGCTTCTGAAATGCCACTCTGAAGTAAAATAACTACCTCTCCAGAAGAGTCATTCCATTAGAGAGCCAACTAACATCAGTACAGAGATAAATGGGAGAACAGAAAATTGATTTTACACTTGTGCTGTAAGTGTGGTCAAATGTTATAGGCCAGCACATCAAATAGGATTTCAAAGAACTGCTGTGCCTGGAAAACAACAACATAAGAGGATGTGGTTAAATACAGCTTAATAATGGGTCTGATGTGCTCAGTGTATATTAAAATATTTATTTACTCTTTCTATTTGAAATATGACACATTCATATATCACTTTTCTTTTTGTTAATAAATTTATTATTTCAATGTTCCTGTAACTAATACCTTTCCTCTCAACTCATGTTATCACATATACCTAGAGGCATGCAAGCATGTAGCAGCGATGATTTATACTTTGTTTGATTTAAAACTTATAGATTGTGCCTAATAAAGGTATTTTAATTAAAATTTTTTTATATGATACCAGGTCCATCTACAAATATTATCCAGATAAAAATATTAAAAAAAACTATTTATCAAAGCTATTGAAGTTAATTAGATCCACTGGAAGCACAAAATGGATGTTACCTTTCAACGTTCTGTGATTCCTTTGGCTTCTCTGAGATGTTTAAGTTGCTATAATACTCAGTTGGGACCCACCATTTCTTTTCAGGTGTTTTTGACCTCACTGTGGTTGAATAGCTTTAGGTATGATGAATGTGATACAGTGTATTCCTTCCTCACTGTACTAAAGAGTCTCTGGGGGTAAGTAGAAAGCTGGGCAATGACATTTTTAAAAGTCTTGGTGTGCTCTTGGCAGCTTAACAAGAAAGTCATGACTAATATTTTTTTCCTCTTATAGACATTTAGGGCTGTTCAAGACCACAATAGCCTCTCTCCACATATTGCTAAGCAAATGATCAGTTCCAAGATAGAGTGAAGAGTGAATGAACTTCCACCAAATTAAGGAAAGGTGATTTGGGAAATGTAGTTCCTTTTTTTTTTTTTTTTTTTTGTATCTTACATATTAAATCACTGCATTCATTTCCAGGAATTTTGATGCATAAGAAGCACTTATTTCCTTTTAAAAAAAATGTTTTTATTAACATATAATGTATTATTAGCCCCAGGGATACAGGTCTGTGAATCGCCAGGTTTACACACTTCACAGCACTCACCATAGCACATACCTTCCCCAATGTCCATAACCCAACCACCCTCTCCCTACTCCCCCCACCCCTGCCCCCTGCGACTTCAGTTTGTTTTGTGAGATTGAGTGTCTTATGGTTTGTCCCTCTTTCAATCCCATCTTGTTTTATTTTTTTCCTTCCCTACCCCCTAATTCCCAACTTTGCCTCTCAACTTCCTCATATCAGGAAGATTATATGATAATTGTCTTTCTCTGACTGACTTAGGGAAATTTAGTTCTTTCTTAAAGCTGATTCTAACAGAGTAGGCTTTGAAATCTACTCTGTCTTTTCTCCATGCTTTCCTTCATACCTTATTCTCTTTGTGTCTACAGACTTTGTAATCTCTATCACTGCTCACTACCCCAGTTTATTTCCTTTTGTTCTTCATTGGGAAAGAAGAGAGGTTTTGAGCCATGCATATTATCCATACTTTATCCTAGGGTATGTGCTGCTTCATGGAATTGGAGTTATTCTCAAGGAAAAAAAAAAAATCACTTTGTCCCAACTCCAAGTGTAATTTTGGGAGGGATAGAGTTAGATTTATATTCTGAACATTCTCTTTCTGGAAATGTCACTTTATTTTTATTGTTTTTGTTTTTGTTTTTTTTTAAATTGAGGGATAGTTGACATATAATGTTACATTAGTTTTAGGTATATAAGATAATGATTCAATATTTAGATAAATCGTGACATGATCACCACAAAAATCTAACATCCTTCTCTGTACATAGTTAAATTTGTGTGTGTGTGTGTGTGTGTGTGTGTGTGTGTGTAATGAGGATTTTTATGATCTATTTTCTTTGAAATCCCATTTTAAATCACCATTTCCATCTTGCTTCTTGAAATCAAGATGGAGTCCAATAATTTAAAGCACAACTTTCTTGGCTGCTTAGGAATAATGATGTAAACAGTTAATATAAAAAAAGAATGGCTCTGAATGTAGATGCATTTGATAGTGATTGTAGGATCGTGGAACTTAGGAAATACTTAAAGTCTTTCCTTTTTTAATACTTGGGCTCCTGGTTAGATTAGGCACTTGAGGAATCAGGGGCTCTCAAGTTACATAAAGATGACTGAATTTTGGGTAGAGGGGAAGGCTGGTTGGCTCAGTCAGTTGAGCTCCTGACTCTTGGTTTCAGCTCAGGTCATGAGCCCCACTGGGCTGTGCTCTCAGCATAGAGTCTGCTTGTCCTTCTCCTTCCCACTCTGCTCCTCCCTTGCTCCTGGTCTCTCTCTCTTTCAAATAATAATTAAAAAAAAAAAAAAAAAAAGATGGCTGATTCCTTGCTAAACCTGGTCTGTTTCTGTTAGTATTTCTATAATGTTATCTTCCTCTCTTTGAGGCTTTAACCTTCTTGGCATATAGTTTTTAAATTAGGTCTCTGTAATTTTTGATGTCCATTTTCTTTGAGGAAGGAATAAATGCCATTTTCCAATAAAGAAATATCTAGATAGTAAACTGTATTTTTGTCATGTAAGCATGTGTTGGGCCCTGTAGGCTATGTTTGAATCTGAAGGAATATGAACAGTAATAATTTACTTCTGTTTTATTTACTTGAACTCATGAATCTGACCTTCTATATTTGGGGACAGAGTGAAAGTTCTTTTTGTCTTTTCTTTCTTTTTTCTTTTCTCTTAAATCCATGCCTCCCCTTTTTTTTTTTCTATTAAGCTTTGTTCATTTCATTATAGTTACATTTAAGAGTCTGTAGTAGAATCTTATAACTGAATCATCAAACGTTAGGGAAGATGAAGTCAAGCTCACAGTTGGTAGGGGCCTGACCAAGGTTAGACAGCTGGTGGGTGTCAGAGTGTTAGAAAAACAGGAAGAGTGTTTTTCTGAGTCCCAGTGGAGGGCTCTCTCCACTGCATACCATTACTTTTAAGAAATTACAGTCCTTTCACTTTTCTAGTGTACTCTTCCTGGGGACATATTATGGTGTTTTCACTGCTGTCTTTACCTATATGTTGTTTCCAAGAAGACAGTGATGACTAGTCATTCATTGTTCTTCCCATAGCATGTTATAATTGATGCAGTACTTTTGTATTTAGTATATCACAAGAGAGGAAGCAGTTAAGTAGGGTGATTTCTTTTTAAAAGGTATACAGGGTGCCTGGGTGGCTCAGTGGGTTAAGCCACTGCCTTTGGCTCAGCTCATGATCTCAGAGACCTGGGATTAAGTCCTGCATCAGGTTCTCTGCTCAGCAGGGAGCCTGCTTCCCTCTCTCTCTCTCTGCCTTTCTCTCTGCCTGCTTGTGATCTCTGCTTGTCAAATAAATAAATAAAATCTAAAAAAAAAGTATACGGTACAATAACATTTTTTTTGGTAGTGAAAGCAACACATAACCACGCACTTATGAATCATCTATTAATTTCAAGGCATTTAATTCCATTCTGTAAGCACAAACATGAGAAGTAGTCTTTACCTCTGTATTAAGTAGGGTTCTCCAGAGAAAAAGAACCAATAAAATCAATCAATAGAGATTTATTTTTTATCTATGTTTCTCAGAATCCACAGTCTCTCATGGCTTGTCTCCCCCTCTGATTTTTCCCAACTCACTTCTCTCCATCTCCCAATGTCCTTTCTGTTATTCCTTATGCTCCACAAATAAGTGAAACCATATGATAATTGACTCTCTCTGCTTGACTTATTTCACTCAGCATAATCTCCAGTCCTGTCCATGTTGATACAAAAGTTGGGTATTCATCCTTTCTGATGGAGGCATAATACTCCATTATATATATGGATCATATCTTCTTTATCCATTCATCTGTTGAAGGGCATCATGGTTCTTTCCACAGTTTGGCAACCGTGGCCATTGTTGCTATGAACACTGGAATACAGATGGCCCTTCTTTTCACTACATCTGTATCTTTGGGGTAAATACCCAGTAGTGCAATTGCAGGGTCATAGGATAGCTCTATTTTTAATTTCTTGAGGAATCTCCACACTGTTTTCCAAAGTGGTTGCACCAACTTGCATTCCCACCAACAGTGTAAGAGGGTTCCCCTTTCTCCACATCCTCTCCAAGATCCTCTAAACACTTGTTGTTTACTGTCTTGTTGATTTTGGTCATTCTAACTGGTGTAAAGTGGTATTTCAATGTGTTTTAATTTGAATCTCCCTGAGGGCTAATGATGATGAATATTTTTCATGTGTCTGTTAGCCATTTGTATGTCTTTTTTGAAGAAGTGTCTGCTCATGTCTTCTGCCCATTTATTGGCATGAGTATCTGTTTTGTGTGTGTTGAGTTTGAGGAGTTCTTTATAGATCTTGGATATCAGCCCTTTGTCTGTAGTGTCATTTGTAAATATCTTCTCCTATTCCGTGGGTTGCCTCTTTGTTTTGTTGACTGTTTCCTTTGCTGTGAAGAAGCTTTTGATCTTGACAAAGTTCCAAAAGTTCATTTTCACTTTTGTTTTCTTTGCTTTTGGAAACATATCTTTTTTTTTTTTTTTAAAGGTTTCATTTATTTATTTCACAGAGAGAGATCACAATTAGGCAGAGCAGCAGGCAGAGAGTGGGGCGGGAAGTAGGCTCCTTGCTGAGCAGAGAGCCCAATGTGGGGCTCAATCCTGGGACCCTGAAATCATGACCTGAGCCAAAGGCAGTGGTTTAACCCACTGAGCCACCCAGGTGCCCTGGAGACCTATCTTGAAAGAAGTTGCTGTAGCTGATGTCGAAGAGGTTACTGCCTATGTTCTCCTTTAGGATTTTGACAGATTCCTGCCTCACATTGAAGTCTTTATCCATTTTGAGTTTATCATTGTGTCTGGTTTAGAGAATGGTCGAGTTTCATTCTTCTACACATAGCTGTCCAATTTTCCCAGCAACTTTTATCGAAGAGACTTTTTTCCCACTGTATATTTTTTCCTGCTTTGTTGAAGATTATTTGACCATAGAGTTGAAGGTCCATATCTGAGCTCTCTACTCTGTTCCACTCATCTATGTGTTTGTTTTTGTGCCAGTACCATGATGTCTTTGTGATCTCAGCTTTGTAATAAAGCTGGAAATCAGGCAACGTGATGCCCCTAGTTTTCTTTTTCAACATTTCCTTAGAAATTCGGGGTCTCTTCTGGTTTCATATAAATTTTAGGATTGTTTGTTCCAGCTCTTTGAAAAATGCTGGTGGAATTTTGATTGGGATGGCATTGAAAGTATAGATTTCTCTGGGCAGTATAGACATTTTAACAATGTATATATCCTTTTACTTGGGGTCTACAAAAAGTCCAAGAGTTTTTGTACAAAAACTATTTGTACAAAATTTGTGTTTGTACAAAGACTACAAATTTGGGACTATTACCAACCTTAAAATCAGAAAATTGAAGTATAGATAAACATTTGAAAAGTAGTTACTTGCCTGATTAGCATATAGTATTTTTTCCAGTCTAGCTACTTTAAATTACTATATTTGTAACTGCAACATGTTCCAAATCCTGAGTAAGTGGGAACCACAACATACATTTAGATGTTCAGGCCTTGATTATATTACAGACCATTTATTTTATCAGAAAGGAAAACCAGTGGTCCATAAGCAAGCTGTGGTCTAGAGTCACATTTTATTTTGGTTTATACAATGTTGATTCTCAGAAATTAGCCCAGATACATAAAATTTGAAGATCATACAGAAATCTTTAAAGTTTTTGTTTTAATCATGACAAGTACATTTCTTAATCTCCATCACTGATTTCACCTATCCCTTCACCACTCTCCCCTCTGGTAATCAACAGTTTGTTCCCTGTAGTTAAGAGTCTGTTTCTTGGTTTCTCTCTCTCTTGCTCTCTTTTTCTCTTTACTCATTTGTTTTGTTTCTTAAATTCCACATATACATGAAGTCATATGGCATTTGTCTTTCTCTGACAGACATATTCCACTTAGCAAAATACTCTCCAGCTCCATCTATGTTATTCTAAATGGCAAGATTTCATTCTTTTTATGGCTGAGTAATATTCTACTGTATATGTATACCCCATCTTCCTTAGGCAATGGACTCTTGCATTGCTTCCATATCTTGGCTATTGTACATAATGCTACAACACACATAGAGGTACATATATCCCTTTGAATTAATGGTTTGTAATCTTTGGGTAAATACCCAGTAGTGTGATTATTAGATTGTAGGGTAGTTCTATCATTTTTAAAACTTTTTATTAACATATAATGTATTATTAGCCCCAGGGGTACAGATCTGTGAATCACCAGGTTTACACACTTCACAGCAAGGGTAGTTCTTTTTTAACTTTTTGAGAAACCTCCAAACTGTTCTCCACAGTGGTTGTACCAGTTTGCATGCCCACTAACAATGCACAAGTGTTCCTTTTTCTCTACATTCTCGGCAACACCTATTAGTTCTTGTGCTGTTGATTTTAGCCATTCTGGCAGGAGTGAAGTGACATCTCATTATAGTTTTTTTTTTTTAAGATTTTATTTATTCATCCGACAGAGAGACATCACAAGTAGACAGAGAGGCAGTCAGAGAGAGAGAGAGAGAGAGAGAGAGAGAGGGAAGCAGATTCCCCGCTGAGCAGAGAGCTCGATCCCAGGACCCCAAGATCATGACCTGAGCCGAAGGCAGTGGCTTAACCCACTGAGCCACCCAGGTGCCCTCATTTATAGTTTTTATTTGCATTTTCATGATGATCAGTGATGATGAACATCTTTTCATGTATCTGTTGGCCATCTATATGTCTTCTTTGAAGAAATGTCTGTTCATGTCTTCTGCACATTTTTAAATGGGTTATTTGTTTTTTTTTTTTTTTTTTTTGGTTGTTGAATTATTTAAATTCTTTATATATTTTGGATACTAACCCTTTATCATATATGTCATTTGAAAATATCTTTTCCCATATACTAGATTGACTTTTAGTTTTGTTGATTGTTTCCATCACTGTGCAGAAGCTGTTTAACTTGATGAAAGTAGTTTATTTTTGCTTTTGTTTCCCTTGCCTTAGGAAACATATCTAGAAAAAAGTTGCTGTGGCTGATGTCAGAAAATTACTGCCTGTGTTCTCCTGTAGGATTTTGATGGTTTCATGTCTCACATTTAGGTCTTTAACCTATTTTGAATTTATTTTTCTGTACAGTGTAAGAAAGTGGCCCAGTCTCGTCATTGTTTTGCATGTTGCTGTGCAGTTTTCCCAACACCATTTGTCTGGACAGTAGCCAGACAAATCATTTTCCATCAGATATTCTTTCCTGCTTTGTCTAAGATTAATTCACCACATAGTTGCAAGTTCATTTCTGGGTTTTCTATCTGTTCCATTGATCTATGTGTCTATTTTGGTGCCAGTATCATACTGCTTATAATATACCTTGAAGTTTGGAATTTTAATGCCTCTATCTTTGTCTTTTTCTTCTTCAAGACTGTTTTTGCTATTCAGGGTCTTTTGTGGCTCCATACAAATTTTAGAGTTGTTTTTTTTAATTCTATGAAAAATACTATTGATATTTTGATAGTGATTACATTAAGTGTGTAGATTGCTTTGGGTAGTATAGACATTTTAACAATATTTTTTTTCTTCTAATCCATGAGCATGGAATGTCTTTCCATTTCTTTGTGTCATATTCAATGTTTTCATCTGTTTTACAGTTTTCAGAGTACAGGCCTTTCGTCTCTTTGATTAGGTTTATTCTTAAATATCTTACTATTTTTGGTGCAATTATAAGTGGAATTATTTCCTTAATTTCTTCCTCTGATGCTTCAATATTGATGTATCATGCAAAAATCTTTATATGCAAGTTCTCTTGCACAGTTAGAACGTCTGAAAACACAGGTCTTCCTTCCTGGTTGACAATAAGTACTTGGAGTTAAGATTGCAGCTACAGTCCATTTGCCAGTTTCTCTTCAGTAGTAGCTTCTTTTATTTGACTTCCTGAAGGATTTCAAATTCATAGCTTCAGAAAAAGGTACTTGAAAAATTAACAAATAATTTCAGGTATTAGTCCACCTAGTAGATACCACCACTGTACATAATATGCCTATAGCTCCATTTTAAAATTATCAAATTTAGGTGATATTGAGTTCTGATTGTAAGAGAAGAACTAAGTTTGCTTATACCACTTCCATCTACGTTCATCCCACTTAAAAATGTGTAATGCACTGGATGATGGTAGAGATGGGGCCACGTTTACTTAACCCTGGCCTGCTCAGGCTTGCAGCTGATGAATTCTCAGCTGCTGGATTATCTCCTTTAGTCTCTTTGCCACCTTGTGGTTTAAGGTTTTCTGGGTGTCTGTGTTGGTTATTGTTGTAGCACTACTGACGCTGAGGTGGCTGCTGACCTTGGGTCTCATCTCCTTGATTTTCTTCATCTTCTTCATTGCCATTCTCTCTAGGCTGTCTTTAGCAAGAAGGTCCTAGCAGAATCATGGTCTATAACCCTGATACATATTATGTCTTACTGGTCTACCTGTTCTCCTCCACCCTGGTTGTCTGCACCTTCCATCTCTTCTCTCTGCATAGGAGGGTCAGAATACAGGAGGTGAACACCCATAGGGTCTCCACATGTAGTTAAGGTGGGAACTGCTGCCTGTGGTAGGGCATGCACTATGGGGCTTGGACTTTGGGAACACTTTCTGATCCTCTTTCTTTTCCTCACTCTCACTATTCTGGTAATTCTGCTGATAATTGACTGGATGACCACTGTCCAGGCAGTGGACAGTATGGATAGTGTCTATAATGGTTTCCCCATGCTTTCTCTCTAAGATAACTATTACACAGATAAGATAATAAAAATTAAACCTCAACATCTGCTAAGTTTTCATTTGTCCATATTGAATGCCCATTGTGAAACAACTAGGAATAGAGAGGAACTTCTTCCATCTGATATACAGTATCAATGAAAAACTTATAGACTATATCATTGATACTTAATAAAGGTCTGAATACTTTCTCCTTAGTATCTGGAACAAGGCAAAAATATTAACTCATACCACTTCTATATAATATTGTATTATATTTCTTATTATGTGCACTGAGGCAAGAAAAAGAAATAAATGACATTCAGATTAGAAAGGAAGACTTAAAATATATTCCCAGATGTCATGATTGTCTATGTAGAAAAAAATAAATATACAAAAAAGCTCCTAGAGTTAAAGAAAAGTTTACCAAGGTTGTAGGATTCTATATTAATATACAAAAATAAATTACATACCTATACAGTACCAATGAACAATTAGAAACCAAAATTTTTAAAATACCATTTCTATAGCAAAAAATTTTATAAAATATTTAGAATATAGTTTATCAAGAATTCCCCACATAGTAAACTAAAAACATTGCAGCATGACACTAAAGAGAACCTTAATAATATAAGAAATATCATATGTTTTTTGATAGAATTTAAAAAGCTGATTCTAAAGTCTATATGGAAATACAAAGGTCCTGAAATAACTAACACCATTCTACAAAAACAAACAAATAAACAAATAAATTAAAAGAACAAAATTGGAGGAATTATTCTGTCTGATTTCAAGACTTGCAAAGCTACAGTAATCGAGACAGTTTGCTTTTGGTGTAAAGAGAGATATATAGATAATGATAAATAGCCTTTACAAATAAACTGATAAGTAAATGACAAATTGAATTTTTTACATTTATTTTTTATTTATTTTCAGCATAACAGTATTCATTATTTTTGCACCACACCCAGTGCTCCATGCAATTCGTGCCCTCTATAATACCCACCACCTGGTACCTCAACCTCCCACCCCCCACACCATTTAAAACCCCTCAGATTATTTTTTAGAGTCCATAGTCTCTCATGGTTCACCTCCCCTTCCAACTTCCCCCAACTCCCTTCTCCTCTCTAACTCCCCATGTCCTCCATGCTATTTGTTATGCTCCACAAATAAGTGAAACCATATGATAATTGACTCTCTTTGCTTGACTTATTTCACTCAGCATAATCTCTTTCAGTCCCGTCCATGTTGCTACAAAAGTTGGGTATTAATCCTTTCTGATGGAGGCATAATACTCCATAGTGTATATGGACCACATCTTCCTTATGCATTCATCTGTTGAAGGGCATCTTGGTTCTTTCCACAGTTTGGCAACCGTGGCCATTGCTGCTATAAACATTGGTGTACAGATGGCCCTTCTTTTCATGACATCTGTATCTTTGGGGTAAATACCCAGTAGTGCATGGCAGGGTCATAGGGAAGTTCTATTTTTAATTTCTTGAGGAATCTCCACACTGTTCTCCAAAGAGGCTGCACCAACTTGCATTCCCACCAACAGTGTAAGAGGGTTCCCCTTTCTCCACATCCCCTCCAACACATGTTGTTTCCTGTCTTGCTAATTTTGGCCATTCTAACTGGTGTAAGGTCATATCTCAATGTGGTTTTAATTTGAATCTCCCTGATGGCTAGTGATGATGAACATGTTTTCATTTCTCTGAGAGTCATTTGTATGTCTTCATTGGAGAAGTGTCTGTTCATATCTTCTGCCCATTTTTTGATATGATTATCTATTTTGTGTGTGTTGAGTTTGAGGAGTTCTTTATAGATCCTGGATGCCAACCTTTTGTCTGTACTGTCATTTGCAAATATCTTCTCCCATTCCGTGGGTTGCCTCTTTGTTTTGTTGACTGGTTTCCTTTGCTGTGCAGAAGCTTTTGATTCTGATGAAGTCCCAGAAGTTTATTTTGGCTTTTGTTTCCTTTGCTTTTGGAGACATATCTTGAAAGAAGTTGCTGTGGCTGATATCGAAGAGATTACTGCTTGTGTTCTCCTCTAGGATTCTGATGGATTCCTGTCTCACGTTGAGGTCTTTCAAAGAAGATGTAACACCTATTCTCCTGAAGCTGTTTCAAAAAATTGAAGCAGAAGGAAAACTTCCAGACTCTTTCTATGAAGCCAGCATTACCCTGATCCCCAAACCAGGCAAAGACCCTACCAAAAAGGAGAATTTCAGACAAATATCACTGATGAATATGGATGCTAAGATTCTCAACAAGATCCTAGCAAACAGGATCCAAGAGCACATTAAAAAAATTATCCACCATGACCAGGTGGGATTCATCCCTGGGCTACAAGGATGGTTCAATATTCACAAACCAATCAATGTGATAGACCAAATTAATAAGAGAGGAGAGAAAAACCACATGGTCCTCTCAATTGATGCAGAAAAAGCATTTGACAAAATCCAGCATCTGTTCCTGATTAAAACGCTTCATAGTATAGGGATAGAAGGAATATTCCTGAACTTCATAAAATCTATCTATGAAAAACCCACAGCAAATATCATCCTCAATGGGAAAAAGCTTGCAGCCTTCCTGTTGAGATCAGGAACATGAAAAGGATGCCCACTCTCACCACTCTTGTTCAACATAGTATTAGAAGTCCTAGCAACAGCAATCAGACAACAAAGAGAAATAAAAGGTATCCAAATTGGCAATGAAGAAGTCAAACTCTCTCTCTTCGCAAATGACATGATTCTTTATATGGAAAACCTAAAAGACTCCACCCCCAAACTACTAGAACTCATACAGCAATTCAGTAACGTGGCAGGATACAAAGTCAATGTACAGAAATTAGTGGTTTTGTTATACACTAACAATGAAAATACAGAAAAGGAAATTAGAGAATCGATTCCATTTACTATAGCACCAAGAACCATAAGATACCTGGGAATAAACCTAACCAAAGAGGTAAAGGATCTGTACTTGAGGAACTACAGAACACTCATGAAAGAAATTGAAGATGACACAAAAAGATGGAAGACCATTCCATGCTCTTGGATCGGAAGAATAAACATTGTTAAAATGTCTGTACTGCCTAGAGCAATCTATACTTGTAATGCCATTCCAATCAAAACTCCACCGGTATTCTTCAAAGAGCTGGAGCAAATAATCCAAAAATTTGTATGGAATCAGAAGAGACCCCAAATTGCTAAGGAAATGTTGAAAAACAAAAGTAAAACTGGGGGCATCACGTTACCTGATTTCAAGCTTTACTACAAAGCTGTGATCACCAAGACAGCATGGTACTGGCATAAAATTAGACACATAGACCAGTGTAACAGAGTAGAGAGCCCACATATGGACCTTCAACTCTATGGCCAAATAATCTTTGACAAAACAGGAAAAAATATACAGTGGAAAAAAGACAGTCTCTTCAATAAATGGTGCTGGGAAAACTGGGCAGCTATATGTAGAAGAATGAAAATCGACCATTCTCTTTGGTATTCGTTTTGTTTTGAACCATAAGATACCTAGGAATAAACCTAACCAAAGAGACACAGAATCTATACTCAGAAAACTATAAAGTACTCATGAAAGAAATTGAGGAAGACACAAAGAAATGGAAAAATGTTCCATGCTCCTGGATTGGAAGAATAAATATTGTGAAAATGTCTATGCTACCTAAAGCAATCTACACATTTAATGCAATTCCTATCAAAGTACCATCCATCTTTTTCAAAGAAATGGAACAAATAATTCTAAAATTTATATGGAACCAGAAAAGACCTCGAATAGCCAAAGGGATATTGAAAAAGAAAGCCAACGTTGGTGGCATCACAATTCCGGACTTCAAGCTCTATTACAAAGCTGTCATCATCAAGACAGCATGGTACTGGCACAAAAACAGACACATAGATCAATGGAGCAGAATAGAGAGCCCAGAAATAGACCCTCAAATCTATGGTCAACTAATCTTCGACAAAGCAGGAAAGAATGTCCAATGGAAAAAAGACAGCCTTTTCAATAAATGGTGCTGGGAAAATTGGACAGCCACATGCAGAAAAATGAAATTGGACCATTTCCTTACACCACACACAAAAATAGACTCAAAATGGATGAAGGACCTCAATGTACGAAAGGAATCCATCAAAATCCTTGAGGAGAACACGGGCAGCAACCTCTTCGACCTCTGCCGCAGCAACATCTTCCTAGGAACAACGCAAAAGGCAAGGGAAGCAAGGGAAAAAATGAACTACTGGGATTTCATCAAGATCAAAAGCTTTTGCACAGCAAAGGAAACAGTTAACAAAATCAAAAGACAACTGACAGAATGGGAGAAGATATTTGCAAACGACATATCAGATAAAGGACTAGTGTCCAGAATCTATAAAGAACTTAGCAAACTCAACACCCAAAGAACAAATAATCCAATCAAGAAATGGGCAGAAGACATGAACAGACATTTCTGCAAAGAAGACATCCAGATGGCGAACAGACACATGAAAAAGTGCTCCATATCACTCGGCATCAGGGAAATACAAATCAAAACCACAATGAGATATCACCTCACACCAGTCAGAATGGCTAAAATCAACAAGTCAGGAAATGATTCTCTGAATCTATTAAAAACAAGAAATTGGACAGTCTACTTTTTTGTTTTTATCAGAATAATTCTTTTTTCCTCTAGTATCCTAATATAAATATATATTACCAGATTGTACCAAGAAGTGTTAGCTTTCTTACTAGAAAATCACATGGAGGGCCTCTTTTACTTCTGAAATATGCTACTTGTGCTTAGTATGCAAATTGATGCATTTTATTGCACTACTGAATTTCTGGGCATCTCCTATATCTGAGAACATTTAGGAGGTTGAAAGAAGAGCTCACAAAGTCACAAGAGATGCCACATACAAGGCAGCTCTTTAGGAAAGTGACCCTAACACCTTCTTTCCTTCTCAGTTTGGCAGCCGGAGGAAAGCATACTGCAGCTCTAACCACAGTTGCTTGAAAGATGACACTGTTGCACACTTGGGCAGAAATACCAATAAGCTAAGTGTGTGGATTATCTAGGATCTCAGCACAGACTGGCATCAAATCTGCTGAGAGGGCGTGCTCCATGCTTCCATGCCTGGTAGCAGGCTACTGGTCCAAAACTAGGTATTTGCCAGTTGAATGCAAGAAAACAGGCCACTGGGCTCAAGTTGTTGGTTCACCAGTGAGTTACTTCTCCAGTTCTCTACAAAACCAGCTGTGTAGCCTCATGATGGGAGAGCTAAGAACTAGCGTGACTAATAGATAACTTCCTGTATGCATTCAGCATATCCTCCCAAGAAATCTTCATTACCCAGAGTAAATTGTGAAAGTCTCCTCCTTAAAGCCCCAAGGAAGCTGACACATGGAGAGAATGATTAACAACAAAATGCAGCTAAACAAATAACAAAACCTGAAAGTCAAAGTGGTATTACTTGTAACTAGGTCATTTGACACAGCAAAACTCTTAAAAAGGTATTTAAATGTCAACCTTTTCAGGTAATATCTTCACATTTTTAGAACTTATATTTTTCTTAAATAGCATTTAAGTACCTAACAAAAAAAAAAAAAAAAGGAAAAGCAATTTTGGATTTTTCTCATGATTTAAAGACCTCTGATTCAACCTAGTTCAGTATATGAGAATATAATAGAAAATTTACACAAATTTATCAAATTTAGCTAACATCTCTAATTTATATAATCTCTATACAAATTTTATATAGTGTATTATCTTGGAAAATAATTACTCCAAAAATACTCCGATAAAACTAGATTAATTTCATTTCTTATTATATTTTAAGTCCATAGACAATGTTTCTCTAAGAAGCTTAGCTAATTAGGTGAAGTATTTCTTTCTTAGGGCTATAACCTTTCACAAAGCAAGAATTATTTGAGTTCTACATAATAGAATATGTCAAAATGAGTAATTCTAAAAAGAGATAGAATGATATAATCAGAGAATTATGAAAGTTATTACACTATGAGATAATAAAAAGGTCAGTTTTGTAGCATATATTCTGATCTAAAATTCAAGAATAGTATTATTGGGCTTATAAAGTAAGGATTGGCAGGGGCAATTTTTTTTTTTTTAAGAGAGAGCCTACCACCAGTTGTGGGGATGCTGGGCAGAGGGAGAAAGAGAGAGCATCTTCGAATCTTAGGCAGGCTCCACACCCAGCACAGAGCCCAGTGTGGTCCTCAGTCTTACAACCCTGAGATCATGACCTGAGCCAAAATCAAGAGTTGGACACTTAACCAACTGAACCACCCAGGTACCCCTGGTTAGTGCACATTTTATATGAAACTCATTGTATCCTAAATATTTAGCAATTATGATTGTTATAGACTGAATTATGTCCTTACAAAAATTCATATGTTGAAGTTCTAACACCTTATACTTCAGAATGTAATTGTATTTGAAAGAGAGGGTTTTTAAAGAAGTAATTAAGTTAAAACAGTGTCATTATGGATTCCAATATGAATGGTATCCTAATAAGAAGAAGAAATTTGGACACAAACACGGAAGATGATATAAAGACATATGAAGAAGGTAGCCAACTACAAGCCAAATAGAGAGGCCTGGAACATAAACTTTCTCTCATGGCCCTCAGGAGGACCAACACTGCCAATACCTTGAGCTTGGACGTCCATCTAGAACTGTGAAAAAATAAATGTCTGTTGTTTAATCTATCCAGTCTATGGTACTCTGTCATGGCAGCCCTAGCTAAGATAATGCTATAGCATTACCTATAGTATAAAACTTTGTGGAGAACTTTATACTAAAAAAGAGAAGTGTCCAGTTCAAATTGACTTTTATAAAAACTATGTTCTCAACCCTAATACTTAGAAGATATATGCAAACAGTATTAACAATAAGAAAAGAGTTAATTGTGATGTGAAGAATATTCTTAGTATGGTTAAGTTTATGACAATTAACTTTTTTTTAATTTTTAAAATTTAAAAAGTCCATACAAGGTTCTTCTCAGTACCTTTGAATTACAAGAGATTCTAGTCAGATAAACTCCTTTCTTCAATGTTGCTAACTCACAACACTGAAAAAAAAAAAATGGTTTTAAATGAGTAGTGTTGCCACTTAGTTTCAACTGGCATTTTAATATATGTAAGAGTCATTGATTAAACTTTGAAGGATTTTGTAGTATATTGTCTTTATATAGGTAAAGGAAATGAAATTAATCCACATGAAAAGGTGTACAGAAATAAACTCTTATGGTAAATAGATTTAAAATCTAATTTTTATATTAATGAGGTATTATAGAGCAGAGTTTGATAAACTATTCCTATAAAGGGCCAGATAGTGAGTACTTTATGTTTTGCAGACCCCATGGCCTCCATTGCAGGTAATAAACTATGAAACAGCTATTGATGTTATGTAAATTGTGGTATTGCTATGTGCCAGTAAAACTTTACAAAAATAGGTAGTAGCTGGATTTAACTTGCAGGATGTACTTTGCTAACTCTATAATAGAGGACAGAAGGTTTACAGAAAAAAAATAGACAAAAGAAAAACAGCTTTTACTAGGCTTGAATTTGATTTGGGGAAAGTTTCTTTCTTCCTTTTTGTTTTTAAGTTGAGATTTTTCTTTTCCATATAAAATGATCACAATTTCTCCCTCTAACCTCATTTAAAAATAGAACAATAAAGTAGATTTCATTGAAATCTCTCTTTGGTGAAGAAAATTTATAACACTATTTGTCTAAGACTCAGGAAAGTAGGAAACATCATTTTACAGTTTTTTAAAAATTTGTTTGCAATCTCTCAGGGCATTATTATTATTTTTTAATATGATTTTCCCTAACTAGATTATGTACTCAGAAAGAAAGTTATTTAACAAGACCAACTGCATGAGATGTCTGGGCAACACTTATTAGGCTTAGTTACTGGTTCCTCAGTCAGGGCTGTGTGTCTTTTATTTTTTTTTTTTTATTTTTTTTTTTAAAGATTTTATTTATTTATTTGACAGAGAGAAATCACAAGTAGGCAGAGAGGCAGGCAGAGAGAGAGAGAGGAGGAAGCAGGTTCCCTGCTGAGCAGAGAGCCCGATGCGGGACTCGATCCCAGGACCCTGAGATCATGACCTGAGCCGAAGGCAGCGGCTTAACCACTGAGCCACCCAGGCGCCCCTGTGTGTCTTTTATGATATACCCACGGTGCATTTCTAAAAGTCAAAAGTGAAAGCACAATTTTTTCCTAAAATGCCAATAGTTTTCATGTATAGAGTTTGGGGAGGTATAGTTTCACAGTTTTTATTAGCTGTCTCTATTATCTTTATTGATGGTGAGAGCAGAAAAATACCAAATCATAAATCTTGTGCAATCCTCTTGCCCTGATAGAATTCAAGAAAGTGGAATGTGGAGGAGTCACAAAGGCTACTTGCAGTACCTACCAGGAGTGTAGAAGGGAGATAGTTCATGTACCTAATGGGTCAGGAAGAAAGGGTTAAAAAAGAGAGAGATGAAGTAGCAGTGGGAACTTGGGAAAAGAGGTCTTTAGAAAGGATACGTAGGAAATCATCCTATATAATGTGATCCAATCCCCTTTCTGTGTCCCTAAGAAAAAAGAAATCTTGAAAACCTGGATGTTTGTAGAGGAGTTTGAATTCTCTTCTCATGTTTCAAAAGATAACTTTTGAATTTGTCATTAGCTTGAGGACAGTATAACTCAGTTCTGTTATCTTTGGATTTTTTTAGTGGTGGTGATTTCATTAATGCAAGTTTCTCTAAGTTCTGCTTCTCAAGGGTTTTAGAGAAGTGTCTGTGCAAATCACTTCTATATTGGGCGAAGTTACCAATGATCAAAGGTACTCTAAAAAGGATTACATTTCTTGTTTTTCCCTCTCACACAAAGTTGTTAGCTGTACTCCACATATGCTGAAGTAGAAAAGTACCTGGAAAAGATTTTGTGTGCCCTTTTTTATAATGCAAAAGTAAAATAGAAAAGCCTTTGTCCTAAGGGGGATAAAATGTAGGAGGACTTTTTCTTCTGCTTAACAAGACTAGCTCCTACTAAGGGGTTCCAGAGCTCTAATTCATAACAAAGTTGGAGGTCTCCTGGCAGTGAAGGTGGGATGATCCTTCAGCCAGTCCTCCCACTACTTATAGTTTTGGGGACTAGATGGCCCCAGCCAAGGCTCAGGGGCAAGGACAGCAACAAGATCTTTCATCTAAAATTAACAGTAGGATAGCCTTGACCAAAAGGGACAAAGGGGGCAGATACTGTAACCTGATCTCACCCTGCTCTTGTAGAATGTGGCAATGTTTTTAAGTGGAAAAGCTTGGTTTTCTGGGAGTTAGGATATCTAAAACTCAGGTTTACTGTGGAAAGCTCATTTGTTCTCAAGTTTCAGTGGCAGTCAGTGATGAAGATGAAGTCAGGGAACAAATTCACAGTTAAAATACAGAGATATCAGAAATGCAAATGCCTTTGGCGCCCAGGTGGCTAGTAGGTTAAGCATCTGCCTTTGACTCAAGTCATGATCCCAGAGTCCTGGGATCAAGCCCAATGTCCAGTTCTCTGCTGGGTGGGGAACCTGCTTCTCCCTCTCTCCCTGCCTGCCACTCCACTACTTGTGCTCTCTCTCTCTCTATCAAATAAATAAATAAATAAAATCTTTTTTTTTTTTTTAATGTAAATGTCTTTAAGAAAAAGGAAAAGAAAACACTGAACTTTTTTACATGTACTATTAATAAGTATTTTTACAAAGATGGGAGTAAAGAATTTTCTTAGACTCTAGCTTAACTTCGAATTAAAGTTTTAAAGATTTTATTTATTTGAAAGAGAGAGAGAGAGAGAACAAAAGTGGTTGGAGGGGCAGAGAGGAAAGGGAGAAGCAGACTCCCTGCTGAGTGGGGGGGGGTGGGCCTACAGGATCCCAGGACCCTGAGATCATGACCCGAAGTGAGGGCCGCAGCTTAAATGACTGAGCCACCCAAATGTCCCTGAAGTAAATTTCAAGAGAAGTGCATGGCAATCTGTTGGAGGCCACGGCACGGCTAGAGTCGAGGACCAAACCAGGCCCTGACTTATGTCTCCTTCAAAGTCCAGACACCTTGACAAAGTTAAGGACGGGAAAGTTGAGTGCACTGAGAAAGGGTCTGTGCTATGTGTCGTGCGCTCGCCTACATGACTTCCCACACACTCTCCCTGCAGTAGGGAACAATGTGGCCAGAGTCCTGAGTTCTTAGTTAATCCTTGTTGTTCTGTACCTCCCATGATCCACTCCCTGGTTGATTGTCTTGCTAATGGCTTTAGCAGAAACTACCTGGGCTCACGAGGTTTGCTTGTAGTTAATGTAAACTTGTTATAGGAACTTGCGGTCATCTGACTAGGTACTGATGTAATGCTCCTCCTATTCTGGTTTGCCTTATAAATGCTTGTAAGATGTGGAATAAATTTGACACTGTTGGACATCCTCTTCAGTGTCCCTCCTGCCCCCATCTCTTTGTCTCTTAACTTTTTTTCATCATCCTCTTAGCCCCCATGGTTACCCTGGTCGATTCGTCGCGCTGGCCGCGACAGTAATCCTGCAGCCTCCTATTTCCAGAATTATTATTACATAGAAGAGCACCTAAAAAGAATTTGATAAAGACATTTCTCTGTGGATTTGTTCTATCAGATAAAACTACACTGCTATAGCTGTCAGTGAAGTCAACTGACCAAATGATTGCTTTAATCATCTATAAAGGTAAAAACTTCTTTGGAACCGGTTTTGGAAACAGCTTAATGGTTTTTAATATCGCATAAAATATTTTAAAATACATTCATCCTGTGTGTGCTTGTGTTGGTCCAGAGGACATGTAACTTTTAAAGAGTTGGGAAACATTTTGGTATAGGAGACATTTATTACAAAACAATTTCTCATAGAACAAGACCATGTAGGTTTATGGTGCATGGCTGCCTGATGATTTCCAGGTTTCAATGGCTCTGGTAGATAGGGGGAAATTTGGCAAGGTCAGAAGAGAAAAGAACAGATTTATCCTTCAAGTAGGAAAGATAACTGCTCTGAGTGTACAGAAGAGGAAGAACCAAAGTATTTCTGGTGACCTGCTTTCTTTCTTTCTTTCTTTCTCTTTTCTTTCTTTCTTTTTTTCTTTCTTTCTTTCTAAGAATAGTAAGAAGAAACCATTAACTACTCAGGGACAGTTTTGGGACATTTATACATGGTATTCAGAAAAACAGGCTCAAAAGCCAACAGCTCTTATCTAGAAATGCTGAAGGGAACCTAATAAAAATGGTTGACCCTACAAAACACAAGAAGGACATTAAGAATTCATTACTGTAAATAATATAAATGGCATATGTGCTATGAAATAAGACTTCCCTAACCAAAGGTTGAAAATTCCTGTAATTCTCTGGTTGTTTGACAGTTCTAAATGAGTTCTTGTACCTAGAAACACATTCTGTAAATAAGTTATGAAATCCCCTTGTAGTCATTTTGCTATGGTATTAGCATGACATTTGTCACTAATACGATGCAAATATATTGTTTATACACTTAGAATGCCAGTAAATTTGATATGACATTAAAATATGTGGCTGAATGCCTCTGGTGTCAGTTCTGGCTCATTTAGACACTGTCTTTGAATAAATAAATAGCTTAGTTGATGGCACCTTTTACATTTTTTCTTCGACTTGATTTTAATAGATTATTACCTCTCTCAGTGCTATTTGAAATGTTTTCTTCATTCATTTACAACACAAATTAACATGTCATTTTTTTCATGAATTTTTGAAAGCAGATAGGATAGTGACAGTACTTGTACAGTGTGCATCTGTATACAGATTTCAATGCTTTAAATAAGTCATTTGAAGAAGAATAGGCCTATATGAGCATCTGTCATCGCTAGCAATTATGGTAGCTAAAATTGCAATGTCACCATTAGAAAATGAAACAATGCCAGAGCTGTGGTAAAATAAAAGTCAGTTCTGGAAATAGCAACTGCTGGCTGTTAGTTACTTTACATACTGTGAGGTTATTCTCTGACCTTGAGAGGAAATGTTTTAGTGATTATTGATCAATATGACTACCTTTTTTACATTTACAAAGCTCACTGACCCCTTTTGTTGTGGGCACTTAAATAAAATAAAGCCAATAAAATAACAAGTAAATATAGTTTTTCAACTGTGGGATGTAAATAAAACCTTTTATTTGTGAAGAATATGATGATTATACTCTGTATGTTATTATTTCATTTCTTGACATTCATTGCAAAATTTTGTAAAATATATGCATTCATTTATCTTTCTTTTAATATGTATGAATCTTATCATCTATATTTTTATTGATTACTATTTTATTTGTTTAAAGTATAGCTTCATTGCTTATATGTTCTTTTTATTCAATATCCTTTCATTATTATGAAGTACCCCTGATTCTCCCAGGATTCACACAGTAATCAATCTGTAATCAACCAAAATTTTTTGTGATTTAACTGGTGTTTGTTCTGCTCCAGATACTTCTGTAACCACTATATCCTGGACAATCGTTCCCAATAATCCTTTATCCAGAAATGGATTGTATTGCCAGTTCTAGATGGCAAGGATTATGCAACTCAACCGATCAGCTTAATCTAAATCAGCAGAGACATTTCTCTGAGCTGTTCTTTTCTCTAAGGCATTGCCATACAAGCTTTCTCTTTCTTA
Source organism: Mustela lutreola (assembly GCF_030435805.1). Classification (NCBI taxonomy): domain Eukaryota; kingdom Metazoa; phylum Chordata; class Mammalia; order Carnivora; family Mustelidae; genus Mustela; species Mustela lutreola. Next base: position 138,573,152 of record NC_081293.1, on the reverse strand, counting down.
ACTCCCCCATATTTTCAAGCAGGTTTAAATATATACTAATATAAATATATAATCTTTCTGGTTGTTCTTCGTAATATGGTTATTCTGAAACAAGCTAGTCTGCCACTTGGAATCCATATTCTACCTTTAATCAGAAAAAAAAATACTGTCTTTTACTAGTGCTGTAGTTCAATTTTTAGAAAGTGTTTTCCTTATCTTAAAACTGTGTTGTTTATTCCCATATCTTTGCTTTCTTCTTGCATCTTTTTAATTTCTTTGACTTTTCCCTGAGTTGTATGAGAATTTCTAATTTTTCTTTTCTACTTCACTAAGCTGATTTCTTGGAAGGCAGGTCTGTTTCTATTGTCGATAGTTGAGGATAGTGATTTATTATTTTTCAAATTTTAATTTTCTTTAGTCATTTATAACATTTTTTCATTGTCTTTATATTTATAATAGTGTTTTTTGTTTGTTTGTTTTTGTTTTTTAAATTTTATCTGTTCTCCTCTTTGGATGTTTTCCAAATAGCCATATCTTTGGGGCACTTGGGTGGCTCAGTTGGTAAAATGTCTGCCTTCATCTCAGTCATGATCCTAGAGTCCTGGATTGAGCCCCACATCTGGCTCTCTACTCAGTGGGAATCTGCTTCTCCCTCTCACTCTCCCTCTGTGCTTTCTTTCTCTTTATCTCTCTCAAATAAATAAATAAAATCTTAAAAACAAAACAAACAAAAAACCCCAAGTAGCCATGTCTTCTTGTCAATTCTTATGATTACAAAAATTTTTCTAAGTATTTATGTTTTTGCAATATATGTTTAGAGATGTTATTTCTCTGAATGTTCACTAAAGAGGTCCAATTCCCTTTGATCTGAAATCTCATTTCATAAGCTTTGTATTTAACTTTCTCATTTTTCCTTCTTACACAAACTCTTGACCAATATATAATAAAAGGCTCTATAATCCTTGGTTGCACACTTTGTTCAACTGGATACTTGCCAAATGAATTCACAGTTATATAGATTGAAGTCAGCTTGGTGCCCACCACACACATTCTAATGCCCAATGTCTGGCAGGAGATCATCTTTGGCGCAGCAGATATTCATTTACCCTCTGCTCTACTCTTAGAATAGCATCAACTAACTAGAGAGTCTGGTTCTCTTTCATTTTATTTATTTTTTTAAAATAATTATATATTTATTTGAGAGAGATACCAGGTGGAGTGGACGGGCAGAGGGAGAGAATCCAAGCAGAGTCCCTGCTGAGCACAGAGCCCAGCTCTTGGCTCTATCCCAGGACCCTGAGATCATGACCTAAGCTGAGGTCAAGAGTCAGATACTTAACCAACTGAGTCATTCAGTTGCCCCAGTTCTCTTTCATTTTAATACAGAATAGTGTATGAAAAACTCAAATCCTATAATTTACTGCCTCCAGGGATTTCTTTTCACTTTTTCAAATACTGTGTTTTACTTGATTGTACTATGTTTTCTAAATAAAATGTTTATTTGAGGATGCTTTATTTCCCAATGAACCACCATCATATATTCCCATGCATATTCTACTTTGGGAATCGCATTCTCTGAATGCAACTTTTATGTCTCCTTGTCTCTTTAACCAGCACTACTTTCTATCTCTATGTTCTTATTATCTTAGATTCTCATTTACATGTTTCTGTCATGAAGCCCAAAGCTTATCTTACATTATCTTAAATTATAACTCGATGACCATCTGACTGTCCCAGGTCTCAATTTGCTTGTAATGGACTTGTTTATCTATAGCTGGGATTCCAATAAAATAATTTTGCTGCCCCTTTCTCTTGATAGTGGCTAGATATAGAAGACTTTTTTATCATTCAATTTTTATTTGTATTTTAACTGTAGTCTTAAGAATGGCTTATGTGCACATTGTGGCATGGTTCTAGTCTAATATTCTTTACATTTTTATGTAATGCCAAAAAAGAAGTGAGTGAAAATCAAACATTTTAAGTTTTTCTCTTAGTGTTCTTCTTTTCTTCTTATAAATATTTGAATGCTACAGGACAGAAACTTTATTTTAGTACAACCTGAAACAAACAAATCACAGAGAAAGCAAAAGAGGAGCTGAGTTTGTGAAACACTCAGTCAAATTTGCAGAAGAATTGGCATAGATAAACTTCAGATAAAACTTCAAACCCTGTAAGAGTTATCTAAACAAAAAAATAGACATCTAAGTGGTGTCCATCACCAAAGACAATGATTATACTAAAATAAACAGGGAAATACCTTTTAGCTATTATTATTATAGATAGTTTTTAATCTTTAGAAAATGTTTATAACCATATCAGAAATAACATTCTTTTCTTGTTCCACTGTATCTGTTAAAGTCAGAATGGATTTAAAGCAATTAATAAGAAATAGATTTATGTCTTTGCAAACCAAAGTAATAGATATGTCCTTTTTGTTGGATTAAGGAATGAATCAGTGTTTAACTATTTAATTTTTAAATAGTTAAATGCAACAGATGCTACCAAAACTTACATAAAAAAGAATTATTCTCTTATGGAGCTATAAAAGGCTTTGGATGTGTATTCCAAATAGATGTACAATTAAAGCTTACTGATAGAGTATATGTCAATTCAGCAGCAGCATTAAAAAATATGATTGATGAAATGGTACTTTGTCTTATAAGAAAACTGCTAGCCTTTTTAGTATTTAAAGTGTATGTTTTAAAATAGGTTTTCTAACACATAGAAGAAGGCAGAGACTCAGACAAAATCCCAAGATGGCGAAATTTACCCCAAATGAAAGAACAAGATAAGGCCACTGCCAGAGACCTATGTGAAACAGATACAAGTACCATGCCTGATGGAGAATTTAAAGCAACTATCATAAGGATACTCACTGGACTTGAGAAAATAATATAGGACATCAGTGAGACCCTTACAAAAGAGACAAAAGAGTTAAAAAAGTATCAATCAGGGATGAAGAATGCAGTAAACAAGATTGGAGATAGGCTAAATGCAATGAACGGCGGGATGGAAAAAACAGAAGAGTGAATTAGTGATCTAGAAGAGAAAATAGAGGAAAATAATGAAGCCGAACAAAAGAAAAAAAAAAAAAGTTGTACAACATGAGAATAGACTTAGGAAATTCAGTGACTCCATGAAATGTTATAATATTTGTATTATAAGAGTCCCAGAAGAAGAGGAGGGAGAAAAGGGGGCAGAAAATTTATTAAAAAAAAAAAAAATAGCAGAGCCCTTCCCTAATCTGGGGAAGGAATCAAATCCAAGAGGCCACAGAGACCTCCCATCAAAATCAACAAAAGCAGGCCACACCAAGATATACTGTAATTAATTTGCAAAATATAGTGATACAGGAAAAAAAAATTCTTAAAAGCAGCAAGACAAAAGGAGTCCTTAACTTACATGGAAAAACTTAAGACTACCTGGAGAGTTTTCTTTTCTTTTTAAGATTTTATTTATTTGACAGAGAGAGATCAAAATTAGGCAGAGGAGCGGGCAGAGAGAGAGGGGGAAGCAGGCTCCCTGCCAAGCAGAGAGCCCGATGTGGGGGCTTGACCCCAAGAACCTGAGATCATGACCTGAACTGAAGGCAGAGGCTTAACCCACTGAGCCACCCAGGTTTCCCACCTGGAGAGTTTTCAACTGAAACTTGGCAAGCCAGAAGAGAATGGCATGATATAATCAAAATGCTGAATGGGAAAAATCTGCAGCCAAGAATACTCTATCCTGCAAGGTTATCCTTCAAAATAGGAAAGATAAATAGTTTCCCAGAAAAACACAAACTAAAGGAGTTAATGACCACTACACCAGCATTGCAAGAAATATTAAAGGGGACTCTGAAGTGAAAGAGAGATCAAAAGTGACAAAGACAAGAAAAGATCAGAGAAAATCTCCAGAAGGAGTGACAATACAAATATAAAATGGCAATAAATACATATCTATCAATAATTACTTTAAATATAAATAGACTGAATGCTCCAATCAAAAGACATAGGGTATCAGAATGGATATGAAAGCAAAGCCCATCTATATGCTGGCTACAGGAGATTCATTTTAGACCTAAAGACACCTGCAGACAAAGTGAGGAGATGGAAAAGCAGTTATCATACAAATGGATGTCAAAAGATAGAGTAGAACTACTTATATCGGACAAACTGGACTTTTTTGCTCTTTTTATTTTGGTGTGAAGCCTAATTTTTATTTTATTTAAATTCCATTAGCCAACATGTAATACATCATTCGTTTTGGATGTAATGTTCAATGAGTCATTAGTTGTGTGTAACACCCAGTGTTCATCCCATCGCATGCCCTCCTTAATGCCCCTCACCAAGTACCCTATCCCCTCATCCACCTCCCTTTCTGAAACCCTCAGTTTGTTACCTGAAGTCAAGAGTCTCTCACGGTTTGTCTCTCTCTCTGATTTCTTCCCGTTCATTTTTCCCTTCCTGTCCCTCTGATCCTCTGTGCCACTCCTTGTATTCACTTTTAAGTGAAACCATATAATTGTCTTTCTCTGATTGACTTATTGCACTTAGCATCACACCCTCCAATACCATCCGTGTCATTGTAAATGATATGTATTCGTCCTTTCTGATGCTGAGTAATATTCTGTTGTATTTATGAACCGTATCTTCTTTATCCATTCATCTTTTGAAGAACATCTTGGCTCCTTCCACATAGACATTTCTGTTTCTGTAATGTTTTTATCCTGCTTTGGTATTGGGGTAGTGCTGGCCTTATGGAATGGTTTTGAATGTATTCCCTCTACTCTCCATTATTTGTAATATTTGATAATTGCCATTAATTATTTAATGTTTGATAGAATACACCAATGAAACTGTGTGGTTTTGGGCTTTTCTGTGCTGCGAAATTTTTGATTTCTAATTTGATTTTCCATTCTTGTTATTGGTCTAAGAATGTTTCCTATTTCTTGGATTCAAAATTCATGATTCAGTTGTGGTAACTTGTGTACTTTTAGGAATTATAGGTTTTGTTTTTTTCAAGTTATCTGATTTTTTCAGTATATAATTGTTTATAGTAATCTGTTATCACACTATGTGTTTTTGTGTTTATCTTTTGTATTGTTTCTCTTCCACTTCTCACTTTGGTTTTGAGTCCTCTCTCTCTCTTTTTTTGAAAAGCTGATCATTCCTTTGAATGTAATGTTTTTGTTTATTCTGCCCTCTTATTTTTTTCTGATTTTTCTTTGTTCCATCCTTTCAGTTAAGTTTCTTCCTTTTCTAGTTCCTTGTGGTGTAAAATTGTTTATTAGAATTTCACTCTAGCAACTACTTTTGCTGTATCCCATTGGATTTGGAATATTGTGTTTTCTTTTTCTCTTGTTTTGAGACATATTTTGATTTGCCATTGGTTTATTTGGCCCATTGTTTGTTGAGTAGTGTGTTGTTTAATATTTACATATTAAATATTTAATATTTACAAAAAATATATATATAAATATTTAAGCAATGAGTATCCAGGTTCTATAAACTAGTACTTAACTTGAAGCTTGAGCCAGTATTTAAACATATTTATTATTTGAAATAGAAGATATTTTATAGGGGGGCCTGAGTGGCTCAGTCAGTTAAGCATCTGCTATGAGCTCAGGTCATGATCCTGGGGTTTGGGATCAAGCCCCACATTGTGCTCCCTGCTCAGTGTAGAGTCGGCTTCTCTCTCTCCCTGTGCCGCTCTCCTAGTCTGTGAGTGCCCTCTCTCTCTGATTCTCTCTCTCAAATAAGTAGATACAATCTTTAAAAAAAAGAAGATATTTTATATACTATGTGTAAATGTGGGATTTATTTTAAATGGTACATGCCATTCCACCTATAGATTTCATTAGGTAGGGAGAAATTAGCTACTCTCAAATTTCTGATGGGAAGCTTTCAGAATATTCTGTTTCTTGTCTATGGATAAAAAGAGAAAAATTCTGAGGAATTATTTTTTAGCTTCTCAGTGTTCCATGATGACAAAACTCTAGGAGAAATCCTCACTTTTACTTTTCAGCTTTTACCCAGGGCTGTACCTCAAGAATCTATAACATAGATATTTCAAGAAAAACAGAAGTCTTATGTAGAGCAATGATTCAGTCATTCAAATATTGCTTATTGTTTAACCCTGAAGATAAAGAGCACAGCCAAGTAATAAGGAGAAAATTATTTTTAAATATCAAAAATAAACTTACGTACTTTATTATTGGGCCAGAGTCATTTGTCCACCAATTAGAAGTTATTTAATGTTTCTAAACAATTCTATCCAGCTATAATATATGATATATCATTTCCTGCATGCCCTTATTAAAACTTTAGAAGGTGCTTACAGAGAGGATATTCTTAGAGGCAGGCATATCAGTGATAGCAAGAAGAGGTATCTGAAAGTGAAGCAAGACAAATGTGTTAAAGAACAGAGAAGACAGTGCCATATTGTAACAACAACATCATCCTTTTTTCTTGACCCTCTTAGCATTTTAGCTTTTTTTTTGATATCTATTTGTCATATAACATTATGTTAGTTTCCGATGTCTAACCTAATGATTTGATATTTGTATACACTGCAAAATGATCACCACAATAAATCTAGTTTCCTCCATCACCATGTAAAGTTACATAATATACAATACAGTGTTATTGAATATAGTCACCATAGTACATATTAATTACATCCTCCCCACTTATTTATTTTATGACTGAAATTTTGTATCTCTTAATATATCTATTAAGTCCATCTTGTTTAATATGTCATTTAAAACCAATGTTTTCTATAGATTTTCTGCCTGGATGATCTATCCATTGGTTAAGTGGCATATAAAAGTCCCCTGCTATTATTGTATTGCTGTCAGTTTCTTCCTTTAGGTCTGTTAATATATGCTTTACATATGTAGGTGCTCCAATGTTGGGTGCATACATATGTATAAATGTTATATCTTTTTGGGGGGGATTGATCTTTTTATTATTAGATAATGACCATTGTTGTCTTCTATTACAGCCTATTTAAAGTCTGTCTTGTTCAGTACAGGGATAGCTCCCTCAGCTTTCTATTGGTTTCCATCTGCATGAAACACCTTTTTCCATCCTTTCACTTTCAGTGTATGTGTGTTTTTAGATCTGAGGTAGATTTCCTGTAGGAGCATAGAGACGGTTGTTGTTGTTGTTTTTAATTCATTCAGCTACACTATGTCTTTTGATCAGAGAATTAAATGTAAATGTCACTTACATTTAAAGAAATTATAAATATGTATGAACTTATTGTCTTTTTGTTAATTGTTTCATGTCTATTTTCTCTCTGTTTCTTTCTTCTTTAGCTCTCTTGTGGTCTGGTCTTTCTTTAGTGTTGTGCTTAGATTCTATTATCATTATCTTCTGTGTGTCTACTATAGGCCTTTGGTCTCTGATTACCAGGAGGCATGCATATATATATCAAGTTGAATTTCAATGCATCCTAAAAATCTACATTTTTACTCCCCCTTCTGATATATATTTTTTAATATTTATTTATTTATTTTAGAGAGAGAGAGAAAGAATGGGAGCATAAACAGAGGCAGAGGGAAAGGGAAAGAGAATGCCAAGCAGACTCTATGCTGAGTACAGAACCCAATTTGGGACTCCTTCTCAGGACCCCAAGATCATGATCTGAGCTGAAACCGAGAGTTTGATACTCAACTGACTGAGCCACCAGGTTCCCCCATTTTGTGTTTTTGATGTCACATTTTACATCTTTTAATTTTGTGTGTCCTTTATCTAATTATTGTAGTTAGAGTTATTTTTACTACTTGTACCTTCGTGCTAGCTTTATAAGTGATTAATTCTCTACCTTTACTATATATTTGTATTCTGTACCAGTGAGATTTTTACTTTCATATGTTTTCTTGCCTTTTCTTTTTATCTTAAAGTAGTCCCTTTATTACGTCTTGTAAGAACAGTTTAGTGGTGGTGAGCTCCGTTAGTTTTTGCTTGTCAGGAAAACTTATCTCCCCTTCAATTCTGAATCCCTACCTGAGTAGTGTATTCATGGTTTCTAGGTTTGGCAAGGTGAGGCCATAGGAGAGTGTAAAGGTGGGGCAAGCTATACTGGCAGGGGAAAGAGACAGTGCAAAAATGACTCTGGCCAGTGCTGACACTAGCAAAGTAGAAGGAAAGTATAAAAATGGTGCCTCACAGCACTTACATCCTTGGAGAGAGTTCCAGAAGACCCCTGCCCCTCTGGCAGATACTTTCACATTAGTCAATAAGTCTCTTTCACATATGGTCTAGGTATTTTTCATTTTGCTGCTTTTGCTCTGGGTCTTGGGACAACAGAGTCTTTGTTTGAGCCCTTTAACAGAGATGTCTGAGTTTCCTACAGAACTTTGCATCTCCTGGGCATAAGTGCTATTGGTTTTCAAAGCCAGACATTTTGGGGGCTCATCTCTGATGCAGGTACCAAGGGTTGGGATATATTCTGTATTTATGACATTCCTCCCACCTGTGGGTTATTGCATGGAGAATGTAGATTTTTTTATTATGATTTTATTTATTTATTTGACAGACAGAGATCACAAGTAGGCAGAGAGGCAAGCAGAGAGAGAGTGGGGAAGCAGGCTCCCTTCTGAGCAGAGAGCCCAATGCGGTGCTCAATCCCAGGACCCTGGAATCATGACCTGAGTCAAAGGCAGAGGCTTTAACCCACTGAGCCAACCAGGTGTCCCGGGGAATATAGATTTTGACAAGACTATTTCTCGGCCTGTCTTATCAGTCTCAATGTGGTCTTTCTACCCTTTGTTGTAGAGGAACTGTTCAGCTAGTTTTCAGGTCTTTTTGAGAGAATTATCATATATGTAGCTATAGATTTGATGTATCTGTGATAGAGGTGAGTTCAGGCTCTTCCTACCCTACCATCTTGAACCATCCCTTAACTTGGATCTTATTTTCCCCTCGTTTACTGACATATTTACTGATATATCACCTACCTACCCTCATACCATTCTAACTATCCATTGAGGTTTGTTTTTCTGAGGTCAGGAATATCCAGATTGTTGCTAGATTCAATGACTTTTTTTTTTTTTTGCAATTCTATTATCTTTAGTGCCTCAGATAGATTTCAAAAAGGAAGTCACATTGTTTTCCCTTGGCCTTCTGCAGCATTTCAACATCCTCGTGCTCTGACTTATCTCACTTTTCTCTTTTTTTTTTGATATCTACAATCTCTCTCTCTCTCTTTTTCTCTCCCATAGTCATCCTCCTACTATTTCATAGCTCTTGCTTAAAATGTCAATCAGTTTCTTCTATTGTATATCCTCTTTGCTTCTTCCCTCAGGGATTTCACCCATTCTTCTATCTTCAGCAATTACCACATTAGTGATAATTCCTAAATAGGAAATATACTAATTGAAGAGGCATGACTGGACACAAATCTGAAGGTTTTCGTTGAAAGAAATCAGGAAGCCAGTGTTTGATTTATTCTACTATTGAGCTTGGTGTAGAATGAGTACTAAGCTATTGTGTTTTATGTTTGTTTGTTTGTTTGTTTTGGTTGTTTTTTTCTTTTTCTTTAAAGAAAAGCTATCTGCCTTTTTAAGCAGCTTGCTACAAACATAGGAAATATATTAATATCATAGTACTGAAGCAAGTGGAATGAAAGAAGTTTAAGTGGAGAAGTATATTGGTAAAATCCCAAATATCATTTAAAATGTCACAAGGGGATGTTTGAAGGGACTTTTTCACTTAAAGACAAAGTATCCCATTTATAGTTTTTTAAAGCAACTTCTTTGAGCTTAAATTTGCTTATTATTAGTGGATTTTGGCCCAGGGTTTACGTTCCATCTTTTTAAGGATGGCAGATTATTAATGTGTGTTCTGGAAAGCTTTGAGCAAAGCTGACTTCATTTAATATTGTCCATGTTATAGGTGTTATGCTATAAGAAGATGAGTCATGTAATTTTCAGTGAAAAAAATAATTATAGCAGGTATGAGGAGATATTATAGTCTTCATGCCTTTCCTGACATATTACATAGTTATAAGACAAATTCTCATTAGAACAAATGGAATTGATGTGACCCTCCCTTATTTTTTGGTATCAGTTAAGTGGACAGTGAGGTGTTTTGTTTTTGTTGTTGTTTCTTCTTTGGATAATAAATATAGTGAGCTCCTTTTAAAGATTTGCCATGCTCCTCCATATTTGAATTTTTTCTTTGCTGGCAATTTATGTGACACTAAACTTACAACCCCCAAAATGAATATATAATTTTCTATTGTATTCCGAAGTAGAGAACACACTGAACGTATTTTTAAAAATCACAAGCAATTTCAAGAAACTTTAGACTGTCCTTTGGCATTATTCCTCTCCTGGTCAGGAGATGGTGTCTAGGGTGTCAGGATCAGCCAGGTGAAGGAACAAGGGGCAAATGTGCCAGTTATTTGGCACCATTTTTTAAAGATGTTTTCTCAGAAACCTCAGTGCTTATATATCACTGATCAGAATCTAGTCACTTGGTCACCCTTATATGTAAGAGTGTTTAACCATATGTATAATTACATATATGGGAAAGTGGCTATTTTAAAAAAAAATATGAACGCTTCACAAATTCGCATGTCATCCTTGTGCAGGGGCCATGCTAATCTTCTCTGTATTGTTCCAATTTTAATATATGTGCTGCGGAAGCAAGCACAGAAAATGGATATTTGGCAGACAACTAGTAATCCACTCAACAATCCTGACCACTTATTTCAGGGCTAAATTTGCATGCATTTTCTCTTCCTGTATTACCAGGTAGATGTTAAAATTCTCATCTTGCAGATGAGGAAACAGAGGTTTAGATGGGCTAAATAACTTCCTGCAGTCACAAGGCAGCATGGTGTAGGACTAGGAATTGAATTTACTTCTACTTGACCCAGCTGCTATCTTAACCACTGTACCTCATTGTTCCTGAGATGGAGCTCCAGGTCTCTTTTTGGCTTTATTTCAGGAAACCAGAACTGGATTCCAAAGATGAATTAATTCCTCTGAAAAACATACAGGGAACCAGGGTTGATGTACAAATATAGTAACCTTTTAAAAATTTCATAGGTCTAAGATGTCTTATGAATCTGCTTGCTTTGCTGTTTCTTGATTTATTAAGGAGACAGGGCCCCATCATGGTCTAATATGGTAAAAACATTTAAAGTTAAAAAGAACCTCTCTCCACAAAAGGAAGTTTTAAATATTAGGTTTCTGATAATTGTATTTTATAAATCTGCTTAGCTTATTTGTTAAAAAAAAAAATCTAGATAAATTGGTAGATAGTTGGAGTAGCAAGTGGTGTTAGTAGATTAATCCCAAACCTGTTTTCAATCCCCTTCATTTTTTTTTCCCCTTTATGAAAAGAGCTGAAAGCTACATACTTGTTCTTACAGTCTCTACACTATGAATGGTGAAATGATACAGTCAGGTTAATGATATATAAAAAAGTCTCTTCAGATGTTTCTGGGACAATTTTTCCTTTCCTGGTAAAGAGGACAGATACCGCAGATACATTTCTTCCTTCCTCCTGCCTGGATTTAGACCCAACGGTGAGCCCTAGCAGTCATTTTTCAACCAGAGATATTCAGATACTGGCTCTGATGACACTGAGTTGCTGAATCAATGCTTACCTACAGATTTCTTATTTTCTTTATCTACTTTTAGTTATGTTATCTTTTACTTCACCTGAAATTAATTCTAATATAATTAGTCATTGCCTTTCAATAATGGGACACAACAATTAGCAGGTTGTTTTATTAAAAAAAAAATATTGTGTGTATTGGCTCAGTATAGAGAAATAAAAATTCATGTAAGCTTTTTGGATCTGAAAAGTAAGTAAATTGCATATTGAATTTAGATAGCCACAAAAGAATTGCAAATATGGCCCACTGCCAAATGTTTGTTTTGTTCACCAGGATTTTCTTCCAGAGACAAAACAAACAAGATATTAACAAAAACTGGATTGCCTTCCTAACATGTTATCAGCTCTTGGCTGTCCAAAGTTGGATAAAGTGGCTGTCTTAGTCAGTTCAGGCTGCTATAACAACATACCACAAACTAGATGCCTTAACAAGAGAAATTTATTTCTTACAGTTCTGTAGACTGGCCAAGATCAAAGTGCTGGCCAATTCCGTTTCTGTTGAGAGGCTTGCCTTTGGCCTTCTTGCTGCATCCTCACATGGCAGAGAGAGAAAGACAGAGAGTGGGGGAGAGAGAGAGAGCTGGAGTTAGTTCTGGTGTTTATCTTTTTATAAGGCTGCCAGTCTCAGCATAAGGGCTCACCCATATAACATCATTATTCCCAAAGCCCTCACATCCAAATGTCATCATACTGGAGATTAGAGTTTCCAAATATGAATTTTGGGAGGACGCAAACATTCCATCCATAGCACCGATCTTCTAGTACACACAACATTAACAGAGGTTCTCAGCTTAACTCATCTTGGACCAAACCCAATCCACAAGAGTGGATTTTCAATAATTATATTTTCAGTATAACTCTCTGGCTCAGAATTTCCTTTGTCCATACAAAAGAAAAAATTGTAAGCAGATGCAAAGAATATACTTAAATCTTTATTTACTGTTTTTTGTTTGTTTGTTTGTTTGTTTTGTTTTGTTTTTTCTTTGTTTTGTTTTTGCCAGAACAAGCTTTTAGTTCTTTCTATATTTCCACTTGTTTGAGAACTTTGGGTCATATCTAAATTTCTTTTCAACTCTAAAATTATGGTACACATAATAAGTGGATGTATCCTTTATTCTACAAACTTAATTGGTGTTCATTTATACTTTGTTCTCATTTTTCATCTTATGTAGTTCATGAGAACTGTGGTTGAGAATTTAGCATTTAGAAATTAAACTTGGACTTAGACTCTACATTGATCAAGGTAAGAGAATCATGAGATTTGGATAAAAACTGAGATGGTGCAGATGGTGAAGGTGATGATATTTAGGAGACAACACTGACAGACGATGGTAGTATATTTTTTGTGGTGATGGTGATTTAGAGAGTGTGGGATTTTTTTTTTTTTTCAGTTTTGCCTTGGCGCCTCCTTACCTAGATTTGAGTTAATTTGGGTTAATGAGTCAATTTGTGAACATACTGATTTTGAGGTATTGGTGAGGTAGATTATTTATCAGGTAGAGATGTCCAGCAAGTATTTATGTGGATTTAAGTTAGTAACTTAGAAAGAAAAAAATGAAACTACAGATCTCAGTTTGAGAATTAGAGCCAAAAATGTGATTGACAAAACCATAGATGTAGATTAATTCATCCAGAACTAGTATGTAGATTCAAAAGTAGATGAGAAGAGTGCTTGTTAAGGATCCTGAGTAATTGGATCATTTAAAAGGAAGATGCAGAAAGGAATCCTCCTCCCCTCAAAACAAGACAGCAATGAGAGTCATAGAATGAAATTCAAGGAGGTGGAGTGGTTTTTTTTTAATACTACATATTATTATCTATATTTATGATAATGTATATTAGATCTTTATGGATTATTTACTACTACTTATAAGTTTTTGCCCTTAAACACCATCACTTTCCCACTCCTCCCCCATCCCCTGGTAACCACCATTCTATTCTGTTTTGTATAGGTTTAACATTTTTAGATTCCACATATAAATGGTATCATGCTGTACTTGCTTTCTCTGACATCTCTCATAACATAATGTGTTCAAGTGCGTCCATCTTGTCACAAATGGGAAGATATCTTCCCTTCTCATTGCTGAATAATATTCCATTGTGTATGTGTACCATTTCTTTTTCATTTGCTCACCCACTGATGAGCATTTGTGTTGTTTCTATATTTTGGCTATTGTGAATAATGCTATAATAAATATGTGAGGGCATATATGCCATCAAAATCCCATGTTTAGTTCTTTTGGGCATATACTCAGAAATGGAATAGTTGGAGTGCACAGTAGATCTATTTTTAATTTTTTAAGGTACATTCACATTGTTTTTTATGATGATTGGAGCAATTTACATTCTCACCATTAATGTATAAGGGTTCTCTTTGGGATGGGGTTGCTTAAAGAGAAGAAGGCCAGTGATATCAAATCCTGCTGAATATTCATAAAAGATAAAGACTGAATAATGCCAACTGAATTTCTTCATTATAAGAATGTTGTTTAACATAGCTGGTGGCAGAGTTAAATAGACGAGAAAATGTAGAAGGACTAATAGCTAGAGGGGGCACAGCAATGGAAGAAATATATACATTTTAAATTTAAAGCATTATGATAAGCATGCATCTATGCTGATGAGAAGAGCTGCTAAAGGGACATTGAAAATGCAAAAGAGAACAGGAAATACCCGAAGAAGCAAAATAGGTTGTGTGTGCTATATATAGGTAGAATTGGAAGGAACTGTAGTGAGAATTTAGAGTGCACTGGCATGCCGTGGTTAAATGTGGAATTATATCCTGCATGCCATAGGGAGATCATGAGTATTTTTAGTTAAAAGATCAAAGATATTTTATTTATATTTTTAGAAGACCATTTTAGCTAACAATGGGAGGATGAATTAGAGAAAGTAAGACTTGGAGCAAGAACAACTGAAGAAAGTAAGCCAGAGGGAGATGGACAGAAGGAATAATTGTAGAAACATTAATTTTTGAAGATCAGGAGTGTTTAGTAATTCACTACCTGTGGGAAATAAAGGGCAAAGTAGCTAGAAGACTTGAGAAAGATTTAAAGTTCCTAATGGAGGCATCTAGTGAAATCCTGGATAAAAATAACTAGGAGGATTTTGAAATCTGAGTTACATTTTAGACATTCTGAATTTTGGCTGCCTTTGGAATATCCAAGTGGAGAAATATCATTTAGGTAATTGGAAAAGTGGGATGGTAAGGTAGATGGACAATCAAATTTGGATACAAGGCTGTCTGAAATATTTGTGATATGGATAATAGCTGATAGCCCAAGGCAAAATACTAGAGGAGTTTGCCTGATAAGAACAGGCACAGAGAGAGAAAATAAGGGCCTTGTATGGAACTTTGGGGAAGGCACACTAACCTTAAGAGGCAAATAACAAAAGGAAAATCAGTCAAATGGTGAAAATAATACCCAGAAGGTTAAGAATTGAACCAGAAGAGACTAAAATCATAAAAAAGTCTCCTCGAATCAAATTGTGTTCAAATGCTGGAACAAGATCAAGTTATAATTTAAAAGTGCCCATTGAATTTGCCATTGGAAGACCATTTCTAATTGAAGTGTAGACTTTTTAGTTGAATGATGAAGGAAAACTCCAGATTACAGAAGGCTAAGGTATTCACAGCAGTTAGTTAAGGAAGTACAGACAGAATGCAAACCACTAGACACTGGTTAATGAAGGGAATGGAGGACATAGGAACAGAAAAGGAGTTATTTTCTTCTTGCCTGAGGTTATTTTTTAGGAGAGATTTTGATAACTGTGAAAGCCCATGTTTACTCTTTGTTATTAGAGTAGCATGTGCATCAATATCAGCATCAATGATGCTGAATATTTATGCTTGCCTCTTAGGATCTATCTTTCAATAATTTAATGCTCTGACATTACAGATTTTAATGCCATAATGGTCACCCAGTTAGACGAGGGAACATCGTATAGAAGCTCTGTCTTAAAATACATTCTAGGTTGTTAGTAGTAGATATTTCTAACTTTCTTCAGGGCTTTCTTTATTGTCCCATAGATAATTTGATTTGTTCATCCTAAACAAGATTGAGTATTTTAATTAAGTCTTGATTAGTGGTAAGTACATTATGACGACATCATTTTAGAAATATCAATTTTACATGGAAAATGATGAGCATCGTATAATTACTTATTTTCATCAGTATCACATTATTTCTTGTTATGGCTTATTTTCATCTGCATCTTATTATTTCTACTTATATTAGTGACTCTTTTAGTTTAACTTTTGTTTTACTGGGTTATAAGTTAAGTTTTAGAATTTTATTTCCAGCTAAGAAAAAAAAATGGAAAATCATTTCTCCTAAAAGATCTCCTTGAATACATCTGCAGATTTCATCCTTGTTCATGAACCTAACTCTTCCCAACTCAATTGTATTTTGAGATATTTGATACCCACATTGGAGTCTCTTTAAATGCTAGAAGTTCATCATAGTCAAATATGCTTTTCCTTTTTCACAGTATTATTTGCATATTCACCTTATATTAATATTTGAAAATTGGTGATGTCTTTAAATGAAATTGAAATCAGCCAAACTTCACCTATTAAATTCTCTTTAGATATGGTCTCTCTATATATATATACTGTTACTTACATATAACATTCTATCAATTATGTATGAAATGTACACTATATATGAAAATGCATTCATATGGAAAAGAATATAGTAGCTACATTTGAAAACTATAAAAAAATATCGTGTATCTGCTTAATTGAAATGTAAATAGGGAAGCAAAAGACTAAGAAAGCAATTTATTTCATCATGTCTTCCTGAATAATCTAAAGTAAGGCATAAAACAATGCCATTTCAATACTAAAATCCTTTGATCTGAACTGACTTTTAACATCAAACAAGAAAATTTTGTTTAGAATATTTTTGAATAGGGATAAATTTTGGACAGAGATAAAACATAGTTAATTTCAAAGATATATATTAATTTCAAAGATATATTTCAGAAAGAGATATATATATTCATATATATATTCATATTTAGATATCTATATAGTCACATATACATATATGTGTGTGTGGTGTGTATGTGTGTATATATATGTGCATATGTGTGTGTATGCATATGTATGTGTGTGTATACACACATACATACACATATGTATATGTATGTATGTGTGTGTATATATATATATATATATACACACATCACAAATCCCTGGTAAAGGTGAAAAGAGTCTAGAAGCCATTTCACACAGGTTGGTTGGTTTTGACAGTGCCTCAGAACAACCTTTGAAGAAGGTCTATGAAGCCACATTAAGGGCTGACCCTGGAAACATGGGGTTGTGGGAAGCCAAGGCAAAGAATTGGTTAGGCTGCTATCTTTCCTCCTGAAATCTTTCCAGCTGGAAATTTATTTGTTATATACTGAACTTATACATTGATTTTCATTAGCAGAAAGAATTTTACAGTTTAAAAGTGTTTGATCCTATCTTGTTTAATTTTTTCAACAAGCCATAAGAGACTCTTAATCTTACAAAACAAACTGAGGGCTGCTGGGGGTTAGAAGGTATGGAGAGGGTGGTTGGTTATGGACATTGGGGAGGGTATGTGCTATGGTGAGTGCTGTGAAGTGTGTAAGCCTGATGATTCACAGACCTGTACTCCTGGGACAAATAATACATTATATGTTAATAAAAATAATAAAATAAAAAAATTATTGAACATTTACCATGTGCTGTTAGATCTGATGATCCAGAACCAAACCATTATTTTTTATCAAAATGAAGAATAAATTTACAAATGAAAAAAAAAGTTTGAATGCCATGGATGCAACCTCTTACTTCTCCTTCAGTGTTAGAGATTAAGAGGCCTCTTCACGTAAGTGAGTTACAGATCGAAGCATAGAGGATAGGTCTGTTAAAAAAATACTGCTGCATTCTTCTCTTCCTGATTAATGAAAATTGTGTTATGCATTTAAAATTACTGATGTTTTTCATGTGTTTTCCTTAGAATATGAGAAAATTACATGGAGTCTCAGGATACACAGGATTTTAGATTAGAAAAGAATTTTTGAAATTAAGTCCAAGGTCCCTTGTCTGGCAGGAATCCTTATGATATCAGGAAAAGGGGAACACAACTCATATCAATGTGTTCAGGACAGGGATCCTGATAACTCCTCAAGTAACATTTCATTACAGAGCAGTTCTTAATAATATAAAGTACTTTCCAGTGTCAGTTAAACCCTCATTCCTGTAAGATCAACCTATTAAACTTCATTTTTCTCTTTAAAATAGTAAAGAATATGGGGCATCTGTGTGGCTCAGTGGGTTAAAGCCTCTGCCTTCAGCTCAGGTCATGATCTCAGGGTCCTGGGATCGAGCCCCGCATCAGGCTCTCTGCTCAGCAGGGAGCCTGCTTCCTCCTCTCTCTCTGCCTGTCTCTCTGCCTACTTGTGATCTCTATTTTTCAAATGAATAAATTAAATCTTAAAAAAAATAAAATAGTAAAGAATAAATCCTAACCATTTCCCATATTGTGGTTTGGCTTGGCAATTTATGTGAATGTAGAAATGTGCTGATGAGTTGGCATTCTGGCTAGTTTCTTTGCCCAGACTTTTGGTTGTGGGAATTGAGAGACTTTCCTAGAGAGGGCTCCATGAGAAGCAGTATCTTCATGGTAGATCCTTCAGGTAGAACTGATTGATAATGATGAATGACATGTAATAATGATAAAGAGGAGAGTTAACTCTTTCTGAAGACTTGTGTTCTAACTTTCCTACATATATTTACTTATTTAACCTCCACAATACCCTGTGAGTGAATACTATTGTTATCCTAATTTATTGATGATAAGCGAAGTTGCCCAAATTCATGGAACTAGTAAATGATAGAGTATGGATTTGGAAACAGAAAAACTAATAGTAATAATGTTTGGAGAGTCCAGAGGGCACACTGGACAGGGTCAAGGAGAAATGGGAAAAGGCAAGGAAGTGGCTGAGCAGTAAGATGGTGATTAGGGAAGGAAAGTGCAGAGTCACTTTGCTTTGGAGAGAACCTGTAGTCAGAACTTACTGCTTATAGTGTGTAGAGAGAACACAATGTTTTTACCAGGGACTCTTGTGTGTTATATTATTCATCTTTCTTGACAATGAAATGTGGCTTCTAAACATTTCCTCTATGGCAATAAGCTCTAAGCAATGGTTCTTATTCATTTTGGATCATGGGCCCTTGTTGAAGAGGATGAAAGCTTTTCCTCTGGAAGGAGGAAAAGACTCATAGACATAAATACCCACAGAAAATATTTTCCAAAAGTGCAGAAGAACTGAGGAAGGCATATGATTTTGGAAGGGCCCTATAGGGAAGTAGGGACTGGAGGCTATTTCCCAGCGATCCTTAATGGGACAAGGAGAGACCTATGTGATAAACACAGATATGGAGAAGTCAAAAAGTATGGATATTAACTGCAAGAGCAAAGAAGGATACAGATCAAATTCAGAAAATCTTAGGAGCTTCTGCTTTGTGACTTCACAAATTATAGTGCATTACATAACACTCATGCTATATTTGATGTCATTGAAACGTATTTCCCATGGAGGTAAGTGAGAGTGTCAAAGCTTTACTCCTGGTCCAAAGGCAGGGCAGCATGGAGTAGGCTGCACTGATTCCTGATCAAATAGAAAGAAGCAAAAATGAGGCAACACACAGGGTGAGGGGACTTATCAGTGCCTCAGGCCCTGAATTTGGAGTTTGGGTTTAAATCCCCCAGCCTCTAAGGACAGGGAAGATCTTCAATAACACTGATGTTAAATGCATATACTGGCGAGGTTGTTTCCCTGCACTTCTAGGGTTTCTTGGACTCTGAAGCACTCCACATGCTTTAGTCTTTGAACTGCAAAAAAATGTTTCTCTAATATGAAGCTGGCTTCAAATGACAAAAACGTGACCCTAATCAATCACAAGCTGCCTTTCTACTGTACAGGAATCTGAAGCTCTCTGTGAGTTTCCTTTTGTGTGTCCCTATTTTTCCTTCATGCGTCACTGAAGACTGAACAAGTTCGTTATTGAAGCCACTGCTTACGGACACTCAGGGCACTGATGGTGTCTTAGGTGTCATGTCAGTTCTCTGTTTTCACTTTTCTGTTCCCTTTGACATGGTACCTGCACCAGCAGGGAATGTTCTGTGGGAAGTTTGAAAGTTAATTTGAAAGTTAGTTAGAAAGCTATCTCTACTGGCCAAAGGAATGCCCCAGCACACACAGGGCTGAGTCCAGCTTTCTCCATGGTAGAAGTCCTGTGTTATTTCACAGGCCTTTGTTTGCCTGATTTTGCTAAAGAAGCAAAATCCACCAAAATAACTCTGTGATATCACTGTCTTCATCTAGTTTTGAAGAAACAGTGGATTCCAAGACATTTTTGAGTTTGTAAAAAGAAGTGAAGCCTACACATATTTTCCTTTTAGTTGCCCAAAGAGCTAGAATGTTCTTGCCAGAAAGGATTAAGGATCAAATTATATTGACATCTGTATACTATCTTCAGCATACATCAAATGCCCTTCTCATTTTTTTCTGTCTTAAGGGACAGACAATCCAGAGGTCAAACAAAACAAAGGGCCATCCTTTAGGACCATTACCAGAATTGGTAAGAACTGTTTACTTGGGTGGGTCTTAGTTAAAATATTGAGATCTAGTTACTTGGAATATAAAAGTGAAAATGATATTCTTTCTGTCCTTGCAAGGTTTGCATGGTAGCTATGAATATAGGTACAAAGGTCCCTTTCTCTCTGTCCTTCCTCTCCAGTAGTGCTCTCTCTCAAATAAATAAATAAAAATCTTTTAAAAAAATAAAAAAATAATTAACATAATAAACTGTTTGTCAGTTAATAAGCCTGGCAAAACCCTAGATTCTTGAGTTCATTTGCCTTGCTCCCTCTAATTTCTGCTTGGTTTTAAAATTTCTGATATCACCCCAGTGAGCTGAGTTGTGAACTGAAAAGCATTAGTTAAGTCTAGAAGTGCCCAAGTGTGGTAGACAGAATTCTAAAATCGCCACAAATAACCCATGCCCTTGTATAATCCACTCTCTTTGAGTGTGCATGGCATCTGTCGATATAATGAGGTTTTGCTCTCAAGACTATGTTATATTTATTATGTAGCAAATGTGATGGGATTTTTACAAATATAATTTATGTTCATAATCAGTGGATTTTGAGTGAATCGGAAGAGAGATTATTATCCTGGGTGGGCCTGACATAACTCATGAGTCCTTTAAGAGAGGGTCTGGAGCCCTCCTTGAGTTCAGAGAGATTCTTTGGCCGATCATGAAAAGGAAATGGACATGTGGTAAGAAGACCTCATTCTGTTATTCATCCTGCCACCATGCCTGTGCTCTGTACTATGCCCTTTCCCAGGTTGTAGGACACAAAAACCAGGAAGACATAGCAGTTACTTTTAGAGAGGTCTCACCTTAGTGTGAGAAGGAACATGCACAAACACTTGAAGTAGTAGATAAATGGCATTTGAGAAGTTTTCAGAGAATAATATTGAATCGGAGTACAGGGACTACTCTCTTTTCCCCAGATACCAAAATCTGTCCCCAAAGAAGTTTGCTGGCACTTAAGCGGAGTTCTGTGGATAAGCAGGACTTGCCTAGTGGATGAAGAGCTGGGAGAGGGAAGGACATTACTATTAGAGTTAAATGAATAATCAAAGCACAGAGGTAAATGTGAAGGTAACAGAGTGCTTATAGGGGAGCAGCAAGAGATGAGGCTAAAAAACAAGAACTTGGGACAGACAGTTCTTTATGCTCTACAAAGAATTTTATACTGTATTGCAGAGGCAATGGGAATTATTGAAGGCATGTGATCAAATTTATACTTTTAAAAAATATTCTGAGTAAATGTGGAAGATGGTTGGGAGGGAAAATGAAGAGTGAAGGAGACCAGTTATTACATTCTCCCCATTTGTCTAAGTAAACCAAAGGGAAAAAAACGGTTTGATCCAAGACAGTAGTAATGATGGTATGGATGGAGAAGAAATGATAGATGTATTATAGAGATATTTAAGAAATAGAACTGGCAGGGTTTAGTGTCTGTATGTCAGATGGAGAGTTTGAAGTTGAGGTAGGTTTCTGGCTCTGCTGGGTCCATTTTAGTGTACGCAAGATAGAGGGAGAAATTAGATTGTAATCAGAGTATAGCTGGAGGAAGGGGAAGGGTATCAATTTATTTTAGGTTATACTTCCTTTCAGTTGTGGTGAGGTCTAGTAGACATTTTGGTCTATAGCCCCTGTAGCCTTAAAGAAGGGTTAGACGTGGAGATGGAGAGTCTGAAGTCATTAGCATTTCCATTGAGGTGATGCTCTGTGTGTAGATTAAATCACTGTGAGTGAGTGTATAGAATAAGGACAGAAGGGTGTGAAGAACAAACCTGGAGCATGTCAGCATTTAAAGGGAAGGTGGTGTAAAAATAACTGAATATGTAAACAAAATATCAACCATCAGAAATGTGGAATAGTTGTAAGAGTCACGTGAAAGCCAAAAAAAGGAGACAGTTGCAGAATGGGAGAAATGATAGACTTTTGCATATGCTTCAGAGTTTGATTAAGGTAACTAAAAGATGCCCACTGATTTTGAGTTCAGGGGTAATAACTGGCACTTTAAATTTTCCTTCTGGCCTCACTTCTCCTTTGTAGCACTAGTATCCAAATTTTGTTTCAGGGAAACTTGACCTTGACTTCTCCACTGTAGTTTATGTATGTTGGGTAAAGCTGTCTCGACCTTGCTTTGGGGGTGAAGCCCAGGGCCAAAACAAAGCCAACCACACATTCTGGCCTCCTGGTCATCATGATCCATTTAGGGAAGGCGAGTAACACAAGTTAGGCTAAACAGAGCCAATAGGATCAAATCTCCTGGACTGCCGCTTCCTGTCGGTGAAAGAGAGAAGAATGAGGCACAAACAAGTCAGTTGCAAGAGAAAGAGAGCAGGGGACAACAGTAGAAAAGACTGTTGCCCGAACTCCTCAGTCCCGCTTTTATTAGACAGAAACAGTAACCAACAGAAGAGCCAAAGAAGGCCAAACGTTAGTCATATGCCCTGTAGATAAACAAGAAGGAGGGCAAAATATGTCTGGACAAGCAGTATAAAGTTTATAGTTGAACAAGCACACTCAAAGGATTTCTCTAATTAGCCACAGGTGCTCTCCAGGGGGAACGGGGAGATAACAGAAAAATGAAGCAGGCGGCGTTCTCCCTGAGCCGGCTGGGCATTCCCCGCTGCTCAGCTTCAAGGCTGTATATCGACCTCTCCCCCAAAGGCCTGTTGCCAGTATGTGTTTTTCTTAAGGCTCTATCTAAATGTGCTTGGTAACTAGTAAAATTTCCCATGGGTTATATTTTAAGTAATACATCATTCTGAGGGACAGTTGCACAGGACTTTGTGTTTGTTTTTACCATAAGATTAAAAGGTGTGAATCAAAGTAGACTGAAGCTGCTTCTGTTGTATTGTGACCATGTTCATCCTGGAAACAGAACCAGTGCTGAGGAAGTGACCTGAGAAATAGGGAGAAGCCACAGTCCGGCTTGAAACTAAACTTAACCCTGTATTGCTCAGTTATGGGATCTGAAATGCTTCTTTTAAACCCATGAAGCAGAACAAGGGTGTATCAGTGGGCCTTCAATGTTTTTTAAAATATCTTTTATTTATTCTTTTATTTGTTCATTCAAGAAACATGTATTGAGACTCCACTCCGCACTTTGTGCTTTTCTAGGCACTAGAAATGGGGGATATAGCAGTAAATAAGCAAGATAATACTTTATATCTTAGAACATGCATTTTAATGGGAGATACAGAAATCAATGTAAGTAAACACACACACATCTAAATATAATTCAGATAATACTGCCAGGAAGAAAATTGGGAAGAATAAAAAAATAGAGTGATTTTGTGTTCATATTCGAGGTGGAAAATATAGGGAGGTCAGTGGAGTGAATTTCTTCATAACATGTCAGTGAAAGAGAACATTTTATTTGAAAAAGCTAAAGGGTTGAAATTCATTCAACAATCCCTTGATCTTCAGAGGAGGTTTTGTTTTGTTTTGTTTTGTTTTCCCCTTCCTTCTTTTGTATCTGATACTCACAGGAAAACAAAAATTTCCAACAGTGCTTGTTTTGAGACTCTCATGTCCAATTTTTTAGAAAAAACCTCTAACTATGTAATATGAATTGCATCTGAAGGAATAAAATCCAAAAGAATTGGTTGAGGCCATTCTGGGTCCTACCACCTTAAATGGTGAGTACAATATTAGTCTCCAAAACGATGGCCTGAATTGGACAAACTTTGGAATGAGATGCTCTGTGAAAGGTGAATATTCAATCACAGACTACGTTGTTGCTTTTGAATGTGTTTCTTTCAAGCTGGGTTAGAAGATGACTTGCCATAGGCTTACAGGGAAAGGGCTGCCTTGGCAAGGAAACAGACCCTAAGCTCTGTCCTTTTCATCTGTCTTTAAAATTAAAGTGAGGTTCAGCAGATACCTTGAGGAAAGATATTAAATTGCAGATTTTACAGTTTTGTTGTGCCTGCAATTTCCCAATGTTGCTAGTGAGAAGCTGAGAAGGCCCTTAAAAGCCTTTGTGCTTGGCACCTGCAGAAATCTAATTTCTGATGAATAGGGCCCTAATTGGGTCAATTATTCTATTATACCACACAAGAGTACTTCAAACTGCTGCTTCAGTAAAGAGAGAGCTGTAGTCTCCCCACTGGTGTTCTCCAATTTGAACAGAACTCAGAATCCTGCATTTAACTTTTCCTTTCCCAGTGTCAATTTTGTCCTGTCAATTTCCATTTATCACATGTGAGTCAACATAGAAGTGAAACCACTTTTTTCACTTTTTGAGACCAGGGATAAGATTACAAAAAAGATTTTCTGATTCCTTTAAAAACTTTCTCATAGGGGCACCTGGGTGGCTCAGTGGATTAAGCCTCTGCCTTTGGCCCAGGTCATGGTCTTAGGGTCCTTGATGGAGTCCCGCATCAAGCTCTCTGCTCCTCGGAGAGCCTGCTTCTCCCTCTCTCTCTGCCTGCCTCTCTGCCTACTTGTGATCTCTGTCTGTCAAATAAATGAATAAAATCTTTAAAAAAATAACTTTGTCATACATTTGCAAATATATGAGGCAGGTACTTTAGTGAGGCTTATTCAAAGGGAATTTTTTTTTTTTAATTAACTGTTATTATCTTTAGACAAGGAAGAACAGAGTAATCTGCATTTACTTGTGGGTATGATACTTCTGCACATTTATAAACTCTAATTTCCATTTTATTTCCTTATTATTTCAAAGGACTACACCAGTTAGTTTTTCAGAATCACACATACCATGTGAGTTAGAAAGGAAAACAGTTATTTGGTAGCTGTTGCATGATGATGCTTATAAACTCATTATTTTTTTTTAATTTTAAAATTTTTTATTTTTTATAAACATATATTTTTATCCCCAGGGGTACAGGTCTGTGAATCGCCAGGTCCACACACCCCACAGCACTCACCAAAACACACCCCGCCCAATGTCCATAACCCCACCACCCTTCTCCCAAACCCCATCCCCCAAGCAACCCTCCGTTTGTTTTGTGAGATCAAGAGTCACTTATGGTTTGTCTCCCTCCCAATCGCATCTTGTTTCATTTATTCTTCTCTTACCCACTTAAGCCCCCATGTTGCATCACCACTTCCTCATATCAGGGAGATCATATGATAGTTGTCTTTCTCTGCTTGACTAATTTTGCTAAGCATGATACGCTCTAGTTCCATCCATGTTGTCGCAAATGGCAAGATTTCATTTCTTTTTATGGCTGCATAGTATTCCATTGTGTATATATACCACTTCCTCTTGATCCATTCATCTGTTGATGGACATCTAGGTTCTTTCCATAGTTTGGCTATTGTGGACATTGCTGCTATAAACATTCGGGTACACGTGCCCCTTTGGATCACTACGTTTGTATCTTTAGGGTAAATACCCAGTAGTTCAATAGCTGGGTCATAGGGCAGTTCTATTTTCAACATTTTGAGGAACCTCCATGCTGTTTTCCAGAGTGGCTGCACCAGCTTGCATTCCCACCAACAGTGTAGGAGGGTTCCCCTTTCTCCGCATCCTCGCCAGCATCTGTCCATTTCCTGACTTGTTGATTTTAGCCATTCTGACTGGTGTGAGGTGATATCTCATTGTGGTTTTGATTTGTATTTCCCTGATGCCGAGTGATATGGAGCACTTTTTCATGTGTCTGTTGGCCATCTGGATGTCTTCTTGGCAGAAATGTCTGTTCATGTCCTCCTCTTGATTGGATTATTTGTTCTTTGGGTGTTGAGTTTGCTAAGTTCTTTATAGATTTTGGACACTAGTCCTTTATCTGATAAGTCGTTTGCAAATCTCTTCTCCCATTCTGTCAGTTGTCTTTTGATTTTCTTAACTGTTTCCTTTGCTGTGCAAAAGCTTTTGATCTTGATGAAATCCCAATAGTTCATTTTTGCCCTTGCTTCCCTTGCCTTTGGCGTTGTTCCTAGGAAGATGTTGCTGCGGCTGAGGTCGAAGAGGTTGCTGCCTGTGTTCTCCTCAAGGATTTTGATGGATGAGGTTGTTCTTCCATTGTGAGTCTATTTTTGTGTGTGGTGTAAGGAAATGGTCCAATTTCATTTTTCTGCATGTGGCTGTGCAATTTTCTCAA
This sequence comes from Mustela lutreola, assembly GCF_030435805.1. Lineage (NCBI taxonomy): Eukaryota > Metazoa > Chordata > Mammalia > Carnivora > Mustelidae > Mustela > Mustela lutreola. The sequence goes on along the minus strand of NC_081293.1, from coordinate 138,546,861 downwards.
CACCATTTATTGAAGAGGCTGTCTTTTTTCCACTGGACATTCTTTCCTGCTTTGTCGAAGATTAGTTGACCATAGAGTTGAGGGTCTATTTCTGAGCTCTCCATTGATCTATGTGTCTGTTTTTGTGCCAGTACCATGCTGTCTTGATGATGACAGCTTTGTAATAGAGCTTGAAGTCCGGAATTGTGATGCCACCAACGTTGGCTTTCTTTTTCAATATCCCTTTGGCTATTCGAGGTCTTTTCTGGTTCCATATAAATTTTAGAATTATTTGTTCCATTTCTTTGAAAAAGATGGAGGGTACTTTGATAGGAATTGCATTAAATGTGTAGATTGCTTTAGGTAGCATAGACATTTTCACAATATTTATTCTTCCAATCCAGGAGCATGGAACATTTTTCCATTTCTTTGTGTCTTCCTCAATTTCTTTCATGAGTACTTTATAGTTTTCTGAGTATAGATTCTGTGCCTCTTTGGTTAGGTTTATTCCTAGGTATCTTATGGTTTTGGGTGCAATTGTAAATGGGATGGACTCCTTAATTTCTCTTTCTTCTGTCTTGTTGTGGTGTAGAGAAATACAACTGATTTCTGTGCATTGATTTTATATCCTGACACTTTACTGAATTCCTGTACAAGTTCTAGCAGTTTTGGAGTGGAGTCTTTTGGATTTTCCACATATAGTATCATATCATCTGCAAGGAGTGATAATTTGACTTCTTCTTTGCCGATTTGGATGCCTTTAATTTCCTTTTGTTGTCTGATTGCTGAGGCTAGGACTTCTAGTACTATGTTGAATAGCAGTGGTGATAATGGACATCCCTGCTGTCTTCCTGACCTTAGTGGAAAAGCTTTCAGTTTTTCTCCATTGAGAATGATATTTGCGGTGGATTTTTCATAGATGGCTTTGATGATATTGAGGTATGTGCCCTCTATCCCTACACTTTGAAGAGTTTTGATCAGGAAGGGATGCTGTACTTTGTCCAATGCTTTTTCAGCATCTATTGAGAGTATCATATGGTTCTTGTTCTTTCTTTTATTGATGTGTTGTATCATATTGACTGATTTGTGGATGTTGAACCAACCTTGCAGCCCTGGAATATATCTCACTTGGTTGTGGTGAATAATCCTTTTAATGTACTGTTGAATCCTATTGGCTAGTATTTTGGTGAAATTTTCACATCTGTGTTCATCAGGGATATTGGTCTATAGCTCTCTTTTTTGATGGGATCCTTGTCTGGTTTGGGGATCAAGGTGATGTTGGCCTCATAAAATGAGTTTGGAAGTTTTCCTTCCATTTCTATTTTTTTGGAACAGTTTCAGGAGAATAGGAATTAGTTTTTCTTTATATGTTTTTTTCTTTATATGTTTTTTAGTTTTTCTATATATGTTTGGTAGAATTCCCCCGGGAAGCTGTCTGGCCCTGGGCTTTTGTTTGTTTGGAGATTTTTAATGACTGTTTCAATCTCCTTACTGGTTATGCATCTGTTCAGGCTTTCTATTTCTTCCTGGTTCAGTTGTGGTAGTTTATATGTTTCTAGGAATGTATCCATTTCTTCCAGATTGTCAAATTTGTTGGCATGGAGTTGCTCATAGTATGTTCTTATAATAGTTTGTATTTCTTTGGTGTTAGTTGTGATCTCTCCTCTTTCATTCATGATTTTATTTATTTGGGTCCTTTCTCTTTTCTTTTTGATAAGTCTGGCCAGGGGTTTATCAATTTTATTAATTCTCTCAAAGAACCAGCTCCTAGTTTTGTTGATTTGTTCTATTGTTTTTTTGGTTTCTATTTCATTGATTTCTGCTCTGATCTTTATGATTTCTCTTCTCCTGCTGGGCTTAGGGTTTCTTTCTTGTTTTTTCTCCAGCTCCTTTAGGTGTAGGGTTAGGTTGTGTACCTGAGACCTTTCTTGTTTCTTGAGAAAGGCTTGTACCGCTATATATTTTCCTCTCAGGACTGCCTTTGCTGTGTCCCACAGATTTTGAACTGTTGTATTTTCATTATCATTTGTTTCCATGATTTTTTTCAATTCTTTAATTTCCCCATTGACCCATTCATTCTTTAGAAGTATGCTGTTTTGTCCCATGTATTTGGGTTCTTTCCAAACTTCCTCTTGTGGTTGAGTTCTAGCTTTAGAGCATTGTTGTCTGAAAATATGCAGGGAATGAACCCAATCTTATACCGGTTGAGTCCTCATTTAGTACCGAGGATGTGATCTATTCTGGAGAATGTTCCATGTGCACTAGAGAAGAGTGTGTATTCTGTTGCTTTGGGATGAAATGTTCTGAATATATCTGTGATGTCCATCTGGTTCAGTGTGTCGTTTAAGGCCTTTATTTCCTTGCTGATCTTTTGCTTGGATGATCTGTCCATTTCAGTGAGGGGAGTGTTAAAGTCCCCTACTATTATTGTATTATTGTTGATGTGTTTCTTTGATTTTGTTTTTAATTGGTTTATATAGTTGACTGCTCCCACGTTGGGGGCATAGATATTTAAAATTGTTAGATCTTCTTGTTGGACACACCCTTTGAGTATGATTTAGTGTCCTTCCTCATCTCTTATTATAGTCTTTGGCTTAAAATCTAATTGATCTGATATAAGGATTGCCACTCCTGCTTTCTTCTGATGTCCATTAGCATGGTAAATTCTTTTCCACCCCCTCACTTTAAATCTGGAGGTGTCTTTGGGCTTAAAATGAGTTTCTTGGAGGCAACATATAGATGGGTTTTGTTTTTTTATCCATTCTGATACCCTGTGTCTTTTGATTGGGGCATTTAGCCCATTTACATTCAGGGTAACTATTGAGAGATATGAATTTAGTGCCATTGTATTGCCTGTAAGGTGACTGTTACTGTATATGGTCTCTGTTCCTTTCTGATCTACCACTTGTAGGCTCTCTCTTTGCTTAGAGGACCCCTTTCAAGATTTCATGTAGAGCTGGTTTGGTGTTTGCCAATTCTTTCAGTTTTTGTTTGTCTTGGAAGCTTTTAATCTCTCCTTCTATTTTCAATGATAGCCTAGCTGGATATAGTATTCTTGGCTGCATGTTTTTCTGGTTTAGTGCTCTGAAAATATCATGCCAGCTCTTTCTGGCCTGCCAGGTCTCTGTGGATAAGTCAGCTGCCAATCTAATATTTTTACCATTGTATGTTACAGACTTCTTTTCCCGGGCTGCTTTCAGGATTTTCTCTTTGTCACTGAGACTTGTAAAGTTTACTATTAGGTGACAGGGTATGGACCTATTCTTATTGATTTTGACGGTCATTCTCTGAACCTCCTAAATATTGATGCTTGTTCCTTTTGCCATATTGGGGAAATTCTCCCCAATAATTCTCTCCAGTATAACTTCTGCTCCCCTCTCTCTCTCTTCTTCTTCTGGAATCCCAATTATTCTAATGTTGTTTTGTCTTATGGTGTCACTTATCTCTCGAATTCTCCCCTCGTGGTCCAGTAGCTCTTTGTCCCTCTTTTGCTCAGCTTCTTTATTCTCTGTCATGTGGTCTTCTATATTGCTAATTCTTTCTTCTGCCTCATTTATCCTAACAGTGAGAGTCTCCATTTTTTATTGCACCTCATTAATAGCTTTTTTGATTTTAACTTTGTTAGATTTTAGTTTTTTTATTTCTCCAGAAAGGGCTTTTATATCTCTCGAGAGGGTTTCTCTAATATCTTCCATGCCTTTTTCGAGCCCGGCTAGAACCTTGAGAATTGTCATTCTGAACTCTAGATCTGACATATTACCAATGTCTATATTGATTAGGTCCCTAACCTTCGGTACTGCTTCTTGGTTTTTTTTTTTTTTTTTTTTTTTTTTTTGCGGTGAATTTTTCTGTCTTGTCATTTTGTCCAGATAAGAGTATATGAAGGAGCAATTAAAATACTAAAAGTGTGGTAACAACCCCAGGAAAATATGCTTTAACCAAATCAGAAGAGATCCCAAATCATGAGGGGGGAGAAAGGGGATAAAAAGAGGTTCAAGAAGAAAGGAAGGAAAAAAAGAAAAACAAAGAACGAATTAAAAAAAGAAAACAAAGAAAAGTATATAAAGGAAAAAATATATATATTAGATAAACTAGTTATAAAACGTTAAAAAAGGAAAGGGTAAAAGTTAAATAGATTTTAGCAGAAGAAGAGAAAAAAATGAAAAAGAAAAAAATTAAATTAACTGCAAAACTAAAAAATCACAGTGAGAAAGCCATCAGTTCCGTGCTTCGCTTTCTCCTCCTCTGGAATTCTGCTGCTCTCCTTGGTATTGAAACCACACTCCTTGGTAGGTGAACTTGGTCTCGGCTGGATTTCTTGTTGATCTTCTGGGGGAGGGGCCTGGTGTAGTGATTCTCAAGTGTCTTTGCCCCAGGCGGAATTGCACTGCTCTTACCAGGGGCCGGGCTGAGTAATCTGCTCGGGTTTGCTTTCAGGAGCTTTTGTTCCCTGATCGCTTTCCGTAGAGTTCCAGAGGACAGGAATACAAATGGCGGCCTCCTGGTCTCTGGCCCGGAGGAGCTGAGAGCCCGGGGCCTCACTCCTCAGTGTGCCCTCAGAGAACAGCACCCAGTTACTCCCGTCTGCCTGACCTCCGGCCGCGCGCTCCGAGCTCACTGAGCCTGCTACCGGTTCAAGGTAACCCCGAGCTGCGATCTTACTGTCGGCTCTGTCTCTATAGCCGGCTTTCCTGTTCTAATTCCCACAAGCTCTGTGGCACTCAGACAGCCCCCATCCTTCTGTGACCCTGCGGGACCTGAGGCCATGCTGTCCCCGCATGGGCTTTGCCCCGCTTTAGCCTCTGGAGCGATGTCCCTCAGAAGAACATACTTTTAAACGTCCTGATTTTGTGCTCCATTGCTCTGCCATTTGCTGGGAGCCGGCCCCTCCCCCTGGGGTCTATCTTCCTGTCACTTTGGATTCACTTCTCAGCCAGTCCTACCTTTCAGAAAGTGGTTGTTTTTCTGTTTCTAGAATTGCTGTTCTTCTTCTCTTCAATCTGCCAATGGATTTGCAGGTGTTTGCAATCTTTAGATAAGCTATCTAGCTGATCTCCTGCTAGCTGAAGTAGTCTCAGCCTGCTACTTCTCCACCATCTTGATTCCTCCCTAGACTCATTATTTTAATGAGATAGATTTCTTAGACATTTCCCTTATGCTAAAGGTTCTGCTTTGTAACTTAGGAAAGAAGCTTCTTTAATTGGAAGGAATACTTCCACTCACAAGTTGATCTGTAGTTCAGACTGTACTTGGGAGGACGTGGAATTATGCCACTACCAGCCGTATATTAAAACTAGTGTTCTACAGTAACCTGTAGCCTACGATGAAGATTTTGCTTCGGCATGGGTAAATCAGAAAGGGCATCATCTTATCTTTTGGAAGAAGCCAAAGATACACATATCGCTTAAAAACATTAAATTCAATAACATACTTAACGAGATATTCTGTAAGAAACTCCAAGCTTAGTGTCTGGCACAAAATTGATTTTTTAAACATTTTCTTGAGCTGTGCAAGGTACTGGTTTCTGATGTTGGCATAACAGGAATTACAAGAGTGAAAAAATGAGCAAAGCACAGTCTTTATTTTCAAGTACTGTGTAGTCTAAAAGGGAGACGAAAAACTGCGTGCTTGATTGAAATAGAATGTATTCGGTAATGAGTGTCATCAGAGAGTTGAAAGTACTATGAAAGCTTAAAAGCATGTGTGTGCATTTCCATTTTGTAGCATTCTGGTATATTCATTTTGTAAGATTTGAGTAGATGCATACATGTCTGGACTTATAGTTACCAATTCTGCAACTTCTCTATGATTATCTATGCATTGATACTTTCCACACACCACACTGGAATTAATTTTTTTCTGCTTGCTCTGAAAACCCATGCATCTGGTAAGAAGTATAGTCTGATTGATTTTATGGTGAGTTAGAGGGAGGAAAAAATTAGGATGCCAATTTTTCTGGTTTCTTTCAAGAGGAGCTTAGAAGAAGTTACATGTTTACTATTTTATCGGAATTCTCTGTGGATTAATTTCTTTCACAGAGGTATTTTGGTTAAATCTTTTTCTTGCTCAAAGAAATTTTGGAAGTTGAAAGTTCTTATTTTTAAGACTTTTCCATTGATCTTAATTAAAATTTGGCATTTTCTCATAAACATAATGACCTCTTTATTACTCATGTAAAATAATATTTTAAGTGTGTTCTGTCCTTTTCTCCATTTTCATGTATGTTTCTTTGTTATGTCTATTATTACATAGAAACTCCTAGAAAAGATTAGTTTTTCAGAGAATTTCCATTACCTAATTGGTCATAAGTTGAAGCAGGGCGTTTGGCAAATATTTGTCATACCTCCGATCAAGATAAATTATAGGGATCATTTAGGACAATACTCCATATATGGAGTATTCTACATGAATTTTCTCCATCCTTAGAGATCTTTGAAAGAGGTATTACAGTCCCCACTTTAAAGATGAAATTGAGGCCCAGATCGATTAACTTGTTCATATGCATACAGTTAATACATAACAGTGTTCTGAGCCCAAAGCCTTGTGTTTATCATCTTTCTACTCAGGTTTAGTACCTAAATTACCCTATAATATTATAACTGTTTGTGGAATCACACAGTTTCAGAAAGTTAGAAATGCTCTGCTAAGAATGCCCCTTTGAATTTTCATCTCACAAACTTAGAAGCAGCTGTGTAAAGATTAACTTTCCCCCTTCATGTTTAAAGCTCAACCTTCATTGTTGTTCCCAGAGAAAGTGAAACAGATAAGGCTTTGATCACTAAATATGTTGCTTTGAAGATATGAAGGAGAAGGATAACTCCTTTGGGCAAAGAACCTTTTCCCATAGCTCTGGATATGGCTGAGCAGATTGGTCAGACACACTGTAGATCTAGATCTCTACTGCACACTTCAAATGAGATCCACATACAATCATTTCTGCTGTCTTTAGACCATCAGTAAGTGAATAGCTAACGTGGGAGAAGAAACAGTCTCTGCCTTCAGGGAGCTCTTAATCTGTTAGGTGCGGCCAACTGTGTTCATAAGTAGTTATAAGGCAAGATGTAAAAGATGATTTTTAAAAAAAGATGATTTAATAGGCAAACAAGACTGATGTGACAAACAGGAAAAAGAATCACAGATGGGGTGTACCCTAAATGTTTTTGACTATAAAGGACATGAGTGTGGGGTGTCCCAGCATACGATGTAGCACCTGACACATAGGGCACACACTATATAAAATTAATACTAGTAACTAATTTTAATCCATTCTTGTGCCCCAAATGTCTAGGAAAGTGAAGAGAGATGGTCTCTTAGTCAGTAATTTATGCGCATAGTGTCCAGTCAGCTGCAAAGTGGAACCTTCCCTCCCATGCCAAGTGCCCAGAAGTCACATAGAGTCCATCTCAGGTAAGCATCCAGGGGACTCCATGCTCCAGGATCTCTTCCTCCTTTTTTTTTCAGATTCCCTGGCCTCTTCTCTCTCCAGTACCCTCCTCTATAGTGGAGGTCAGGGGCATCACATACTTCTGCCTGGCCTTTATCCTAAGGGGGCCTTAAATCTTTCCAGTTCTCCAGAATGAAATACACTAAAATGTCAACAAAATTTTCTTTGACCTATTTGCGACCACCTTTCAAAGCATAACTCAAGTGGGCTACTATGGGAATAAAGTCTTTGTTATTGTTTTACTTATGCTAGTAAGATCTCACCACCGGCAGGGAAGAGATAAAAGGCTTTGGGAAGTGCATGCATAACATGGACAATGGGAGGCTGGGGGAGGACACCCTTCCTGATTCCCTTGAATGAATGAGCAGTGACAGAGGATTCCTTGACAGAGTAGAAGGGAAGAAATTCTTAGGGATTTACAGCACATGGGGGGGTGTTTGGTGAAGGGCATCATCAGTCTACTGGAATCTAGGGTACATGTACTGATGCACTTGAAGTGTCAGAAAGAAAAGCATCTCCTCTTTACCTGCAAGAGAAGCCTATATGTCCTGCAGCAAATCTGCTCCATTCAACTCTCAGCTCACCTGCTGCTGCAGAAGACTGTTCTGAAAGGAAGTGACAGCTTTTGTTCTGGGTAACCTCTGTCTGGAGGCTTTCTCAGGGGCCAGGGGAGCTTCCTCAGCCCAGGTTCAGACATCCAGAAACTGCCTGGGGGAGAGAGGTACTTAATCCCAATGTCGACTTTCAGCCAATGCAAGACAGAATTTGATGGCTAACTGTCCCATATTCCAGTTGTGATGAAGCAATACTGAGGGTCATTTATATGATTTCTTAGTGTATTCAGAGGATTGAATCCTGTAGCATGATCATAAACACATCCTTCATTGTCTCTTTTCCCATTCTGGCTTTATCTCCCCATCTCTCACTTATGTTTCTGCAGCTAAACTCTTCCTTAGGGCCTCCTTTGGGGATAACCAAAGCTTAGATGCCATACTAAAACTTATTTGTGTATTTGCCAAGGCTTTACTATCCTTTCTGTGTCCAGAAAACAAAAGAATATTATTTCTTCCTAAAGTAGACCTTTTTTTCCCCTCTCCCAACATTATGATCCCCTTTCTTTGCTAAATTTGTAATTTCCTCTTTGCTAGTTTCTTATTTTTTACAAAACCTCAAACTATACCTAAGCAAGAAAAGCATAAGGAAATAAAGAAAAACAGATTCCTACTTTCTTTGGTCCTGTCCATACCAAAGGCTTCACTTTTCTCCTTCTCATCTTCTTCTAGTATCTTGAAAGAACAGCTTACAAAATCTGTTCCAAGTCTTTAACCGCCAATTTGCTTCCTGATTTACAATAACTGACAGTTCCCACAACCAAATGAACACCTTTACCTGCATTTATTTATTTATTTCCATATTTCTTTTTTCCATATTTCTTTCTTTCTGTTACTGCCAATAACTGCCAAGCTAGAAAATCTAACTGCCTTCCAAATGTCATCTCATGTCATTTTTTTTTTTAAGATTTTTTTTTAAATTTTTATTTATTTGCCAGAACACAAGTAGGCAGAGAGGCAGGCAGAGAGAGAGGAGGAAGCAGGCTCCCTGCCGAGCAGAGAGCCCGATGCGGGACTCGATCCCAGGACCCTGAGACCATGACCCGAGCCGAAGGCAGCGGCTTAACCCACTGAGCCACCCAGGCGCCCATCTCATGTCATTTCTTAATATCATATGGTGCTGTTGAACATCTTTTCTTCCTGAACTGTTTTCCTCCGTTATCATCACACCCACTAATCTTTCTTGCTATTTTTCTTCTTCTCATTTTTCCCAATAATCGCTACTTAGTGATTTCAGTCCCTCCAATGTCTTTATCCTAATATCAATGATTTACAGTGTCTTCATTCTTGATAATTAGGTTCTCCAAATGAATTTTCTGAAGTGGATTTTTAAAAATATTCCTTCCAAACCCAAAACTGGTTCACTCTTGTATTTTTCCTATATTAGTTGATAACATCACTATGTTTGGTGTTTCACCAAACCACTATATTTAGTTTGACCATGCTCACCAAACTAACAACTTTTGGATTCTTCTTTCTAATATCCCTTAGGCTTACTTATCATATCCAATGACCACCAGTTTACATCATTCATTCTACTTCCAAAATAGTGCTTGAATCCTATCCCATCGCATTTCTATTGTATATTTCCTCCACCACTTCTTTGATCTTGATTCCCAATAGACATTTTTTCCTTGATTCATTCTTTTCCTTCTCCAATAATTTTCCATAGTATTTTAGAAGTTACTAATGCTAACACACAAGGATGATCAGCTTGTAGTTAATTTATCATTACACTGTCATTTATCACAGCTCTGTGCCTTGCTGTACCCTGTTCTTCCTTTCTGTAAGATAATGGCTTTTTTTTTTTTTTTTTTTAAGAGAGGGAGAGAGTGGGGCAAGGGGCAGAGGGAGAGAATCTCAAGAAGACTCCCTGCTGGGCACAGAGCCTCAGCATGGGGTTCCATTTCATGACCCATGGGATCATGACCTAAGCCAAAACCAAGAGTCAGACATGACTGACTGAGCCACTCAGATGCCCTGTAAGATAATGACTTTGAGTTACAAATGCTGCATTTAAAATACCTCTGTCATTCCACATTATTACCAAATGGACTTGAGCTTTAGAATGTTCACACTTGGGGGGAAAGGAAGGAAGCCTTTTTGTATTTCCTAGTGCTAGAGGTAATTTTCTAATATGTACACTTTCAAAATTTTTTGCCTATAGATAAAAGGGATGGCTTTTAAGGTATCTGCCAGATTATTTAGCATATAAAATTTAGGTTGGGTTGCTGGTGACTCTCTGTTTTTACCCCCATGGTATAGACCCCCTCCTGGCAATGGTAAGGGCAAAGAAGATCATCTACACTGCATGCTGTTTGGGTGGGTGTGGACCCATGCATCAGTCCTTTTTCTGGTGCATTTTCTTCAAGCAAAGATGTATACTGGCAATTAAAACAGGAGAGGAAAGTTGGATGTACAACTGTTTTCATTTACTATCACACTGTCTGTGTCAGCAGGAAAACTCCATGCTAGTCCACACCAGATGTTCTCAAATGTACATCCTTAGATTGACAAATGTATACAAAATGCAACAATTCTTCTTATTTTCTCTATGAACTTCCTCTGGGTTCCTCACTTTAGGTAGTCTTGTGATGCCAACTATTTCAAACCATTTCTAGCCTGTATTTATAAGTCTTTTAATGATTGAATTACAGCGAATATTTTTATGTCTCACAATATGACTTCAGCACCTACAGAGTCCTTGACAGTAAGAGATGCCAAAAATGTTGTGCATCACTGTAAAGAATCTTCTACTTTTTATTGTATCTTGTAGATGTCAGTAACTATAAAATCAACCAAGCTCTTTTTTTTCACCATTTGTGTAATTCTGCTATTATTTTTCAGTATTAAGTTTCTCCCCTCAAACTGTTACCTATCCATTGGTAAAATACAATTTCCCCTGTAACATAGTTATTTATTTTATTATCAGTTTAATCCATGTTTATTTTATGCTTTCTAATAATTTACTGACTATACTACCTACAAATGGTGGTGTAATTGATTGACATTCTACATAGTATATATCTCAAAGGCTTTTTTCTTCATAGTTAAATGACTTAGAGATCTAAAATCAAACTTTAATAATGTAATTATTTTTTGTTAATAATACAAAATTATTTTAGAAACAAAAGATTTTGCTAAGACTTGGCATGAAAAGCTATAAATGAAACATATAAATATTAATGCTATATTGCTCCTAGTGTCTTACATCTAGGCTTTTTAATATTAGGTTAGAAAGCTAACTGAAGGATTTATAAAAAGAAAAATATTAACCCAGCAAAGACCAAGGAGACCAAATGAATGGAGAAGAAAGATATGTTTAATCAAGAAGAGTCATGTTTCTCAAGAAAGATTTATTTAATTTCCAGCATTCTATTCCCTCGATCTCAGTTTCAGTTAGAGATGGAGTTTATTCAGTAGTGGAATACGAATCAGAACTAGGGACCCCTGGATGGCTCAGTCATTTAAGTGTCTACCTTCAGCTCAGATCATGATCCCAGGGTTCTGGGATCCCGTCTTCTTGCTCAGCAGGGAGCCAGCTTCTCCCTCTTCTCTCCCGCCCTCTTCTCTTCTCTGGACTCCTGCTCTCCCTCTTACTATCTCTGTTGCTATCTCTGTCACTGTCTCTCTCTCAAATAAATAAATCTTAAAAAAAAAAAGAATCAGAATTAGAAGTTACTTTTCTATCAAATAGCTTAGAGCAACCCAGATTATACATTCAGTAATAACATATGCTCAAATGTGAATATTTTATCTATTGAGCCACATATTAGAAGATCTTTGTAGAGACTCTGAATATTTTGTGTTCACAGGGACACTCCTAAAACAAGTAAGTATAAATGCTATTGATGCACACCAAAGCTAACAACCCAGAATTTTTCAGCCTCACATATTGTATATATAATAAAATCACTTGAAATAATATTTCCAGTAAGACATTTTAATAAGAATTCCAAAACTGTGACTTATAATTATTTATTCATTCATAAGAATTTTAAGTTCACCTATTTGTAAACTACAGTTTAGGTAAAATTGTACAGTCTTAACATTTTGTAATATCTTACTTTCCTCAGCAAATATAAGCAATACACTGTAACAAGACTTTTTTGGGAGAAATCAAAGTCAGTTTCCAGCAGAGAAAATACTAGATTTTGGTTAGGGAAGCAAATGGACATTTTTGATCTTTAAATTTCCCCCTGCAGGTGATTACAGCTCAATCCATGGTGTAAGCCTCTGGAAACTATATTAAAATGAGGATCTCATTTTGGCTGGTAAAGCGAATACTTTGCATAACATCTACTGCCCCAGGTATCACTACTATTTTTGTAGAAAGAAAGTGTCAGTACTCTTGCTATCTGTACCAACTTCTTTCAAAACAGAAATTTTCAAGTGAACAAAAAAGTTTACTTAGCTATAAGGAGAGTTTTTTAAAGGCACAAATAAATGGAGAAAGCTTTCTATCAATCTGTATATATATAAAAAAAACAACTTTACTAAATTATTGGACCAAATCTAGACTCCCACAGAAGGTAAGACTTGCCATATAATCATACTTAATGCTGACTCATATTGGCTAGCAACACAATGAAACCAGTAGGGAACTGCTTTCTGTCATTGCTAGCTCACTTTTATTTCAATCATAGACTCCTTTACATTTGTATCGTGTTCAGTATTGTTCAGTGTGCTCTCACAGACTTCATGTCCTTTGATTCTCTCATTTGATCTATTTTGTTTCCATATATCAAAACTTGTCCAGAATAAAAATCATCAAAACATGCTTTTCTGCACTGAAAGATCCTGATAAAGGTTCAACTCAATGGCCAGTAGATCACATAGTCTATTTAATGCCCTTCTTTACATGGTACATTTGCTTCCTAAAATCTCCTTCACTGGCCTGTTTCATCCTTGGAAATTCTTCATTTAAAAAAAATTTACTCATGTAAACTCAGGGGTTTTTTAAAAATTAGGACAAAACTAAACTACAAAGTTGTCCTAATAAAATAGAAATAATCAGTGTCATAGAAGTTGGAGGTCAAAGATACTTCAGCTCACCATCCATTTTTAGCTCTTTCTCATTTTCGGATGCCACATCCTTTGATAATCATGCAGCAAATGTCACAATGGGAGTTTAATTGGAACCTTGACAATGTGCAGAAATCTGAATTCATTTTTGCTGAGGGATATGGTTTTTCTGGTATAAGAAATATCTTTTTGTTTAAGCAATATATTTTCTTGTGTAAGTGACAGATGGTTGGGATTGTTACTTTTGTTTCCAGAGAAAAAGTGAACCAACTGAATGTTCTGTAGGGTCAAGTGCTAAGATTTAGACCCAATATTGTATTTATTCCATAACTGGATATAGAATAAACTGTGTTAAATTAGATCTGGTCAATATTTGAAGTTTGAATACATGAGTAAATTTTTTTAAATGAAGATTTTCCAAGGATGAATTAGGGCAGTGAAGGAAATGATGATGTAGGAGTTGAAAGGCTGTTATCTAAAATAATCCAAGATAACTATTCATTAGTAGTTAAAAGAATGCTACAATGACTCTTTCAACTGTTATTAAGTGAAGAAAGCAATAAAAAAATTATCTATCATCAGGACTTTAACCTGGAGGGAAAGGTTTGGATTGACGGGGACCATTTGGATTACTTGGTAAAACCAATGGTGTGTTTTGCTTGGTGTTAAAAAACAATAATTAATACAAGCAGGAATTAGATTTTACTACTTTTGACACATTTACAGTTAAGTGCAGTTAAGACAAGTTCCTAAAAGAGAGGGTTAAATTCTATGGAAAATAGAAGGAGGGTACTATTATAGCTAGGGATATTAGTAAAGCATTATAGAGGAGGTAATTAAGTTTTAAAGCATGGGGAGCATTGGACTATATGGAAATTGAAGGCAGGAGGAAAGATAGACCATGACATATAGAAGGAATAGTTTGAACAAAGATGTAAAAGTAGGAATGGAAGGGTTGAAAGAGAAATAAGTGGCTAGATTTTCTTGGAGTGTGTGGTATATAGGGGCTTGTAGCAGGGTACCTCAGATCCTGAGGGCAGGTTATGTATAAATTTTGTAGGCTATTACAAAATTGGCTTAGAAAAGGAATAACTGCCACAGTGGCCACTACAGGAAGCAACCTCCCTTCTTTTGGCATAATTGACTAAGAGACTGGTTCAAAAGGAGAGAAGCTATCACCTTAACTCAGCATCCCCAAATAGGAATTGACCAGACAGAGGAGATTCTCCACACTTGCCAAAGAGCCAATGCCTACCATTTGCTCTTCTCATTTTATCTTTCTATGTCCTGAAACTGAGGGTTTTACAGGGGAGGGGGTGGGAGGATGGGTGTACCCAGTGATGGATATAAAGGAGAGGGCATGTTTTCCATGGAGCACTGGGAGTTATACACAAACAATGAGTCTTGGAACACTACATTAAAAACTAATGGCATACTGTATGGTGACTAACATAACATAAAAAAAAAAAAAGAAAAGAAAATAAATGAAAGTGTGTATGTTTCTCAAAGCTAAGTTAAATGCAGAAGGACCTAAGTTGCAAGACAGTTTGAGGCATGTGATCTTTCTTTTCTGAAGTCTGATAGGAAATCATACTGAAAGTTGTTGGAGAAGCATTGTGTTAGTCAATCTGTCATGTCTCTTAAAGATGTCTTAGATGGTTACACTAAACTTACTGGGCTTTACTTGGTGTCCATGGACCATCACAGATTTTCAAGTGAAGGAGGAACATATTAAAGATGGGGCTTTGGGAGTATTTATATCATAGGTAAAAAAATGACTTTATGATCATTTATTTCATGTTTCTGACTAACATGAATTATATGGACTTCAGATGTCAAGTAATTATATAGGCTTCAGATTTCAAGTACAAATATTTAACATATTTGATGTGAAAACATACTGAATGAAGAACCAATCTAGAGATTTCAGTTTTAGTCACTAAATTGAGAGATAATTGAGTCTGGGCAGAGGAAGTGATAGCCAAGTGGGAGGAAAATGAAGAAGGGCAGCCAAGGGACAAAAAAGCCAAAAACTTTGGGGGAAAACCTGTACTTAGGGGTTAAAATGAACTAGAGGAAATAGAGAGAGCTAAGGAGTAGAAGAATCAATCATCATGGACATTTAGAGAAGAGAGAACACAAGAATGAATCAAGAAGAGGATGATTGATAGTTATACATGCTACAATTGAATGAAATTGAGCTCGAGAATTTACAACTGAATGGAAGGAAACCACTATGTTTAAAATATAAATTCCAGTAAAGTGGTGAGGAGAAGAGTCTATTGAGTATTAAGGAGTATGTGCTCTTTGAGAAGTCAAAGTAAAAAATATAGTGGAGGCAACAACTTAGACTTCTCTTCTGTGCCGGTTGGGGAGGAGGGGAGGAAAGAACATGGGGAGAAGGGGAGGAAAGAACATGGGGAGGAGGGGAGGAAAGAAGATGGGTGGGAGGGACAAGTAGAGAGAGAGGGAGAGAGAATGAGACTCTCTGCCTTTTAATTGGAGTGTTTCGCTAACATTTGTTATAATTATTGATATAATTGGAACTTATATCTATCCTTTTATTTATTATCCATTTGCCACACATTTTTTTTCTACCTCTTTGCTTTTCTCTTTGTTTTGTTTTCAATTAATTAAATATGCTTTAGAAATCCATTTTACTTGGTGGCTATTTAAATATATCAACTTGTTTTAGTATACTGTTTTTTTATGTTTACTCTAGAGAAGATAGCATATAGTCCTCACTTTTCACACTCTATTGAGAGTTATTTTATCAATTCACCTAAAATGTAGAAGCTTTGCAATTGCATATGTTCATTTACCTTCATCCCTATCCCTTTTGCTCTTATCATATATATCTGCATATGGTAAAACCATATACTATGTTAGAATGTTTGCTTTGAACTACCATATATATTTTAAAGAAATTAAGAGAAAAATATAATATCATACTTATCCATGTAATTTCTAATGGTCTTCATTCCTTTCTATAGATATAAATTATCACCTGGCAATTTATCTTTATTTCCCTTAATTTCCCTTTCTCCTAGTAGTCTTTTTCTGAAAATGTGTTTGTTTTCCTCCTCATTTTTAAAGAATGTTTTTGGTTAATAAACAGTTCTAGGTTGACAATTTATTTTACTTTTTTCCCCCAGCAACTGAACAAATTTTGTTATACTGTCTTCTGGTCAACAGTGTTTCTAATGAGAACTCAGCCAGTGCTATGATAGGGGCAATCAATATGTACTAGAGGTTGTGAATGCTTTTGGAAAATTTTCAGTTCTTTGTCACTGAGTATGATGTCCCTAAGTATGATATTTTATGGATTTATTCTTAGAGTTTTCTGAGTTTCTTAAATCTTTAAATTTATATTTTTCAACAAATTTGGGAAATTTTTAGTCATTATTTCCTCAAGTATTTTTATGCCCTCTTTCTTCTGTTCTTTTACAACTCTAAAGTAATATTATACTTTGTCATATTGTCTGAGGTTCTTGAGAGTCAGTTTATTTTTTAAAATAAACTTTGTATTTTGGAATAATTTTAGACTTGCAGTAAAATTGCAAGGCAGTGCTAAGGTTTCCTGTATACCCCTCATTTTGTTTATACTTTATGGCACATAACTTATATTTAACAGGTATCTTACATTTTAACAAGTGTAATTGTGCATTTGTTAAAATTATTCATTAGTTTTCATCCATTACTGTTAAATAAATTGCAGACTTTATTTGTATTTCACCACTTTTTATTGATGTCCTTTTCTGTTCCAGAATTCAGTGCAGGATATCACATTGCATTTAGTTGTTAAGTTTTCTTAGTCTTGTATGGTCTGTGAAAATCTCTCTCTATGTTCTGACTTTGAGTTTTATACTGGTAAAATATTTTGGAGAATGTACCCCAGGTTAGGTTTGTCTGGTGTTTTTCTCGTGATTAAACTGGGGTTATGAATCCGAAAATAATACGATAGAGGTGAAGTGCCCTTCTCATCAGATCATATCAAAAGGTATAAAGTGTTCACAAAATATTCCTACTGATGTTAACTTCATCAACTGGATAAGGGAATGTTTCCCAGGTCTCTACACAAAAAAAGCTCAAGATTTTCCCTTACCTTTGGAAGTGAATCTGTGAGTCTAGCTCACCCTCAAAGGTTGGAGATTAAACTTCATCTCTTGCATGAGGACTAGCTATATATATTACTTGAATCTCTTCTATAAGAAACATTTCTCTCTTCTTTCCCATTTATTTATTTATTCAATCATTTGTGTATATATGTATGGATTTATTTATGTTTAGTATACACTATGGATTATAATCCAATACTACATTACTTTGTAGCTCAAACTGTTCCAACACAGGCTATTGGGGGTATTTTCAGTTTTGTTCATGTGCTACTTTGATGTGCCCCATCTGCTTTAAATTATGTAGCTTATCAAAGAGGATCCAGATTCTGTTACATTCCTTTGAGAATTTTGATTTCTTTTTCTCCTTTATCTCTCTTTTCCAAAGCTATAATTTAACTTATCTAGACTCAAATTGGAAGTTTTGTATTTCTTACATTGGGCAGAACTTTAAATATCAGTTGTTTTTGAGCCTTGTCTGTCCTGCCCAGGTTCTGCCTTATGCGTGTGTGGTTTAGGGAGCTATCATTTGGGCAGAGTTTATGTGTAGAATTGAGACTACACCTTTATGGCTCTCTATATTCATAATATTTGCCTCTTCTGGTTCTTTGAAATAGTAGACTATAGGTTTTCTAATAAAAATTCTAGCTGTTTCACATGGGACTGACAGAATAACATTTGGACTGAAATTCTTAAAAATAATTTCTTTAGAAAGTTTCACCTGGTGCTATTACCTCTTCTTAGTTAAAAGTGCCCTCCAGAATCTTACTGTTTTTGATCATTCTCTAGTGTTTTCAGATAATAGTTTCTTTTCTGTTTGATCAGAATTCAGTTTTTTTATGGGTCTGTTGGTCTATAGGACCATACTTGAGATGAAAACATGAAGATGACAATATTTGAGAAAAAATATACTTGGTTTTGGAATATCTTAGGAAATTACCAAATTTTACTTCTCAGACAAGATATCATATACTTAATTTACTGATTTACACTCAGAATTAATAGAAATTTTAGTAAACCAAGCAGAGCGACTAGTGAAAAGAGAGAGGTATGTTAGTAGGAAAAAAATCTATACCTATATAAGAAATTTTAAGACTTCCAGGAATGACTATAAGCTTATTTTTGCTCCATGAACTCCTTAATAATGTGAATCATTAATATGTAGAATACACATATGAGCTATGGTGAAAATATCAAATTGTAACAATAGTCAGATTATATGGATATAAATATATAAAAAAATTAAAATTTATTGTGAATTTTCTCTATTTTATTTCCTAGCTATAAAAGAAGGAAAATTCATGATTGTTCATTATGTCTATTTTTGTTACCCAACAAAAGTCCTGTTCATGACTTTAAACTCAGAAGTTAAATGTGTGGCTCCCTTGCCAGGTGCAATCAATGTGAATATTGTCAAGACTTTTTTTTTTCTTTTCATCATAGAACCCAGCCTTTATTAGTAAAAGTGTATTCTTCTAAAACACTTATTTAGAAGAGGAGTCAAGATGGCGGAGAAGTAGCAAGCTGAGACTGCTTCAGCTAGCCGGAGATCAGCTAGATAGCTTATCTAAAGATTGCAAACACCTGAAAATCCATCGGCAGATCGAAGAGAAGAAGAACAGCAATTCTGGAAACAGAAAAACAACCACTTTCTGAAAGGTAGGACCGGCGGAGAAGTGAATCCAAAGCGACGGGAAGATAGACCCCGGGGGGAGGGGCCGGCTCCCGGCAAGCGGCGGAGCAACCGCGCACAAAATCAGGACTTTTAAAAGTCTGTTCCGCTGAGGGACATCGCTCCAGAGGCTAAACCGGGGCGAAGCCCACGCGGGGTCAGCGTGGCCTCAGGTCCCGCAGGGTCACAGAAGGATCGGGGGTGTCTGAGTGTCGCAGAGCTTGCGGGTATTGGAACGGGAAAGCCGGCTACAGAGACAGAGCCGACAGTAAGCTCGCAGCTCCGTGTTACCTTGAACCGGTCGCAGGCTCGGTGAGCTCGGAGCGCGGCCGGAGGTCAGGCAGACGGGAGTAACTGGGCGCTGTTCTCTGAGGGCGCACTGAGGAGTGGGGCCCTGGGCTCTCGGCTCCTCCGGGCCGGAGACCAGGAGGCCGCCATTTGTATTCCCGTCCTCTGGAACTCTACGGAAAGCGCTCAGGGAACAAAAGCTCCTGAAAGCAAACCCGAGCGGATTACTCACCCCGGCCCCGGGTAAGGGCGGTGTAATTCCGCCTGGGGCAAAGACACTTGAGAATCACTACAACAGGCCCCTCCCCCAGAAGATCAACAAGAAATCCAGCCTAGACCAAGTTCACCTACAAAGGAGTGCGGTTTCAATACCAAGGAGAGCAGCAGAATTCCAGAGGAGGAGAAAGCCAAGCACGGAACTCATGGCTTTTTTCCTGTGATTTTTTTTAGTCTTGCAGTTAATTTAATTTTTTCTTTTTCATTTTTTTTTTTTTTCTCGCCTTCGGGTAAAATTTTTTTTTAACTGTTACATTTTTCTTTTTTAACGATTTTTTACTAGTTTATCTAATATATATATATATATATTTTTTACATTTTTCTTAGGTGTTTTCTTTCTTTAAAAATATTCTTTTCTTTTCTTTTTTTTTTTCTTTTTTCTTTCTTCCTTTTTGAACCTCTTTTTATCCCCTTTCTCCCCACTCACGATTTTGGATCTCTTCTAATTTGGTTAAAGCATATTTTCCTGGGGTTGTTGCCACCCTTTTAGTATTTTACTTGCCCCTTCATTTACTCTTATCTGGACAAAATGACAAGACGGAAAAATTCAACACAAAAAAAAGAACAAGAGGCAGTACCGAAGGCTAGGGACCTAATCAATACAAACATCGGTAATATGTCAGATCTAGAGTTCAGAATGACAATTCTCAAGGTTCTAGCCGGGCTCGAAAAAGGCATGGAAGATATGAGAGAAACCCTCTCGAGAGATATAAAAGCCCTTTCTGGAGAAATAAAAGAACTAAAATCTAACCAAGGTGAAATCAAAAAAGCTATTAATGAGGTGCAATCAAAAATGGAGGCTCTAACTGCTAGGATAAATGAGGCAGGAGAAAGAATTAGTGATATAGAAGACCAAATGACAGAGAATAAAGAAGCTGAGCAAAAGAGGGACAAACAGCTACTGGACCACGAGGGGAGAATTCGAGAGATAAGTGACACCATAAGACGAAACAACATTAGAATAATTGGGATTCCAGAAGAAGAAGAAAGTGAGAGGGGAGCAGAAGGTATACTGGAGAGAATTATTGGGGAGAATTTCCCCAATATGGCAAAGGGAACGAGCATCAAAATTCAGGAGGTTCAGAGAATGCCCCTCAAAATCAATAAGAATAGGCCCACACCCCGTCACCTAATAGTAAAATTTACAAGTCTCAATGACAAAGAGAAAATCCTGAAAGCAGCCCGGGAAAAGAAGTCTGTAACATACAATGGTAAAAATATTAGATTGGCAGCTGACTTATCCACAGAGACCTGGCAGGCCAGAAAGAGCTGGCATGATATTTTCAGAGCACTAAACGAGAAAAACATGCAGCTAAGAATACTATATCCAGCTAGGCTATCATTGAAAATGGAAGGAGAGATTAAAAGCTTCCAGGACAAACAACAACTGAAAGAATTTGCAAATACCAAACCAGCTCTACAGGAAATCTTGAAAGGGGTCCTCTAAAGCAAAGAGAGAGCCTACAAGTGGTAGATCAGAAAGGAACAGAGACCATATACAGTAACAGTCACCTTACAGGCAATACAATGGCACTAAATTCATATCTCTCAATAGTTACCCTGAATGTGAATGGGCTAAATGCCCCTGTCAAAAGACACAGGGTATCAGAATGGATAAAAAAACAAAACCCATCTATATGTTGCCTCCAAGAAACACATTTTAAGCCCGAAGACACCTCCAGATTTAAAGTGAGGGGGTGGAAAAAAATTTACCATGCTAATGGACATCAGAAGAAAGCAGGAGTGGCAATCCTTATATCAGATCAATTAGATTTTAAGCCAAAGACTATACTAAGAGATGAGGAAGGACACTATATCATACTCAAAGGATCTGTCCAACAAGAAGATTTAACAATTTTAAATATCTATGCCCCCAATGTGGGAGCAGCCAACTATATAAGCCAATTAATAACAAAATCAAAGAAACACATCAACAACAATACAATAATAGTAGGGGACTTTAACACTCCCCTCACTGAAATGGACAGGTCATCCAAGCAAAAGATCAGCAAGGAAATAAAGGCCTTAAATGACACACTGGACCAGATGGACATCACAGATATATTCAGAATATTTCATCCCAAAGCAACAGAATACACATTCTTCTCTAGTGCACATGGAACATTCTCCAGAATAGATCACATCCTCGGTCCTAAATCAGGACTCAACCGGTATCAAAAGATTGGGATCATTCCCTGCATATTTTCAGACCACAATGCTCTAAAGCTAGAACTCAACCACAAAAGGAAGTTTGGAAAGAACCCAAATACATGGAGACTAAACAGCATCCTTCTAAAGAATGAATGGGTCAACCGGGAAATTAAAGAAGAATTGAAAAAAATCATGGAAACAAATGATAATGAAAATACAACGGTTCAAAATCTGTGGGACACAACAAAGGCAGTCCTGAGAGGAAAATATATAGCGGTACAAGCCTTTCTCAAGAAACAAGAAAGGTCTCAGGTATACAACCTAACCCTACACCTAAAGGAGCTGGAGAAAGAACAAGAAATAAACCCTAAGCCCAGCAGGAGAAGAGAAATCATAAAAATCAGAGCAGAAATCAATGAAATAGAAACCAAAAAAAAAAAAACAAAAAAACAATAGAACAAATCAACGAAACTAGGAGCTGGTTCTTTGAAAGAATTAATAAAATTGACAAACCCCTGGAGAGATGTATGAAAAAGAAAAGAGAAAGGACCCAAATAAATAAAATCATGAATGAAAGAGGAGAGATCACAACTAACACCAAAGAAATACAAACTATTATAAGAACATACTATGAGCAAGTCTACGCCAATAAATTTGACAATCTGGAAGAAATGGATGCATTCCTAGAAACATATAAACTACCACAACTGAACCAGGAAGAAATAGAAAGCCTGAACAGACCCATAACCAGTAAGGAGATTGAAACAGTCATTAAAAATCTCCAAACAAACAAAAGCCCAGGGCCAGACGGCTTCCCGGGGGAATTCTACCAAACATTTAAAGAAGAACTAATTCCTATTCTCCTGAAACTGTTCCAAAAAATAGAAATGGAAGGAAAACTTCCAAACTCATTTTATGAGGCCAGCATCACCTTGATCCCAAAACCAGACAAGGATCCCACCAAAAAAGAGAGCTATAGACCGATATCCTTGATGAACACAGATGCGAAAATACTCAACAAAATACTAGCCAATAGGATTCAACAGTACATTAAAAAGATTATTCACCACGACCAAGTGGGATTTATTCCAGGGCTGCAAGGTTGGTTCAACATCCGCAAATCAGTCAATGTGATACAACACATCAATAAAAGAAAGAACAAGAACCATATGATACTCTCAATAGATGCTGAAAAAGCATTTGACAAAGTACAACATCCCTTCCTGATCAAAACTCTTCAAAGTGTAGGGATAGAGGGCACATACCTCAATATCATCAAAGCCATCTATGAAAAACCCACCGCAAATATCATTCTCAATGGAGAAAAACTGAAAGCTTTTCCGCAAAGGTCAGGAACACGGCAGGGATGTCCATTATCACCACTGCTATTCAACATCGTACTAGAGGTCCTAGCCTCAGCAATCAGACAACAAAAGGAAGTTAAAGGCATCCAAATCGGCAAAGAAGAAGTCAAATTATCACTCTTCGCAGATGATATGATACTATATGTGGAAAACCCAAAAGACTCCACTCCAAAACTGCTAGAACTTATACAGGAATTCAGTAAAGTGTCAGGATATAAAATCAGTGCACAGAAATCAGTTGCATTTCTCTACACCAACAGCAAGACAGAAGAAAGAGAAATTAAGGAGTCCATCCCATTTACAATTGCACCCAAAACCATAAGATACCTAGGAATAAACCTAACCAAAGAGGCACAGAATCTATACTCAGAAAACTATAAAGTACTCATGAAAGAAATTGAGGAAGACACAAAGAAATGGAAAAATGTTCCATGCTCCTGGATTGGAAGAATAAATATTGTGAAAATGTCTATGCTACCTAAAGCAATCTACACATTTAATGCAATTCCTATCAAAGTACCCTCCATCTTTTTCAAAGAAATGGAACAAATAATTCTAAAATTTATATGGAACCAGAAAAGACCTCGAATAGCCAAAGGGATATTGAAAAAGAAAGCCAACGTTGGTGGCATCACAATTCCGGACTTCAAGCTCTATTACAAAGCTGTCATCATCAAGACAGCATGGTACTGGCACAAAAACAGACACATAGATCAATGGAACAGAATAGAGAGCCCAGAAATAGACCCTCAAATCTATGGTCAACTAATCTTCGACAAAGCAAGAAAGAATGTCCAATGGAAAAAAGACAGCCTTTTCAATAAATGGTGCTGGGAAAATTGGACAGCCACATGCAGAAAAATGAAATTGGACCATTTCCTTACACCACACACAAAAATAGACTCAAAATGGATGAAGGATCTCAATGTACGACAGGAATCCATCAAAATCCTTGAGGAGAACACGGGCAGCAACCTCTTCGACCTCTGCCGCAGCAACATCTTCCTAGGAACAACGCAAAAGGCAAGGGAAGCAAGGGAAAAAATGAACTACTGGGATTTCATCAAGATCAAAAGCTTTTGCACAGCAAAGGAAACAATTAACAAAATGAAAAGACAACTGACAGAATGGGAGAAGATATTTGCAAACGACATATCAGATAAAGGACTAGTGTCCAGAATCTATAAAGAACTTAGCAAACTCAGCACCCAAAGAACAAATAATCCAATCAAGAAATGGGCAGAGGACATGAACAGACATTTCTGCAAAGAAGACATCCAGATGGCGAACAGACACATGAAAAAGTGCTCCATATCACTCGGCATCAGGGAAATACAAATCAAAACCACAATGAGATATCACCTCACACCAGTCAGAATGGCTAAAATCAACAAGTCAGGAAATGACAGATGCTGGCGAGGATGCGGAGAAAGGGGAACCCTCCTACACTGTTGGTGGGAATGCAAGCTGGTGCAGCCACTCTGGAAAACAGCATGGAGCTTCCTCAAAATGTTGAAAATGGAACTGCCCTATGACCCAGCAATTGCACTATTGGGTATTTACCCTAAAGATACAAATGTAGTGATCCAAAGGGACACATGCACCCGAATGTTTATAGCAGCAATGTCCACAATAGCCAAACTATGGAAAGAACCTAGATGTCCATCAACAGATGAATGGATCAAGAAGATGTGGTATATATACACAATGGAATACTATGCAGCCATCAAAAGAAATGAAATCTTGCCATTTGCAACAACATGGATGGAACTAGAGCGTATCATGCTTAGCGAAATAAGTCAAGCAGAGAAAGACAACTATCATATGATCTCCCTGATATGAGGAAGTGGTGATGCAACATGGAGGCTTAAGTGGGTAGAAGAAGAATAAATGAAACAAGATGGGATTGGGAGGGAGACAAACCATAAGTGACTCTTAATCTCACGAAACAAACTGAGGGTTGCCGGGGGGAGGGGGTTTGGGAGAAGGGGGTGGGATTATGGACATTGGGGAGGGTATGTGATTTGGTGAGTGCTGTGAAGTGTGTAAACCTGGTGATTCACAGACCTGTACCCCTGGGGATAAAAATATATGTTTATAAAAAAAAATACTAATAAATAAAATTCCTAAGCATAAAAAAAAAATAAAAAAAATAAAACACTTATTTAAATTTAGAAACTTTGTCTAAGAGAAGGAAAAATCAGCCTACTCTTTCCCAAAGAATTCAGACTACAATTTTTCCAAGTGGATTTTTATAAGATTGATGATTATAATGTTTTAAAGGGAATTCAGTTTTTGGTAAAATTGAATTCAAGTTTAAGTCCTGCCTAAAGTTACTTTTCTGGTGATTGTTATTTATTTAAAGAAGACATTTTAAGTAAAACAAAACAAAACAAAACAAAACAAAAAACCCAAAGCCTAGTTTCATAGTACTCACTGCCTAGGTTTGCAATTCCAGTTTCATCACTTATTAATTATATACCCATGACCTCAGCTTTCTTGTCTACTAAATGGAGCTAATGTCAGTACTTTTCACAGGGATTTAAGAGGATTAAAGTACAAAGTGAGATTCCCTGTAGAGGTTTCAGAGAGGCACCTACAACATATATAGAAGGGTTTTGAAGGGGTGGGAGATGGGAAGTTGGGTGAGCCTGGTGGTGGGTATTATGGAGGGCATGTTTTGCATGGAGCACTGAGTGTGGTGCAAAACAATGAATTCCGGTACCCTGGAAAGAAATTTAAAAATTAAAAATTAAAAAAAAAGAAGGCATGCCAGAAAATTATGCACTGATTCTATGTATTATGGACTTCCACATGATGCAACAACATGAGATTATGTGACATAAGATATGTTAACATTTATGTACTTAAAAAAAAAAAAACCATTGATTTTACTCTATCTGCAAGGTTGAGATTCTTCTATGTATGTTATCTCTGTATTAGTGTCATTATGACACATGATTATTCTATAATCTAACTGAAATCTAAATTCATTGAGGATACACTTAAAAACAATAACAGCAACTCATGAATAGTTTGTCTTTATAGTAAGAAGAATATTAATAAGAAAATAGTCTCTTTACTGTATATTTCTCTTTCTCCTCTCAAACCTTGCAGTATTTCTGATTTTTAGCACTAGCAATATATTTCCAAACTCTGCTTTGCAATATACCAAGTAATTTCTCTGTCCCTCTTTACACCAGGTAATTTTTTAAACTCTTCTCAGCAACATTGCTCCCACCTAGACACAATCCACTCTGCTTCCTCCATAAAATAGTGATAAATGAGTAGAGCAGTGACCTTTTATAATGAGAAAATATCACAAGACTGATTTTCTCACAGTATTTCAAGTGCATTTCCTCCCGAAAGATCATAGAAACTGCCTTTTATGCTCTTCTCTCTGTAAAATCGGCCAGCTCTTGGGTTTTGTGTTGATTCCTGAATGGGTAGAACCAGATGGAATAAAATTCATCGTATTCTGTTAAAATAATCAAAGACTTTGGAAACCTGTTCATGTATTTATGTAAATGAATAGAATCATAAAAATAATGTAGCTGTATTTGCTTTATCATATTTTTGAATCTCAGTCAATATTTCCTTATATATTTAGACTTCTGTGTTATAAAACTTAATCCTAAATACCCTAAAGGTTTAAGAATAATAAGAATATTACAATGAATTGAGCATTTGATAAAATGGGCCTTTGTTTTCACAAACAAAATAGCAGCATTTATATTAAGTTACAGTTTTGGGGTGCCTGGGTAGCTCAGTGGGTTAAGCCTATGCCTTCGGCTCAGGTCATGATCTCAGGGTCCTGGGATCGAGCCCCGCATGGGGCTCTCTGCTCAGCAGGGAGCCCCCCCTGTCTTTCTGCCTGCCTCTCTGCCTACTTGTGATCTCTCTCTCTCTGTCAAATAAATGAATAAAATATTTAAAAAAATTATATTAAGTTACAGTTTTATCTTCTTAACCAACCCAGACAGGACTGAAGCATCTGGATTAAGTCAGGTTATGAAAAGCCATCAGTCAGCTTTTTGTAGAACAAACAATGTTACCCCAGACACTTTGAACCAATACATGTCAATTTCATTCTTTCAGGAGATAAATTATTTCTGTAATTTTCTTTAGTTACCATTTGTAATTGAGAATAAACTCTACTTAAGTTCCTGTGATAGAAGATGGTGTGATAAGTACAAATTCCTACCAGTTGTTTTTTTTTCTTTCCTTTTTTTTTTTTTTTTGTTTACATTATATGTTTATAAACATATATTTTTATCCCCAGGGGTACAGGTCTGTGAATCACCAGGTTTACACACTTCACAGCACTCACCAAAGCCTGTACCCTCCCCAATGTCCATAATCCCACCCCCTTCTCCCAACCCCCCTCCCCCCAGCAACCCTCAGTTTGTTTTGTGAGATTAAGAGTCACTTATGGTTTGTCTCCTACCAGTTGTTTTTGAATCTGATAAGAAACAGTATTACCATCAAAATAATGACAATAATGATAATAGTAATAATAATAATGGGCAGTGTGGGGTAAGTGCTTAATGCATTGGAATTCAAAAAGAAAAACTTTTTTTCTGATTGGAAAACAAGGGAAGTAAAACACGGAGTTAGTAACTTCTGAAAATAGAGTAGATAGGCAGAACTTTGCTAAGATATTAAAAAATTCACATATAGGCTTGAAGACAGTATAATATTTTATTTATTTACTTGAGAGAGAGAATATGTATGAGTAAGGAGAGAGGGAGAGGGGGAAGGAGAAGGAGCAGGAGAGAGAGAATCTCAAGCAGATTCCATGCTGAACATGGAGCCCAACTTGAGGCTCGATCTTAGAACCCTGAGATCATGACCTGAGTAGAAAGAGGCTTAACTGACTGAGCCACCCAGGCACCCCAGGCTTAAGGACACTAGAGAAGCAAAATAGGTTTGTGTGGAGAGGTGGGTGAAGGCAAATATTGGTGAGAAAAAATGTCCCAGGGGAATGCATATAGCCCTGTAGTAAACCATTGGTGAATATACCATGATTGTGCCTCAGGAAAGTGTTCCTACCCTCTCTATTGTTTGAGCTTATTTTAGTACAAGCATGAGAATAACCTTATGAGTAGGAAAATAAGTATTTAGAACTCTGCCATCAGAGTCTGAGATTAGATGCCAGTAATTTTTGTGAGTACTGGGAAAGCTATCTGTGCAATCTTTGAGATATGGGAGACTGTGGGATATTACATTCCCTCCTACTGATGGGAAAAAGTGACCAACTATACCATGGGAAGTTGATGTTTGGGTGTCTTCCCTTATACTAGAAGAGGAGAGAACATTAGTTCCTGTCAGTTTATTACTAAACACAACAAAAAGAGATCCGGGAATTTGTTATATAGAAAGTATGTTTATAAGATGGTGATAGTTTATAGGGTAGGTTAATTTGCATGAAACTTAGCATATGAGTAAGAATGTGGTAGAAACTAAATGACAGTTTCAAGATGGATTGTGAATGGTAAGGACACTTTTTGGTTTTGGAATGACATTCAGAAAATAGTATAAAGTTTTAAGCCCTAAAGAATGTGTGTTATGATCAAAATGTTGCTTGAGAAATTAATCTAGCAGTGAGGTACAAGATGATTATACATGAACAAATGCCTGGAGCTAGGATACCTACTTGAAAGCTATTCAAAATGATCCATTAATAAAGGTTTATATTGAAAAAGTGACAGTGGAAATTGAGAAAGAGATGAATATGAGGGAGGTTATAAATAATGGCATTATAGACTATTGCTATGATGAGGGAGTAAACATTTATGAGTTTCCAAGCTTGAATTGTAATCCAGTGAAAAACCTTCTGAAGAAAGTACATCAGAGAGAGATGAGAAGCCTGTCAGATGACTAATGTTATAAAGCTAATGGCACATGGAGGAGACAGTGCCCAGAAAACTGTTAGGTATTGTGTTAGGTCCTAGAAATATGTTGGAACTGAAAGTACAGATTAAAAGTCATCTACCTACAGGTAATGCCTTCAGTCTAAACAGCCTACCTAAACTGAAAGTGTCTACATTCACAAGCCAAATGAATTAGCAGTTGATTCGCTAAGATTGACAAGTTTGAAATTGAGAATGGTAAGTTCTTTAAAAACTCTCAAATAATTAAAAAGTAAAAATTAATAAATAAGACCCAAGACTGTGTGTGTGTGGGGGGGGCTTTCTTAGTGGGGTATCTGAGTGGCTCCATTGGTTAAACGTGTGCCTTCAGCTCAGGTCATGATCCCAGAGTTCTGGGATTGAGTCCTGCACGGCTCCCTGCTCAGGGGGGAGTCTGCGTCTCTCCCTCCCTTTACTGCTCCCCCTGCTTGTGCTCTCTTGCTCTCAATCAAATAAATAAATAAAATCTTAAAAAAATAATAAAAATAAAAAAATAAAAACTCTCCCAGAGTAAAAGGCAAATAATTCTGAAGAACCTTTAACTAGATTCTCTAGTTAAAGACATGGACATTCTGAGGAGCTTAAACAAAAAGATAGTGAGTGGATAAGCAACTTTTAATAGTTAGGTGCTTTCTTTGATATGAATGTTTTGGGCAGTGGTTTTTAATGTTGTAAATCAGTTTCTTCTCTAAAGGTGTCCACTCTGTTTCTCTTTAAAGAGTGAGTGTCCATTTCTTGAGGTGGCTGTACCATATCATTACAACATATCCTCCAATAACATTACCTGGGTGATTATCATAATGGAAAGAAATGCAATATGACTTTTCCAGCTTTGGAAAAGTTTTTTTTTGAGAAGGAAATTTAACTCAGCCTTCACATAAAAGAACCTCACCTGAGTTTCATATTTATTTCAGCAGTATTTAGGAGTACCACTTATTACATGCTTGCATCCTATAGGAGACAGTATTGTGGAGACTAAAAGCAAATACTCAAGCCTGTCTTTCAGTACTCATTTTTGTCATGTCACATGACCTGAAGAGAATTCGTTTTCTGTGTGTTTAACATAGAGCTGGTAATATTTTCCTCCAAAATCTGACAAGGAAAGAAAGAATTCACAAGAAGCATATAGACTGGTACATATTGAATACTTAGTAAGTACTTGTTTTCCTTACAATTGATTAAGCTATTTTATTCTATGCTCTAGCTGCAGGTCTCTAATGACCTGGAAATAAGCCAAGCCCACCCAACACAAGTTATCTAATGTGCTATTTTCTTGAGTTTGCACTGAGGAATTATCAACTTCAAGTTTCTCAGGAGGCTCTTCTTATTGTTGTTCTTACTGTTCCCACAGTGTAGCTGGCATTAGCTCTCTGATCAGCAGTTTATGAATGGATAGCATTGCATTAGAAGGAGAAGCTTTTATTATTGTGATACGGAAAATGGAGTCTCAAAGCCAAGAACTTTGCTTTATCTTTCATTTTTAAGAATCAGGGATTTATGTTCTTGAGGCCAAGTTCAATTCTTCAAGAAATCTTGATGAAGTAAAAATGCCACTCATGCTAATGACTCTCAACCCTATTTAGTAGAGTTATACTGCCTCCTGTTAGCCATAGTTCTTTGTGATTATGATTGCTTCCTTGTCCACAGGAGGTAGTGAGGAAAAAGTAGCATCTTCCTAACTTAGAGTCTCCGAATTCCATAACTGCTTTTGAGACACAACTATGAACTTTCTTTTGAGAAATACCTTACTTCATATTCAGTTTCATGCTTAAGATACAATAATATATTGTATTAGTGTTCTATTATTGCTGAGTAAGAAATTACCACAATCTTAGCAGCTTAAAAAAAAACAAATATTTCTTGTTTTGCTGTTTCCATGTGTCAGGAATGCAGGCACAGTTTACCTGGCTCCTCCACTCCGAGTTCATAAGGCTGCACTTAAGACGTCAGCTAAGGGCGCCTGGGTGGCTCAGTGGGTTAAGCCGCTGCCTTCGGCTCAGGTCATGATCTCGGGGTCCTGGGATCGAGTCCTGCATTGGGCTCTCTGCTGAGCAGGGAGCCTGCCTCCCTCTATCTCCCTCTCTGCTTCCCTCTCCATCTGCTTGTGATCTCTCTCTGTCAAATAAATAAATAAAAAATCTTAAAAAAAAAAAAAAGACGTCAGCTAAACTGAATTCCTTGCTGGAGTTAGGACCCTCATGTGGTTGTCGGTAGAATTCAGTTCCTTTTAACTGTAGAACTCATCATACCTTGCTTCTTCAAGGCTAGCAGGAAAGAGTTCTTCCCTCTTTCTTTCCTTCCTTCCTCCCTCCCTCCCTTCTCCTTCCTTCTTTCCTTCCTTCCTTCCTTCTAGAAGGAAGGGCTCCTTAGTAGGTTAAGCTCATTCAGGATAATCTCCTCTTTGATTAACTTAAAATAAATTGATCAGGAACCTTAACTGTATCTGCAAAATCTTTTGAACTTTGCTTACAACTTAATCATAGAAGTTATATTGAAACATAGTTGCCATATTCTGTTGCTTAGAAGCAGGTTACATTTGAGGTAGCTTAAGTTTAAAGGCCTATTTATGAACTGTCAGTTGTAACCAAACTAACAAAATGGAAAAAAGTGGGATAAAGATAAAAGCAGGGACTCAATTTCATCAAGATTTTATTCTCTTTCTCCTGTCCCCTGCTTGTATGTCAACTTCAGGGTCTTAAACTAGCTATTTCCATTAGGCTAAAATCATGACCAGAGAAGTTAAGGAGTTCATGGAATCACAGTCTTAGAAACTGAAATACAAACCCTTTCTTCTTCCAGTTTTGGAAAAATACTATAGAGGTATTATGATTTGCTCCATCAAAGGTCATATCCCCATCTCTTTAGAGGCAGTAAAATACTGTATTTGGCAGTCTCTATCAGTATCATTTAGACAGATAAAAGAAAGAGGACAATTTTCAAGAGAAGGATGTGTGGCACTAACATGTCTGTTATGGAAGTTGTTGTAAATTGAGTAACTACCTCTATTTTTTTTAAAAGCAAGTGCCTAAGCCAGAATTCTTTCCTCTGAGATGGAGAGAAAATATTTGGTCACAGAAATTGGGAAAGTATAAAGGAATTTGTGTCTGGCAGGGGTGATTTTATTTGTGTTTTCTTCAATTTCTTTCATTAATGTCATATAATATTTAAGTGTATGCATTTTGTTGTTATTGTTAATGCAATAATGCATTGCTATAAGTTTCCCTCCTGGAACTGCTTTTGCTACATCCCACAACATTTGGTATGTTGTGTTTCCATTTAATTTGTCTCATGATACTTTCTGATTTCCTTTTTGATTCATGATTGTTAGGAGTATATTTAATGTCCACATATTTTTGAATTTCTCAGCTTTCCACCTATTGCTGATTTCTAGTTTTATACCACTATAGTTGGCAAAAATAGTTAATATAATTTATATCTTCTTTAATATGTTGAGACTTACTTTATGGCCTAACATATTACCTATCCTAGGTAATGTTCTGTGTGTGCTTGAGAAGAATGTGTATTCAGTTGCTGTTGGATGGAATGTTCTATATATGTCCACAAAGTCCATTTGGTTTATGGTAGTATTTCAAATATACTGTTTCCTTATTGATTCTCTTTGTGGATGATATATCCATTGTTGAGAGTGGGATATTAAAGTTTCCAACTATTATTGTATTGCTGTTTATTTCTTCTTATACTTCTATTACCATTTGCCTTGAATATTTAGGTGCTCCAGTGTTGGGAGTACTCCACTGACTTCTAAGTGCTTTGCTCTGACTCTTTAAGTATGTCTATGAAGCAGTCAGAATACTGATATTATCATTTTTATTTTACAGATAGGAAATGTTGAATATATTTTCTAGAATGGTGGTGCTGGTTGAATTTGAACCCAAACCTTGGATGACTTCTGAGCCAGGGCTAAACTTGAGAGATGCTGCTTCTTCCTTGCCTCATGTCCTGCTCTGGCCACCATTTTGATCAGTTTGGCAGTGGTACTTTTAATATGCCAATTCCTGCCATCTCTCTAGGTGTAGGAAGTCTAAAGTTTCCATATGATTATAATGGTTCATCCATTCCTGTTAGGACCTTTGCACCTGATGCTAACTTGTCTCCACTGATAGTCCATGAATTGTTATAATTTTTCCTTTAGGGCTTTTCTCAAATGTGAATTCCTTGGAGGGAGAACTTTCCTGACAACCTGTCAAAGTATATACCTGGTTTATTCTCTATCCTCTTACTTTGGTCTATTTTCTGTCACTGCACTCATCTTTGCTTGACATTGATACTCTATAATAATGTGTTTATTTCTCCACTAGAACACACACTTCATAAGAAAAGAGACTTTTTGTGGTTGTTCCCCTGTGTTTACAGCACATAAACTTGAGGGGTGGGGAGAGGATAGCTTATATAAATTGTATACATCAATGCCTTATCAAACAGAGGGTATTAGAATTGGAATACTACTCAAGGATCATAAATGAGCAAAAATTCATTCACAGCCAATGACTGAATTAACATGTTCCTTGCTTAAATGTCTTATACAACAAGAGACATATTTTAGGTCAAATATACCAGCCTAGTCATAACATCAAGTGTAGCAGTCTCATCCTTTGGTCTTGTGCCATTCCAAATAATTATGACAGACTGCTGAAGAAGTTAATTGATTATTAACAGATGCAGACAATACCAGAAAAATAGAAAATATGGAGAAATTAGGTTGGGATTTAAAGTCAACTTATTGTTTTTTCTTCTAATATCATTAGTACCTTATTAAACTCCCAGAACTTGGTATTTGAGTATTCCTTGAATGTTCTAAGAATGACTCTCATCTTCCTTTTTTTTTTCTTTTTTTAATTTTTCATTTTTTATAAACATATATTTTTACCCCAGGGGTACAGGTCTGTGAATCACCAGGTTTACACACTTCACAGCACTCACCAAAGCACATACCCTCCCCAATGTCCATAATCCCACCCCCATCTCCCAAATGCCCTCCCCCCAGCAACCCTCAGTTTGTTTTGTGAGATTAAGAGTCACTTATGGTTTGTCTCCCTCCCAATCCCATCTTGTTTCATTTATTCTTCTCCTACCCACTTAAGCCCCCATGTTGCATCACCACTTCCTCATATCAGTGAGATCATATGATAGTTGTCTTTCTCCGCTTGACTTATTTCACTAGGCATGATACGCTCTAGTTCCATCCATGTTGTCGCAAATGGCAAGATTTCATTTCTTTTGATGGCTGCATAGTATTCCATTGTGTATATATACCACTTCCTCTTGATCCATTCATCTGTTGATTGACATCTAGGTTCTTTCCATAGTTTGGCTATTGTGGACATTGCTGCTATAAACATTCGGGTGCACGTGCCCCTTTGGATCACTACGTTTGTATCTTTAGGGTAAATACCCAATAGTGCAATTGCTGGGTCATAGGGCAGTTCCATTTTCAACATTTTGAGGAAGCTCCATGCTGTTTTCCAGAGTGGCTGCACCAGCTTGCATTCCCACCAACAGTGTAGGAGGGTTCCCCTTTCTCCGCATCCTCGCCAGCATCTGTCCATTTCCTGACTTGTTGATTTTAGTCATTCTGACTTGTGTGAGGTGATATCTCATTGTGGTTTTTATTTGTATTTCCCTGATGCCGAGTGATATGGAGCACTTTTTCATGTGTCTATTGGCCATCTGGATGTCCTGTTTGCAGAAATGTCTATTCATGTCCTCTGCCCATTTCTTGATTGGATTATTTGTTCTTTGGGTGTTCAGTTTGCTAAGTTCTTTATAGATTTTGGACACTAGTCCTTTATCTGATAAGTCGTTTGCAAATATCTTCTCCCATTCTGTCAGTTGTCTTTTGATTTTCTTAACTGTTTCCTTTGCTGTGCAAGAGCTTTTGATCTTGATGAAATCCCAATAGTTCATTTTTGCCCTTGCTTCCCTTGCCTTTGGCGTTGTTCCTAGGAAGATGTTGCTGTGGCTGAGGTCAAAGAGGTTGCTGCCTGTGTTCTCCTCAAGGATTTTGATGCATTCCTTTCGCACATTGAGGTCCTTCATCCATTTTGGGTCTATTTTTGTGTGTGGTGTAA
Source organism: Mustela lutreola (assembly GCF_030435805.1). Lineage (NCBI taxonomy): Eukaryota > Metazoa > Chordata > Mammalia > Carnivora > Mustelidae > Mustela > Mustela lutreola. The sequence continues at coordinate 138,511,935 of NC_081293.1, read as the reverse complement.
GAAAATGGTCCAATTTCATTTTTCTGCATGTGGCTGTCCAATTTTCCCAGCACCATTTATTGAAGAGGCTGTCTTTTTTCCATTGGACATTCTTTCCTGCTTTGTCGAAGATTAGTTGACTGTAGAGTTGAGGGTCTATTTCTGGGCTCTCTATTCTGTTCCATTGATCTATGTGTCTGTTTTTGTGCCAGTACCATGCTGTCTTGATGATGACAGCTTTGTAATAGAGCTTGAAGTCCGGAATTGTGATGCCACCAACGTTGGCTTTCTTTTTCAATATCCCTTTGGCTATTCGAGGTCTTTTCTGGTTCCATATAAATTTTAGAATTATTTGTTCCATTTCTTTGAAAAAGATGGAGGGTACTTTGATAGGAATTGCATTAAATGTGTAGATTGTTTTAGGTAGCATAGACATTTTCACAATATTTATTCTTCCAATCCAGGAGCATGGAACATTTTTCCATTTCTTTGTGTCTTCCTCAATTTCTTTCATGAGTACTTTATAGTTTTCTGAGTATAGATTCTGTGCCTCTTTGGTTAGGTTTATTCCTAGGTATCTTATGGTTTTGGGTGCAATTGTAAATGGGATGGACTCCTTAATTTCTCTTTCTTCTGTCTTGCTGTTGGTGTAGAGAAATGCAACTGATTTCTGTGCATTGATTTTATATCCTGACACTTTACTGAATTCCTGTACAAGTTCTAGCAGTTTTGGAGTGGAGTCTTTTGGGTTTTTCACATATAGTATCATATCATCTGCGAAGAGTGATAATTTGACTTCTTCTTTGCTGATTTGGATGCCTTTAATTTCCTTTTGTTGTCTGATTGCTGAGGCTAGGACCTCTAGTACTATGTTGAATAGCAGTGGTGATAATGGACATCCCTGCCGTGTTCCTGACCTTAGCAGAAAAGCTTTCAGTTTTTCTCCATTGAGAATGATATTTGCGGTGGGTTTTTCATTGATGGCTTTGATGATATTGAGGTATGTGCCCTCTATCCCTACACTTTGAAGAGTTTTGATCAGGAAGGGATGTTGTACTTTGTCAAATGCTTTTTCAGCATCTATTGAGAGTATCATATGGTTCTTGTTCTTTCTTTTATTGATGTGTTGTATCACATTGACTGATTTGCGGATGCTGAACCAACCTTGCAGCCCTGGAATAAATCCCACTTAGTCGTGGTGAATAATCCTTTAAATATACTGTTGAGTCCTATTGGCTAGTATTTTGTTGAGTATTTTCGCATCTGTGTTCATCAAGGATATTGTTTTATAGCTCACTTTTTTGATGGGATCCTTGTCTGGTTTTGGGATCAAGGTGATGCTAGCCTCATAAAAAGAGTTTGGAAGTTTTCCTTCCATTTCTATTTTTTGCAACAGTTTCAGGAGAATAGGAATTAGTTCTTCTTTAAATGTTTGGTAGAATTCCCCTGGCCCTGGGCTTTTGTTTGTTTGGAGACTTTTAATGATTGTTTCAATCTCCTTACTGGTTATGGGTCTGTTCAGGCTTTCTATTTCTTCCTGGTTCAGTTGTGGTAGTTTATATGTTTCTAGGAATGCATCCATTTCTTCCAGATTGTCAAATTTATTGGCGTAGACTTGCTCATAGTATGTTCTTATAATAGTTTGTATTTCTTTGGTGTTAGTTGTGATCTCTCCTCTTTCATTCATGATTTTATTTATTTGGGTCCTTTCTCTTTTCTTTTTCATACATCTCTCCAGGGGTTTGTCAATTTTATTAATTCTTTCAAAGAACCAGCTCCTAGTTTCGTTGATTTGTTCTATTGTTTTTTTTTTTTTTTTGTTTCTATTTCATTGATTTCTGCTCTGATCTTTATGATTTCTCTTCTCCTGCTGGGCTTAGGGTTTATTTCTTGTTCTTTCTCCAGCTCCTTTAGGTGTAGGGTTAGGTTGTGTACCTGAGACCTTTCTTGTTTCTTGAGAAAGGCTTGTACCACTATATATTTTCCTCTCAGGACTGCCTTTGCTGTGTCCCACAGATTTTGAACCGTTGTATTTTCATTATCATTTGTTTCCATGATTTTTTTCAATTCTTCTTTAATTTCCCGGTTGACCCATTCATTCTTTAGAAGGATGCTGTTTAGTCTCCATGTATTTGGGTTCTTTCCAAACTTCCTTTTGTGGTTGAGTTCTAGCTTTAGAGCATTGTGGTCTGAAAATATGCAGGGAATGATCCCAATCTTTTGATACCGGTTGAGTCCTGATTTAGGACCGAGGATGTGATCTATTCTGGAGAATGTTCCATGTGCACTAGAGAAGAATGTGTATTCTGTTGCTTTGGGATGAAATTTTCTGAATATATCTGTGATGTCCATCTGGTCCAGTGTGTCGTTTAAGGCCTTTACTTCCTTGCTGATCTTTTGCTTGGATGATCTGTCCATTTCAGTGAGGGGAGTGTTAAAGTCCCCTACTATTATTGTATTATTGTCGATGTGTTTCTTTGATTTTGTTATTAATTGGTTTATATAGTTGGCTACTCCCACGTTGGAGCCATAGATATTTAAAATTGTTAAATCTTCTTGTTGGACACACCCTTTGCGTATGATATAGTGTCCTTCCTCGTCTCTTATTATAGTCTTTGGCTTAAAATCTAATTGATCTGATATAAGGATTGCCACTCCTGCTTTCTTCTGATGTCCATTAGCATGGTAAATTCTTTTCCACCCCCCCACTTTAAATATGGAGGTGTCTTTGGGCTTAAAATGAGTTTCTTGGAGGCAACATATAGATGGGTTTTGTTTTTTTATCCATTCTGATACCCTGTGTCTTTTGATTGGGGCATTTAGCCCATTCACATTCAGGGTAACTATTGAGAGATATGAATTTAGTGCCATTGTATTGCCTGTAAGGTGACTGTTACTGTATATGGTCTCTGTTCCTTTCTGATCTACCACTTGTAGGCTCTCTCTTTGCTTAGAGGACCCCTTTCAAGATTTCCTGTAGAGCTGGTTTGGTGTTTGCCAATTCTTTCAGTTGTTGTTTGTCCTGGAAGCTTTTAATCTCTCCTTCTATTTTCAATGATAGCCTAGCTGGATATAGTATTCTTGGCTGCATGTTTTTCTGGTTTAGTGCTCTGAAAATATCATGCCAGCTCTTTCTGGCCTGCCAGGTCTCTGTGGATAAGTCAGCTGCCAATCTAATATGTTTACCATTGTATGTTACAGACTTCTTTTCCCGGGCTGCTTTCAGGATTTTCTCTTTGTCACTGAGACTTGTAAATTTTACTATTAGGTGACGGGGTGTGGGCCTATTCTTATTGATTTTGAGGGGCGTTCTCTGAACCTCCTGCATTTTGATGCTCGTTCCCTTTGCCATATTGGGGAAATTCTCCCCAATAATCCTCTCCAGTATACCTTCTGCTCCCCTCTCTCTTTCTTCTTCTGGAATCCCAATTATTCTAATGTTGTTTTGTCTTATGGTGTCACTTATCTCTCGAATTCTCCCCTCGTGTTCCAGTAGCTGTTTGTCCCTCTTTTGCTCAGCTTCTTTATTCTCTGTCATTTGGTCTTCTATATCACTAATTCTTCTGCCTTATTTATCCTAGCAGTGAGAGCCTCCATTTTTGATTGCACCTCATTAATAGCTTTTTTCAACTTGGTTAGATTTTAGTTCTTTTATTTCTCCAGAAAGGGCTTTTATATCTCTCGAGAGGGTTTCTCTCATATCTTCCATGCCTTTTTCGAGCCCGGCTAGAATCTTGAGAATTGTCATTCTGAACTCTAGATCTGACATATTACCAATGTCTGTATTGATTAGGTCCCTAGCCTTCGGTACTGCCTCTTGTTCTTTTTTTTGTGTTGAATTTTTCCGTCTTGTCATTTTGTCCAGATAAGAGTATATGAAGGAGCATAACTGCAAGACTAAAAAATCACAGGGAGAAAGCCATCAGTCCCGTGCTTCGCTTTCTCCTCCTCTGGAATTCTGCTGCTCTCCTTGGTATTGAAACCGCACTCCTTGGTTGGTGAACTGGATTTCTTGTTGATCTTCTGGGGGAGGGGCCTGTTTCAGTGATTCTTAAGTGTCTTTGCCCCAGGCGGAATTGCACCACCCTTATCAGGGGCTGGGGTGAGTAATCTGCTCAGGTTTGCTTTCAGGAGCTTTTGTTCCCTGAGCACTTTCTGTAGAGTTCCGGAGCCCCACTCCTCAGTGCGCTCTCAGAGAACAGCGCCCAGTTACTCCCGTCTGCCTGACCTCCGGCCGCGCTCCGAGCTCACCGAGCCTGCGACCGGTTCAAGGTAACACCGAGCTGTGAGCTTATTGTCGGCTCTGTCTCTGTAGCCGGCTTTCCCGTTCCAATACCCGCAAGCTCTGCGACACTCAGACACTCCCGATCCTTCTGTGACCCTGCAGGACCTGAGGCCACGCGGACCCCGCGTGGGCTTTGCCCTGGTTTAGCCTCCGGAGCGATGTCCCTCAGCGGAACAGACTTTTTTTTTTTTTTTTTTTTAAAGATTTTATTTATTTATTTGACAGAGAGAAATCACAAGTAGATGGAGAGGCAGGCAGAGAGAGAGAGCGAGAGGGAAGCAGGCTCCCCGCTGAGCAGGGAGCCCGATGCGGGACTCGATCTCAGGACTCTGAGATCATGACCTGAGCCGAAGGCAGCGGCTTAACCCACTGAGCCACCCAGGCGCCCGCGGAACAGACTTTTAAAAGTCCTGATTTTGTGGGCCATTGCTCCGCTACTTGCCGGGAGCCGGCCGTTCCCCCCAGGGTCTATCTTCCTGTCACTTTGGATTCACTTCTCCGCCGGTCCTACCTTTCAGAAAGTGGTTGTTTTTCTGTTTCCAGAATTGCTGTTCTTCTTCTCTTCGATCTGCCGATGGATTTTCAGGTGTTTGCAATCTTTAGATAAGCTATCTAGCTGATCTCCGGCTAGCTGAAGTAGTCTCAGCCTGCTCCTTCTCCGCCATCTTGACTCCTCCCCCCTCATCTTCCTTTTTTTTTTTATCTTTCACATTTTCTTTATTGTTTTTAGTTGGATAAATAATGCATGCTCTTAGTAAGAAGTAAACTAATTAAAAATAAAGAAGAAATAAGTAATTTATCCATTTATTGTATCCACTTATACCCCAATATCATTTTATAACATAACCTAGTGTGCTTCACTTTATTCTATCCTCTATGTCATTAACAATTATTTGTACATATATTTACAAAAATGAAATTATACTCATACTACTCTATAATTTTCTTTTTATTATTTAATGACATATCATGGTCATCCTTCCAATTTAGGGATATAAAACTACATCCTATTAAAAGACGCATGTTATTTCTCATGGATATATATTACAACCTAGTTGATTCTAGATTTTTGCCATCATAAAAATGGTTTAGTAAATACCCTGTAAATACCCCAATATCAATATATATTGATATATTTTGTGTATGGTAGATTCCCAAAAGGGAGATTACTAGATCCAAGGCTTTGTGTACTTCTAATTTTAAAAGATAATGAGGGATTAGCTTACAGAAAATTGTAAAATAAAACATTTATCTTCCTTTAAATTTGCTAATATTGTCTAGATACTGCTGGGCTTCCTGCTGTTTTATTATGAATTCCAGATGATTCAGCTATAATTTCCAAATCTTATAAAAAGGTCCTAATATCAATAATCATAGGCAATACATGGACATATGCAAATATTCATAAAATGCATGTTTTTCAAATTCTACTGAATTGCCTGAAACCAAGCTATTATATTAAAAGTGTTGAACTTTGAGAATATCTTTGCATAAACCAGAATCTTCAATTTCTCTTCATAGAAAATATTGTGATCCAAAAGAAGAATGAAAAATAAAATAGACAAAATTCTTTATCTGTAGAGGTAGTCAAAAGTACCATAAATAGGGCATAAGTCATGCATAAATAGTGCATAAGTCATGCAGTGGTGAACACAAGTTGTTAAGAGAATTCTCGGCAATGCAGCAGCTTTATTCAAAAAGTCATGCAGATTTCCCTCCTCAACAAAAGATCTGAGCCATTTTGGGGATGTAGTCCTACTTCTATTACTGTATCTTGGACTAATTCATAGCATAACTGAATCAGAGCCAAGTATAAAGACTAACAAGGAAGGAAAGTATTTCTATTCACAAAGGAATATAAGTCCTAGCCTCAGGAATTGGGGGATGCATGCAGACTGGATCCTGAAGATGCTTTATCAAAGGGGTCAGAACACAAATCAAATAAGGGGAAGTTTATTGATTTGGGGGTACTCCTTTGAAATGCAGGATTTCACATTCTGCCAAAGATCACAAGAGATATGTAAAAACATGCTGTGGCTATCTTAAGTGAACATAAAATGCTAAAATTTCTATGTAAGACAATGGAAGAAGAGATAAATTTTAACTCAGTAGTATGCATGCTGAAGTGCATATGCTATAGAATTTTGGAAAACTCACCAGTTACTATGTTCTATGGGAATGTTCAGGGGATGCAGCATTTACCAAGGTCATAGGGCTAGCACTGGTAAGAAAGGCATCAGAATCATCAAGAAGTTCAATGATTGTTTTCCTCAGTTGCTCAGGTTTTATTGTAGGAGAGTCCATTACCTAACTAATCTCACTGATAGCAATGAGGACAATATGATCCAGATACAGCACTCATGGGATGATAGGTGGAGCTTAACTGTCCAAAGTGTGATAGCTGTAATGAATGTAATGTAGGCAAGGTTCAAATGACAGCCATGAGGGCCTCACCCACAGAGAATGCTGTCACTGGGGGCATAATAGATGGGCAATCAGAAAGAGTACCAATCAGAAGAATTAAAGGATGATCAGGAGATTAAGGGTGGTTGTTCCAATAAAGAGCTAAAATCCCTGCCCAATTTCCAGACTTCAACCAATTTCAGACCTGTGATCTACAAATTGGGAAAAAAAAAAAAAAAAAAAAGACTATATCCCCAAGGGAAAGGTGTATGTAACAACATAGGTACATGGTCATAAATCTTCATGTTCTTCCACAAAGAAACTTACAGTTATTCACTTGAGTAACTATATATTTGGGAAAGGGGAAATTTTTGAGGACTCTTGTTCCTGTTGACATTCATACTCAGAGATCCAAATAGTTGTCATGGTCTCCTTGTTAAAATGGGAGCACATAGGGGCTAGGGAATGGATAGGCTCCTGGCCATGATTCAGTACACAGCAGGGCTATTGCAGATTTATTCTCTAATTGTTTCCTTAATATATAATTGAGTACCTGAATAATAATTGAGACTGACACATGTTGGTAGTTAGTGCAGACCTCACATTGGGTCTTGGGCTTGTGTGGTAAGTGCTATCACGGTGTGAGAGGCCAACTAAGAGCCTCTGGAACTAAGCAACCTCTGTCCAAGATAGTAAGTCAAAATAAAATTACACTGACAGGTGGGTATGGAAGCTAGTGCCATGTTCAAAGACCTAAAGGATTTGTGAGAGGACATCACCATCATACCTCTATTTAATTTATCGGTTTTGCCCCTGAAGAAACCAAATGTATCCTGGAGAGTACCTCAAAGAAGAATTGCAAAATAACAAAATAGAACAAATAGTAAATACACTGTTCAAGAAAATACTTCCCTAAAACACAAGAACTAAATTTACACATTGAGAAAGGGTATGTGCCATGGAAAATTGACCCAGGTTGGCAACATGACACAGCCTAATAAAATTATGGACACTGGGGTAAGAGAAAACTTTGAACTTCTAAAGAGAAATACCAAATCTCTTGTAAGGGCGAAATGTCAGATTAGCTTCACATTTCTTTTCACCAACATTCAACATCAGCAGACAAGGAAGAAACATACACACAGAAAGAAAAAAAGTATGTTCTGAAGAGAATAAACATGTGAAATTGCTTGTCATCTGTAAAGGTCATAGTCATGCTATATTGAACATGCAGGACTTAGGAAAAATATTTTTACATGAGCCTTCCTTGAGAAATTGCTAGAAGACAAATTTTACATGGCTAAGAGATGACTAGGGATACCATGACTAAAAGGCTGGCAACAGGAAATGAAAATATTTAACTGTAGAATTACATCTATAATCAGTGGATTAGGAGAATAAAATAGAATGTAAATGTTGTGTCATGGCCAAGTAGAGATGACATGTCTAACCATATTTGGTAGAGAGTGAGGTATTAAAAGATAAGCTGAGGCATACTGAAAATTTTGAGTGTATTTGAGCAAAAATAGATTAGAATGGGGCAGTGGCCAAACTGGAACTCATTAGGAACACTCTTCTGACAGAAGCTGGGGAAAGACATAGAGAGAATATGGAATTAAAGACAGAAAATTATTTGATTGGCTATAGATTATAGCTTAGTTGGCTGTTTGTGATCTATTGTCTTTAGGTTTTGATATCGTAACTTCAAGGCATTTATAAACATGAATTTTGTTTAAGTAGATTGCCACAACATTAGAGCCACCTCAGTCTAAATGACCTTTTTATATAATTAACAGGAATAAGCAAGGTAAGGGATTAAGTAGTTTCTTAGATGGCCTTGTTTCTAGTAGCTGGGATTCAAAGTATGTTATTTAATCTAATAGATCAATTATAAGCATTTTCATCATTACAAAGGTACTAAATTAGAAAGAAAATATTACTGACTAATATACAGTGCTGAAGAAGAGAGTGTAGGGGAAGAAAGGGAGGGGAAATAAGTTAACTTTAATGTTGCTCACAATACAAAATTAATATTCCTATATTGAGACTAAATGCACCATGTAAAATTGTAAAGCCAGTCATAATAGAACAATAGAAACAACACTTCATAAATACAAGAATTACACATACACACAAATATCAAGAAGAAACAGACCAAACATGAAAAAAGATTTAAAAAAACAAGCAAACAAAGCAAATAAAACATAAGTGCAGAAATAAAATGTGTTTGTCATTTTAACAAATGAAAATTGCCTCAATACATCTATTAAATGAAGACTTCAGAATGGATCACAATGAAAAGGGAAATTCTGGACAGTGTACCAGAAAACTATCTAAGGCAAAATAAGAGTAATGTTCATGATCTTAATATCAAAGTAAAAGTCAGGTCTAAAAGCAATAAATGAATATCAGCTTCTGCCTCTCAAGGATTAATTGCTATGGCAGTTGCTGTCCACTGTAAATAAGTGGACAAATGTCTGAAAAATAAGTGAAATAATGTTTTTCAGACAATGGACAGTAGGAAGAAGGACAAGACTGTGATCTCTAAGGAAAGAGAAACAAATGACATGACTGGAGATGGGGTTTCCTGATTAGAGTGCAAGGAGAGGAACCAACATAATGTACAGATGAATTGAAAGAACAAAGATCAAAATTCTGGGAGACTGAGGGGCTAGAATTTGGAAGCTGGAATGAGAGTGATAGATTGGAAGGAGCTGGCAAAGTAGAGGGAGAGAGAGAGTGCAAGAGAAAAAGCAGGAGTGAATGAGAAATGGTAGGAATGGTAAGTATGTGAATAACATAGAGGATTTTCTTTTTGTCTTTTCCAAAACTAACTGAGGTAAGAAGACATGTGTAGGTAAAAATGGATAAAATTGAAATGGAATTATAAAAAAAATATTCAAATAATCCAAAAGAAGACAAGAAAAGGAAACAAAATTAGAAACACATGAAAACAGTAATATATTTGATCCCAGCATAAACTTAACAAACAGAAAATCGAAGGGAATTTCCTCGATTTGACAAAAAGGCAATGTGAAAAATTTTTAACTAACATTACACATAATAATAAAAATGCAATGTCTTTTCTATCCTATTGGAAATTAAGCAAAGATATCTATTTTTGTCACCTATATTCAAAATTCTACTGGATGTTCCAGCTAGTAAAATAAGGGAAGAATGAGAAACAAAAGGCATAAAGTTGAATATAGACAAGTAAAACTATTTTTATTCACAGAAAATATATCATGTATGCAGAGAACTCACAAGAATATACAAATAAAGTAACCAAACTAGTGAGTCAATTTGCTATGACTATAGGTCATAAGGTCAGTATAAGGGAGTAAGTGAATTTTTATAGAAAGCAATAAGAAGCTGGAAATTAAAATAAAAAATACCTTTTACAATAATATAAAAGCATATGAAATACAGACAGTCATTTGTATGGTGTCGTTTTCACCAAAATACATGCAGATAGGAAGTATATCCTCACTTTGCACAGCTCCGTGGTAACTGAGATTATAATTAGAGATACACTTTAAAAAGGCTGTGCACTGAAACCTATAAATTATTGTTGAAGTAAATATAAAAATACCTAATAAATATATTGATAAGCCATCTTCACTGAATGAAAGACTTAATTTTAAGTTGGTACTTCTCCCCAAATTGGTCTATAAATCTAACACAATTTTTTTAAAAATCCTGGCAGGCTCAATTTTGTTGATGTAAGATTTACAGGTTTGTTCTAAAATTCTCTGACAAGGTAAAGGACTTAGAGAAACTAAAAATTTTTGAAAAAGAAGTTGAAGGACTTAGATAACCAAATTTTAATGGTTACCAAATAGCCACAGTAATTAAAACAATGCCATAGTGGAATAAATACATAGTTCAACACATAAGACAAGGTGATTCAGAAATCAGCTCACAAATACATGGTTAATTGATTTTTGAAAAATTTGCTAAAATAATTGAATGGGGAAGGAAATGTTTCTGATATTGCTGGAACAATTATTATCTAAGGAAAAATTATCCTTTATCTTCATCTCACAGCATGTATAAAAATTAACTCAAAATATATCATATACATGAACAGAGGAGCTAAAAGCATAGCACTTGAAGAAAATACAGGAAAAATATTTTTACTACTTTTGATTAGTTGAAGATTTCTTAGAGAAGACAGTAAAAGCATGAATCACAGAAGAAAAAAAGTTGATAAATTGAAATTAAGTGTAATTGAAATTTCTGGTTTATGAATGCTACACTTAAGAAATAAAAAAGACAAGCCATAGATTGGGAGAAAATACTGTGAACATAAATATGATAAAGAACTTGATTCTAGACCATATAAATAATTCTTATGACTGAGTAAGATGAAGAAAATGAACAATGAACAGCTCCTTTTTTTTTTCTTTTTAAAATTGAAAATATTTTTGAACAGAAATGTCTCCAAAGAAGATACACAAGTATCAAATAAGCACAGGAAAAGAGGCTTAATACCATTATTCATTAAAAAATGCAAATTAACTTGCATTAAAAAAATGCAAGTTGCCACCACACCTCCACTAGAATGGCTAAAATGAAGAAGTCTGACAATACCAAGTGCTGTCAATGGTGTGGAGAAACTCAAAATGTCATATATTGCTGGTGCTTGTGGGAGAGCAAAATTGTGCAGCTACTTTGAAAGTAGTTGGCAGTTTCTTCTCAAGTTATGCTTATACTTAACTTTTCATTTATTCTAGTTCTATGTATTTACACAAGAGAAATAGATATATGTCACACAAAAATACATATGTGAATGTTCATTGCAGATTTATAAGTAATTGTCCTGAGCTGGAAACAACTCAAATTTCTATCAGTTAGTGAATGAATAAACATAAACATATTATGGTACTTCCATACAATGGAGTACACTTCAGCAATAAAACAGAATGAAGTACTGGTACAAGCAACAGAGAAGCATCTCAGAAGCATTATGACAAATAAAAACAGTCACACTCAAAGGGCTCTTCACTATGTGAATCCACTGATGTGAATTTCTAGTGGGAAAAAACCCACAAAATTATTGTAACAGAAGGTAGATCAATGGTGACCATTGGGTTGTAGGTTAAGAGATTAACCCTAAATTTTAAATGGGCACAAGTGCACTTATGGGAGAGATAGAAATGTTTTATATATTAATTTTTATGTTAGTAACATAATGTATATTTGTCAAATCACATTAAATGTATACTTAATAATCAGTGGACCAAAATCTAATAATTTCTGACAATCTGTTATTGTTTGCTCATCTTTTTGATTCCTAGATAGATATAAGCATTCTAAACCAATACTGTTCAATTGAATTTTCTGTAATAATAAAGATGCTTTATATCTGTGCTGCCCAATATGATACCCACTAGCCACGTATGGGTTTTGAGCACTAGAAATATAGCTAGTATGACTGAGAAACTAAATTTTGCATTTTATTTAATTTTAGTTTATTTAATTTAAACAGCACAGACAATAATTTATATTCAGTGTCAAACAGCTATACTTGGACTCTAGATTTCTAAATATTGTTGTTATTGTTATGCTAACTTGCCTCTGAATGCATTAGATTACCTGTGGTTGTGGGATCAGTACTTGATCTTCATCTGTACAAGCCATATTGGCTTAAGTTAGAGGGTTCTTCTTGCAGAAGTGAATTTTATCCACTTCTGCTGAGATCCAAGATTTATCTCTGACCTAGGACAACTTTACCCATCATTGAACATCCTGGTTTAAATTAAAGAGTTGCAGTTAAAGCAACAACAACATTTTGATGCTAGCTCAATATTCTATATCCCTAGTATAGTGCTTTTTTTTTTTTTTTTTTTTTTTAGGAATTTAGCTGTATGCTCCTGTTTGCTCAAAACTGTGACTACTCAGTTTCCCCAAAGCCCTTTATTAAAGAGGCTATATTAACCCATTGTGTATTGTTGGCATATTTGTCAAAGATCAGTTGAATGTTGATATGTGAATTGATTTCTAGGCTTTCTGTTTTGTTCTATTGGTCTATGTGTCTATTTTAAAGCTAGTACTATAAGGTTTTGATTACTGTAGCTTTGTGGTGTATTTTGAAATCTGAAAATTTGATGCATCAGTTTTGTTCTTTACTCAAAGTTGCTTTGGCTACTTAAGGTCTTTGGTGGTTCTGTGTGAATTTTAAGATTATTTTTTCTATTTCTGTCAAAGATATCATTGGTATTTTGAGAAGGTTTGCACTGAATCTGAGATCTTTGTGTAGTATGAACATTTCAACAATTTTTTTTTTTCAAATCATGAACATGGAATGTCTTCCCATTTATTTGTGTCTTCTTTAGTTTTCTTCATTTGTAGTTTAGAATTTTTAGTATACAAGTCTTTTACCTCTTGGTTAAGTGTATTCCTAAGTATTTTATTCTTTTTTTTTTTTTTTTTTTTTTTTTTTTTTGCTATTGTGAATGAATTTGTTTTCTTAATTTCCTTTTTGGATAGTTTGTTGTTTGTGTATAGAAACACAATTCAAATTGGTCCTTTATCTTGTATCATATACAAAAATGAACTCAAGATAGATTAAGAAGTTAAAAATAAGATCCGAAACCATGAAGCTTCCAGAAAAAAAATGTAGGGGGAAACTTCTGGACATTGGTCTGTGTAATGATTTTTTAGATATGATACCAAAAGCACAGGCAGCAAAAGCAAAAATATTGTGTACAATAAAAATTCTCCAAGCAAAGGAAACAATCAACACAGTGAAAAGGCAATGATCAAAATAAAAAGAGAAAAATATTTGAAAACCATATATGTGATAAGGGATTAGTATCCAAAACATAAAGAACTGATACAACTCAACTGAAAACAATCAAATTACCCAAAAAGAAAATGAGCAAAAGGTTTGAATAAACACTTCTCAAAAGAAGACATATACATAGCCAACAACTAGATGGAAAGGCATTCATCTTCACCAATTATCAGGGAAATATAAATTGGTAGAGTCATTTTGGAAGGCAGTATAAAAAATTAAAAAACAAAAGTACATTATGATCCAGCAATCCCACTTCTGGCTATCTATTCAAGGAAATGAAATCAGTGTCTCTAAGAGGCACTCCCTGTTAATCTTCACTCCCATGTTAATTGTAGCATTACTCACAAAATATATAAACAACCCATGTCCATTATGCAAGATGAATAAGATCTGGAGATCTAACATACCACAGTGTAACTATAGTTAACAATATTGTATTGTATAGTTGAGATTTGATAAGAGGGTAGTAAATCTTAAGTGTTCTCACCAAAAATAAATAAAATAAAATAAAAAATAAAATAAAATATAACTGTGCAGTGATGTATATGCTAATGTTAAGTACTTTAATTGTGTAAATTTTTTTCTATGTATATGTGTATTAAATCATCCATTGTATACCTTAAATATGAATGATTTTAGATTGCCAAATATATCTCAATAAAGCTGGAAAAATCATGATTACCCACTCTAATAAGTTAATGGGTTTTGTTTTGTTCTATTTATTTTTCAATTGTTCTATAGTGAGAGAGGGTCCCTCTCTCACTAACACCCACTATACCTGAAATGAAAATATTATATATTTTTTAAAAGATTTTGATTATTTATTTGACAGAGAGATCACAAGTAGGCAGAGAAGCAGGCAGAGAGAGAGGGGGAAGCAGGCTCCCTGAAGCAGAGAGCTCATTGTGGAGCTCCATCCCAGGACCCTAAGATCATAACCTGAGTAGAAATCAAGAGTGAGACACTTAACTGACTGGGCCATCCAGTTGCCCCTGGGAGATTTTTATATACATGTTTTTTCATATATTAATGTTCCAGACTATCTGTATAAATTATATCAAGTATAAATTATACTTGTTAAAATTCACAGTTTCCTAGAGAAAAAAAATGCAATAAAAGAATGCTTAAAGCTTTCTTGATTTCTGCTTGAGGATTAATGTGCTTGAAGTTCTTTTGGTTCTTTGCATCCTTACTTATATCTAGACCATCAGTAGTTATGGAATATTTGTTATTGGAACCAGCTATTCTAAAAAATGTTGTCTTGGAGTGTAGTTTTATCCTCTTACCTGTATCTTCAGAAGTTCTTCTATTTGCTGAGATTTCATCTCATTGAAAAGAATCAATGAACCATCTCTAACTGTCCTATTTTACACATTTACCTGTTTCTCTCAGTGGGTATTCCCAGTCTTCTGGATAAAATATTACAAATACTAATTTACAGTATCTACCTATGCCACAGGACCACTGGCTTATTTCTGTAGTCATAGCAACCCATTTATAGACCTGCTCATAGCCTTTATAATAATAATAATAATAAAAAGATGCCATTTTCATAGAATAAAATCATTTGGAAGCACCAAGAATAGAAGCAGTATTCTGTGTTTTGTATTACTCTATTCTGTATTTCACTTGATCCTTTTAAACAATGGTTCACCATAGTAATGGGCACATCACCTCTTGGTGAGTCACTTCACTTAACCATTTTGATGGCCTAGAATATATATATATATATATATATTTTTTTTAAAAGATTTTATTTATTTATTTGACAGACAGAGATCACAAGTAGGCAGAGAGGCAGGCAGAGAGAGGAAGGGAAGCAGGCTCCCTGCTGAGCAGAAAGCCCGATGTGGGGCTCGATCCCAGGATCCTGGGATCATGACCTGAGCTGAAGGCAGAGGCCTTAACCCACTGAGCCACCCAGGCACCCCTGGCCTAGAATATCTGCATTCAGGAACATTTTCACATGAACTTGAAAACAAATTTTTAGACATTAACATTTTTATTCCTACAATATTTTAGTGTGTATAACAGTTTATTTCTCAGTCTCTGAGCTTCAAGAAATGTAAAGAGATAAGAAATACAGTTTATGGCTCTGCAATTGCACTACTGGGTATTTACCCCAAAGATACAAATGTAGTGAAAAGAAGAGCCATCTGTACCCCAGTGTTCGTAGCAGCAATGACCACAGTCACCAAAGTGTGGAAAGAACCTAGATGCCCTTCAATGAATAAATGGATAAAGAAGATATGGTCCATATATACAATGGAGTATTATGCCTCCATCAGAAAGGATGAATACCCAACTTTTGTATCAACATAGATGGGACTGGAAGAGATTATGCTGAGTGAAATAAGTCAAGCAGAGAGAGTCAATTATCATATGGTTTGGCTTTCTTTTAGAACATAAGGAATAACACAGAGGACATGGGGAGATGGAGAGGTGAAGTGAGTTGGGGGAAATTGGAGGAGGAGATAAACCATGAGAGACTGTGGACTCTGAAAGACAAACTGAGGGTTTGAGAGGGGAGAGGGGTGGGGGTTTGGGTGAGCCTGGTGGTGGGTATTAAGGAGGGCATGTATTCCATGGAGCACTGGGTGAGGTGCATAAACAATGAATTTTGGAAAACACACACACACACACACACAAATTACGTTACATTAAATTAAATTAAAAAAAGAAATAAAATTTAGGGGCACCTGTGTGACTCAGTCGGTTAAGTGTCTGACTTTTAGTTTTGGCTTGGGTCATGATCACAGGTTCCTGAGATAGAGCCCCATGTCAGACTCTCCCTCTCCCTTAGCCCCTCCCCCCTGCTCATTCTCTCTCAATTAAGTAAATAAATCTTAAAAAAAAAAGTAACACATTACATTCATAGTTGATATCATGCTTGAGGATGGAGCAAGAATCAGAAAAAGCGACAAACCATAAGTGACTCTTAATCTCACAAAACAAACTGAGGGTTGCTGGGGGGAGGGGGGTTGGAAGAAGGGGGTGGGATTATGGACATTGGGGAGGGTATGTGCTTTGGTGAGTGCTGTGAAGTGTGTAAACCTGGCGATTCACAGACCTGTACCCCTGGGGATAAAAATATATGTTTATAAAAAATAAAAAATTAAAAAAAAAAAAGAAAAAAAAAGAATCAGGAAAAGCTTGTGGTTCAGGGATGAGTTGAGTGTCAGGACTCAGGTAAAGGGTGAGGTGAGAGCAAGAGGTGGTGTGTTTTATATTTTGAAACAGGCATTTTGCATTAAAAAATAGCCATTGAAAATTATTCTACTATGACTTAAGATAGTTGCATTAGAACAAGTTGCCTAGCCCCCATAGAACTTTGTATCCTTTGAGCTGTGTTTTAATCAGCTCATAAAACTGAGGCAAACAGATTGGTAAACAGAAGAGTCCTGGTTCTGGGACCAAGAGGCATGCCGTCTAACTTCTCAACTCTTTGAACTTGAACCACCTCTACTAATCATGACTGATTTGGTGCTCTGGAGGGGCCATTCCTGATGGCTATTCTGATTAATGCTGTGTGGTATGGCAGTCTTTCCAATTTCCTGTGACTTTCCATCTGGGTAAATAGCTGTCATCATTAGATAATGGCTGCTTTGCTAGGCTATCAAATTATGAAGCGGTTACTGATATCTAGTGCTGATTTAACATGATTTGATTTAATAATTAGGTATGATTTTCCCATTTTCACTTCTAGATGAATAGTAATTGAAAGTGTCTTCTTTTTCCCTTCTGTTTCTTTGCTCTCTCATATTTGTGTATTCCCTCACAAATATAGTATAGCATTTTTTAAGAACAAAATAATAGAGTAGTTAATGGTGACTGTAATTTAACTGTCATGATTGTCTTTTATAGTAGAAATATAATCCATAAAACCTTTGGGTTTTCTTTTTTTCTTTTTATTTGCATAATTTCAGGGGTATGGTGGCCTGGTAGTAATAAAGATTGAGGTTTGATATTAAAGTTTAGGAAAGAACCATGACTGGTTTGTATGATTAAAATCTCTGATGACACCTACATTACTAATCAGAATGGGGGAGAGTATCTGGTAGGAATATATAATCCCATTGACCAAAATATATTAGACCCTTCTACACCAAAAGAGTTAAGGGTCGAAGTTATTAGTTACATGAGTTTTCCGTAATGTTGATTACAGTCTTACTGAAGAAATCACCAGATACCCAATGCCCAAGCAAAGACAAATTAATTGCTTACAGCAGAAAGGGAGGATCCTATATTGACAGAATCATAGTAGTGTTTCCAAAAGGAAAGTTCAAAGGCAGAATATTTCCACATCTTGGGCAGTCTGATTTGGGGTCCATACTTTTACATGAAAGGGGCTGAGAAAATACCATGATATAATAAAGCAAAGAGAAATTGCAAAGATGATACAAAGAGTTCCCATATACTTCACACAATTTCCCCTTTTGGTAACATCTTGCATTTGAACACCACATTTGTCACAACTAATGAATCAATATTGATAACTACATTATTAACAAAAGTCTATATTTTATTCAGATTTTTCTTACTTTTTAACCTAATGTCCTTTTTTTCTCAAGAATCCCACTCAGGAAACTACATTATATTTGGTCATTGTGCCTCCTTAGTTTCTTCTTGGCTCTAACATTCCTTATTTTGATGACTTTGAGAGTTTTGAGGAATACTTTTCAGAAATTTTGTAGAATGTACCTTGGTTGGGATTTGCTGATGTTTTCCTTAAAATTAGCCCAGGATTACAGGTTTGGGGAGGAGGTCCACAGAAGTAAATTGTTCTTTACATCATATAATATCAGGGGTCCTTGCTGTCAAAATGACATCAGTGTTGGTATAAACATTGATCACCTCACTGAGGTAGTGTTTGTTAGGTTTCCTCCACTGTAAAGTTATTCTTTTTTTTTTCTCTCCTTATACTGTACTCTTAGAAAAAAATTGCTGTGTACAACTAATACTTATGGTGTGTGAGTTAATGTTCTTCTTCCTTCAGGGGGTATTATCACATAAATTATTTGAAATTCTTCTGCACAGTAGATTGTTTATTCTCCCTTATTTTAAAAAATCCAAATACTTATTTATATCAGTATGGACTCTTGGATATTTATTTTGTACTTTGGATTACAATCCAATAATACAACATTTTTTTACCATATTTTCATAGTTCATATTTTTGTAAATGTGTGGGATATAAAGATTCTCCTGTGGGTCTTTATTTCTCCAGCCTTTTTCCTGCCACTCCTTTATTCATCAACTTAATGGAATTACATGAAAAGCTTGAGGCAGCTGAATTATCTGTCCCCTCTGTCTTAGCATATTTTCTTTACTTTGCCTGGGATATTTTTCCCTTTTGTATTCAGTTATTTAGTTTCTACTTATTCATATGGACTCCAGTCAGCATCCCTGGAAGGCCATCCCTGATACCTTCTACATCCGTGGTCCTGCTTGGAACATTTTTATCATTTTCATGGATTTCTTTTTTAAAACTTATTAAATATATTTTAAATCATTGTTTTACTTATGCTGTCTTTTAATAAATATGAAACATCCAGAGAATAGGTATGTTTTCATAATTCCTCTATCCCTATGTTAATAGGTGTATAACTCCATAGTCCTTCATCTGTAATTTTGAAGTCAAAAAATTCCATTAGAAGGATTAAAACCAAAATTTTCTTCTTCCTTATATGGTGGCAGAACTCGACTTGATGTGAAGTTCTGTGGCAGCAAAGTCCTATCTGAATACCTGAACTGAGGAGAAACTATTAATCATCTTTATTTGAACCATTGTTTTGCTGTAGAAATGTATTTGATTACTAAATATTAACCCAGAGTTCACTGAGGATATTAGAACATATGGTATATGTACCATATTATCTCTCCAAATTTGAAGATTTTGAAATGCATAGGGTCCTAATAGTTTTGGATTTTGTTTCTATTATATTCTCATAAAATGTTAATATATTTGAATCTCGATAGAATAACAAAAAATGACCTTCAGCCAAACTTGTAGAAACATGAGACAACTGCATATCTGAAAACAGCTGAGTTTATTACTTCCTTAAGTAATAATGAACTATGTTGTTCAGATGTAGTCTTTGAACAAAATAACTATTTTACATGGGCTTTTTAAGGAAGCATTCTTTCTAAGTTGTATTGTTTATAGCAGAGAGAGTGGGTTAACATAGCCTTACGAGTGTTTATTGGAGTGAATTCACTTCGTATTGGCTGACCTTCAAAGCATGAGACCGATACTGATTATGGGCTTACAGAGGTATAGTCACTAAAGCTAGGTGTCCTCAATTGAGTACATGGGTTAAATACCAGTTATGGCTTAAAGAACTGACATTGATTGATTGATTAAACAGGATTAAAACTTGATTTGTCAGGTCTGCTTTAATGACTGACAGTCTTATTCTAGAAGCATGGGTGACTTTTCCCTAATTTTCAATGCATACTAAGCTGAAAGTATGCATTTCCTCCTTCAAAGCATAACTTTAAGAATTTCATTCTTAGAAACCAAAGTCCTGTTTATAACATATTTTTCAGTACAAATTGATGAAATAATTCTTTATTTTTATTCCTTCAGGTATGGAAATGAATGGGGCTTGAACAGAGTATCTTTGGCAAAAGTCATAGGAATAATTTCAATAAAAATTTTGATAATTTGGTCAGGATCCTTTTTTAAAAAAGCATGGACATCTGTAATAAAAATCTTCCATGTTTCCAATTTTCTTTGACATAGTTTCACTACTACCTTAGCTTTATTTGCTGTAGAAATTCTCATAAACTTAGAGCAATTAGACCTGTGCTGTATTATTTCTATTAGCAGCAAAGGAATCTGGTGTTCCTGACATTTTGCTCAGTTAGAACTTCTAAGATATTTTCCAAGTTCAAAGGGATATCTATCGAAGCCTTGGGTACAGATAAAACAGGAGGGTGAGAACATGAGGTTGTATTACCAATGTGTGCATTTCTAATGAAAAAAATTTTTTAATTTATTTATTTTAGACAGAGAGAGAGAGTGCATAAGTGGGAGGGATGTGGGAGAGGTAGAGAGAATCTCATGCAGGCTCCAGGCTGAGCATGGAGCCATACCTGGGGTTTGATCTCAAGATCATGACCCAAGCCTAAAGCAAGATTCCAATGCTCAACGAGCTTCACCAGCCAGGCACCGCTCTGATGAAAATAAACAAGGCATCATTAAAGGATTTTGAAACAAGCAATACTGTAAAATCTATTGCTTTTTTATGTTTCTTACAAGTATTTATCATACTGTGTATTAAACGGGTTTTTGGGGTTTTTTTTTTGATACACATCCACAGGGATTTTGAATCTGTTCATTTTGTCCAGATTATTGAGAATAACATTAATCAGGGTGATTGGGTAAGGAGAAAAAATCAGCCTCTGCCATAATAAGTTGGGCAGGTTTATTGTGTAGCGTGCTGACACAATGAATCAAATAATGGGATCCAAGCTCTGATTCTACTCTGATTCTACTCACCAGTTCTGTGACTAAGCAAGTCATCATATTTTTTTGAGCTTTATTTGCCTAATCTCTAAAACAATATGATTATATTGGATAATACTTAAATTTCTTTTAGGTTTAAGGTCTTATTTTTAATCTTTGCTAGTATATTGTTCCTTTTAACAATAAGTCAAACTTTGCCTAAAAATTAGAGTGAACTTATATCCCAGGAGTATCTTCTTGTCATTTATTATGTCTTTCCAATTACATATATTTATCTCATCTCTGTGATATATATATCTCCCTTTTCTCAACTTCTCCCTGTTATATATGGTGAGCTTTGATATCTTAATGTCCTTTTAACCCTTCTTCCTTTTCGTTTTCTTCCAGAATCTGAAACCTTTCTTTTTCTCAGATTTCCCGGGATTTATTTTCACCCTCTTTGATCCATTTTCTACTAACTTGCTTATATAACCCATGCTTATTCTTCCTTGTTCAGTATCACCCACTCCATTTTCCTTTTTAAATACTTTGTCTATGTTTATGGTCCTTTGCATGGAATTGTGTTTATCAGAATGTTCTTTCAGTGTGTTCTTCTTAATGTAATTGTAGTAGGTGGCAAACTGTCCAAGCTTGCCATTTTGTACTTTGTTATAAAAGTATCCTATCTCAATACAAATCTAAATTTCTTAGTGTTCCAAACACGAAGATGCTTCTTTATTTTCTTGCCCAGGTATAAAACATAGCACAAAGCATTTGTTTGATAGAAAGCCTTTTCAACATTTTATTTGATATTTCATTTGGAACATAGAACAGCTCATTTTCTTTTTAAAAAGAACCCTTTAGATCTTAGAACAGTTTAAAATTTTATACTTTAAAACAAGTTGCAAACATCCACTGCTGCTCTTGCATATTAAAGAAAGTCAGATGGTTTGCATACATGTTCTGGATATTAACTGTATATGGAGTACAAAAATGGCTCATTTTCCCCATCTTCCTTTTTTTGCCTCATTGTTTTGCCTATGAAGCTTTCATCAGCCTCCATTGGCTTAGCTACTTGGCCACCATACTCTTTACATAATCTCTTCAATTTCTGTTACAGGTTGAAATGTTTTGTGGTACACTCATGTTATTCATAGAAAACCATTATAAACAGATTTACTTATGAAACAAGCACTCAAAGTGAACCAACTATATGCCCGGAACTTTTATAAACCCTTTACTTTTATTAACATTGATTCTCACAACAGGACTAAAGTGTGGGGGGAAAAATCAAGTAAATAACTAAAAGACAGGCTCATAATGGCAAAGCTAAGACTTGAGCTCAGGCTGTCTGGTTCCATAACCCAAATTCTTTTTTTTTTTTTTTTTTAGATTTTTTATTTGACAGAGAGAAAGATCACAAGTAGGCAGAGAGGCAGGCAGAGAGGGAGGGGGAAGCAGGCTCTCCACTGAGCAGAGAGCCCTACGTGGGGCTCGATCCCAGGACCCTGAGACCACGACCCAAGCTGAAGGCAGAGGCTTGACCCAATGAGCCACCCAGATGCCCCCATAACCCAAGTTCTTAACCACTCCTCTATACTACTTTTTAAAGATACTTTCCTAAAAGTATCAGTAAGAATTCTAAGGAAAAGGCTCTGAAATAAAGGGATTTCCGTGGGTTTTGGAATTTCATGTGTATTGTCCAAGCATGACTGATCTCCTCTCTTACATGAAGCCCAAAGCATTACTTTTTAAAGGGAATGAATGCCAGACTACATGACTTTGTTCTTAGTGATTTCCCCACTTTATTTTTATGAATACCTATCCTTTTTCATACTGAACAGTGCACATTTTAAATAGTAAGAAATTGCTTGTTGAATTGATTTTTTGAAATTGTGGAAATATTTCAGTGCTCCACAAGCAGAGGAAGTGTTTAGAGAATATAATTGTCTTGGTAAATAGCTTCAGAATATAGAGGACAACCCAAAGCAGCCTGTGACAGGAAAGGAGAGAAATAGAATGTCACTAGATGACATTGTTGATTAACCTAAAATTTTAAGAACCTTTGTTTTTATATTACCTGAAAGTTAAACACCAGCAAGTGAAGTAGCAAAGTCATTGAATAAAATGGGATGTTTTGATACTAATTATTTCTTAAATAACTACCGATTGGTAGTCAGATTATTTTTTACTTTTATCTTGTTGTTGTTGTGTTTTTTCCATAATGGTATATGCTACCAATTTGATGAAAATCCTGCATGGCGAAAACCATCACTTTCTATGATCTGTTGTAACAAATACAGCACTGTACATCCAACTGGGAACAGGATTAATACTAAAATCAAAATGTTAGAACTAGAAGAGAACTTACAACCAGGTGGTTTACCACTTACTGTGTTATTTTTAATAGTTTCTATTTTTTTAGTTGAAGTGTATTTGACATATAGTATATTAATTTCAGGTGTACAACCTAGTGATTTGACAATTTATACATTATGAAATACTCACTGAGATAAGTGTAGTCACTATACAGCATTATTGCAATATTATTGATTGTATTTCCTATGCTGTACTTTTCCTCCCTGTGACTTATTTTATAACTGGAAATTTATACCTTTTAATCTCCTTCACCTGTTTTACCTCCTATTCCCCATCCTCCTCCCCTTTGGCAAACACAAGTTTGTTCCCTACAATTATGACTCTGTTTCTGTTTATTTTTAATTCTACATATAAGTGAAATCATATCGTATTTGTCTTTGTCTGACTTCACTTAGCATAATACCCTGTAGGTCCATCTCTGCTGTTGCAAATGGCAAGACTTCATTCTTTTTTATGCCTGTGATATTTCATTGTGTATACATACCACATCTTCTTTATTTATTCATCTATCAATATACGCTTAGGTTCATTCCATTGTAAAAAGTGGCAATAAACATATGGGTACATGTATCTGGTCAAATAAGTGTTTTCATTTTCTTCAGATGAATACCCAGCAGTGGAATTTCTAGATTCTATGGTATTTCTAGTTTTAGTATTTTGAGGAACCTCCATACTGTTTTCCATGGCTGCACTAATTTACATTCCCACGAACAGTGTCAAGGGCTCCTTATTCTTTACATCCTTGCCAACATTTGTTACTGTCTTTTTGACACTAGCCATTCTAACTAGTGTGAAGTGTTATCTCATTGTGGTTTTTATTTGCGTTTATTTGTATAGTGATTAGTGATGAGCATTGCCTCATGTGTCTTTTGCCATCTATCACTTCGTTTTCCATTTCAAAAATAAATAGCCAAAAAGGGAGAGTGGCTTTTCCAAGAATAAATATCTGGTTGTTGATAAGGTCTGATAGAGACAAAACAGCAAAGGATTCTGTTCCAGGGGTACTACCTGCTAGGTGATGAGTTTAGGGAAAGTACTTCCTCTTCAGCAAAATGTGAATGTCCTTATTCATTGAGTTCGAAAACAGTTATTGATAATCAATTCCACACCAATCAGTCTTCTATATTGTTGTATTATAAAGATGAATAAAAATAGCCCCCGTTCTGTTAGAACTTCCAGACATATAAGTAAACAATCTCACTTAAATGATACTATAATAAAAGGTTGTAAAGATACCTTTAGGAGAATGAGATATGGGGGACCTCTCTATAAATCGAGATCAATCAGTATTAGTGCAAAAAATAGTTTTTTGATAGTTGATACTCTTATGGGCTCATTATCATAATTTTAGCCTTTGATGTTCTGGAATATTAAGGCTTACTTAATAAATATTTTAACCCTTTCATTTTTGATTTGTGTGCCCATCGTATCTTTTTCTATCGTTGAACTCTATATTTCTTGAAGTAAAACGAAACTCAATTAGAGAGCATTTATATACCAATCTTTTAAGGATAACGTCTTTTATATATGATCAACAACAAAAAATTATAAACTAACTGATTTTTTATGTTAAGAAAAGCCATATATCTTTGTCATTGTTTTTTTCTGTTTCTTTCTTAAGTATAAGCAATCTTTGTTAACTTTTGTTGCTCTAGCCAAAGGGTGCTCTGACAAATGGAAATGGGATGACTTTGACTAAAGTCAATGGCCCTATTCCCCCAAATTAGTTCTTAAATTAGAAAAGAAAAAAAAAAAAACTAGATTAGTATGAAATTTAAGTAAAATGTTTTTGTCACATCAAAATGGACTTCCCACTAAGAATTATTGTGAGACAAACTTAATAGAAACACAAAGAGCTACTTACAAGTTTTGAAAATCTTTCATAATACAACTTTTTAATGCTTCTACAATTTATGTATCTTCTAATTTCTCACATGAAAAATCAAATACCTATCTCTTAGTGC
Organism: Mustela lutreola; assembly: GCF_030435805.1. Taxonomy (NCBI): domain Eukaryota; kingdom Metazoa; phylum Chordata; class Mammalia; order Carnivora; family Mustelidae; genus Mustela; species Mustela lutreola. The sequence continues at coordinate 138,486,673 of NC_081293.1, read as the reverse complement.
AATAAGATATTTATTTTTGCTTAGTAAAGGAATTTATTAGATTTAAAGATAGAGCAATCTCTTTCAAAAATCTTTTTTTTTAAAGATTTTATTTATTTATTTGACAGAAAGAGATCACAAGTAGGCATAGAGACAGGCAGAGAGAGAGAGAGAGGAGGAAGCAGGCTCCCTGTTGAGCAGAGTGCCCGATGCGGGACTCGATCCCAGGACCCTGAGATCATAACCTGAGCCGAAGGCAGTGGCCCAACCCACTGAGCCACCCAGGTGCACTCTTTCAAAAATCTTACAAAAATGTTATTGTTTCTTTCATAAGACATCTATGGAAACTATTTTTTCTTTCCATACTTTTGTATTCATTAATAACAACTGACATAAAGAATGAGGTTGGTGCTTAATCTGTGGCTTTGTGTGTATGTCTGTTGTGGGGACAGAGTTGGGGCATGTCTACTACTTTGTTTGAGGTGCATATATAATGTCATACCTATTCCACCTCTGAATAAAAGTTGTGTTTTGTCTTTATCATCTTAGAACAGAAATGTTCAAAGTGTGGAATAGAAATCCCTGGTGGGCCCTACAAGCCTTTAAAGAGGTCTTTGAGGTTATAAATAACACTAAGATGTCATTTGCCTGCTTTACTATCATTCTTTGGTGAATATACAGTGGAGTTTTTAGAGGCTATATGATGTATGACATCATACTTGTTGGAGTAAAGAAAAAGATAAGAAAATCCAGGTAACTTTTGTAAGCTAAGTATTAAAGGTGTTTGCAAAAATGTAAAACAATAACATTTTTCTCCCTAAATGTTCCAAATATTTTATTTCTCTTACTGTATAAAGTTTATTATTGTTGCTTTAAATCCATCCATCAATCAAAATTCTCCCTTAATTTCTAATTTGGCAAATATCTAAAGTGATGACCCACATTTATTGTTTTTTTGTAATAATAGATTTTGAAACCAAAAAGCTTTAGAATAGCTGCCCCAAATAAGTGAGGTAGTGAAGCTCATAACCCAGATACTTTCATTGTTCTAGTAGCTATAACATTTACTAGACCAAATGGCCAAGATACCTCTTACTGCTACATAGATGCTCAACTATGAATAGGTTTAAATAACTTGTATATAGTAAAATAATATATATAGGTACATGTAGATATAGAGAAACAACTAGACAATACTAAAATAATTCACACAGTGATTAATAAATCTTCTCAACTGAATCTAAATTAAAAGCAAACAATGATAATTCTTACTTTGGTTATAATCGCAAAGAGAATATCCCAGTCATTCCTAAATAGCTATGCTGATAGTTCCAGAGCATTTTCCTTGCTTTGCTGTCCTGGACAAAACTGAGTGGTTTAGTAAATGAAGATTTCACTGCAATCTAAGAACCGGGATAAAAACTGAAGTTGGTTTATTCCATCCTCAGTTCTCTCTTCCTGTCCCTTCCACACGTTGGCCTCTCTAACTCTCCTGAGCTGTGCCCACTTCCAAGTCTACTAATCTATATGGGATATTTTGGGATATGCAATATTACTCCTTCTTCCAATACAGCACAACTCTGTGTGATGAAGCCAACATACACAAACTCTGTTTATATATTCAGATGAGAGAGAGCTTAGTTTTAAAAATATATTATTTCAAAGAGGTTTAAGTTTTTTTTTTTTTTTTTTTTAATCTTTAGTCTCAATAGACATTCTGGGGATGAGAAAGGAAATGGAAAAGATTTTAAAGGATGACCCTCGAAATGATCAGATGAGTCTGATGAGAAGATGGGAAATTCTAATTTTGGGGGGGCGGTGAGGTGGGAAGTCTCTCTCTCTCTCTTTTTTTACTTAGTTATCATAAAATAATAAATTCTAAAGGATGGATAAAATTACATAGTGGAAATGATACTCAAATCAGGAAAGTAGTCAAAGATCTTTGCTTCTTTAAAGTTGTGAACCTAAAAGATTGCTTGAAGCAGTTTCTTTGAAATAGTAATAATCAATTGGATTCACCTTTAAGGGTAAAAGTATTCTTTAAAGCATTTGTAAGCTTAGTGTTAGAAGAAGAAAGGTCAGTGGTTGACAAAATTATGAACCTCATGTTACATATTATCACATGGTTTAATAAAAAGGAAGACACCTTGTTTGGCCTCTTTTGATGTAGAAAAATCTTTGATTCTCCCTGGGGCTGGCTTTTCTTTTCAAAAGCATATTGCCTAGTGAAATTTTTAAACTTCTTTTTCCTTACCTTATTCTTTGAAACATTTCTTTATACGTTAACAGTGATCCCTTTAACATTCTAAAATACTTATTTTTGGCATCCAGGTTATGAATATAACCTGTATTTTTTAATCCAGTAAATTAATGACTGAAAGAGAGGCTTCTCAAATTTCTAAATTTTAGATTGCTGGAAAGATCTTTAGTTTGCTAATGTGTTTTGAAAACTTGTTTTATTATGTTGCTATTGTTATCCCAAAGAAAATTCGTAGTTTAGGGAAATCATCGGGTCAAAATTATCTTAAAATTTCTGCGACAATAATTTTTGCTAGCTGACTCACTCAACAAACTCTTACTTTCCTATAAGTAAATAGCCACATGGCAAAGAATAGAGGGCAACTTGTAGCAAGAAGCTTGGGTTCTTAATCCACAAAATAATACCTTCTGCAGAGTACCTAAGTGATCTTGGAAGCTGATACTTCTCTAATCAGAACTTCCAGCTAAGAACACAGCCCATCAGCAACCTTGACTGGAGCCTTGTAAGATCCTAAGCAGAGGATCCACTAACTTATTTCTGGACTCCTGGCCAAGAGAAGCTTGGAGGTAATAAAGGTGTATTGCCTTAGTCTTTAAAGTTTGTGATAATTTGTTACATAATAATAGATCATTAATTACAGCCCCATCTAGATTTAAGAAAATTTTTCAATTACAGTGTTTTAGAATATTTTATTTAATTGTCCCCTCTAAATTATTGTAGAAAAAAAGTAATATTCTACATATCCTTTGAGAACTTGTTGCAAAATCATGGTCCCATCCTCATAAATAAACAATGAGGCTGGATTGGATTTTAATACCACATGCTTCCCTAAAGCACTTTGTTATCACATCAAATTCCTATATTTTTGCTACCAGGAGTTTTTGTATCTCTCAGTGCAATGTGCTGCTCTATGGGTTTGAGATCATATTTAAGCAGAGAGAATGAGGAGAGAATAAAAATAAGAATGAACTTTGACTGATGAGATTTAGCCAGTATAAAATGTATAAAATTTGTACCTTAAAATTTGCACTGTTAGGACTGGATTAACTAACCTGTACAAGTGAAAACAAAGAGTACGCATTCAGTAGGTGTATTGTTGTAAAAATAAATAAATAAATATTTGCATTTTCTGTCAATTAAGGCCCTTATTTCAAAGGGACTATCTCTACTCAGCATATTAGAAATGAGCCACTTTGGTAGGAATAGAGATGCAATAAATTTTACTCTTTGGTGAGAACAAATTTTGTATGCACAACTGCTATGAAGGAGGAATCGGATTTCTCTAAAGCTAGTGATAAATATTCATGGAAATAATCTAGACAGATAAGAAAATAACCAGTTTTTGTATGTAAGCTTTTATCCCTTGATTTTAGAAAGGATTATTTTAGTAATGTGTTTAGAATTTTTAAAAAATCTTGAACCAGAGTTGAACAAAGAAAACATAAAGTTGGTGAGGATTGGAATTGAAGACTATGTTGAATCTCCTTTGAGCTCTATAGGTAATCCAGACCCTCTAACAATGCAGCTCTTTCCAGGAGGCCTGGTGTTCTGTCAACAGCCTCTTTCTGTTTCAGGTTTTAACAAATACAGGTTTTTAGAATTCTTATTTAATCACCCAGTTGAATTTCTTTTCTTTTCAATTTTTAAGCTTTGTGGCTAGTCTCCTTAAAATCACTAACAGGTTCAGTTCACAACTACTGAGAGATGAGACTTAAAATTATTCAAGCAGTATTTTCAGTCCATGAGATCCATGGCCCCATTTGCTGCTGGTTGTCTTTTGACTTTGTACCCTAATTTCAGACTGGTCTGGATGGAATCCTGGCTCTCCATCTCATTACTAGAGTAGTCTCAGAGAGTTTCTTAACCTTTCCAAGCTATATTCTTTTGCTTTCCAAAATGAGGATTATAATGATTTTCACTTTATAATAATGATGTGAAAATTAAATGTGATACTACAGTGTTTTATGGAAAATTAAATGTGATACTACAGTGTTTTATGGAAAATTAAATGTGATACTACAGTGTTTTTTGGATTATCTATTTAGGAAATGCTGATCCACACCATTCTTAAGGCCTCTTGCGTTTTAGATGTTTCTGTTTCTAAATCCATAGGAAACGCCACTACATTGGAAAGGTCAACTGTTAGAAAACTTGGTTCTCCCATAGCACTGTTGGAAGGAATATACCTTAACCAATGAATGTACAATGATTAAGTTGATATTTTAAATGGCTTGTAACCATAATCCTTCTATCTAACCGACTGGGCAAGAATAAGCACATGCCTCAAGGGCCTCCTTGTCATAATGTGGTATTGACCAATTAGTTTTATTCTGTAAGTAATTTGAATTAAGAGATATTGCTTGGGTCACCTGGCTGGCTCAGTTGGATAAGCATTCAACTCTTGATCTCAGCTCAGGTCTTGATCTCTGGGTTGTGAGTTTAAGCCCCACATTGGGCTCCACACTAGACATAGAGCCTACTTAAACAAACAAAAGAGAAATACTAAATTTTCTCACTCTCCTTTAGGCAGTGAGTTTCTTTTTTGATGAAGGAACAGTGGTTATATTTTCAAATGAAGTTATTCAGCCCCACTTTTGTTGACGCTTAACAGAATCCTTTTTAGAAATAAATGGTGGCATTGAAAGTATACTTCTATTTCATCAACCACAGGTTACTCAATCCTAAAAAGGCCTTTTGAAATTCTGCTACCTCTCAGGGCAGCTGATTTCTGGTCAAATGGGGTATTTAGAGATAAACCAGTGTTTGCAAATTATTGCAGAGCATGCATATTTCTCTGTTTTGTAAAAGTTGAATTGGACAATCTGTTCATGAAACATGCACTGTCCAAGTGACTAGAGCTTCCCATTCCTTAATTCTTATATCCATCTGTTTTATTCATATAGAGTGAATTTCAGATCCTCAAATACTTTTTTTTTTTTGAGTTTTTTATTTATTTATTTATTTATTTATTTTTAATTTTTTATTTTTTATAATCATATATTTTTTATATACATATATTTTTATCCCCAGGTCTGTGAATCACCAGGTTTACACACTTCACAGCACTCACCAAATCACATACCCTCCCCAATGTCCATAATCCCACCCCCTTCTCCCCAACCCCCTCCCCCCGGCAACCCTCAAATACTTTTGTGTTTGCCTTCCTTGAAGTGGAACATGTGTGAGGTGGCTGGGATGCAATCTGTAGCTTTAGAAGTAAAGTAAGAAGTAGTCAAAATGTTGGTAATTGGAGTGGTCTTGTGTCTCTGCACCTGAACTCCAGAGGAATGAAAAAAAAAAATATTTCCAGGAAAAGATACTACAGTGAAATGAACTCAACCTTGCATGAATGGTATATGAGCCATTTTTGCTCTATAGCTCATTGGGAATATCAAAAGCAGGTACTTCATTTAAGAGTAAAACAACAACAACAACAACAAACTCTTCAGGTGGCAAGGTTCCTACTGTTGGCACCTTATTGGAGCCCCAGACTCCCATGCTTTTTCCTGGGAGATGTTGAACTCCTGTGTGGAGCCTGATGGGAGGAGGGCTGGGCTTGCCTGAGCACAGGTGAGAGTAGGAGGGAGCAAAGGAACGGAGAGGAGAAAGTGCTTATGCAAGTGCAGGAGAAAAATGACATGATAGGCGCTGCCACTTGTTCATACAAAAACGTGATTCTTCCTCAGGTAACTCAGATCCTCAGGTTTTAGTGAAAACTGCCAGCACATCACTTGGCTTCTCCTCGGGCAGGGAGGGCCTGCAATCCCTAGACGGGTCAAAGGAACAGAACTCCACATGCTACAAGAAGGTTTTTTTCTTTGAATTGACCAAACAAGTTTTGGGTAACAATGCTTACATTTTCTTTCCTATAATAGCTAAATTTTCTCATTCTCCTTTAGGCAGTGAGTTTCTTTTTTGATGAAGGAACAGTGGTTATATTTTCAAATGAAGTTATTCAGCCTCACTTTTGTTGACGCTTAACAGAATCCTTTTTAGAAATAAATGGTGGCATTGAAAGTATACTTCTATTTCATCAACCACAGGTTACTCAATCCTAAAAAGGCCTTTTGAAATTCTGCTACTTCTCAGGGCAGCTTATTTCTGTATTTTGGTTTATTCTGAGTATGAGAAAAAAGGCATTATCCAAGGTACTCATTTCAGAAATGCTAGAAAACAAATAATTCATATACCTTTCTTTTCAAGCATTATTGTTTGTGAACTAGTGAGGAAAAGCTGACAAGCAGAGCTTCTGAATGCAAAGAGAGAAAACTGTACATCTTCCACACAGACTAATGAAGTCATTGCAACTCTAAGAAGAACTTTGACCAGAGGCAAAATCCAGAAAAGTAAATCCTTTCTCACCCTGAATTATCAAATATTTCCTTTATTCTTTGCCTCACAGATTATCATAAAAGTTTTTTATGTGAGAAAAATTAATACAAATATGTACAATACTCCTTTCCCCAGTACCAGATAAATTGGAGTACTTTAAACTATGCCAGTGTCTTATCTTACCTGTCACTACGTAGTGTTTAAATATTTCCAAACAGTTGATGAGGAAACTTCACCTGATAATTATATTACTGCACTGTAGAAAAGGTAGTAAAAAATAGAATGAAGAGAAACTCATCCAAGTTTTTCAATTTACTCTCTGATAAATGCACAACTAGACAATCACACACTGTGGTTTTTGTCCTTTTTATAATGAAATTCTGTTATGTCCGGGTTGATTTCTAGTCAATATTTTATCTGGTATTCCTATCAATCTAGCATAGGCATTGAGACTCTGAAGTTAGAAGTCAGAAAGATGGGTTCAGATCATGACTTTGTAAATTTCTAGTTATCTTACCATGGGCACGTTAACTTTTCTCTCTGCTCTTTATGTCTGCCTGGGCTAAAATAGTTAGAATATCTGCTTAACAGAGTTGCTATGGAGCTGAAATAAGGCATGGACACAGCACAGCTCTGCAGCTTATTATTCTAAGGTTGCATTAAAATAAAAATTAATAATTATTACAAAATATTAGAATCCACTCATTAGAAATATTTGCTTTAAATTGAGCAGACTCAATAGAATTAAATAGAATTTTAAATAGAATTTTGCCTACTTAAAGAAAATATTAATGTTCCTTTCATTCAACAAATATTTATAGCACACTCATTTTGTGCCAGGCTCTCTTGGGACACTTCAGTGAGCAAGAGATACAACTTCCTGCCTCATGATATTCATAGTCAAGCTTATAAAATTTTAATATAAATTCTTTACTTTTGCCTTTTTATTCACAATAGCAAGCCTTAAGAATTAAGCTACACTTTTAATTACATTGAATACTTTAAGAGTAGAAGGAAACAGATCTATCATCTCTATTTAGTTAGGAATTTAGAGCTTTTTATTACCATATTGGGGAATACGAATTTATCTTATTCATATATTTTATAATTTTCTATTCTTACTATAGAATTTCTGTCTTTGGCAGAAGTTCTGAGGCCTTTGAATATCCCCTCAGACCTTGGAAAATGTGAAACAAACTTTTTCAAATGTGAGAGCATGGAATCCTAACCTGGTTTTGCAGGTGGAGGGTCGGTTTCAAGGGGACCTTGGGCTTGTTCCAGGCCGTTGCCTTATACTGACACCAAGTAGGAGTAACGTGCATCACCTGTATACTTAGACATTTCTCTCAAACAAAATATTTAATGAATATGCTAAACAATATCTTCCCAATAGTTTTCCCTGTGTAACTAAGCTTTCTCTATCCAAAAAAAAAAAAAAAAAAAAAAAAAAAAAGAAAGAAAGAAAAGAAAACTTAGTGACTTTACCCCCCCTTTTCATTTTCTCTTCTCGAGATCAGATTCTTATAAGTGATTCAAGGCACCTCTATCATATGGTGATATGTAATAACATTTCAGTTTATGTAATAGCATCTCAAAGTCTCTTTGAAAACCTCCCAAGTTGCTTTTGCTTTCTTCCCCTCATCTGCTTTTTTAGCATTCTACAAACTTAACTTTTTTCAGGAAGGGAAAATCTTGCCAACAAGAAAGATTATATTTGTTCAAATATTTGTACTGTCCTTGTTTGCTTTCGATGACATTGATTTTACTTTGTTAAAATATGTAACGTTTTTAAATTGAAAACAAGCATTCAGAACACATTCCTCCACAGCTGGGATCTGAACTTCTAGGCATATTTCCTTAAACACATTTAAATGAGTATAAATTAATAGTATTATAAGATACTGAAATACAATTACCTATAACTACAATTACAGGACATGTGAATCTGAAGCTTAGGAAATAATCATCTCTTCAAAGCACCAATTTTATTCAGAGTAAGGAAAATTTATACGGAGATTTTTAAGGAAGGTGGGACAAGAATGCCAGGGTGAAGAAAGTAATAAAAATTTTAAAGGGAATAAATGCATTGTAGTACAGGGCAAGCCATATTACTGTATACCTCTTGGGGAGGCAACATTTGGATTCAAAATGGTGAAGGGACAAAATTGAATAAATGCAGGGCAACTGGAAAGCAGATTCTGGAATTAAGAGTTCCTTAATCTTTCTTTTTCTAATCCTAATTTGGCAATTAGGTATTGAGAAAATTTTTAAAAACACATGTTTCTTCAACTTGTCTCAGGTAAAGAGATAGATTTAGCTTCAAAGAGTAATTATGAGTTGTTAAAATTAAAAAAGGTAAAATATTGTAAAATCGTTTGCTTCATTCTTCCTACCATTCTTAATCAGATTTGGATTGCATTTTGGAGTAGCCAGAATCTGGGGTGTTAAGTACTGACTGACATTTTAGGAAAAATGTTTAAGTCTGTGGTTGAGATTGGGGAAATGGATGTCATAGTTTTTGTATTTTAGTAGATTCAAGAAATAGAACCTAAACTCATTGTGTGTCTAAGTCCTTTAAGTCCTACCATCAAAATATATCTTCTATTTAGGCTTCTAACTATATGTTTTTATTTTGAAAATTCTGTGCTTTAATAGATGTTTATTTTGTCTAAAATTTTCTACCACCATGTACACCTGGAAAAAATGACACTTTGAGAAACAAATGAAGAATCTCATCCTCTGTGAAAAATTTCCTGAAATCCAAAAGAATTTAAAAATTTCTTCCTATGTCAGCAGTTACAAGTTTTGCAATGCTTGTAATGCAGTTTTAATATTGCCTGTTTATGTAGATATATCCCTTACTAGACTTTGAGATCTTTGAGAGCAAAGCTGTATCTCATTTTTCTCTACTCCGTAGGAAACCACATAAAGCTGACATTCTAAACTGTTAACTGGATCAATGGAATCTACATTGTTTTCAAAGTTAATTTTTTATCCTGAAAGCTAAAATTGAGTTTAACAAGTATTAGGAAGTAGAAATAACTTTTTTGATAAATTATTTTTTAAATGCTTCTTGACTAAAACAGTACATGTTTCTGTGAAAACTTTATGATAATATTTTATAAACACTTTCAGAAAATATATGTATTTATATTATATTATAGTACAGTATAAAATACATGTATTATTGATTAATTAACATAAGTAATAAATATATATAATGGATTTATAGAGATAGTTTAATGCACATACTACCTATCAGTATATAGATATACTTTGGTAGTTGCTAGAATGGAATATCTCTTAAGATATTTTCCAGTGCCAGTAACTGAAAACTTGATATCAAAGCAGTTAAAACAATTAGGAAATATGTTATTTTATATAACAAAGTTCAGAGATGGATAGGGTTCTGAACTGGAGTAGTATAATTTTTTTTTCTGCTAATCTCATATGTCTATCATTCTCTTTGTTTTGACTTTGTCATATTTTCCTCCTTCAAGTTCCTAAGTATACTAGCAGATGGGGTTATGTGCTTTCTTTTTCATGTCCAAAGAGAAGAGAAAATCTTTCACACACTCCTGAAGTAAAAATTTTTCTCTTCTTTTTGAGTAGGTTAGCTCATGTTCATTATTTTGTTTCCATAACAGTTTTTAGGAAACTATCATGCATTTGTTGGCTTAATCCTGATAATAGTATGGTTTATGTGTTAATCACATTTGGACTGTTTTAACACATCACGCAGTAATTGGCAATGCAGTCAGCTTTCTAGAGTTGTTGTAAGAGGGGAAAGTGCATTCTTTAACAAAACCTGGTCTCTAACCAAATTATGAGGAATGAATGTTTAAATGTTGGGTAGATATTTATAATATCCATTCTAAAAAGTGTTTGCATTTTTTAACTATGTAGTAAACTAGTAGTCTTCAGAAACATCTAAATATAAAGTGGAGGAAGGCTAGATTTTTTGTAATCTGAAGGTAACAGTGAACTGAAACCAAATAGACTCTGAAGTTCTTTTTCTGCATCCACTTCATTATATACTGAATTTTGTGTGTACTCTATAAGATCCCTTTACTTACTCAAGGTCATACACTGTAGAAATGAAAATGTAATTGAAATTCAATACTCAATAGCTAGAAGATGAACAGAGAGTTAATAAATTGGAATTTAAGGTAATTAGGAAACATCCAGAATGAATTATGTAGAGGAATAATGGTGCAGAATATGAAACAGAGTGTAAGAGATCAGGAGCACAAGGACTAGGGGGAGAAAATACATGATATATCCAACCCTCCTCCTGCCCAGCAAAAAGGAAAGAAGGAAGGAAGGAAGGAAAGGGAAAGAAATAGAAATATAGAGTAGATAGGACAAATACAAAGCAAATTATGAGATGGTAAATTTAAACCCTAAAATATTTATATATACCTCACATATAAACTTATTTACCTGGGATATAAATAAATCAACACAAAAGGATAAACAACTTAATAGAGAAGAAGAATATAAACACAAATTAATATGATACCATTACATACTTATTAGATTGCTAGATTTAAAAAGATTGACAGTATCAAGTGTTGATGAGAATGTAGAGCAACTGGAACTCATTTCAATTTATTTACTTACTTTGGAGAGGAGGAGGTGAATAGGAATTATGAAGGGCTTCCTGTTTCTGGGAATATTCCATTTCCTGATCTGGGTGGTAATTACATGGATATGTTAATGAAAATGCATTAATCTGTATTTTTATGATATTTGTACTTTTATGCATGTGTCATACTCCTATAAAGTGTCCAGTAGATATAATCACTTATTTTAGGCAGTAAGCCTAGTATTCTCCTGGGGAAATGCAGTAAAACTGCAATTTTGAGATTTATTACTACACACAATCTATTACAAAGTTAAGATTGAGGTTGCAAATTTGTATTCCCTTAAATGCCTCTGAAAAAGATAGAATTGTGGTAAATCACCGAAAGAAGAATTAGAGATGGATATGAAAAGATATACCCAATGAGCTTATGAGGTTATTTAATATAATATATACCATTGGATTTCATTTTTATGTTTTAGGTAGGTAAATGCCAGAAAAAATTCATCACTTAACACTTCAAAAGCTCTGTGACCTCGAATTTCAAAGTCAGTACTGGTTATGTGACCTCTCAAAATGCCATCATGTCTTCCTAATGGTAGAGAAAATGCAATTCATGAGTATCCTTTCTTACTACATTTACAACACTTCTTTCCCATTGATATAGTGCCTTTCTTTCTTCCTCATTTTTCAGATTTTGAGCCTAGGAGTCTTTTCCTTACAGTAACCTTTCCCTGACTCTTAAGTATGTTGTCTTTCTTACCTTTGCATTGGTTCCAAAGACTAATTGTTACAGAACTTCACTAATGAATTTTATAGGTTTACCTATTTCCCCCAAACTTTGAAGTCTTTGAAAGCAGGGAATGCATCAAACATGAAAACATTTTTTTAATCGCGGTGATCAGAATAGAATGTATAGCACATGCTCCAAATACATTTAATAAATGGCAAACAAATGGATCAATGGGTCAATGTGGATAAACAACTGTTAACCTCTGGCTGATAGTTGAGATAATGGAGTTTCTGAATTATGAAACTAATTTTTGGAAGTTTCTATTTTGAGGCCGTATTTTCAAATGCCAATCATGAAGTAACGGTTTTTACTGGAAGTGAAAATATGAAGTGTTCCATAAATGATGTAATGTCATGTAAATGTCTCCAGAAACAACTTTGCTAGAGTTTTGTTTTTCTTTTTTATATGTCTCGTCTTAAAACTTTGGTTTAGTAACTGCTTTCAAAGTGAATAGTTTTGACAGAACTGTCTAGATTTGTATAATCAGAATTTACTGTCCCTGAGGCAGTTTTTGAAATACAAAGGTACAAACTCTCTTCATTTATCTTATTAGAAGAGTCAAGGTTTTCAGACTATGTTTAGGTTGTGTATATTTTCTAGTCTTCTCTTTGCAATGCTTTTTTTCTTCTTCCTGCTCATAATACTTATAATGTACTTAGTTTATCCCTAGATAATAATTTCTCATCATTTTCTTGTTTAGTAAGTACATACTAGTGCTTTTTAATATACCATGAAGGTTAGATCTCCCAATTACCAGTGAATGTTTTGATATTGTATATTATATCCTAAGAGTCTAAAGTATTTCAGAATCTATTTCTACTTTAAAAGGACCAGTGGGGCTCATATTACATACATGCTCTCCTTTCCTTCTATATAGAAATGCATACACACACACCCTTATGTTTATATCTACCTGTCTATTTAACTTTTTTCCTCAAGAAAAGGAAGAAAGCTATCATAAAAACTAAATTTTCCCAAATGTGTCGTTAAAATTGAACAGACTGATCTCGAATATGTACTCGAGCAAATCTCAGAAGTATGAATGATTGTTGTTTGGGGGAGTATATTCCTCTGATGCAGCAATAATCTACTGATCTGCTTTCCAACTCTAATTGTTTGTTTGGATTTTATTTCTTTCTATAAATGAGGTAATGAGATTTAGGGATTGAAGGGCAGAAATTTAATTGACAATGCAATAAACAGCCATCTAAAGTAAGCTTTTACAAAATGACACCACCACTCACTGAAAATCCCAACTATATTCAGAATGAATATAAATGGTTACCTCTTGCAATATTCGATGAAATTTAGAACCCTTTGAGAATTCCTTTCAATCAGTATTAAGCAAAAGATTCTTTAAAAAAAAAAAAAGAAGTGAAGATTAGCAATTATGTTTTGTGATTTCCCAATACTGCTTTAACATTTCTTCTCTAAGTTAGATGATCTATCTGCATGTTTCAGGATAAATTCAAAAGAAGTGGCACAAAGTGGTTGTGTTTCATTAGGACAAAATAGGGGAGGTATTTTTATAGGCAAAAATATATTTTATATTAACACCTGCACTGTTTTGCAACAGAAATACTGCTATTTGTGTGATAGTGCAACTTTTATTCAGGTAATATATTTAGTTATATTTCATTTCCTGTTCTTTGTAATTTCCTCAAAATAACATTAGAAAGTGATGAGAAGTTTATATTAGTATGGTTCAAACTGTGACCACAAAGTCTGTTGTCTTGGCAACTCTGCCCAATTAAAATAGTACCATGCTCCAATTTGTGTTACAGTATTCTTTGAAACACAATTACACTGTACAAAACATTTGGCAATTCCTTGAGAATTATTAATAGGGTATTTGAACTATAGAAATAACTTTATTAGGGAAAAGAAGAGAACAAATTTGCTTATCCGTATATGGTTTTTTAGTTTGATCTAAATTTCTTAGCATTATTTTTCTTGGTCTTAGTATTTCACTAGATATTACAAACATATGTGTATATGAAATACATATATAAAATACATATAAATATCACATTCATATTATTTATTCTATTAATATTACTATATCAGAGGTTAGTGTGGGTTTATTCAAATGAGCTAATTGGTTATTTGAATGGAATTCTTCAATTTCAACTTCAAGGGCCAAGAGATTTAAATAGAAGCATGACTAAATATATTTTATTTATAATCATTTAATCACATGCATCATTTAAGTTTCATTCTTCTGGACCATATTTTATCTTTGTGTCTCACTTTATTTCAATTTCAGCTTCTTTCCAGAAGATCCTCCAAACATAGAGCCAGATGGCACCTTACTCTTTGGCTTCATTAGACCACTCTTGACTTTGAAAAAGGAATATCTCAAATGACTAAATGATTTATGTCATTGTCTGACCATACTTCAGATAATCATGCCCATTCAGTCTGTAAATGCAGCTTATCCATGAATTTGGCTGGAATTGTTCAGTAAATCTCATAGGACATGGGTTGATGAGCTTTGTGCTAGCTCTAGGAGTGGCAATAAAACCATAAGGATTAACCATAGGGATTAATCTTTCTCTACATTAACATGATTTCCAGAGACCCAGAATTACTCATCACTTTTCAGAATACTCAACTGGTTACATTGTTGCTATGGTAGACACCTTCAGATGTTGACTTTGCCTCCAAAAAATATCTGTACAATTTAGCATACTGGATGCTAAATTTGGAATTAGATAATCAGTTTAAAAAGTTTAGGTATAGGCACTGCCAGAATTGTAATAAGGTACAACAAATGACTGTACAATGTGACATGCTAATTCCTTGATTATAATTGTTTAAATGTAAACACATTGATAGGAATTTAAATTAATTAATTTAATATAAATGGCATGCCTTATCTCCCTCATCTCAAAAGTCTTCAGCTTACTTAAGGTAAGACTACCTACTATTTTGGTAGGATCCATAGAATTACCAGTGAATAAATGAGACTGAAATGATAACTACAATGGGAATTCCATTTTATCTTTACAATCCAAAAAACTTACCATTGTTCCTCAAATAAACATTATTTGGTATTCTTCGACTCAGGATTCCTCATTTGGTTCTATTATGTTAAAATAACAAATCACCTCATGCATAGAGCTGGCTCAGTAGCATTAATGTTTAGTTATAATTTGTTGAAAGACTCCTTATTGTTTTCCTGATGTTTTATCATATGCATGTGGGATACTGTTGGTGTGAGCAACAATGAAAAGCCAATATCACACTCCAGGATCTTGCTGCCTGTAGAATGGTTAACAATAGATAAAAATGCATTTATTCTTGGCAGTCTTTGAAAAGTACCTTGGAGAATTACTGTAGCATTATGTACTGTAAGCTTCAATGAAACTACAGACTAAAGTGTGATTTTTCACAGGCTTATTGTATTCAAAATAAATTGTATGTTATTAAAATAGCAAAGCTTTTTATGTTGATATTTGTGAGATCCCTGAAGACAAGATAATGCAATATGGAGAAAAGTCAGTAGAATTACATAGGAGAGGGGTAGCCTGCTGACATGCTTACTCGGTAAAATGTAGGATCATGAAAATTATTAACTGGGAAACTGAATTTTAACAAGCCTGATAATGCTGCTGAGCACAGTTTTCTGGACTGTTCTCTGCATGGACACACCTTTCAATTTATCGGCATTTGCTTTCATGATGGTTGTCTAATAAAGCACCCCTGGGTAAACTATTTGCATGGCGATATGGTTCTGTGGCTCACCGTCAGCACTGTCACTTGTCCTGTACAGTGGCTACCTGATCCTGGGGTACAGCAAATCCCTGGCATAGAAATCTCCTTCTCAGTCTTTCACTGTAACAATGTGATAGGAAGGGAGCCCACAGACTGGCAAAACAGAGGGAAACATGTAATTTCCATGCAGCTCCCAAGAAAAAGCTCCCAAAGGATTATGCTGGCAGTGAGTATAATCTTTGAGAGTAAAGTTGCAACATAGTAAACAGGGGCATAAATTTTAGTGGTTAAGGAATTATTTTTAGAGGAGTCTTAGCAACTGATATAAACTATATTTGCTTTTGTGAGATGAAAAGATTATTTCAAAGTTTAGCTAAGGTAGGATAGGCACTAATGTTAATTGAGTATCTATCTTATATCAACATTGAATTAGGCATGAATATAGATTTTCAGAAATGCTCATTTCAGCTATGCTGGGAAGGTATTTTCATCCCATTTTATCTATGAGGACATTTACTTCTACCAATTTACATTACTGTCCTTAACAGCCCTATTCAGAGTGGCACTGCCTTAAGTGTCAGGTCCTATTCATAAATCCTGAGAGTGAGAAAGCAGAATAATCTAATAACAGTTGGATGGCAGTGTTCAGAACACTGTGCTCTACCAAAAATGTAGATGTTATAGTTCCTGATATGGAAGGAATCTGCATTTAATAGTGAGATAGGATATATAAATGTTGAAAAAAAAAAAAAACCATGAAATAGAAATGCCTGGTAATTGATTATAGGGCTCTAAAACTAATACAGCCCTTTCACAAAATTATCACATTTGAACTCCAAAGCGATTATGTCAAAATGGTATTACTATTTTTTTAGTCCCATTTTATTGGTGCTAACATTGAGAACTGCACGATTTTGGTGACTTGCATAAACTGTAACAGATGATAAGTATTGAAATGAGAATTCAAACTTAGCTGTTCTTATTCCAAACCCTGTGATTTTTTATTACACTGTATTGAAGACAGGAAAAGTATCATAGCAATGATAATTAACAAGTTTGGAGTGCTTTCCTTATGTAATATTTGTATATTAAGTCAGTTAACCCTTGCGGCGCTTGGGTGGCTCAGTGGGTTAAAGCCTCTGCCTTCAGCTCAGGTCATGATCCCAGGGTCCTGGGATTGAGCCCCGCATTGGGCTCTCTGCTCAGCAGGGAGCTTGCTTCCCTCCACCCCCTGCCTGCTTCTCTGCCTACTTGTGATCTCTGTCAAGTAAATAAATAAAATCTTTTAAAATATCAGTTAACCCTTACAACAAATCTAGGAGGTAATACTTCAGTTAACCCCATTTTAGAGATGATAAACCCAAGGCATAGAAGTTAAATAACTTGTTTAACACCTTAGAACTAGTAAGTGGCAAAGATGTGATTGAGATTCAGATAGTGTGATTCCTAAGCCCATGCCTCAAACACCATGCTATGTTGCCACTATGTCACACTAGGTTCAGAAGTCTGGTTATGAACCCTACCTCAAATAGCTTTTGTGAGAATTAAGTGAGTTAATTCATATAATGAGTTGGAGCAGTGCCTGGCACTAAATAAATGTTAGTTGTCATTATTTGTTCAAGCACTAGTGATACACTGTTCCAAATGGAAAGGAGAGTTAGTTTGGGAAACTTTAATGGGTAGGTGAGCTTTGAGCAATATCAACTATTATTTCTCATGACTCTGTGGATTGACTGTGTCGTTCTTTGTTTCACATGATGACAGCTGAGGATGCAGTCCTAGAAGCTCATTTGATCTGGCATAGCCTCATTTTCTTTAAGACATAGCCCATATTCAATATAGAAGGAGATACACAAGGGTATAAACACCAGGGTCATCATTTATTGGAAGCCATCTTTAGCCATGGGAACATTTAACAAGCTAGTCATGAAATCCCATTTGCCTACTCTTAAAATCAGATTACTAAAGTTATAATCTATCTTTTTAAAATGAACAGTTATGAGTTTTGACAAACATATACAGTCATGTAACCACCACCACAACAAGAAATGTAAGCTGTCCATCACCCTGTTACCTTGTATCCCTTTGGAGTCAATCTCCTCTCCTTGCTTCATCAGTGGACAATTAGTGATCTGATTTCTGTCCTTTAGTTTACCTTTTGCATAATGGCATTTAAATAGAATCCTACAGTTTGTAAATATTTGGGATTGGATTGTTTCACTTAGCATAATGCTTGTGTTATGGCTGTCATTGATGAGTAATATTTCATTGGATGAATATACAATTATACATTTATGCATTCAGTAGTTGATGGGAATTTTGGTTGTTTCCAGTTTTTGGTGATTATGAATAAACCTGCTGAAGGTTATTCACATACAGTTGTTGTTGTTTTAGGTGGATATGTTTTTACTTTTCTCATGAGAATACTGGGTCATACAATAAATGTATATTTAAATTCATGAGAACTGCCAAACTATTTTCCAAAGAGACTGTATTATGTTACCTTCCCACCAGAAATGTTTGAGTTCTTCAACTCCTTTTCAACACTTGGCATTGTCAGGGATATTTTTTTCTTTCTACTCTAATGGGCATACAGTCATGTCTCACTTAGTTTTAATGACTAAAAATGTCAAATATCTTTTTATGTACTTAATTACAATTTGTTTTACTTTTTTGGTAATGTATCTCTTCAAGTTTTTTAACCATATTTTATTGTTTTGTTTTTTGAATTTTGAGTTTGTTATATATTCTCAGTCCTAGTTATTGTCATATCTAAGTTTTGTGGGTATTTCCTTCCAATCAGGGTTTTTCTTTTCACTTCTTAACAGTATCTTTTGAAGAGCAGAAATTTTAATTTTGATGAGGTCCAATTATTATTTATTATTAGTAGTATTTTTAATGTCCCTTTCATGAAAGTTTTGCCTAAACAAAAAGATCACAAAAGCATTTTCTTATTTTCTTGAAGAAGCTTTATAGTTTTAGGTATTGCATTTATGTCAATCATCCATTTTTTTTTTCATATATGGTAAGAGATGTGACTCATGAGTGGAATTTTGAAGGACAAAACATGTTATGTTGAAAACTTTGATTTTCTTGCATATTTCTTATATAAAATAATAAGAATGGTAACACTATACACATTAAAATCCTATTGGAGGAAACTGAAATTAATTAACCAAACCGTATTAATGGTGCATTGGGATTCTTTGCATATTGGTTTGGGGTATTTCATTTGGCACATACAAAAAAACACTACGATTTTTTTTAACTGTAAGTTTAGCAAACATCTAAACAGCTTAGGTATACTTCCAAAATAATTTCTTTAGTTTCCTTGAAGTTGATTTTGATTCTAAGGTAATTTAATCCTTCTCTGGAAGTTTCAAAAATATAAATCTAAGGAAGAGGATATTTGGGTTATTCCTATCATTGACACCTTAATTTGTGTTTGAGTGGGACATTAAACTCTGTTTCAAATTTTTGACAAGCAAAATTGAGATGTTGAAAGGAAGGAGTGAGACATTGTATATGAAATGTCTTGAAGAGTATAAAATGCTCTGATGATGATGATGATGATGATGATATTCTTATTTAACCTGCAACCATTCTAAGTCATTCTAAATATGTCTGTTAGAATAATCTTCCAGGTTGAAGCTTTAAGACATTCCATAATTCACCATCTTCTAATAAGTATCCTCTTCTCAACAGATGTCCACAAACTCTATCCATCTGCTTGCTCTTCTGCTCTACATTTTTAAAGCTTGCCATGTTTGTATCTCAATACTTACTTCTTTTTCTTCTTCCTATCATTGCTGATATGCTTAGGCAGTTGTCACTCCTTAATTATACTGTGAGATTCCTGAGGCAATCCAAATGTAAGAAAATGTGGGATGGAAGTCGTAGAGCTTTGAAAATTTTGTAGAGTGGTCTAGAGTGAAGGTTCTACTATAATTGGTGAAGTTGAGGAGATTTTGATTGTCATAAGGGCTGGTGATGTTTTTTGTTTTTTGTTTTGTTTTGTTTTAGTATTTGCTGATATTTTCAACCTCCAGACTGCTTTACAATTTTTGTGTGTTATTTGTTTCCACGTCTATAGATATGGCTTAATGATCACGTTTTAAAAATGCTCTGAAAGCCTTTGGTAAAAAGCAGTATATAAGTGCAAAGTATTGCCTTTCTGTTGATTGCGTCTTAGAATTTTGCACAGCTTGAGAAAATATGTGTCTTTTCAAGGCATTTTATCCTAAGCTAATTTTGCTTCTCTTTATCCTGATTTGATTGATATTGAAAAAAATATCTATTTCAACAACAGTTCTTTGAAGATAATATAGACTGGAAAAAATAGAACAATAGTTTATTAGAAAGTGTTATTTCCCAGTTGAGAAATGATTTGTAACAGAACACATAAATATTTCAATCACCTAAAATACCACATTGGAAACTGCCTTTGAGATCGATGCCTGTTGAAAGAATCTAGCAACCCCTTTGTGTGAGAGTCATCATTTCCTACACATATTTTAAGATATTGTCCACAGAAACTTGTGTCTTGTGCTCTCAAAGTTCCAATGGGTATGGATTTTATGTCAACTGAAAGTAGCATTGATGTTGCTAGGGTGTAATAGAATTATGTCCTGTTAACAAAAAAGGCAAGAAAAGAATGAAAATAATCCTTTGGCATAGGTAAAATAAGTTAACTATTTTATTTTTAAAAATAATTCTCAGATATTATTTTAAACATTTCTCTTTTTACAATAAATTATTCTCTCTCCTTGCTTTAAGTTTTATAGTCTCCCCACCACTGTTTTATTCCTTTTTCAAGAAGGTGAACACTTTTCATGCCTGAGTCCTGAGCTGCTTAATGAGTTCTTGCTAAGTATTCTTAGAGTAGTTGTTTTTTTCATTGTTTATAAAAGAATGAAGATATATATTTTTCAAAACAGTTTAAGGTATTTTTTGTAAAATTAAAGGCAATCCATATTGATAATCTCTATATTAAACTGCTGAGAGGGAGAGAGAAAGAGAGATCAAAGACAATTTAATCAATTGTTACAGAGGTTTAGAGATTCAATTGATCTCACTTGCTTTATTCTACATCTTTTCTCAAAGACTGTACAATTATTTTTTATTTACATCAAGAAAAGATGTTGATGCTTTTTTAAAAAAAAATCTAAACTCAAGTAGAACTTAAATTTTTCTCTGTCACCCCATCTGAATTCAGAAATCTTTGGGATGTTGTGGTGAAAAGGGAGTGCTGGATGCCCACTTCTCACATTCAGAAGGTCGAGGGAAAGAAATAACCCTGATTTTGTCTTTGTGGAGAAAACCCAAAATGTAATTAGAAAGGAGAGTAATGCTTTGCTAAGGATTTTGCTCTATTATCTTAACAGTGAAGAGAATGGAATACTTATTCCATACCGGAAACCAGTAATTTAAAAATACTTTACTCAGTTTGGGTCAACTTGACAATAACAGAAGGATGATAAAGGAAACTCTATAATTTTTGTCTCTATAGATCTATTTAATTTTTCTACTTCATGTCTTAAATATATCTCTAGTACACTTTGGCTTCATGTGTCAGAAATAAAGCTGTGCTTGCAATGGATTTACATTATTCATCACATCATTACATACTTTTGAGCACTTACTAAAAGGCAGGTGATATGTTAGAGTTCAAAGAATATAGAGACACAAAGGCCTTGCCTTTAAAGAGTTCAGGGAGAGTCAGGCAAACCAGTGATCCCAACACAGTGAAGTAACATTTTAATTATAAAATAGCATCTCTATGAAGCCATAGCATGATATGTTCTCTTCTGGTTGGAGATATGATGTAATATCTAGTGCATAAATGGAAATATCTCCCTGTAGTTTTAGTGATTGCCTGGTTTATCTATAAAGATTTGGAATTCGTAAGCTTAGAACTGAAATTATAAGAAAAAGCAAATAAAGTGAGATTAAAGAAATACTAAACTAAAAACAAAATCCTATGAATTTAAGAGAACTAACGGAGAAGGAACAACAAAGATGGAGAAAGAGAAATTGAATTGTAATGATCAGAAGGATGAGGGAGAACTGTGAGACATTGATGGCACTACAAAAGACTGAGAATGGACAAGTAGGTAGAGAAAGGGCAATGCATGGGAAAAGCAATCAATAAAGCAAGTGATGCATATGTCACCTAGGATATACTGTGAAATGTGCCCATGGATTTATCATTTGGAAAGGTATATTTAACTTTAAAAGAAGCAGTTGTGAAGCTAACATGGACTAGAATATGATGCAAGATAGGGATTGAAAATGGATAGCCATGGAAAAATCACTTGCACTGAAGGTACAAAAAAGGCCAATGAACACAACTACAAAG
Source organism: Mustela lutreola (assembly GCF_030435805.1). Taxonomy (NCBI): domain Eukaryota; kingdom Metazoa; phylum Chordata; class Mammalia; order Carnivora; family Mustelidae; genus Mustela; species Mustela lutreola. The sequence goes on along the minus strand of NC_081293.1, from coordinate 138,464,649 downwards.
ATGGTAGAGAAATAGATTAAGGTTGATGAAGGTCTATCACAGAATGTAACAAAAGGAAGGATTTTAAAAAGAAGGTGGTAAACTATCCCAAATGCTACTGATAAGCAGAACCACACAAAATAATTCCATGGATTTGGCTATTAGGTAGATATTAACTTGTGGGATGATTTGGCTAAATTTTATTTTCTCCCTCAATTGGTAAACCTTAGGAGGGCATCGTGGAAGTCTATTTTTTTTTTCTTCTTTTTAGGGTTAATGGAAGGGGTCCTAAGGTAGAAGCTTGGTCACAATGATAGGAAGTAGGGAAATGATTCAGTGGAAAAGAGGAGATTGAAGGCAGAGAAAAGGAATGACTCACAAAGCAATTCTTTGAGGTCAGAGGGGAAGATGAGATTTAGAGCGCTGTGGAGGATTTAGCCTGACCTTGTATTTACTTTACTGTTTGTTTTTTTTTTAAGATTTTATTTGTTTATTTGACAGAGAGAGGTCACAAGTAGGCAGAGAGAGAGGAGGAAGCAGGCTCCCTGCTAAGCAGAGAGCCCGATGCGGGACTCGATCCCAGGACCCCGAGATCATCACCCAAGCCGAAGGCAGCAGCTTAACCTACTGAGCCACCCAGGCAGCATTCTTTAGTTTATCTTAGCTTTAAATATCTTTTTGTTGATAGGTTAAATCTTAAACGTCATCATATTGAGTGATTGTGAGTTTGGAAAATCCAATTTGTCAGGTGAAAATAGACTTCTGCACATTTCAAAAATACTTTCAGGTCCTTTCCCCTATTTTGAAGTTTGTATAATGTACATCATCGTGACTATAGTTAATAATATTGCATTGCATATTTGAGAGTTGCTAGGAGAGTAAATCTTGAAAGTTTTCATTACAAGAAAAAAATTTGTAACTACATATGGTGACAGTGGTAGCTAGAAGTATCATTGTGATCATTTTGCAGTGCATACATTATCAAATTATTATGTTGTACCCTTGAAACTACTATCATGCTAAAAGTTGTATCTCAATTTTATAAAAAAGCATGTATGTCTTCTAAGCATGTTAGGTTTTTAATTTTTTTTTTAAGATTATTTATTTATTTGAGAGAGAGAAAGGGACAAAGAGCATTAGCTGGGGGCAGGAGGGGAAGGGATGCAGAGGAAAAAGCAACTGCCCTGCCCAGCCCGGATCCTAGGACTCTGGGATTATATGACCTGAGCTGAAGGCAGACCCTTAACTGACTCAGGCACTCCAGAATGTTAGTTTTTTTGTTGTTGTCACTGTTGTTGTTTTGGTTTATTGAGCCAGGCTATTTCAACATCTTCAAGCACACACTATAATTTTACAATTATTTTAAAATCATATGTTATATAATTATATGAGGCTTATGTAATAAATCTTTTAAATAAATATATAGATATTTATAAATAAACATCAAATAAATTATATAAAATATATGTAACAATTATATAATCATAAAAATAACTCTTAATGTCAGTGGGATAAATGTAAAGCTTAGAATATCAGATTTTAAGACATTAAAGATGTCATTACAGTGTATCTTATTCTACAATGAAGAAATGTGTACTAGGAATGTAATGTTTATCATGTCATATAACATTCAGATAAAGCCTCAACTTTTTATTCAGCAAGGAAATATGATGAGATTATCAGTAACTTGTGATTGATCGTATTTTAGCCTCATACTGTTCATTCCGTAATTCTTTAAATTCCCTACTATTCCATAGTTAACTCTCCAAAACATTTGGAAACACCTGAGGGAGTTCTTTAGTGGTAGATATCTCTATACTGTTCTTACTTTGAGCTTATGCAAGAAAGCTCTAGTACTTAAGAAAAATCATAGATTTCTATGCATGGAGATGGTGCAGATCAGAGGGTCTGTGACTCTTGCCCATGTAGGTGGGAAGTAATGGTGAATATTTATCTGAAGATCTTCCAGTGTACTTTTTTTTTAATTTTTTATTTTTTATAAACATATATTTTTATCCCCAGGGGTACAGGTCTGTGAATCACCAGGTTTACACACTTCACAGCACTCACCAAAGCACATACCCTCTCCAATGTCCATAATCCCATCCCCTTCTCCCAATCCCCCTCCCCCCAGCAACCCTCAGTTTGTTTTGTGAGATTAAGAGTCACTTATGGTTTGTCTCCCTCCCAATTCCATCTTGTTTCATTGATTCTTCTTCTACCTACTTAAGCCCCCATGTTGCATCACCACTTCCTCATATCAGGGAGATCATATGATAGTGTACTTTTTTGTTGTTGTTTAAGTTGACATGTCAAAGGGATTGAAATTTTTAAGTAACACGCTGACAATCCTATGTTTGTCTGCAGTAATGATCTCATTGAAAAACAGCTTAATTTGATATGTAGAACTCCTCAGCATAGCCACAAAGAGGCTCTTTTGGGTTATCAATTTCCTGGTGAAATAATTACAGTAACAGCAGAGCAGTCTTTTCCTATCCTTTCTTTTAGAAGAAGTAAGCATATTTTATTGAAGCCGTGTACACAGCTGTGATTTGAATGGCAATATTTTTTTTTTACATCTGTGGAGACTAATTTTCCTGACCTTTGCTTCAGCACAATTGAGTTAAATACTCAAGGGACCAAGTTACTATATTTAAGACAAAATGTGTGATGGTTGTTATTGAGCTGAGGAAGATGTGGCGCCTGCCCAGGAGAGGCTCACAATCCAGTGAAAGAGTCAGACTTACATGTAAACAACTCTTGCATGAGGTTAACTGTCATTAAGAGCACTAGCAGAGCAATGATGGAGGGCTCTCTCTGTTTCTCTTATTCTCTGGGGCCACCTCTCTCAAGCAGTAGTATTCTGACCCATTGAAGATATATAGTGTTTCCATTCTCTTATATCCTGATTGCTGTGTCTCTGTTGGAAATCACGAATCCTTGCCTGAATCTTGACTCCACTCATTGTTCCACAAGGGGTTTGGTAGGCACCTCTTGGGTCTGTGTTTTGGCTCTGAGTAATCTTGCCATAATGGCTTGGGAAGAAAGTACACAGCACATTTCACCAACAACGTAACCAGCAGAATAAATAACAAAAACAACAAAACCCTAAAATTGCTGTGAGAAGGGATTGCTAATTATTGGTTTTCACTCCTTGGGAGAAAGAGTCCAGATTGCCAGATCATGGGGTAGATCTTCCATAAGGTACATGAAGATGAAGTCTGTAAATTGTGTTTATCCTCTGTCAGCTCCTGCTTCTTTGTGGTTACTCTTTCTACCTTTAACTGTTAGTCCTAGGCTGAAAGGAAAATCACCAAAGATTCATTATCTCATTACTCAGTAGACTGAGAAGAGCTCATAGGAAATGTCTTTTTTTCTATTACACAGAAGTCTATTTGGCTTAGAAACGTTTTCTTCTAGCATAGGTCACAAAATGTCCTATTTAAACAGTAGTAAATCACTGTGTTAAAATAAAGTACATAGAGCACTTGAAGGTTTCTTTAAAAAGATTGAAGCAGAAAAATGGAGGAGGAAATAAATATGTAGCCACTAGGATTAACATTGTTGCTATGATGGAAGAATAAAATTTAACTCTGAGCAGTCTGGAAGTCAGGACTCAAAATACAGCAAGATGATAGAATGGAGTAAATATATTAATTACTAAAGGGGTAAGTTGTATGTCTGGCCATATGACAAAATCTTGCCATATGGAATATTATATAAGGGGGCAATGTTTGTCTACAATTTTATTGCAAATGAAAGCAGTTTTTGGATAAAAGTTTAGGACATCAGGTATAATAGTGTCAAAGTGTTCTCAAGACAAAAGTTGAAGTTATCAGAACCCTGAAATAACTCAGTTTTTGCCACTTTGTTTTCTTAAGGAAGATTAATTATTGAACACAAAATAATAAATGAGTTTATACAACGCCCTTTCACCCATACATACATTCCTTAAAATACAGAAACTTTCAAACTATGGCTTGTGTTCACTGGAAGATTAACCTTCCTGACCTTTCTAAATCAGCTGATTTATTGGATAATTATAAATTGTTGAGGAATAAAGAAACTGAGTGGTAAAAACATCCTCAATATTTGTAGCAAATGTCACAATTATTCTGCTCAGTATATATATATTTTTTAATTGAAGTATAGTTGACACCCAACGTGACATTAGTTTCGGGTGTGCAACATAGTGATTCAGTGATTCCACAAGTCTGTGTTGTGCTATGCTCACCTCAAGTGTAGCTACCATCTGCCACCACCCAAGTACCTTACATTATATTGACTATGGTCCCCATGCTGTGCCTTTTATCCCTGTGACTTATTCATCCCATAACTGGAATGTCTGTTTCTTCACTTATTTTGACCATTTTCCCTCCCACTTCCCCTCTGGCATCCATTAGTTTGTTCTCTGTCTCTATGGGTCTGTTCTGACTTTTATTTGTTTGTTTATTCATTTGTTTTGTTTTTTAGATTCCTTGCAGAAGTAAAATCATATGGTATTTGTCTTTCTCTGTCTGACTTATTTCACTTAGCATAATGCCCTCTAGGTCCACCCATGTTGTTGATAGTGGCAATCCTTCAGTACTTTTAAGGGTTCTTATAACTTTAATCTTTCTATCAATTTTTAGTCTCTAGCAGAATTAAACCCTAGTTGTTTACAGTAGATATTGGCTCATTTGCACACCCTATACTGACTCCCTTCCTTTTTCTGTCTCACTTTTCCATTATCCCACCAGTGACTCTTAGAATTATCTCTTGAACTATTCACACTCAAGTCTTAGTCTGAAAATCTGCTTTTGAAGAAGCTAATCTAACACAATAATTAAAGAAAGAATAATTTTTTTGGCAAAATGTGCTCCATGTAAGGAAGGATATATGGAATGATAAATTTTAAATTGATTTTTTACAATAAAACCAAAAGAATTTAGAGTATCCATTGAGATTTATTTTCTATGAATATCAGGTTATCATTTCTTCCCTCTTATTTTTGACATTTTACTTACGAACCTGGTTTCTTTTTATTTTATCTCAGTTATTCCAGCTCTGGTAAAAGTAGTCTGCATTGTGAACACTATTGTTAAGAGCAAGACAGCTGAATAAATCGATGTCAGGTTGCAATTACAATTTCATTTCGAATATTCCTCTCCTAATTACATAATCTCCTAAACTAAGGGTAGCCTGAAAGGCAAAATAGTGATCCCATTCTGTTTTTAAAGAATTAATTAATTATTTAATTAATCAGAGAGAGAGGGAGAGCACACAAGCAGGCAGAGTGGCAGGCAGAGGTAGAGAGAGAAACAGGCTCCCCGCTGACCAAGGAGCCCAAAGTGTGACTCGATTCCAGGACCCGGGGATCATGACTCCCGCTGAAGGCAGACCATTAACCAACTGAGCCACCCAGGTGTCCCATTTTTTGAGTGATGCCGTTTTTTGAGAAGTCTTAAGAATCCAAACTTGAACTGTTGAATCACTATTATCATATCAAAAGGAAATCATAGTTTTGTGACTCTACCCTGTGTCAGGTCAGCGAACAGAATGCATTCCGAGCAAATATATTTGGACTTTCCTCTGATGCAAGTCAGTGAAAACCAGGCATTTTCTTTCACAGATTTTGATATGTCTGTAAAGGACATCATCTCCTGTATGTCCATTAAGAAGACATTTCATTTCTAAAGTCTGGGAAGTAGTTCATTACACAGGAGTACCTTCCAGGCTCAGTCACTACTTACACAGATCTGCCTTCAAAAAAATCAGAAGATTAACCAGGTATTACATAACTGAATTTTTTCATAACTGAGGTATTACATAGCTGAAAATCTTGGGTATATAAACAGATGGTTTCCACAGCTGCCTTAACAAGAAAACATGACTTCTCAAGAGGATAGTTGTAGATTGATTTTTTCTCCCCTCTCAACTTGAAAGATAATTTATTTTTACTAAATACTAGACATGGTTTTGATTCTATCAGTTAGAAGTTAATAAATTTGATATTTTCCTTTAAAAATAACTACAGTTGCTTTTGAATTTTTTTTTGTACTTCTGCTTATAGTCAAATGGAATTACAGATACTATATTTACACCATGCTCCCCAAACAACCTAGAATAGGGAAATTATAAGAAAAACAGCAGTATTTATGATACTGGTCATTAAGCAATGAAAGTAAGTGGTTTGGGAAAATAGAGAACAAATGAAGTGAGGCCCTTTGGTAGAAGCTTCTAAGTTCCTAGGCAAGGATTCCTTGAATTGAGGAGACGCAGGTGAGAGTTTGTGGAAACTAAAGCAGGTAGAATTTTCACAAAATATTACCAGATAGAAGACAGTTGCATACAGAAATAACACTGGAGAGATGAGGAAATTCCTACTCGAGTATTCAACTGGATACTGTCTGGCACATACCTGTGAAGAAACTTCCTTAAAAAAACTGATTTTTCTCTTTCTCTTCCATTTTCTTTTTTTCTGCCTCTCTGTCTCTTTGACTCTCTGTTTCTGTGTCTTGAAAGACACATTATTACTGTTCTTTTGACTAATTTAAATTTCCTTATTTTTCTGTTTCATTTTCCTCTTTTTAAATTTTTCAGGCTTAATTTGCTCTTCCTTTTTGTTTCTTCTTATTAACGATTGAAGTTAAGGTCATGAATTTTCACCTTTTTTTCAGTATATTCATTTAAGACAGAGCTTTGTCTATTCTGAGTATGGATTTGAGTGCATCTTACCAGTTTTATATGTCAGAAGTTCAGTATTATTCAGCTCAAAATATTTCTAAATGCTTTTGTGATTTCTCCTTTGTTCCACTGGTTATTGAAATGTGATGTGTTGACTGCCAAACATTCAGTTTCTTAGAGTTTCTTTTAACACCAATTTCTTGATTAATTCTACTGTGATCAAAGAATATCCTTTGTATATTTTTAGTCCCTTTAACTTTATTGAGCACTGCTTTATGGCTTAATATAAGATCCATTTTGGATGGGGCTCCTGGATGACTCAGTTGTTTGTCTACCTTCAGCTCAGGTTGTGATCCCAGAGTCCAATATTGGTAACTGTTAATTGAAAATAATGTCTCAGAAAGAATGGTCATCTGTAGTTATTGGGTATGCTTTATGCTTGGTCTAATTTTCTTGTGTGCTTATTCTGCTTTGTTTTTTCCTGTTTATGTAAGTTACTGAAAGAAATATATAAGTCTTCTGTTACTTATTTGGATGTGCAAATTTTGCTTTTATTTCAGAAATTTAATTTTTTTGTATTTCAAGGATATGTTTGAGGATATTACATAAAAATTTCAAGGATATGTTTTATATTTCAAGGTATTGTTTGAGGATATTACATAAAAATGTAGTCTATTAACTGATTCTTTATTATTATAAACTCCCTTTTTGTCTTTTGTAATTTTTTTTCCCTTATGGTCTGCCCTTTCTGCTTAGAGCTGTTTTAGGATTTATTTTATTTTATTATTTTATTTTATTTTGTTTTATTTTATGATTTTATTTATTTATTTTGAGAGAGAGAGAAAGAGAGGATGCAAGCGAGCAGGGGGAGGGGCAAAAGAAGGAGAGAAAGAATCTCAAGAAGACTCCACGTTGGGTTTGGAGTCCCATGTGGGTCTCAGTCTCACCTAAACCGAAATCAAGAGTGGGAAGCTTAACTGACTCAGCTATTCACTCAGACTTTTAATATTCACTCTTTTAATATCCTTGTGTTTTCATCCTTTCTGTATCTACTCATATATGGACATATATAACATAACATATTTATATTCATATGTGTTACATCTTTCTAAACAGAAATAGTTGTGTTTTTATTTATCCATCATAACAATCTTTCTTTGTCTATGAATTAGAGTTTATATATATATAACACTTAGTTACTTACATATTTGGGTGTATATAATCTTAGCATTTATATTCTGTGGCCCATCTGTTCTTTGTTCCATATGTCACTATTGAGTTTTTAAAAAATAGATTATTTCTTATTCTTTTAGTTCTTTAAATGCTTACCCTATATATTACAATAGATATCTTTTACTGATTAAAATGCATCCTTATTACTTTTACCTTTTCTGATTAAGTACCTTAAAAATTTTCCTTCTCAACTTTCACACTATTAGTTCTGCAAATATTAATTCTATATATATTTTGAACTGCATGTATTATTATTATTTTAACATTTAATATTTGTTTCTGATATAGTCTAACATTTCCCCTTTCCAATGCTTTTTGTTCTTGCTATATTATTATAGTTTAATCAGGGATTATTTTCTTTTTGTCTGAAGAATTATCTTTGATATTTCATTAAGGACAAGAACTATGGCTTTAACTTCTCTGAGTTTTTGTCCAAAAGAGTCTTTATTTAGCCTTCATTTTTGAAGAATATTTTTTTTCCCTAAATATCAATTCAGTTGTTTCATTCAGCATGTAAATGGTCTCTGCCTCCCATTGTTTTGCTTAAAAAGTAAGCTGTTAGTCTTATAATTACCCTCTTTGAAACTTTCTTATTTGCATGATTTAAAGTTTTCCTTTTTTCTCAGTTTTTAATAGTTTTACATGATGTACCTAGGTGTAATCTTGTATGTAGCCAGGCTGTGATTCATAGAGTATTCTAAATATTTCAAATGATGATGTTTTTCATCAGTTTGGGGAAATTCTCAGCCAGTATTTCTTCTCACACTTCTATTTCCCTCTCTATCTTTTCTCCTTCTTGGACTCCAGTTAGATATGTGAGGCATATTTATCTAGGTTCCACATTTATGTAGGTTCTGTTATTTTCTTTCACACATCATTTACTTGTTTGCTTCAACTATGTACTCTGTATGTGTACATGTAGGCAATGTCATAGGTATATATTTTCTTTCTCTTTCTGTGATTAATCTCCTTTTAAATTCCTCTATACCTAAAGTTCAGTTTTTGTAAGTTCCCTGATTTCTCTTTGATTTTAAAATTCAATTCCAATTCTCCAGTGAAAGTACTCCATCTTTACGTTTATTTTTGGCGCATATTAAACATAGTTGTTATTTATTTATTTGTTTATTTTTGAAGATTTAATTTGTTTGGGAGAGAGATTGAGTGCACATAAGCCGGGGAGTGGGGCAGAGGGAGAGGGAGAAGCAGACTTCCTGCCAAGCAGGGAGCAAATGAGAGACTTGATCCCAGGACTCAATCATGACCAGAGCCAAAGGCAGCTGCTTAACCAACTGAGCTACCCAGGTGACCTAAGCATAGTTGTTTTAAAGTCTACTCCTGATAACTCAAATATCTAAAACTTCTATTGGTCTGCTTTTACTTTATTACTCTCAGGTGTCTCAGTAATTTGATCCTATTTTCTAATGTATCTGGTAACTTTTGACTGAATGCCAGTGGTTGTAAATAAAAAAGTGTTGAGACTCTGGATGATGTTACCTTCCCTCTTGTTGGCCAGGACAGTATGTGCAGATGGCTGTTTCAGGTCAGGACACTCTGCTTCTGGTTCACTTCTATTCCATAGCTGCTGCCCCTTCACATGTCTCAACTGAAAGCCTGAGGCTTTTATAAGGCCCTCTATTATAGAGGGCCTAAACTCCGGTTGTCATCTCCCCTGCACTGCCAAACTACCCAGATATCTGCTCATGTTTTTAAAATCTCAGCAGCAGTTTCTGCTTGTTTTCTTATGATTTTCCTCCTCAAATTTTATCACTCAGGTAATTCCTCAAGGGAGATTTTTTACAGAATGCCATGACCAGTCCTCTGAAGTTCTCTTACTCTGGAAAGCTTGATCGCTCAAATTCTTACTGCTTCTATAGCTCTGAACTCCAATCGTTGTCTCTTTAGCCCACTGAGACTACTGTAAATTCCAGAGACCCACTTTCTTTTCATGATCCACATCCCATGCTTTTTATCATCAAAAGCCCTGAAGGAAAAGTGGGCTTACGTTAGTAACATAAGTATTTGGGTTCTGTTTCTGTCTTTTGCAATGAATGTTTCAAAGCAGCTGTTAGAAGCATATATTTAAGATCAAAGGGTAATATCACTCACATCTGGGAAGGGTGAAGGGGAGAAAATTGAATGATGAAATATGCTGTAGGAAACAATGGAAGCAAGAAAACAATGCCAGAATGGTGTCCACAGTGGAGATAAAAAAGCCCAACTCTACACAGAGGTTGCTAAACAAATCAACCCCTATGCAATTAGATGGAAAAGCTCTTAGCAACAACATGAAAATGAAAGACTAGCTAGAAATCAAGCACAATAAAAGATGACTCAGATTTTCTAAAGTTTACATACTTCATAGCATTACTTTCAATTCTACATGGAGTTAGTTCACATGAGATGAGATGGAATTGCAAGTGATGGAGGAAGAAGAAATCATTTCTGGATTCCAGACATAAGATCAATACTAATCTGTCATTTAGTAAAGGAACTCAAACTCTCTGAACATTTATTAGTTAATTCCTACTAAAATTTCCTTCAAAATCTTAAGGATAGATACAGTTTGACTTTGTTATAGGTAGAAAATTGGCACTAAGACTTTATTGTTCTTTTTAAAATCTCATCTTCCAAATACCAAGCTTTACTGGGATCTGAAACATGGTTAAATATGAATATGACTTCACTATTTTTCCATAAAAGATCATTATGTATAATGTGTGTATCCCTCTTGGTGTAAAACTGTTGTTTAAGTTTTACAGATTTATACCTATGAGTATTTAGTCTGTCAAACCCTCCTCAAAAGTGTATGTGAGTGTGTGTGTGTGTGAGAGAGAGAGAGAGAGAAAGAGAGATACAATAGGAAAGCAAAACGGGCTACACAATTTGCAGGACACAGTGCAAAATGAAAATGCAGGACCCCTTTTTCAAGAGTTACTAAGAATTTTAAGAAGATGACAGCAGAGCATTAAACAAAGTATGGGACTCTTTGGAGCAGAGGCCTGTGTGACCGCACAAGTATATGCTCAGGAAATGGGCTCCAGTGGGCTGGGGAGAGAGAAAGAACAGGAAGAAAGAACAAGTACATGTTTTATATCAGTCGCTTCATATTCTCAGGAGAACATGTGTTAACAATTTGAAGTCTTGTTTATTCTGATTACTTTGATGATTTGGAGGTTTGAGATTAGAGGTTAAAGTGGAATAAATTCTTCTGTGTCAAATTGGAAGTTAATGGAATGGTCGGGGGGATGGAATTCAGTGAGAGAGGTTGAGACAAGCCATTGAGGCTGGATGATACACAGGAGAACCTGCACTGTAGTTCAGGGTCTTGGAGAAATAGGAGTTTAAATATATACATATAGGTAAATATATACATATATTTGGGGCACACACACTCACACACACATGCACACAGAAACACACATAGACCATGATATCAGAATGGTCAGGAGAGACTTTGGAGAAGGAAATCTAACAGAGATTATTAAAAATATGGTCTTTGGGGCACCTGGGTGGCTCAGTTGGTTAAGCATCTGCCTTCAGCTCAGGTTATGATCCCAGCGTCCTAGGATAGAGCTCCATATCGGGCTCCCTCCTCAGCAGGAAGTCTGTTTCTTCCTCTCCCACCCCCCATGCTTGTATTCCCTCTCTCACTGTCTCTTTCTCTCTGTCAAATAAATAATAAAATCTTTTTAAAAAAATAAAAAATAAATAAAAATAAAAGTATAGTCTTTCCATGGACTATGCATATAACACCTTTCCTGTATCTCTGCCTTGAAATCTTCAATGCAATTTGCTTTGATATATTAATGACAAGCTAACATCTGAAAAGATAAGATGTTTAAAAAACTCGAAATTTCCTTTCCCACTTGAGTGAATTATTTATGACAAGTCTCCTTTGGAGATATATGTATGTATATCTTTTGATATCTATCTATTATCTATCTATCTGTCTCCACTTATCTATATCTATATGTATCTTTATATTTCTCCGTGACCCTGGGTTTGAGTATAAACTCTTTTATTATTTCACTGACAAGAAAGGAACCATCTTCAATATATTTCCACCAGCAAAGTAGATTGTGTTAGGTTTTGCTTTCTGTGGTTTGTTTTCTAAAAGCAATAGTTTACTTCCAATTTCAAATATGAAAATATAACTATAAATATGCTTTTGGAATATGTACCTACTCTTATTCAGAAATTTTGATACTACCGTTCTGTTTCCTAAATCTTTATCACTTGGAATTTACTCATTCAAACAATTTTTAAAACAATATTAATATTTACTTTCTTGATACATGTTAAATTAAGAGCTTTTGAAGACCAAACTCATTATCATCTTTAAACCACAATGTTGGAGAAATGTGTGTTAATATTTAGAATGCAGGAGTATATGCAGTAGTCAGTTTCCATTCCTTTGGTACTATTAACTGATTCCTTTCCATTTGGGACTAATCTAGCTGAGTAGATATTTTGGAACTCTTAATGAATGATATATGAATCTGAGTTGGCTTTTATCGACTCATTTATCCAATGTCATATTTACCTCTATTTAAAAAAAAAAACTTTCTTAGCAATTTTTAATACTAATTTTTCCAATAAAATTCAGAATGCTTTTGTCCAGTCTGGAGAAAAAAATTAGGATTCTGATAGTAATTGCCCCAAATTCACATACTCATAAAAGAAAGACACTTTGTAATTTTTAAGTTGTATTAGCCAGGAAAACAGTATCTCTCTCCATCTACTCAGGGTTTCTGTTAGGTCTTTAAATAATAGTTTCGTTTTTTTCATCTTATAGGCATTGTAAATTTTGTGTTTACACTAATAATAATCATAAAGCTTTTGTTGCTAATATAAAAATTATATTACATATACAATTGCATATTTTATTATAGTTGATATTATATGCTATACCATACTAAATAAATAAATTATATGTTATATATATCTTTATAAATATACATACATTCCATTCATTCATTTAATCACTCAAGTAATACTAAATATTGAGGATACAATAGTGAATATGGCAATTATGATTTCTGCTGTTATGGAACTTTCTAGTTGGGAAGCAAAACATAGATAAATGCAACTCAAAATAATTATAGCTCATAATCAAGTCAAAGGTAAAAACAAAGTAATTCAAGAGTAGTGTTAGGGGTGGTTAGAATTTTTTAGAAGTTTTATTTATTTTTTTTTTTTTTTTTTTTTTTTTTTTTTTTTTTTTGGACTGAAGCAATTTATTAAAGCTCAATTTAAATACAGGGATGATGCAACTGAAAATATCCAGGTGACCTTTGATAAACCTAAGCAGCTCAGATACATCAATATGTCTCTTCATACTTGTTGGCAAATAAACCTTTTAAACACTTGGCACACAGTATAAGTTAATCTATAAAACAGAATTTTAGAGGCATTAAAAAAATCTGCACATAAGACCCATGACCTTAACACATGATAAATATTGTTGATGTGGAAGGGTCATTGAAGAATAACAAATAAATACCATGAATTGTTAATACATCATTGCAGAGTGAAAAGTAACAAGGTGCACATAAATATTTTTAAATGCAATTCTTTCAGCCACAGTCAGTTTTTTATATCACTCTTGCCAAAACTTTTGAGCGTTTTCACAGGATTAAAGTTCAGAGACAATAAAAAATACAAGTCTTTTCATAGCAATGTGTCTCTTTCTGGTTTTTTCCCCCCACTTTAAATAAGTCTACATTTCAAGTTTTTCTCCTGGCTCAGCTACCCACTTAAGCCTCCATGTTGCATCACCACTTCCTCATATCAGGGAGATCATATGATAGTTGTCTTTCTCTGCTTGACTTATTTCGCTAAGCATGATACGCTCTAGTTCCATCCATGTTGTTGCAAATGGCAAGATTTCATTTCTTTTGATGGCTGCATAGTATTCCATTGTGTATATATACCACATCTTCTTGATCCATTCATCTGTTGATGGACATCTAGGTTCTTTCCATAGTTTGGCTATTGTGGACATTGCTGCTATAAACATTCGGGTGCATGTGTCCCTTTGGATCACTACATTTGTATCTTTAGGGTAAATACCCAATAGTGCAATTGCTGGGTCATAGGGCAGTTCTATTTTCAACATTTTGAGGAACCTCCATGCTGTTTTCCAGAGTGGCTGCACCAGCTTGCATTCCCACCAACAGTGTAGGAGGGTTCCCCTTTCTCCGCATCCTCGCCAGCATCTGTCATTTCCTGACTTGTTGATTTTAGCCATTCTGATTGGTGTGAGGTGATATCTCATTGTGGTTTTGATTTGTATTTCCCTGATGCCAAGTGATATGGAGCACTTTTTCATGTGTCTGTTGGCCATCTGGATGTCTTCTTTGCAGAAATGTCTGTTCATGTCTTCTGCCCATTTCTTGATTGGATTATTTGTTCTTTGGGTGTTGAGTTTGCTAAGTTCTTTATAGATTCTGGACACTAGTCCTTTATCTGATATGTCGTTTGCAAATATCTTCTCCCATTCTGTCAGTTGTCTTTTGATTTTGTTAACTGTTTCCTTTGCTGTGCAAAAGCTTTTGATCTTGATGAAATCCCAGTAGTTCATTTTTTCCCTTGCTTCCCTTGCCTTTTGCGTTGTTCCTAGGAAGATGTTGCTGCGGCTGAGGTCGAAGAGGTTGCTGCCCGTGTTCTCCTCAAGGATTTTGATGGATTCCTTTCGTACATTGAGGTCCTTCATCCATTTTGAGTCTATTTTTGTGTGTGGTGTAAGGAAATGGTCCAATTTCATTTTTCTGCATGTGGCTGTCCAATTTTCCCAGCACCATTTATTGAAAAGGCTGTCTTTTTTCCATTGGACATTCTTTCCTGCTTTGTCGAAGATTAGTTGACCATAGAGTTGAGGGTCTATTTCTGGGCTCTCTATTCTGTTCCATTGATCTATGTGTCTGTTTTTGTGCCAGTACCATGCTGTCTTGATGATGACAGCTTTGTAATAGAGCTTGAAGTCCGGAATTGTGATGCCACCAACGTTGGCTTTCTTTTTCAATATCCCTTTGGCTATTCGAGGTCTTTTCTGGTTCCATATAAATTTTAGAATTATTTGTTCCATTTCTTTGAAAAAGATGGATGGTACTTTGATAGGAATTGCATTAAATGTGTAGATTGCTTTAGGTAGCATAGACATTTTCACAATATTTATTCTTCCAATCCAGGAGCATGGAACATTTTTCCATTTCTTTGTGTCTTCCTCAATTTCTTTCATGAGTACTTTATAGTTTTCTGAGTATAGATTCTGTGTCTCTTTGGTTAGGTTTATTCCTAGGTATCTTATGGTTTTGGATGCAATTGTAAATGGGATTGACTCCTTAATATCTCTTTCTTCTGTCTTGCTGTTGGTGTAGAGAAATGCAACTGATTTCTGTGCATTGATTTTATATCCTGACACTTTACTGAATTCCTGTATAAGTTCTAGCAGTTTTGGAGTGGAGTCTTTTGGGTTTTCCACATATAGTATCATATCATCTGCGAAGAGTGATAATTTGACTTCTTCTTTGCCGATTTGGATGCCTTTAATTTCCTTTTGTTGTCTGATTGCTGAGGCTAGGACCTCTAGTACGATGTTGAATAGCAGTGGTGATAATGGACATCCCTGCCGTGTTCCTGACCTTAGCGGAAAAGCTTTCAGTTTTTCTCCATTGAGAATGATATTTGCGGTGGGTTTTTCATAGATGGCTTTGATGATATTGAGGTATGTGCCCTCTATCCCTACACTTTGAAGAGTTTTGATCAGGAAGGGATGTTGTACTTTGTCAAATGCTTTTTCAGCATCTATTGAGAGTATCATATGGTTCTTGTTCTTACTTTTATTGATGTGTTGTATCACATTGACTGATTTGCGGATGTTGAACCAACCTTGCAGCCCTGGAATAAATCCCACTTGGTCGTGGTGAATAATCTTTTTAATGTACTGTTGAATCCGATTGGCTAGTATTTTGTTGAGTATTTTCGCATCTGTGTTCATCAAGGATATCGGTCTATAGCTCTCTTTTTTGGTGGGATCCTTGTCTGGTTTTGGGATCAAGGTGATGCTGGCCTCATAAAATGAGTTTGGAAGTTTTCCTTCCATTTCTATTTTTTGGAACAGTTTCAGGAGAATAGGAATTAGTTCTTCTTTAAATGTTTGGTAGAATTCCCCCGGGAAGCCGTCTGGCCCTGGGCTTTTGTTTGTTTGGAGATTTTTAATGACTGTTTCAATCTCCTTACTGGTTATGGGTCTGTTCAGGCTTTCTATTTCTTCATGGTTCAGTTGTGGTAGTTTATATGTTTCTAGGAATGCATCCATTTCTTCCAGATTGTCAAATTTATTGCCGTAGAGTTGCTCATAGTATGTTCTTATAATAGTTTGTATTTCCTTGGTGTTAGTTGTGATCTCTCCTCTTTCATTCATTATTTTATTTATTTGGGTCCTTTCTCTTTTCTTTTTGATAAGTCGGGCCAGGGGTTTATCAATTTTATTAATTCTTTCAAAGAACCAGCTCCTAGTTTCGTTGATTTGTTCTATTGTTTTTTTGGTTTCTATTTCATTGATTTCTGCTCTGATCTTTATGATTTCTCTTCTCCTGCTGGGCTTAGGGTTTCTTTCTTGTTCCTTCTCCAGCTCCTTTAGGTGTAGGGTTAGGTTGTGTACCTGAGACCTTTCTTGTTTCTTGAGAAAGGCTTGTACCGCTATATATTTTCCTCTCAGGACTGCCTTTGTTGTGTCCCACAGATTTTGAACCGTTGTATTTTCATTATCATTTGTTTCCATGATTTTTTTCAATTCTTCTTTAATTTCCCGGTTGACCCATTCATTCTTTAGAAGGATACTGTTTAGTCTCCATGTATTTGGGTTCTTTCCAAACTTCCTTTTGTGGTTGAGTTCTAGCTTTAGAGCATTGTGGTCTGAAAATATGCAGGGAATGATCCCAATCTTTTGATACCGGTTGAGTCCTGATTTAGGACCGAGGATGTGATCTATTCTGGAGAATGTACCATGTGCACTAGAGAAGAATGTGTATTCTGTTGCTTTGGGATGAAATATTCTGAATATATCTGTGATGTCCATCTGGTCCAGTGTGTCATTTAAGGCCTTTATTTCCTTGCTGATCTTTTGCTTGGATGACCTGTCCATTTCAGTGAGGGGAATATTAAAGTCCCCTACTATTATTGTATTGTTGTTTATGTGTTTCTTTGATTTTGTTATTAATTGGTTTATATAGTTGGCTGCTCCCACGTTGGGGGCATAGATATTTAAAATTGTTAAATCTTCTTGTTGGACAGACCCTTTGAGTATGATATAGTGTCCTTCCTCATCTCTTATTACAGTCTTTGGCTTAAAATCTAATTGATCTGATATAAGGATTGCCACTCCTGCTTTCTTCTGATGTCCATTAGCATGGTAAATTCTTTTCCACCCCCTCACTTTAAATCTGGAGGTGTCTTCGGGCTTAAAATGTGTTTCTTGGAGGCAACATATAGATGGGTTTTGTTTTTTTATCCATTCTGATACCCTGTGTCTTTTGACAGGGGCATTTAGCCCATTCACATTCAGGGTAACTATTGAGAGATATGAATTTAGTGCCATTGTATTGCCTGTAAGGTGACTGTTACTGTATATGGTCTCTGTTCCTTTCTGATCTACCACTTGTAGGCTCTCTCTTTGCTTAGAGGACCCCTTTCAATATTTCCTGTAGAGCTGGTTTGGTATTTGCAAATTCTTTCAGTTGTTGTTTGTCCTGGAAGCTTTTAATCTCTCCTTCTATTTTCAATGATAGCCTAGCTGGATATAGTATTCTTGGCTGCATGTTTTTCTCGTTTAGTGCTCTGAAAATATCATGCCAGCTCTTTCTGGCCTGCCAGGTCTCTGTGGATAAGTCAGCTGCCAATCTAATATTTTTACCATAGTATGTTACAGACTTCTTTTCCCGGGCTGCTTTCAGGATTTTCTCTTTGTCATTGAGACTTGTAAATTTTACTATTATGTGACGGGGTGTGGGCCTATTCTTATTTATTTTGAGGGGCATTCTCTGAACCTCCTGAATTTTGATGCTTGTTCCCTTTGCCATATTGGGGAAATTCTCCCCAATAATTCTCTCCAGTATACCTTCTGCTCCCCTCTCACTTTCTTCTTCTTCTGGAATCCCAATTATTCTAATGTTGTTTCGTCTTATGGTGTCACTTATTTCTCGAATTCTCCCCTCGTGGTCCAGTAGCTGTTTGTCCCTCTTTTGATCAGCTTCTTTATTCTCTGTCATTTGGTCTTCTATATCACTAATTCTTTCTTCTGCCTCATTTATCCTAGCAGTGAGAGCCTCCATTTTTGATTGCACCTCATTAATAGCTTTTTTGATTTCAACTTGGTTAGATTTTAGTTCTTTTATTTCTCCAGAAAGGGCTTTTATATCTCTCGAGAGGGTTTCTCTAATATCTTCCATGCCTTTTTCGAGCCCGGCTAGAACCTTGAGAATTGTCATTCTGAACTCTAGATCTGACATATTACCGATGTCTGTATTGATTAGGTCCCTAGCCTTCGGTACTGCCTCTTGTTCTTTTTTTTGTGGTGAATTTTTACGTCTTGTCATTTTGTCCAGATAAGAGTAAATGAAGGGGCAAGTAAAATACTAAAAGGGTGGCAACAACCCCAGGAAAATATGCTTTAGCCAAATTAGAAGAGATCCAAAATCGTGAGTGGGGAGAAAGGGGATAAAAAGAGGTTCAAAAAGGAAGAAAGAAAAAAGAAAAAAAAAAAAAAGAAAAGAATTTTTTTTTTAAAAAAGAAAACACCTAAGAAAAATGTAAAAAAATATATATATATATTAGATAAACTAGTAAAAAATCGTTAAAAAAGAAAAAGGTAACAGTTAAAAAAAAAAAAGTTTTACCCGAAGGCGAGAAAAAAAAAAAAAAAAAAATGAAAAAGAAAAAATTAAATTAACTGCAAGACTAAAAAAAATCACAGGAAAAAAGCCATGAGTTCCGTGCTTGGCTTTCTCCTCCTCTGGAATTCTGCTGCTCTCCTTGGTATTGAAACCGCACTCCTTGGTAGGTGAGCTTGGTCTCGGCTGGATTTCTTGTTGATCTTCTGGGGGAGGGGCCTGTTGTAGTGATTTTCAAGTGTCTTTGCCCCAGGCGGAATTACACCGCCCTTACCCGGGGCCGGGGTGAGTAATCAGCTCGGGTTTGCTTTCAGGAGCTTTTGTTCCCTGAGCGCTTTCCGTAGAGTTCCAGAGGACGGGAATACAAATGGCGGCCTCCTGGTCTCCGGCCCGGAGGAGCCGAGAGCCCAGGGCCCCACTCCTCAGTGCGCCCTCAGAGAACAGCGCCCAGTTACTCCCGTCTGCCTGACCTCCGGCCGCGCTCCGAGCTCACCGAGCCTGCGACCGGTTCAAGGTAACACGGAGCTGCGAGCTTACTGTCGGCTCTGTCTCTGTAGCCGGCTTTCCCGTTCCAATACCCGCAAGCTCTGCGACACTCAGACACCCCCGATCCTTCTGTGACCCTGCGGGACCTGAGGCCACGCTGACCCCGCGTGGGCTTCGCTCCGGTTTAGCCTCTGGAGCGATGTCCCTCCGCGGAACAGACTTTTAAAAGTCCTGATTTTGTGCGCGGTTGCTCCACCGCTTGCCGGGAGCCGGCCCCTCCCCCCGGGGTCTATCTTCCCGTCGCTTTGGATTCACTTCTCCGCCGGTCCTACCTTTCAGAAAGTGGTTGTTTTTCTGTTTCCAGAATTGCTGTTCTTCTTCTCTTCGATCTGCCGATGGATTTTCAGGTGTTTGCAATCTTTAGATAAGCTATCTAGCTGATCTCCGGCTAGCTGAAGCAGTCTCAGCTTGCTACTTCTCCGCCATCTTGACTCCTCCCCTCTAGAAGTTTTATTTATTTAAGTAATCTCTACACCCAATACAGGGCTCAGACTCTCAACCCCGAGATCAAGAGTCACAGCCTTTTCAACTGAGCCAGCTAGATGCCCCAAGAGTAGTGGTTTTTAAACACACATTATGAAGTATACATAGTAACTAAAAGATTTTGTACACCCCTTGTATAAACATATTTGTTTAAATGTATGTATATTTGCTGTACATATGTGAGTATATACAATTATTTTGTATTATAAATTATATAAAATACACACAATGCAGCACACAATGCAGATAATTGAAAGGCTGTAGTAAAAATAAATACAAATCAACAGTATAGTATTTTCTTCCTATATCCCAATGGCTCCTCAATTTTGTCCTTCCCATAATGTACACATATCCCACATCGAAAGCTAAAGTAGTGCTTTAGTGTGTGGTAGGGAATTCTTTCGTCACGTGGTGACATTTAAGCTCAGTTCTCATGTATAAAAAGTGTCACTGGGAGACAATGGAAAAAGCATTCCAGGAATAGATAATAACAGGTATCAATTCCTAATGTTAGAAAGAGTATGATGTATCTCAGGAAATGTCACAAAACAGTGTTGCTGGATCATTGTGGATGGTGGGGTTGGGAAAGAATGGAGAAGATGAGAATGGAGAGACGGGCAGGGTCCAAAGCATTTATATCCTATAGGTTTTGTAAGGCAGTTGGCTTTTATAATAAAGAAGAATTTCTGAGCTTGAGAGTGACATGTCTAATTGTGATTTCTTTCTTTTTTTTTTTTTTTAAGATTTTCTTTATTTATTTTGACAGAGATTACAAGTAGGCAGAGAGGCAGGCAGAGAGAGCCCGATGCGGGGCTCGATCCCAGAACGCTTGGATCATGATCCCAGCCGAAGGCAGAGGCTTTAACCCACTGAGCCACCCAGGGGCCCCTCTAATTGTGATTTCAACTCTGTTTGATTATTGTGATCTCCAGGGAGAGTGCTTATAGGGACAATTAGGGGAACCAAGACTGAGTCCTGAGGTATGCAAACATTTTTAAGTTGAGTGGAGGAGAAACCTATAAAGGAGAAAGATGAGAAATGATAAGGTATAGAGAAATGGAGATGCCAGCATGTATCACAAAATCTCAAGGAGAAAAGTGTTCAAGAAAGCAGCAGTGGCTAATTGAGAGATAAATCATTTATAGATAGGGTAAGATAAAGACAGAAAAGGATCCATTGATTTTGGCAACATGAAAACCTTTGGTAACTTTGACAAAAGCAGTTTCAGTGGCTCTACGGGAATAGAAGTCAGATTGGAATAAGGTGAATAGGATAAATTGTGGATACAGTTTAGCCTCAGAACATAAAAGGCTGCCACTTTTTTAAATAGATATAGATTATTCCACTCTATGGATGTATAATAATTTATTTAATCAGTCAAGTATTGGCTGACATTTATGTTGTTTCCAATCTTTTGCTAACACAAGCATTGCTTACAAGAATAGCTCTGTATAAAGAGTTCTGTTCACCATATGAATATACATGCAGAACACATTTTTAGAAATGGAAGAACTGAAATGATCAACTCTGAGACATATCCTATTAAACCATGGAGCTTAAAGATTTAGAAAATCCTCAAAGCTTTCAGACAAATGAGATCAAATAACGTACAAGGGTAAGAGAATTAAATTGGCATAATTCTGGCAAAAGCAGCATGCAAAGCAAGGAAAAACTCAAGGAAAGAAACTGTGAAACCAAAGTCTCACTAGCCATGCTGTCCTTCAAATGCCAAGGCTCTAGGAAATCATTTTAGTCACTTAAAAATTCAGAAAATTCTTTAAACATGAACCCTTACTTGGCAATCTACGAGAAGATGAACCTCTATGGCATGCGTGGGGGAACTGGCAAAAAGAATATTGGTGACAAGTACTTGCAGATCTAGGAGTCACCCAAAGCTGAACAGAAAAGAAAAAAAATAGCACCTAAATACTGTAGGAAAGAATAAAATATGTACATTTTATATTCTGACAAAGTAGATATAATACAAACGAAATGAGAGAGGAGAAAGGGTATGGAAAAGGCAATAAATAGTTAGAAATCAAAAATAACATTAAACACTGACAAAACAGATAGTAAAAGATTACAGAGAATTAAAGACATTTTTACAAAGAAATAAGTAGGAAGGTGACCCCTAGGACAAAAATGCAAACCTTCTAAATTTCAAAAGAAATTTCAACTATTAGAAAGCAAAGAAGGGGCGCCTGGGTGGCTCAGTGGGTTAAGCCTCTGCCTTCAGCTCAGGTCATGATCTCAGGGTCCTGGGGTCAAGTCCCGCATTGGGCTGTCTGCTCAGTGGGGAGCCTGCTTTCCTCTCTCTCTGCCTGCTTCTCTGCCTACTTATGATCTCTGTCAAATAAATAAATAAAATCTTTAAAAAAAAAAGAGGAAAGCAAAGAAAATAATTCAACAGCAGAAAGCAAACAAAGCAAACATAAAACACATAATACAAACAAAATATAATGCACATAGTACAAAGCAAACAAAATAAACATAATACACAGTAATTTAACATAAAATCATATAATAGTCTAACCATGTGAGCCATATCAATCAAAGTGAATGGGCTTAGTTCACCTCAAAAATAAAATAATTTTCAAATTGGCTCAAAAAGTAAAACACAATGATATGCTACATACAAGAGACACCCCTAAAACAAATGATTCAGAGTTTCTAAAAATAAAGGCATACAAATTATACCAAACACATAAAAGTAACAAAAAATCACAGATTCTGATCTTAGAGTCATCCAAAGTAAAATTCAATCCAAAAATGATTAAACATAAAAATGAGGACTTTTTAAGTGCTAAAAGCCATAACTGATGATAAAGATATGTCAATCATGTATATATAGCAGTTATGTCCATTATCTATCATCTATCTATCTATCTGTTATCTACCTATCATCTATATCCATCCTCTCTCCTGTGAAGTGTAACAACCACCTCTGTAAAAGGAAACTACAGAAGATAAAATGTGTCTAGAAAGGAACAAATAGGAACTATGAGGGCGTGCAATGATCACTGCAGATCAACATAGTAGGCCCTTTCAGTATAGAATTCAGGTTTTCATTTACTCGTAATTTTTGTTGTTGTTGTTCTGCTTAAAGGAGGCTCTATATGTCACTCTATGTACAAGTCAGATCAAGTGGAAAGGAAAAGTTATAGAAGAAAAAGAGCATCTCTCCAGCACTCTCTAAGCCCTTTCCGCATACTGTCCTACCATAATGTAGTAATTATTAACATATTTATTATCTGTCTTCCCCTACTAACATTGTATACTCCCTGCTATATCCTTGCAACAGTGTCTGACTTGAAACAGTGTCTGGCATATAGTATTTGCTGAATAAATATCTATTGAAAGATTGTACAGCTGAATCCTGTCTGTTCCTTGGAGGTTCTTTTCAATTTAAACAAAAATATTTTTTTTCAATATATTATTTCTTCAGTTACTGTTTTCCTCCACAAGTTAATTTTTCTCTTTCTAGTAACTGTTTTAATCAAATATTTTATTTCCTGGATCTGCTCCCAAATTCTCTTTTTTAAATTCTTGAGTTAAAATTTGTTTTTACTCTAACTTATGAAATACTGCCTCTACTTCATCTTCTAAAGCTCTAATTACATTTTCATACTTGCATTCATTTTTAATTCATAAGGCATAATTTATTTGCTTCATTATTTATTCTTGTTAGTTGCCATTTATTTATGATTTATCTCCTACATGTTTGGTGTCATTTTTATTAAAGGTCTCCTCTTATTGTTCCATTAGCTATGCATCTATAGGAACACATATCCTGCTTATTCTGTTTAGTTCACTTTCTTTAAAACTTAAAATACTATGCATTATACAATGATGGCTTGCTAAAACAGAAAGACTAAGATCAGTTTGAAAATTTTAGAAAGATTATTTGGGAAAACTAGAATTTTTGTTTATTAGGACTTTGTTTAGTACTAATTTATTGCAAAGTACTCTGATAAAAACCAGGGTAAGGGCACAAAATTAAATGAAAAGTTCAATGTCCAGTGGAGGGTATATATTATATATTACATGTTAATCAGTTCCCATTAACTGTGGTCTGGAGGGAGGCTCAACAAGAATTAGCAATTGCAGAATACTCAGCAATTGTAGACGAAAGGGTATTATGTTTGAGAACAAAAACTGGAGGAAGCATTTAGCTTTAGTAAAAGCTGTTTCCCAAATTAGGACACAGAAAATCTGATCTTAGGAGTTTGGACTGCTGAAGACAGTTGTCCTACTTCTGGGCACACTGATTTGTTCTCTTTATGTTGTGACTTACTGGCTTTACTTGCTTTTATTGCTTCCCTCATCACAACTACACAGAGAAAATGGGATACATTCCACATTTGTTATTGTCAGAACGTCTGTGTTTTAGTTGTGATTTATGGAAAAAATGCTCAAAGTTACAACTAAGCCCTGGATAATGTTTAGTGTGAAACCCAGGAGATTTTATAAACAGGTAAATGTAAATCATTTCAGCAATTTTCCCTCTTCTTCATGCCAATTAATTCCCACATGAATATCTGCATCTTTGAAGCTCTTTTAAACCGATTCAGCATTTCCTCTCAAAATTGCAGATATAAAATATCTAGCATTTAAATGTTGCTTTAGCCTGAAACTGGAAGTGAGTGTCAATGTAACTGCAAATACATTTTGAGTGACTGGTTTCAATTTAATCAACCTTTATAGTTTATTAGTTTTATAACTGGATACAGACACGCATACTTATTAAAATAGGGTTATTTTTTCTGTTCACCAAAATGTACACAATTAAGCAAGTTTTTGTTCTGGATTTACTAACTGTGCTTCCGCTTCACTAGTATCTTTAAAAGGACAGAGCACGAATAATTTTCTACCTGTGTTACTGCTACAGCCTTGTAAAGAGAAATAGTGGTCATGATGTTCCAAAATCACTTTCTGGTCATTAGGTTACTGAGATTATATCATTCAGAAAGAGACTTTTCTTAACAAGGAGGAAGAACTATGACTGGAGTTTATAATGTCTTCCAGGCATGCACTAAGACAATTTTCAATGACTAATTATAGCTTGAGGAAGCAGAAAAAGACTGCCAGAAAAAAAAAAAAATCCATCAGGGAAGTTAATTTAGAAAAAGAAGGAGTGCAGTTTGAAAGCAATTTTGTAAATTCCAAGCATAACTACTTGCATTCTTCAAAACAATTTCAGTTTTACTGACTTTAATGATAGGGCATTGGTTATAGAGGGGATAAAATGTTCATTTCATAACTGTAGTGCCTATATTTATATAAGGTGTCCTTAAGAAGAAGTCAACTTGATTCCTTTAGGAAATTATTGGGGGAACATTTGAAATATTAAAACCTATGGTCTTTACAGCTAAACATCTCACCGTTTAAAACTCACTCCCTAGACTCCAATAGTCTCACACTTATAATTATCTACTGATCGTTCTGAAATTTTGAAGCAAGTTGATGCATCACTCTAAATTTAAGCATTTTTGTCAAATCAGTAAAATTTTGCAACGGATGTTCCTAATAGTCAAATATATTTTATAAATTTATTTAACTTATAAAAAATGTTAAAAATATAAAGTGGACTTGATTTTGTCAAATGATGACTTACAAATGCTATGAAAACAAGTGTTTGCCTCAATCTGGTGACTACATTTAAGTTATTTTTAGTAATGAAAATGAAGAAATATATATAGAGTTCTAAAGCTCAGGCAAAAATTTCTTTCTGAAAGTGGATGATTATCATCAGCAAAATTAGCACAATGCCATCATCTACTAACTTATCTGATTTCTATTCAAAGCCTGGCTAGTAATGAAGAATCAGCCACCTGTCACGTGGACAACTAGAAGCAAGCAGTACTCAAGTACTATTGCAGTCATGATAGCCAGAATGGTGTTTTATGCTGTGTAAAATACATCAAACATTAAACGATATAGAATAACCTGAATTCCTGTGGAGTTTTAATAGAAATGCCATGACAACAAAATAAAGCAACATAAATGGAGACCAGGATTTGGGGCAGTGGAGAATTAAAATTTCTGTCATGGCTGAGATGGCATGAACTGTGGGATGAACACTGCATCAGTAAAATGAGGTTTAGAATGAAAAGATCTCAAAAACATGGTGAAGGAGTTGAGGAACAACCATCAATCATTTTTTTAAAATATTTTATTTATTTATTTTACAGAGAGAGATCACAAGTAGACTCAGAAGCAGGCAGAGAGAGAGAGAGAGGGAAGCAGGCTCCCTGCAGAGCAGAGAGCCCGATGCGGGACTCCATCCCAGGACCCTGAGATCATGACCTGAGCCAAAGGCAGTGGCTTAACCCACTGAGTTACCCAGGCACCCCCATCAATCATTTTTAAGGATAAAATTATAGAATTGATATTTAAAGATATTAATGATAATTGTCTTGAGAGGTGAGTTAAACCTGAGCACTTACATTAACTGAGCATTGAAAAAGCAAAAGTGAGTAGTGATATGGCCTCTGTCTAGGGTGATGGTGTCACTAATTGGAAATGGAATAAAAATCTGAGTGTATTTAAAGGAAAAAGAGATGTTTGATGTCCACCAGCACCTTGGCATGAAGAACAGGTTAAAAAGGTAGAGATGACTCAGATTCTTAGCTTTGAAAGCCTGGGAGAATTATCATACCTTGGATAACCACAGGAACACGTAGAAGCTGAAGGGGAACAGGCTCAGACTGAAATCGTGTTAAGAAGGCTGAGTAGCAATGAGCAGGTGGAAGTAAAAAATGGGATTCTTTTGCAGGGAACAGACCCAAAAACCCTCCCCAGAAATGTTAAAGGATGGATATTCTATATTATATTTAATTGTTTCTTGGCTTTTCACCTATTTGTCAGGCATATTCCAGAGTTTCTATTTTTTCCAAAACACCATTGTGAAGATTAGATTTCTTACTCTGTGAGAAACTGTTGATTTTTTTTCTAGCAAATAATCATGCATTTATCTAGTCAATATAGATAAAAATAAAAGGCTAGCATTCAAATTTTATTTACTTGACCTAGCTATTTTTAATTCATGTGTTAGGAATTCATGGACTTCTGAGTTAAAATCTAAAAAACAACATAATTTGCATACAAGGTGAAAAGCTGCCATATGATTATTGTTTACCTATAACTCAGTCGAATTTGGACTGTGGTTAAGAATTCGAGTGAATAGTGGGCAGGATGAGAAAGGATGCTAATTTACTTTTAAACTACTTGTATTAAAACTAATATTGCATTGCCAGAATAGGCCAAAACATGTAAGAATTCATTTAGAAATTAAGCCATTGCAAAGAACTTTAATTTGCTCAACACTTCTATTTACTCTTGAATTCTAGTAAGACCCATTATCATAATTGATTACTTACTAAGAGACAACAAAGTTTTTTTTTTAAAAAAGGGGAGGGATGTGCCTGCATGGCTCATCTATTATGTGACCAACTACTGATTTCCACTCAGGTCATGATCTCAGAGTGATGGGATCAAGTCCCATGAGGGGTTCTGTGCTCTGTGCAGAGTCTACTTGAGATTCTTTCTCCCTCTGCCCCTCCCCCCTCTTGTCCCTGTGCACTCTCTCTCTCTCTCTGAAATAAATGTAAACACACACACACACACACACACACACAAACACACCCAATCTCTCTGACGAAATAGTGCTTTTAGAGAAAAGATGTATTAGAGCGATTATATATGGGTCAGTGTGCTAGTTCCTTTGAGGGAGTCCTGTAACTATTATGTTTATATATGAGATTAGAAGTTTCTCACTCTAATAGCTTGTCAATGTATTGTTGAACAGAATCATCTGTTTTTGGAATAGCTGTTTTCAAATAATTACAATTATTATTATTGTTATTTTATTTCCACTGCCCTTTATTAAACCAAAAGCATATTTGGAAGTCCAATACTTAAAACAGACAACACTTGCAGCTATAAAGTGAGGCTGGGAGAGCAGAGTCTGGTTCTATCTGTGCCTCCAGTCATCTGGCCCTAGCCTCACCTGCTGGAGCTTAGCCACTCTTGGCCTTTCTAACATGAGGACCATGTACATGTGAAAACATTTTAGGACTGCCCTCTTTATAGTGATAATAATTTTAATGTTTACTTATCAATGGACCAATGAATTTTTATACTGAGTATGTTCCAGAGATTTTCTAGTCTTCAGGTTGGAAAGCCTCGTACCACCCTAGGGCAATGTTCTGCAGGCAGTTGCTTCCATGAACAGTAACTGATTCCCTACCCTTGCAGGTACTTGGCTAACATGACAACCTTTTTAATAATTGGAGTAGAGTGAATAGTGGCCCCAAATACATCCATATTCCCTGAAAACCTGTAAATGTTACATTAGAGGCAAAGGGGACTTTTCAGATGTGATAAATTTATGACTCTGAGATAAGGAAATTATTCTGCATTATAATGGGGGACCCTAAACAGAATCAGAAGGGTCCCTAGAAGTAGGAAACAGAAGAAAATTTGACTAGGGAAAAAGAGAGGGAACTTGATGACAGAATAAGAGGTTGGAGTGATGCAAGGAAGGGGTCATTAACTAGAGCATAGATGGCCTCCCAAACCAGAAAAGGCAAGGAAAGGGAACTTCTACTAGAACCTCCAGAAGGAATCAGCGCAGGGAAGCTGCTTTCAGCCACTGGAACTATTAGAAAATCTATGCTATTTTAAGCAGCTAAATTAGCAGTAGTTTGTTACGGCAACCATTAGAAGCTAATATTTTCATAATCACATAAAAATAAAACTAATAAGCATGCATCATTTATATAATAAAAGTCTTCTCTATAAAAAAGGTGATGCATTTCATTAGTGTGAGACAACAGTTCTTGCTTTTAAATTATTATTCTCATCTGATTCTCAAAATCATTCTTTAAGGTAAGCGGGAATGATATTATACATATTTTATTTATGAGGACACTGAAACTTGGGGAGCTTACACAACTTGCAGTAAAAAGATGTTCTTTGACTCCTTGCCTCATGTTTCTGCCTATACAGTCCTGCTTCTTCAGAAAGACTCAAAAAAGATGTGTAACAAGGTATATAGACCCATTTATTTAACATCAGGCAGTTGCCTCCCCTTAAGTAGGAAAACAGAAAATTCAGCACAAAGAAAAAAAACTTATATCTTAAATTCATGTTGAACAATAGCTTTCTTTTTTTATTAGTATTAATTATTTTTATTAATATGTAATGTATTATTTGCCCCAGGGGTACGGGTTTGTGAATCTTCAAGCTCACACACTTCACAGCACTCACCATATCACATACCTTCCCCAATGTCCATAACCCAACCACCCTCTCCACACTCCACTTCCCCACAGCAACCCTCAGTTTATTTCGTGAAATGAAGAGTCTGTTATGGTCTGTCTCCTGCCCAATCCCATCTTGTTTTATTTGTTCTTTTCCTAACCCTAAACCCCCAATGTTGCATCTCCACTTCCTCATATCAGGGAGATCATATGATAGTTGTCTTTCTCCAATTGACTTATTTTGCTAAGCATAATACCCTCTAGTTCCATACACATCATTACAAATGGCAAGACTTCATTTCTTTTGAAGGCTGCATAGTATGTGTGTGTGTGTGTGTGTGTGTATATATATATATATATAAAATACCATTCTTCTTTATCCATTCATCTGTTGATGGACATCTAGATTCTTTCCATAATTTGACTATTTTGGACATTGTTGCTACAAACATTCAGGTGCACATGCCCCTTTGGATCACTATATTTGTATCTTTAGGGTAAATACCCAGGGGTGTGATTACTGGGTCATAGGGTAGTTCTATTTTTAACATTTTGAGGAGCCTCTATGCTGTTTTCCAGAGTGACTGCACCAGCTTGCATCCCACCAGCAGTGTAGGAGGGTTCCCCTTTCTCCACATCCTCTCCAACATCTGTCATTTCCTGACTTGTTAATTTTAGCCATTCTGACTGATGTGAGTTGGTATCTCACTGGGGTTTTGATTTGTATTTCCCTGATGCTGAGTGATGTGGAGCAATATTTCAGGTGTCTGTTGACCATCTGGAAGTCTTTGCAGAACTGTCTATTCATGTCCTCTGCCCATTTCTTGATTGGATTATTTGTTCTTTGGGTACTGAGTTTGATAAGTTCTTTATACATTTTAATATTAGCCCTTTATCTGATAGATCATTTCCGAATATCTATCTACTCCCATTCTGTCAGTTGTCTTTGGCTTTGTTGACTGTTTCTTTTGTTGTGCAGAAGCTTTTGATCTTGATGAAGTGCCAACAGTTCATTTTTGCTCCAGCTTCCCTTGCCCTTAGTGATGTTTCTAGGAAGAAGTTGCTGTGGCTGAGATCGAAGAGGTTGCTGCCTGTGTTCTCAAGGATTTTGATGGATTCCTTTCTCCCATTGAGATGTTCCATCCATTTTGAGTCTATTTTTGTGTGTTCTGTAATGAAATGGTCCAGTTTCATTCTTCTACATGTGACTGTGCAATTTTCCCAACACCATTTGTTGAAGAGACTGTCTTTTTTCCATAGGATAATCTTTCCTGCTTTGTCGAAGATTAGTTGGTCATAGAATTGAGGGTCCATTTCTGGGCTCTCTATTCTGTTCCATTGATCTATGTGTCTGTTTTTGTGCCAGTACCATACTGTCTTGATGATGACAGCTTTGTAATAGAGTTTGAAGTCTGGAATTGTGATGTCGCCAACTTCGGCTTTCTTTTTCAACATTCCACAAGCTATTTAGGGTCTTTTCTGGTTCCATATAAATTTTATGATTATTTGTTTGATTTCTTTGAAAAAAAAAAAAGATGGTATTTGATAGGGATTGCATTAAATGTGTAGATTGCTTTAAGGAGCAAAGACATTTTCATAATATTTGTTCTTTCAATTCATAAGCGTGGAACATTTTTCCATTTCTTTGTGTCTTCCTCAATCTCTTTCATGCATACTTCATCATTTTCTGAGTACAGATTCTTTGCCTCTTTGGTTAGGCTTATTCATAGGTATCTTTTGGTTTTGGGTGTAATTGTAAATGGGATCAACTCCTTAATTTCTCTTTTTTTCTGTCTTGCTGTTGGTTTATAGAAATGCAACTGATTACTGTGCATTGATTTTATACCCTGACACTTTACTGAATCCCTGTATGAGTTCTAAGAGTTTTGGAGTAGTCTTTTGCATTTTCCACCTAAGTATCATATCATCTATAAAGAGTGACAGTTTGACTTCTTCTTTGCTGATTTGTATGCCTTTTATTTCTTGTTGTTGTCTGATTGCTGAGGCTACTACTTCTAGTGCTATGTTGATAAGCAGTGGTGACAGTGGACAGTCCCTGCCATGTTCCTGACCTTAGAGGAAAAGCTTTCAGTTTTTTCCCATTTAGAATTATATTTGCTGTGGGTTTTTCATAGATGTCTTGATGATATTGAGGTATGTACCCTGTATCCCTACACTATGTATAATTTTGATCAAGACAAGTTACTGTAATTTGTCAAATGATTTTTCAGCATCTGTTGAGAATATCATATGGTTCTTATTCTTTTATTAATGTATTATATCACATTGATTGATTTGCAGATGTTGAACCAATCTTGCAGCCCAGGAATAAATCCTACTTTGTGGTGGTAAATAGTCCTTTTAATGTCCTAGTGGATCCTATTGGCTAGTATTTTGGTGAGAATTTTGCATCTGTGTTCATCAAGGATACTGGTCTGTAATTCTCCTTTTTAGTGGGGTCTTTGTCTGGTTTTGGGATAAAGGTAATGCTGGCCTCATAAAATTAGTTTGGAGGTTTTCCTTCCATTTCAATTTTTTTGGAACAGCTTCAGGAGAAAAGGTATTAATTCTTCTTTAAATGTTTGACAGAATTCCCCTGGGAAGCTGTCTGGCCCTGGGCTCTTGTTTGGCGGGAGATTTTTGATGACTACTTCAATCTCCTTACTGGTTATGGGTCTGTTCAGGTTTTCTATTTCTTCCTGGTTCAGGTTTGATAATTTATATGTCTCTAGGAATGCATCCATTTCTTCCAGATTGTCAAATTTGCTGGTGTAGAGTTGTTCATAATATGTTCTTATAATTGTTTGTCTATCTTTGGTGTTGGTTGTGATTGCCCCTCTTTCATTCATGATTTTATTAATTTAGGTCCTTTCTCTTTTCTTTTTTATAAGTCTGGACAGGGGTTTATCAATCTTACTAATTCTTTCAAAGAACCAGCTCCTAGTTTCATTGATCTGTTCCATTCTTCTTTTGGTTTCTATTTCATGGAGTTCTGCTCTGATCTTTATGATTTCTCTTCTCCTTCTGGGTTTAGGCTTTCTTTGCTCTTCTTTCTCCAACTCTTTAGGTGTAAGGTTAGGTTGTGCATTTGAGACCTTTATTGTTTCTTAAGAAGGCTTGTATGGCTATATACTTTCCTCTATGGACTGCCCTTGCTGTGTCCCACAGATTTTGAACCATTGTGTTTTCATTTTCATTTGTTTCCATAAATTTTTTCAATCCTTCTTTAATTTCCTGGTTGACCCACTCATTCTTTAATAGGGTGCTCTTTAGCCTCCATATATTTGCATTCTTTCCAACTTTCCTCTTGTGATTGAGTTCTAGCTTCAGAGCATTGTGGTCTGAAAATATGCAGGAATTATCCGCATCTTTTAATACCAGTCAAGACCTGATTTGTGAGCCAGGGTGTGATCTATTTTGGAGAGTGTTCCATGTGTACTAGAGAAGAATGTGTATTCTGTTGCTTTGGGATTGAATGTTCTGAATATATCTGTGTTGTCCATCTGGGCCAGTGTGTCATTTAAGGCCTTTATTTCCTTGTTGATCTTTTGCTTGGATGGTCTGTCCACTTCAGTGAGGGGGGAGTGTTAAAGTCTCCTACTATTATTGTATTATTGTCGATGTCTCTTTTATTTTGGTATTAATTGGTTTATGTAGTTGGATGCTCCCATGTTAGAGGCATAGATATTTAAAATTATTAGATCTTCTTGTTGGGCAGACCCTCTGAGTATGATATAGCGTCCTTCCTCATCTCTTATTATATTCTTTGGCTTAATATCTAATTTATCTGATATAAGAATTGCCACCCCAGGGGTGCCCGGGTGGCTCAGTGGGTTAAGCCGCTGCCTTTGGCTCAGGTCATGATCTCAGGGTCCTGGGATTGAGTCCCGCATCGGGCTCTCTGCTCAGCAGGGAGCCTGCTTCCTTCTCTCTCTCTCTCTCTCTCTGCCTGCCTCTCAGTGTACTTGTAATTTCTCTCTGTCAAATAAATAAATAAAATCTTTAAAAAAAAAAAAAAAAGAATCGCCACCCCAGCTTTCTTTTGATATCCATTAGCATGGCAAATTATTTTCCACCCTGTCACTTTAAATCTGGAGGTGTTTTGGGGTCTAAAATGAGTTTATTATAGATAGTATATTGATAGGTTTTGTCTTTTTATCCATTCTGATACCCTGTGCCTTTTAGTTGGTGCATTTAGCCATTTACATTCAGGGTAACTATAGAAAGATATGAATTTAGTGCCATTGTATTGCCTGTAAGGTGATACAGCATATTGTCTCTGTTCCTTTCTGATCTATTTTAGGCTCTCTCTTTGCTTAGAGGACCCCTTTCAATATTTCCTGTAGGGTTGGTTTGGTTTTGTCTGCTGCCAATCTAATATTTATACTATTGTATGTTACAGACTTCTTGTCCCGAGCCATTTTTAGGATTTTGTCTTTGTTACTGAGACCTGTTGCAGTGAATCTCAAATGTCTTTGTCCCATGCAGAATTGCACCACCCTTGCCAGGGACCAGGATAAGTAATCTTCTTAGATTCGCTCTTGGAGCTTTTGTTCTCTGAATGCTTCACATACCATTTTGGAGGACGGGAATGAAAATGGCAGCATCCCAACCTCTGGCCCAGAGGAGCTGATAGCTTGTGGTCCCACTCCTCAGTGCACGTTCTGAGGTAAATAGTCAATCACTCCCATCTCCTTGATTTCTGACCTCACTTTGTGCTCACCTGGCATGTAACTGAGCATTTCTATCTCTGGTGCATGGCCCTGTTTGGAGTCTCCAAACCAGCAGATTCCTGCTATTCTGCTTCTCCTGGAGAAGGAAGGTGAGTCTCCCCAGATCTGCCACTTGTGGGGTCCCTGCTCAAAGAGCAGTGACCCAACTGTGCCTTGGGTCACGGTTTAAGGTAACCCCAATCTGAAAGCTCACTCTTCAGCTCTGTCTCTATAGTTGGCTTCCCTGTTCTGACACCAGGGAGCTCTGCCACACTGAGACACCTCGATCTTTCTGTGAAGCCGTGGGACCTGAGACCACACTGTCCCCATTAGGGCTCCACCCCCACTTAGCCTCTGGAGTAATGTCCTTCAGTGGAGCAGACCTCTAAAAGTTCTGATTTTGTGCTCCACTGCTCCAGTGTTTGCCAGAAACCAGCCCCACCCCCTGAGGTCTATCTTCCCATTGCTTCGGATTCACTTCTCCGCACATTCTACCTTTCAGAAAGCAGTTGATTTTCTGTTCCTAGAATTGCTGCTCTTCTATTCTATCTCCTGTTGAGTTTGTAGGTGCTTGGAATGGCTTGATACCTATCTAGTTGAACTCCTAAGATCTAATGTCATTTCAGTCTGCTACTTCTCTGCCATCTTGCCTCAAGTCTTCTAACAGTAGCTTTCTGATTGGTAGATGCCACATCCTCTCCACACAAGAAAGAATTAGAATATTCATCTGATTTTAAAATTATTTATTTATTTATTTGGCAGAGAGAGAAATCACAAGTAGGGAGAGAGGCAGGAAGATAAAGATGGGGAAGCAGGCTCCCTGCTGAGCAGAGAGCCTGATGTGGGCCTGGATCCCAGAACTCTGAGACCATGACCTGAGCTGAGAGCAGAGGCTTAACCCACTAAGCCACCCAGGGTCCCTCATCTGATTTTTTGTTTCTTAACAGGGGGGTACAGTTTAACTTGGATCACAAATATAGAGTTATGGAATTAGACCATAAATAAATATTTTCAGAAGTAAGTAAATATAATCTTAAATGTTATGGACAGCTAAATAGAAAGAATGAAAAGCAAAATTAAAATATATGCCACAAGTGTTCATTTTTAGCAATGTTTTTATACTTCCAAATATCATTTAAGGAGAGATACAAGTTTAGAAATTAGAATGAAAGTACATTTTTAGAAAGTATTAAAGAGATTATAACTATGTCCATCTTTATTTTCATGCTGTGTCTGCAATCTCCAGTAGGGAAGCTGATAATATGCCTATCACAAGACTTACTTTCTCATTTTCCATGGTCAGCATGATAATCACTATAACACCAAACATGAGTGAGTATAGGAATATTCAACAGGTAAAGCATACAGTATAAAGTCTATACTGTAAGTATGCAAATGCCATCACTCTGAAAACCACAAGCAAATATTGATTAAGAGTTTTAAGCTCTTCAAAGGGTTTCTGGAGCAAAATGAATAAGTTTAGGAGCTTTTTAGAGGTTGTTTTTGCCTCAGGTGGCTTTCTGGAACTGAGTGATTCCATACTGCTCAAAGAAGGCAGTGCATTAAATAGCTGAAAATGGTACAAGGCAACAGCTCAGAGAAACTTTAAAATGAGAGCTAAAAATTCTTTCATCTTTCAGAAAATAAACCCAGTAGAAATCCATTTTTACTTTAACCTTTACATTATTAACTAGAACTTATATTTCATTTTAGTTCCTTTCAAATAAGTCAGATTGTTTATGAAGTGTCACTTAAAGAGAGACTAAGGAAAGATGATTTGATGGGAAGTGATTGGTAAGCTGATTTTATTGATTCCTTCACAAATTGGTTAAGCCCACCATGTAATGTTAGACCTGCAGATATTAGCAATCAACCCCTGCATTTACACCGGAAGAAATAGAGGCCTAGAACGATGTGTAGATGGCATCACCATCCAGCTGTTAATCAGATTAAAAACCCAAACAACAAACAAAACAAAGAATTCTTTATATACTTAAAGCAGTTTGTTGGCAGTTTATCACTTAAAAATTCTCAAGCCATTTACCATCTTCTCAAAAAGCTTCATAGCCTAAGCTTCCCTTCTCATTTGGAATACTCCAATAGCCTATTATTTTTGTCTTCCATCATTCTTTCTCCTTGCCCTCTAACTTATTCTCTTCATAAAGCCAGAGTGAGTTCTTTGAAGTTTATTTATGATCAGATCACTTCATATGAAATGATTTCAGTGGCTTCCCATTGGTCTTGGGATGCAGAATGAACTCTCTAACTTGAATGCTGGCTGCTTCTCATCTCAGATTTTCCCTCCCATCCCACCACACTGGTCACAACTTTGCAGACACACATTCCTTCTGTATGTGTTCTTCACCTACAAGGTTTTTCCTGCTCCAGTCTAAGTCACTCCCTTCAACCTCCGCTGCGCGAAGCCTCCTACAGCAAACCTTCCTTGACTTTCTGACTTGTTTTAAAAATCCCTGTCACAGACTGTCATGTGATATGTGCCTTTCCTTTATAGTACTTATGCCAATTGTAATTTCACACTAATATATATGGTAGATATACTCTCCCTTTGGGACTGTAAATTCCAGAAATGGCAGTGTCCATATCCTCAGTTTTTCTCACCACTAGTGCTCAAAACCAATCGTAATATCTAAAGAATAAAATTCTAAAAGTGAGCTGATAAAATGAAAAATATATAGTGATCTTCAAGCTATTTTAGCAGGAGAACTCTCTCATTAAAATCTCACAGAAAATCCTACAAAATAAAGGAAATAAAAGTGACAGACTTAAAATATACACTAAGTATGGTTTTATAGCCTTTAGGTAAAAAGAAGTCATGTAAAATGTAGATATTTGGGAAATCATAAAAAATCTTGAGAAGTAACCAAAATCTGGATTAGGAAATATTGCATTAAAAAAAAAATCAAGCACAAATGAGTCTTAACATCCATTCTATCTTGCAGTTTTGTTTTGGCTAATTGAACAAAGAAAAATCCAAATATATCTAGATAGACAGCTGCAGCAATAACAGCTAGCATTCCATTCACAGGATGCTTTTCATTTAAAATGTAGCAGAATCCTGGATAGCAGATTTTTTTTTTTTCACAGCTCAATCAGTAACAGCCTCTAATAACTTCTTCCATTTTCTTATAGGCGATACATTCAGAATGAGTAGAAGAACAGTCTTCTCAGCTGGGTTATAACTTTTTTTTGTGAAAAATAATTTTTCAAATATATCTTAAAACATTATAAATTGAGTGGTTTTTAAAATTAAATCTCAGTTAGGTCAGTGGCATTTGTTTCAGATATTCTCTGAGATGATGGCACTCAACATTTATTCTGTTTGTCAAGCTGAATCCAGAATCCATTCACTAACATTTTCTCTGCAACAATGTACTTTAACACTCCAACCCCCCACTGCCAAAATGAGCTTATGAAAAAAGAAAAATATCTAACCCATTCCAAGTGTATTGAACAAATGGGTTTGGGAGAAATGGTATGCTGGAGCTATTAAGCAAATGGATTGTTTTCATCAGAAAAATAATGAGTCTGTCTCCTAGGACATATTTAAACCCCCACCTTGACTGTTAGAAATATTTCTGAAAAAGTCTGCTATTTAATAAGACTGTTAATACGTTTGACAATTCTGTGACATTTCCCAAAACTGCTTTTGAAAGATGCTGGCTTCTATAATTTCTTTGCAGCATGTGGTGCTGACTTGAACACATTTGGACAAGAGCTTCCTTCTTGCCATCTCGGCAGTTGTTGACCTCCCTGCTTTCCCACTGTCTGTACAGATGTCACAACATCTTTGCCAACATCCTTTATGGTGTGTTAAAAACTGATTCAAACATAAGACCAAAAAAAAAAATTCCCTGTTGCCCTTGTGTCCAAGGTTCAGATTAATGCATCCTTGTCACCAGCACCTGCGTGTATAGTATAAAGTAAGAAAGTGCAAATCAGAAATATGTATATTCTCATTCAATTCAACTGTCAATATGGCAGTTACGAATCTCAGCCCATAAATTCAAGTGTACAAAAATATAAATATTTAATCTAACAGTTTGTACTCCAAACCCCCATTTACTGGAGTGAAATCTGCTGAACCAGTTAGTTGAGTGTTTCTTCTTATCCTCAGAAGTGTCTGAAGTTTTTTAGTGAGTTTAGGTCTGACAGCCTTCCCCACCCCGACACTGTACTTGATCTTTGAGTTCCATGAGTGACTGCTGAAATAGTCCCCTTGCGTTTTCAGTTCCTGTGAGTACTTCTGCTACCTCTGGGCCTGGAAGACTAGGGCACAGGGATCTGCACGTAGGAATCTGTACTCTTGCACACTGAGATACGGATCTCTAAAGTCATTGCCTTGTCAGTTCTCCTCCCTCACTGACACTCACCAGTGGTCTTAGGGCTCAGGTCTCCTCTCTCCACTAACTCCCTGCTCCGGTCATTTCTTCTTCATTTTTTCTTCCTGCCTGGGGGCTCCTTTTTTTTTAAAACTCTAGGAACAGAATGCCTTTTTTTCTTTCTGCTTCTTAAGGGAAAAAAAAAAAAAAAAAAAAAAAAAAAACAACAACCCACAAAACCCAAATCTCCCAAGTGTTATAAGGCTCCAGTTTCTGAAATATTTATCCATTTAGTTAATAAGCACTACATACCAGGGCACTGGGTTGCTCAGTAGGTTAAGCATCTGCCTTCAGCTGAGGGCATGAACCCAGGGTCCTGAGATGGAGCCCCACATCAGGCTCCCTGTTCAACAGGGAGTCTGCTTCTCCCTCTTCCTCTGTTTGTTGCTCCCCCTGCCTGTGCTCTCTCTTTCTTTGTCCTCAAATAAATAAATTAAATTAAATAAGTAAATAAATAAAACCTTTAAAAAATAAGCACTTACATACCTACTAAGTGCCAACTACACTTCTCTGGCAGTTTAAAAATAAGCAAAATGACAAATCTCTGCCCTCATGGATCTGGCATTCTTGTGGGAAAAAAAAAAACAGAAAATAAGCAATTTAGCAAATAAATATTAATCACTTTCTTTGATAATGTGAATTTCTATGAAGATAAAGCAATATAAGGGGGTACTTGAAGATGAGCTCTTTGAAAAATTAGCAACTGAGCAGGATGCATGACTGAAATAAAGATTTTGGAAGGAAAAAATTAGCTAAGTGTAATGTCCTTGGTGTAGGCTTAGTTTTAGGTATAGCAAGAAGGACAATATAGTTGGAGCCAGGAATGGCAGGGGAGGGATGGTTATAAAATAACACCAATGTGGACATAACAGCCTTTTTTTTTTTTTTTTCACCTTTTTTATTATCTTCTATTTCCATAGTCAGCACAGGGATGATAATGGAAAAAGAGAAAAAAATCTGAAATAGAAACAGAAAGGAAAAGGAATATAAACTAATATCCCAAATATTATCTGGTTTAACAAAGATCCACATAGTTTCAGACTTTGGAAAAATTTTGGATCTTATTGGATGATCATTCTTGGAATCCTTTCTGCTTGGGTTATCTGACAGTGGTACAAAATCTATTTCCCTTCCAGCCAATCCCTAGCCATATTTATTGCAATGTTAGTTATCAGGATTTAAATATCTTATTTCCTAATGGTATCTGTTTCTCTTTCAAATGTGAGGAGTTTAACTCACTGTATCTGTTACTTAAAACTTTTTTAGTAATGTTAAGTTGTTCACAATAAGCATAAAATCAGAAACTCTAATTGTTTACTTTTTTGTTTTGTTTTGTTTTGTTTTGTTTTGTTTTTGAGAGATTGAGAGAGAGCAAGCTAACCCATGAGTAGGGACAGGAGCAGAGGCAGAGGGAGAGAGAAAATCTTAAGCAGGCTCCATGCCCAAAATTGAGTCTGATGGAGGGCTCTATCTCATGACCTTGAGATCATGACCTAAGCCAAAATCAAGAGTCAGATGTTCAACCAACTGAGCTACCCAGGCACACATTTTGCAATCTTTATTTTATGTTCCAAAATTATATGTAACTTTGCAGGGACCATAACACTATTGTGTAAAAATGGACAATAAAATTCTTTAGAACTTGGACAGAATTTATCTGCATTTATGTAAAACACAAAAGATAACTAACTTGTCTTTGAGTGAATTCACATAAAAATTTTGAAGCTACCCCTTTAATTCATCACTATTGTTGGTGTGGTTGATATTGGTAGAAGAAATACTCATTGAGAGTATAGTAAAAAATGTCCTTTGATTTGTTCTCCAAGTCTGCTTAATCATGTCAGAGTCATTGGTCACTAAGAAATTTTATTTTTAAATTTCTTAATTTTAAGGGATGATAGAATCTATTTTTAAGAATTATCATGAGCCACACTTGGAAACAACATTTGTAAACATAAATTTAGGAAGAATGTTTATCAAAAACATAAAATTTATATATCCTAAAAGTACAATAAACTCCCAAACCATTTAGAATACATAATGCAGCATTATTAGGACATAGTAAATTATATGTTCACTCTTTACTATATAATTCTTCAGAGTATGCATGGAGTTTCCCTGGCATTTAATTAAGTCCATTTCATGTCTAACTTAAAAGAACACTGGTTTGCAGAAAGGAATCATGCAGACCCAAGTAAGAAGAATGGTATATGCTAAGCTACAAACTTCTTTTATTTTTATCTCCATTTTATTTTATTTTATTTTATTTTATTTTATTTTATTTTATTTCTTTTTAGTGTTCCAAAATTCATTGTTTATAAGATAGAAATTTCTTATTTGATGGTAAACAGAGAAAATAAATATATGCTCAGGGATGGCAATAAAATTTTACCTAGATTATACAAAAATGGGTTGATCTGCCAACAAAAGTTAACCATAGTCAATATGTGAACAGATGCCAAAACCCACACTTGTGTGTGGAGTTAACTCATAACATTTTCAAATATTTAAATCAGAAAACAATAGTCTACCTTTTAAAAAAATATAATAAACCTGACTGGGAATATTATATATAGTTGTGACTTAAGAAGGGTATGACAGAGTTGCAGAAGCCTAGGGAAGACTACTTTCCTAGACTCCTTTTAAGTAATCAAGCAGCAGAGACACCTGTGTGCTCAGTCTGCTAAGCATCCCAGTCCTGATTTCTTGTCAGGTCATGATTTCGTGATTGTGAGATCGAGCCCCGTGTGTCGATCTCTATGCTCAACAAGGAGTCTGCTTGAAGTTCTTTCCTCCTCCCTTTGCACCGGCTTTGTTTCTCCCCCAGCTTGCATGCATACTTTCTCTAAAACAAACAAACAATAAATAAATGAAATCTTTAAAAACATAATCAAGCAACAAAGCACTTTCTACAAAATAGTAAGATTGACTTCTTCAGTTTCCAGTGATGCATTAAGATGGGTTGATTGGCTTCATTTCTCTCCCTAATTCATTCTCTGATCTATCACTGGAGTTCTTTCCAAAAGAAAAATCTGATTTTCACTCACCTATTAACCTTTTTAAAGACTTCCTAGTCCCTATAAGATAAATTCTATTTCCTCTATATGTCATGTATAGTCCACCACAGTCAAAGTCCAGAATAAGGTTTTAATTATATTTATGGTCATTCTCTCTTCCCTTGCATGTTTAGTTTGTGTAGGAATACTCATCATTTCCCAAGATCTGCTTGAAACTTAGAATATGCATTCCCTCCAGCAAAAACACCTTTACTTCCAATTAGACTTAAGACAGTAACTTGTTGAAATTACACTGTAAGAAGAAGGAAAGTAAGGAAAGTAAGGTTCCCCTAATCTCTATCTCCATTAACAAACTGACCCCTTCATAACGGTTATTCTCAATATTCACTTATTGCCTTTTCTTTACTCTCAGGGCCCTACTTTTTCTATAATTGCCATATGCATCTCTTGAGAAGAAAAAAAGACCTTGCCTATAATCCCTTACAATTAGGAGTGGCCTAGAATAGACAAGATGTAAATGGTAGTCATTTGTGCAATTTCCAGGCCCTTTGTTTGTCCTTTGCCTTTCCCCCTGTGACTATGAAACAAGACCATCTGCTAAGAGCAGTGAGATAAAAAGACATAAGGAATCTGGGTCCTTGAGATGCTGTACTTCCAGATTTCATATTACATATAAAGATTATTCCTCTAATGTGTGTAAGACCTTGTTCCGTACGGAGCTGAAACATTCATCCCCTTTGGGTGTGAACACCCAGGTCCCCTGTAGTGTTAGCGATGTTGGGGGAACCTGGACATCCACTTCCACCCGCACTAATACGGCAGTCTCCTCCCTGCTTGTGTGATGTCAGAGGATGCCTACAGGAGAGTCAGTACTTTCAACAGTGTACAGAGGTAATGAGGTCAGGGGAGGCCTCATGGGAAACAGTAAAGAGATACTTCCACATCCCACAGCCAGGGAGATAACAGTAGATTTTTAGTGAGGGTCTGAAACTCCCACTCCATCCAGCAGTAATGAGGAGCCACTCCAGGGCATCGAGAGAAACTGAGTGGGGAATGTGAACTTTTCCCTCCACCTGGCAGTAATGAGATGTATCTCTTCTTCGCTTACTCAGCTGAAGCAGTGTCAAAACAAGTCAGAAGATAAAAGGTCGAAATAAGGTCCAGAGTTTTATAGCATGGCATCCCAAATGGACATGATTTAGTAAAAAATATTACTCTCAGTGGCACTGGCTGTCTCATTTGGTTAAGCATCCAACTCTTGGTTTTAGCTCAGGTCATGATATCAGGGGCTTGAGATTGAGCCCCACTTTGAGCTCCACAGTCCCCATTGAGTCAGCTTAGGATTCTCTTCTTTTCCCTCCCCTTCTCCCCTCTGCCCCCTCCTCGCTCTCTCTCGCCCAAATAAATAAAATAAATTAATAAAATCTTTAAGAAAAAATTACTCATCTTATTAGGAACCAGGAAAATCTCAAACCGAATGAAAAAGAACAACTAATAAATGCCAACACCAAAATGACAGTAATATTAGAATCATCTGACAACGATTTTAAAGCATCTATCCTAAAAATATTTCAATAAGCAATTATGAATATGTTTGAAAAAAATGAAAAAAGAAGTCTCAATAAAGAAATAGAAAGTCTAAGCAAAGAAATAGAAGCTGTGAAGAAAAACCAAATAATATCTTACCTATGGAGGCAAAACAGTGCCAGCGACAGCAGATTTCTCATCTGAAGCAATGGACGCTAGAAGGAAGTACTGTCTTTTTCAGGAGCTAAAAGGAAAGAATTGTCAACCAAGAATCCTATGTCCAGAAAAACATCCTTCTGGAATGAAGGAGAATTTGAGACATTATCAGAAGAAAGAAAACTAAAAGAACTTTCACTAACAGAATTACTCTAAAAGAATGGCTAAAGGAAATTCTGTAAGCAACAATGAAAAGATAAATGAAGTTACCTTGAAACATCTTGAGGGAAGAAAGAATATTGTAAGAAAAAATGTGGATAAATATAATAGACTTTCATTCTCTTAAGTTTTATGACTTATGCTTCATGATAGAAGCAGAAATTTTACTACTGATGTGATAAGTATATGCAGAGGAAATATTTAACACAGTAACATGTTATGCTCACACGACCTGTATATACATTTTTATAACATTAAAGCCAAAATCTAGACACAGCACAGATCTTTCAGTGGATTCATGGTTAAACAAACTGGGGTACATTCATATTATGGAATACTTAAAACCATGAGTAAAAAGGAGCAAACTATTGATGTACAGCAACAACCTGTATACATCTTCAGGAAATTAAGTTGAATGAAAGGAGCCAATCTTCAAAATGTCACATACCGATATGAAACTACTTATGCAATTTTCTTGAAATGACAAAATCCTAGAAATAGAGAGCAGATTAGTTGTTGCCTATAATTAAAGAAGGGGTGAGAAATAAAAGGAAATAGATATATCTTTAATAGAGCACCATGGTAAGTGATGAATCACTAAGTCTACACCAGAGAAAAATATTACACTGGATGTTATTTCATTGAAATTTAAAAAGAACTTGAAAAAGAAAAAGAAAAGTGCCATGAGGGATTTTTGTTTTGACGGAAATAGTCTTTATTGATTCTATTAATGTCAACATCCTTGACATGATATTGTATTCTAGTTTTGTAACCTGTTACCATGGGGGAAAACTAGGTAAAGAGAACAAAGTATCATTATAATACTCTTTATTGTTATTTCTTACAACTGCATAATGAATCTACAATAATCTTAATTTAAAATGTTTAATTCAAAAATTGAGGTGAGGGACACCTGGGTGGCTCAGTGGGTTAAAGCCTATGCCTTCGGCTTAGGTCATGGTCCTGGGGTCCTGGGATCAAGCCCCACATTGGACTCTCTACTCAGCAGGGAGCCTGCTTCCATTCCTCTTTCTCTGCCTGCCTCTCTGCCTGATTGTGATCTCTGCCTGTCAAATAAATAAATAAATCCTTAAAAAAATTAAGGTGAAATAAAGATGTTTATAAAATGACGACAATTCTCACGTATTTTTATCCTTGAATTTCATTAAAATGGCTTTGATATCTACCTGACAGCCACACATAAACAATAAAACATCATCAATAGGTGGTTTTTCATTGTTCAGGACAATT
Source organism: Mustela lutreola (assembly GCF_030435805.1). Taxonomy (NCBI): domain Eukaryota; kingdom Metazoa; phylum Chordata; class Mammalia; order Carnivora; family Mustelidae; genus Mustela; species Mustela lutreola. The sequence continues at coordinate 138,420,305 of NC_081293.1, read as the reverse complement.
ACAATAAGATAGATTACAATTTTTATTTCTCTAGGTTTTAGCTGCCAGAATTCAGTTGCTGAGGTTCTGAAATTTTAGCAAATTATTTTCTACAAGAATTTGTCTATCAGTAAAAACTATTTCTTTATTTGTTTATTTAGCATTCAGTTGGATAAAATAAGATTTTCACCTTAGGAATTTAAATGTCAGCATTTCTTGGGGTGCCTAGATTGTTTAGCTGGTTGAGGCTTTGGCTCATGATTTCAGTTCTGGTTGTGACCTCATGGATTTTGAGATTGAGCCCCATGTTGGCCTCTGCCCTCAGTGGGATCTACTTGAGATGGCCTGCTTCTGTCACTCCCCCCACTTATCCATGAGAGTACTCTTTCTCTCTAGAATAAATAAATAATCTTTTTAAAAAATATCAGCATTGTTTTGTGCAGAACTCACATTTATTAGAAAAAGGGCAATAACAAAAAAAAAGATAGTATCAAAAAAAAGGTAATAGCATTTTTTCCTAATAAAGGCTATCATCCATACTTAGTTTTATCTTGAATATTTTCTAGGAATAAATAAAAACAAATATTTGAACTAGTCATAGATCTATAGGGTAGGGGACACCTTACAAAGCCATTCAATCATACCCTTGTTCCTTACTTTCCAAATTAGAGGGGGAAAAATAGTGATTCCAGTAATGAACAATGTAGGCCATTATCACCTTCTCATTGAGCAAAATTTTCAATCTATGCAAAATATATAAATCTGGAAGAATGATACAGCAGCGGTCTTGCCTTATAAAGAGCATTCACATTCCCAAACTTAGCAGTAAGTCTGTAGGCATTTGTGTACACATCTTGTATCTTCTCTATGTAGGTGTTTGTGTATACTTCTTGTATCTCCTCTCTCTCTCTCTCTCTTGCTCTCCCTTTCCCCCTGTGTGTGTGTCTGTGTATAATTTTCATGTGTAGAAATTTTTCTGTGTTCAGTTGAGCTGCTGTAATTACAGAGGTAAAGTAGAGACCTACTGGTACTTCATTTCATAGGAATGTTGGTTGCCTCATAATACAATAGGCTCTACTGTAAAGTAAGGAAAAAAAAAAAAAAGCCTTGGGGTTCCTGTGTAGTGCAGTCAGTTAAGGGGCTGAGTCTCAGTTGCAGCTCAGGGTTGTGAGATCAAGCCCATCTTGAGCTCTGTGCTCAGCTTGGAGTCAGCTTGAGTTTCTGTTTCTCCCTCTGCCCCTCACCCCTGCTCACTTCACTCTCTCTTTACCAAATCTTTATCAAAAAATTTTTACCAGGGGCACCTGGGTGGCTCAGTGGGTTAAAGCCTCTGCCTTCGGCTCAATTCCTGATCCCAGGGTACATATATCTCATAACATATGACTTGAAATCTGAGTAGCATAAATAACCTACTAGATATTCATTTAACAATGTATTTTTAATTTTTTATTTTATTTTATTAGTGTTCCAAGATTCATTGTTTATGCACCACACCCAGTGCACAATGTATCGTATTATTAACTAAATGCCAGAACAACCTTCAAAAGGTCCAAGTTTGAGGGCTTCATGTTGTCATTATATACTCCTATAGGAGAAGTAGTGAGGTATTCTACAATAAGCTCATCATTGTTCTGTTATTGAGAAAAGAAAATAAAAGACAGAAAAAAGATAAGAGGAAATGGAGGGACTTAACATATGCAGAAAAAAATAACTCCAAATGCAGCAAAAACTAATGAAGTAAAATGACCTAGTTAAAGAATCAGTAAAGCAAAGATTGATGAATCCTTTTTGTTTTTTGCCAAAAGCACTAAGTCAATAGGTAAATTAGAAATAAAACCAAAAAAAATCAGCTAGCTAATAGAATCATTTTGATATTTCTATAGTGAAATAAAAATCTCCATAATTTTTGTAGTTGCCCAAATACTTTTGAATTAGGTTCATTATATCAAGGGCTTTAGATATGTTGACATTTATTTTTCACGTATCTTTTGTCAAGTCATATTATTTTTAAGCATACCACAATCTGTGGTTTATGTTAATCTTACTACTTGAAAGTTCTTTGCAAGGGAATTTTTATACCTTAATAAAATATATTCTGAGCCTTACATAATGCAAAAAGATTATAGTACAACTACAAATACAGAGGATTTTAAAATTCATTTTAAATTTTGAATACTTAGTTCAAGATTAATTTTAATATATCAAAAAAATTTTAAAATATCTATTCCTTTGTATAAATTTGTTTTGTCATTCAATAGGTATGAGTGAGGGGAAAAAATACAAAAAAGAAACTGATAGGATAAGGGAAAAAATGCCAAGTCTTGAATAAATTACATATTAATATCATAGGCCATATACTGTAATCTTTTGGATACAAACCTTATTATTAATTTTTTCAAATTAAAGTTATTGCCTAATGAAATATTTTGTTGAGTGGGCAAGGAAAAATTTCATTATGAAGATTTAAAATATAATTTTCTTAAATATAAATAAATCATTTCAAGCTAACGTGTATTTAAGAAAATACTTCTTTAAGATTATCTTTTCATTTAGTCACCGAAAATGCTTTTTATTATCTCTATAACTAAATTAAATGTACTCAAATTTATCTCTGTTAAACAAAATGATATCTCAGATCTTTTTTTTTTTTTTTTTTTTTGGAAGTTACTGGGCAGTGCATAGGTAGATTAGAAATGAGACCAAAAAAATGTCAGCTATATGATAGAATCATTTTGCTGTTACTAAATAGCAAAATGTTGGTCAAAGCCAGCTTCATATTTTGAAGAGAATAGTGGAGTTTGTTAAAAAGATGGTAGATCCCAGACATTCTATCATTTCATATTTTGCATCATATTTCAGCTATATGTTTATAAGGTTTGAGATAAATTTAGGTTAAAAAATAAATATCGTTTCAATAATATGATTTTTAAATATTAAAAAAAACTGAACATTAAGGATTAAACTAACTTTGATGCACCTAAGAGTCTTTTAGAATATTTTTGGGGGCTGAAAGCAGTCATTTTTTGATAGTCATGGTTTTGAAAAAGTCATTTTAAATTCTTCAGTAAATATCACGTAGAATAATATAAAAATTATTTTAATATTATACAATGATTTAAATATACATATGTTATAAATTATAAAAATGATTCAAGATACTCATTTAAAATTATTATAAAATATATAATAAATAAAATGATTATATATATGATTATTATAAAATTATAATTATATAAATGATTCAAAATAACTCAAGATTATAAAATGATTCGAGACTCATTTAAAAATTTTCAAGCTTTTCCTCAAAAGTTGACAATGATAATATACTTTCTTGTAAAATTAGGAATATAACATTTTAACAGGTATGCATACTTACTTACTTTTTTTTTTTTTTTTTAATTTCCAAAGTGTCACTGAGAAAAGATTTTCATCCTATTTCTGAAGACAAAAATGGCAGGAGTAAGGGAGCTGTTGCCTTGAGAAGGCTTGGCTTTGAACCATTCTGCACTTCATTATCCTCTAATCAAGCAGTCAAGTTTCCTTACCTCTAGAATTCACATTCTGCTGATTATCATTTAAGTACATTAATTGGTTACACTGTAATTTCTGGCTAGACCGGTATGAACAAAGAACTGTTACTGATGGCTCATTCACGGTTTTACTCCCTTTTGTGTAGTTGGCTAAGAGATTCCCTCCAGATTTCTCTATCATCACCTACACAGCTCTCCCACTGGCTATAAAATACTGCAGCAGCTTGTAGGTAATTGATCAGACAAGTGAACTGTAAAATATTCATTTTCTACTTCAACAGCCAGATAAATCTCTTGGGAAGAGGATGAAAATATTGCTTATGCACATCAGGGTCGGGAGAGTAATAGCAAGGTTGCTGATAAGCAGGGGTCCACTACACAGCTAATACTTAATTCGGTGCTATGCCAGAGACTGAAAGCATTCAGCATCCCTGTGCCTGAAGCTACAAGTCTCATTATACACTCAACCTGAGGCATCAACATCAGTGCCCTAGTCATGTTGCTCAAAGGATAGTGCTTCCTCTTTTAATTAATCAGGTTCATCTTGGCATAACATGCCAAATAGCCAATTAACATTTAGCTACTGTAACCAACATGCTAAACACAAAATTGCTAATGAAATGAGAGTTGGTAGAAAGGTAGCTGTGCAAAGGATGGGAGGGCAGGTTGGCTGGGTTGTTTTTTTATTTTTGTTTTTGTTTAATAGCACCTGTGTTTTGGTGGTTTTGTTTGTTTGTTTTTTCTCCTTCACTTGGTTTCTTTCCTTTCTGCCAACTTCTCAAGTAACTGTCAAGCTGCTTTAATTGGAAGTTGTTAGAAGTACCCTGTATTCAGACTAGTTAAGCTAAAGCAAAAGCTAGTACACTATTTTAATCCTTTGCTCTAGGGGGTTTTAATAGCAAAAAAAATAAAATAAATAAAAAATAAAAGTTAAGAGACATTTTCCTTGGTCTTGTCCTTATTTTATATCTGTAACAGCTTTCTAAGGTGTCTCAAATAAGTGACATATAAACCTGAAATAATAATTTTTTTTTCTACAATCATCACTTTTGCTAGAGCTTTAATACATATTCTTTTCCTGTCCTGTAATGGAATCTCAGGCAGATTTTAAAAACGGTCCATAAAGTTTGGTCATTAAAATGTAGTGAACTTCATAATTTAAATTATAATCTTGGTTTTAAAATCATCTGGTTCTCTCTCTGTAGCAAAGGCATGGGTTCTTCCCCCTTTCCATTGAACCTGGGTTCTCCAGTATAGATGAACTGGGAAGGAAAAGGAGAATTGGTCACAGCTGCATTGTTCACTCCTGTTTCTTGGACTTACTCTGATGAAATACTGATGCCGTCTTTCTGGAAAGTTTCCAAAGGATGGTTCTCAGAACACTCCACTGGAGATCTGTGGAATCTCTCCACTAAGCACATCTCTATTGTAGAATGTCCAGTTCTGGCTCATCTCCTTTCAACGGTCTATTCTCCCCTGTGCTCAGCACATATGCTCTTGCTGAGCTCCTCCCACTGTAGATGGAACACCACCAAGATGGCCCATGCTTTTGTGATGTCCACTTGACATTTGAAGGGAAACATGCCTTCTTTTCCATACCACATTGCAAAGTTCCCCCACCATTCTTTCTCTCTCTCTACTACCTCTCTTCAGGTCTCTACCTGGCTTAGACAGGTGTAGATTTTGGATGCCTAAGCAGACATTCAGCTAGGGAGTGGAAGCTCTATCTCCCTTACTTCAGGCACTCTTAAGATCTTTGCTCTATAGGTCATTTTCTTCCCTCTACACTCTGTTGTCTTGAGATAGAAAAGAAATACTCTCTTCTCCCTCTCTCTCATCAACAAGGTAATGAGTTTACCAATATGTTGTTTAAGGAAACCCTGCATGGCTCTCTGTAAACCTGGGCCCTCCCTCTCAGCCTCCTCTCTTAAAAGTCGAGAAAGTTGTAGCAGGGGTAAAGGGGTTCCCTTAACTCTTAATAAACTATGATAAATGTCTCCGGTCTCAATTCTTAGCTGTCATCAGTAGTTTGTGAAGTACTGTTGTTTTTAGCTGTGAGCCGCACTTATAATTCTGGGGCAATAAGAGAAAATTCACTCCATATCCTTTTATATATCTAATCTGTGCTAACAAGCTTAATGGAAAACTAAAAAGCAATCAAAAAATGCCTGCACTGTCTTCCATCTGGCTTTATTCCTTATATAAGAAAGGAAAATTGGAAATATAGTTAAAAACAAGAGCTTCATGTTTAAAATTGCATCTGGTTAGTAGAAGGGTCAGAGAATATGAATTTTTCTTCCTGAAAATAGAGTTCTCCTCCATCAGCCTTCTCTTTCTATATGTTTCAAAGTCTAGCTTTAACACAATAAACATGTACCTATATACTTTTTTTCTGATTTATGCCATTTTTATGATTGTGGATTCATTGATATTAAAGAAATGAAATACCTTATAAACATTTAGATACTAACAGGCTCACTGTATTTTTAAGGAGGAATTCATTCGTGGCCAACTAATTTTATGTTTAGTTCCATTTACTTGTCATCAAAATTAGTAGAAATCACCTCAACATTTTGGCAACAAATAAAAATGGATGGATGGGTGGGTGGGTGGATTGATGGATAGAGTTTCCACATTCTCTCCAATTAAGAATACCAACTGCAGGGAATTAGGGGAAAGAGCCACACTACTTGAGCAGCACCATAGTAAAGGAAGGGGGAATGGTTATTGGTGGGGCAGCCAGTAGTATCTGCTCATAGGGATTTACAGTTTCTTCTTCACAACCTTTTATATTTTCCTGATGTTCTACAATATATATGCCACATTCATAATTATTAAAAGAATTAAGTTGATAAATATATTTTTGAAGGCCAAAAGATTATAATTATATAGAAGTTTATGTACTAAAAAAAAATAAGTGATACTAAAATGTTAGCACTGCCTAGTTCTAAGTAGAAGAAATTTTTTTAAAAAAATTTTAATTTATTTTTCAATTATTTTATAATGAACATGTAGCTATTTTCTAATGAGAAAATTAATTATTACTAAAATTAATTTTATTTTTCCAGTAGCTCTTAAGGTGATTAGAATTGTGATCACATTCTGTTGACGGGGCTATAGACTATAGCTTAAGAAGTATATTGGATATGCCAGTAACACCTAGTCAACAGAGTCATGGTCTCCTAAGGGAGACAAATTGAACACCACAGGTTTTTAACACTAAAGCTAAGTACATTAGAAAGAGATGTAACAGTGATCCTACAAATAAAACAAATCAAAGTTTCTTAGAGCAGAACAGTTGTTCAGTTGTTAACCCAAGTTATAAATGTTCTCGTGCATAGTACCTTCTAATAATTTAAAGTAAATTCTAGAAATAAAAATTGTACATTATACATGTAAGTACAATACATATACTTATAGGGCTTTTTAACATGCCTCTCTTAGCATGTTTTCAGAAACTGAAGAGCCCATATACCCCTTGAGATTTATCTCCTTTCCACTGAAATTATTTTTGGTAAAATAACCTTAAAACAAGATAATATTTTAATTTCTTCTATAATACTCAAGTCCTTATTGTTATTGCAGATATTCTTTTTTGATTTTTTTGAAAAGATTTGATTTATTTGACAGACAGAGATCACTTGTAGACAGAGAGACAGGCAGAGAGGGGGGAGGAAACAGGCTCCCTGCTAAGCAGAGAGCCTGATGCGGGGCTCGATCCCAGGACCCTGAGATCATGACCTGAGCTGAAGGCAGAGGCTTTAACCCACTGAGCCACCCCGGTGCCCCTCTTTTTTAATATTTTAAATGGAATATTTAAGGCATATAAAATGGAAGATATAATACCTTAATCCATGTATTCATGTGTACCTTAAAAAAAATTAAAACTTTCCAACAGACTTTCTGTTTCCAGTTCCTCATATAAGAAGCTTAGAAGTTACCACTTCATCTTCATAAGTAAAAAGTTTAATAGACTGCAAAATCAACAACTCTTCCTGGATCCATAAGAAAAGGGAGGGCATAGGCAAACCACTGCCTCCAAGATCAGAATGACAGTGAGGCATATCCAGGGAGTTACAGCTAACTAGAAGGGAGACTCAGGAGTGGAAACTGGGGTAGGGGGACTGGTAATTTATAGGAAACCCAAACCATAATTTGTGAAGGGCTGGGGGCTTGATGTGGACCACTTGAAGAGCTACAAACTTCAGACATAGAGGACCCAGACATAGAGGAGTCCCCACAATTTTATGACATTTACCTTGAGGAGCTCAATTGGGTTTTCACAATAAATATCAGAGAAAAATCCTCTCATGCTTCCAGCAGGAAGAGAGGGAAAGAAACCATTTCAAAGTATGTCAGAGCACTCTATTCTTCTTAACAGGACCTCAGAAGAAAGAAGTCCATAAGACCGTAATCTGCTGGGGAATGATAGGAACCTAACTGACCTAGAGAAAGGGAAATCTCTAATTCCAGCCAGCTCTAACCTTCAGTGAGAGAAGGGAAATGCCAAAGGACAGCCCACTCTAGCCCTCCTGTCCACTTGGGGGGAGAAAAAACTGAGAAACTTCGTGAAGTTCACAGCCCAGAGGCATAGGCTCACTAAATGATAGATGTTAATTTAGGATTATAGAACAGTTTCTCTCCCCCTGACACCTTATTACCACATACCACATTTATAGGGCTATTTACAACACTTTTGCTCATTACGTCGTATCTGAATATAATGAAAAAATTACAAGGCATACCAAAAGGCAAAAAAATACAATTTAAAGAAACAGCAAGTGTTACAATCTGACCTTGCAGGTACGTTGAAATTATCAGGTTTCTATTATTTATATATTACTTGATTATTCTTTAAGTTGTTACATGTGAGATTTCAATATACATTCTTAGTGATTACAGTAAATTACAAATAAACAAATATCTCTTTGATGGTACTAGTACCTTAGACTACTTTAATTTTACTTACTCCCTCCAATCTTTTCTCTTACTGTCATTTATTTTATTGAAACATGTACTGTATCCCTCATAATATATCATTATTATTCTGTACTATAAACTGTTACCTCAAGTGTCCACATATTTATCCTTTCCTCTATTTTTTATTCATTTATGTATTTATACTTTTATACATTGTAATGCCTATCAATTATCATTTTAAGAACTTTCCTTAGGATCATCTCATTAGTGAATGTCTGCTGAAGATTTCTGTTTTTGCTATTCTAAATGTTTCATTTCACCTTCCTTTTTAAAGAATTTCTTCAATAGGAATGAAATTCCCAGCTGGCTTTTTTAATCTTTCAGCAATCTGTAGATACCATTCTATTGTCTTTTAGCTTCCATCAGTTCTCTTGAAAGGTCAGGTTAGATCCTGTTTTTGCTTCTTTGAAGGGAGTGTGTCTTTATTGTCTGACAGCATTTAAGACTTCCTCTTTGTTTTTAATTTTCAACAATTTTGCTATTATATGCCTGGCTTAGTTTGTTTTGAAGTTGCTTTGTGTTGATAATGGTTCTCCAGATTATGGCTAGATATCTAATTTAGAAAATGCTTAGCTATTATCTCTTTAAAAATTATTTCTGCCACTGCCCCAATCTCCTTTTTTTAGAACTGTAAATATATATATATATATATATATATATATATATATATATATAAATTACTGTCTTATCTGTATTATCATATTTTTGTTTTTTAAATTCTTTTTGTTTTATTTTCTTGCTTTAGCCCTCGTATTTTCTAGTGCTCTTATATATGTATTAATTTTATCTTTTGCTGTGTCTAATTGTATTTTAAATCTATTCTGTTCTAATTTTAGTTGCTATGTATTCTAGGTCTGGATTTCCATTTGATTCTGTTTTTCTAAATTTTGGGTTTCTGAGATACTTTTCCATTTCCTCCTCTCTTTTCTTCATCTTATTAATAGCAATTATTTTCAAACTGATTTCCTACATCTCCAGTATTTGGAAGAACTAAAGATCTGCTTTTATCATGTTTTTATTTTGATCCTTTCTGCTCATATGTCTAGCACTTTTTGATCGAATATAGTTACAACTAAGGAAAAATAGTTATCTCTGGACAATGGGTTCTTCATTGAGAGAGTAACATCTTTTTCTGACAGATGGAAAAAACATCTATCTCTTAATTTAATCAGTGAGTGAGCAGATTCAAGCTGAGCTTCAAAACTTTTAAAGCCTAATCTATATACACTAAGTCCTATAATTTCTTAAGAGAGTCTTGGTTTTGGTGAGCCCTAACTTCTAGTTTTTATCTCTCCCGAATTTGAGAGGGTTGTATGCTTGGTTTATCTTTTCTTCTACTTACCTGTAAATTTCCTTTCAGGTGCTCAGCCTCTCTTCCCATTATGAATCTTCAAATGCCACAAGGCAAAAATTGTTCCCAAACTGCTAGGTTAACTTGAATGCATTTCCAATTCTAAGAGATCTTGGCATGTCAAATTTTGATGTCTTAGTAGCTCTCCCATGACTTCAAAGCTATTCAATTTGAATATTATCAGGTTTCACTAAATTCCTTCCACAAGTTAATCCATCGTAGTCAAAAGTAGAGTTTCTCTTATATTTTTTCTCTAACATCTCAAAGTCACTCTGGAGATTGTCTCCACTGAAAATACACCGGAGAAAATAAAATCAGTAGGTCACCAACTTTATAACTCAAAACTCAGAAAATATTCTTGAAAATAAATAAGGGATTGTATCTTATTTATCATTGTGATATAGTGTTTCTGACATAGAAAATGGTATACAATAGACACTCAGCCTTTTTGATTGAATTAAATTTCAGTGTTTAAGAGAAAACCCTCATATTGTTTGCAAAGGAGGTCGAAATCGCTTTAGCTTTTTCATTGCGACCTCTTAGAGCTGCTATACTGATACCTGTTGATCTCTATTTTTAATGGTATATTGGGTCTTCCCACTCTAGCAACTTTTGTACTGTACGTTTTCCTCACTACGTCTAACAAAACCTCCTAAATTGTTTCACTTCTTTTTTTTATTCATTTCTTTAAAGCCTGTTTTTAACCAATGAAATTAATTTTTGCTAATAAGATCATAAGAGTCAAGTTTAACTTAATCTAAAGACCATGCTTCAACACAGTCATTTTTAAATACGTTTTGTAATATATGAGCTATATAGAGGGTAGCCTTCTGTAATTAGGGTAAAAGGCCTAAACCCTTGATCTTTTAGCCTCTCTATCATAATTATGAGAGGCTCCATCGTCCTCCTAAATATTGTCCTTGGTACTTTGGGGAACACAAATGCACCACTGTTTTAAAGAAAAAGAAAAAATATGTAAAGGAAGATAAAAAGGGAAAAAAAAAAGGAGGGAAAGAAGTAAGAGAGAAAGAAAAAGGAATGAAGCGAGCAACAATCCTCTAGCAGGGCAAGAAGTTTTCAGTTAAGCAAGGTAATGGTAAATTCTTAAATGTTTAGTTTAGATATGGGCTGATGATCCATGTATATCATTATAAGAGAGAAAGCCTGAAAATAATTTCTGTTCACTTTCTATTTTGAGCTTGTGCTTTAATTTAGAGGTTGAAATAATAGTTCCTTTCTAAACAAAGTGACCACAAACTTTGTGAAAATAGTCAGCCCTGATTGATACATGAAGGCCCACCATGTGGTTATTACAGCTCTGGTTTGCTTAGAGTTCTCATTACCTGGCTTCAGGTATAGCAGAAGATAAATGAAACACGTAAGCACATGAAGGATTCATTTCCAAAGGAGTCACGATATCTTTTAAGGAAGCATAAAATAAATAGACAAAAAAAACCCATGAATTATTTTTTGTTCAACTTATTAAGTATAGAGGTAAGAATCATGTAAAATAAATGATAAAGTTGAAGAATTAGACATATTTTAAACTTCTTCAGTGTTATTTCCTATGAGTTTAGTAGAATGAAAAAGTTCCTTTTAACCAATACATTAAAACCATAAAGTTTACTTATCATATCATACATGAATCAAGAGAAATAGAAGTAGAAATGCTTAGCTTAATTTTCCTGTCTTTAAGCATAGAATGAAGTAAAATATGATGCACTTAATATGCATTAATCACTGTATCTTTTCTGCCATCCTTTTCATTGATGATACTAATGAAATTCAGCAAAGACTCTTTTCTAAAATGTGCAAATGTCTTATAGGAACTGAGTTTTGTGCTTTTAAAAATGTCTTTATAACAGATACAAGATGGCCTGAGGGTTCTCTTTGAGAAATGAAAAGCATTAAAATAGGATGAAGAAAAAAAGTATCTTCTTTCTCAGCCTGTCCAGATTCTTACTTTAAAAAAAATGTTTGAAAACAACTTCATTATTTTCAGTTATAATCAATGTACTTCTTAAAATTCAGTGTGAATGAAGAAAATGTAGTTAGACTCAAATGTTCTTATTAATAAAAGAAGTCTACACCTTCAAAAGAAAAATATAAAATATAGTTCTAAAAGAGACCTGAGAGAATCCTCTCTCCAATTCCATTGATCTTAAGCCTGCTAATCCCATTCTGTCTTACCTTATGATTTAAAATAGAGGTCTGTTGGGTTAAAATCTGTTCATTAATTTTCATCTTTATATGTCCCTGGATTTTGAATCTGACTTTGGCTATGGTTCTTCCCTCCCATTGTGCTTTCTGGAACTCTTATTTCATGTCCCACAAGCACCCACATAACTCTATCCCATTGCTAAAACTCTAGTTACAATCTCATGATTTTGATCAAAATTTGGATTCCCCTGAAGATATTTTCTTGGCCATTTTCTTTTGGTCCTGGAGTAAAGATCTCTGCTCATTTGAGCTTCATGCCATATCATTGATTTCTGCTCTGCTATCCTCATCTACCTCCCATTCTTACCAGGTTTTGTTCTTATTTCATTTACTCCAGTTTTGGAGTCTTGTCTTCAATCTTACAATAGTGCAAGATGACAAAAGTGTCCATGTAATGACCTGTCCAAAATCCAGCCTGTTAGTGTCTTAATTTCTTTGATTCCCATGAAAATTCTGAAATTTACTCTTTTCTCATCCTTAACCACAAGGGGCTCATCCATGAAACTTGTGATAGAGAATATTCCTTCCACACCTGTTCTTTTCACTTCATCCAAACCTTTAAATTGTCATTTTCACTTTTAATTGAACATTTAAAAAATTTTTTTAAATGTTGTAATTGTGTTGTAATTATGGTAAATTGGTAAAATAGTATATGTTTCCTGTTAATAGATATTAATTTTATTTGCTTCCTTTGATAAGGTATAGGAAATAGGCTTGACTATTTGTCAACTTTTTCTTTTTTTTCTTCCAAACTTTTTCTTTTCTTAAGATACTTTTGGCCATGAACTCTTTGGACAGTATCTTTGAAAAAAAATTCTCTCATCCATTCTAAATTGTTTTAAAATATTGAATGTTTGTCCTAAGTGATATAAAATGACTAACTGCATCTGCTTCTGAAGATAAAGAAAAATAATATATGAATTTATTTTAAGTCTCTTTGGAAGAGTTTCTCTAACCCCAATCATCCAGTGAATAGATTTGAAATTAAAAAGTAAGTCAGATGTTAAAATCAGTCCAGTTGTCAATTGCTTATCTGGGTAATAAAGATTACCCAGATAACATTGGCCCAATTTCCAGTGTTTCAATAATCTCTAATAATTTCTGAATCACAAATAATGGCAAATGATGTGATAGAATCCAACATATTAACAGACTCCATAGCTTGCTGCATGTTTCTATTGGAATTTAATACTATTTAAATAAGTTTAATGATATGGAAGGAAAACTAGAAGGAGTGTGCCCTCTAAAATAACCATATGGATTAATAACTTATGAGTTGATATTGTTCCATGGATGTTGAAAGAAGACATGTTTCCTGGATGATAGACAAAAGACAATTTATTACTCATAGTAATAGTAGTGGGCAGAGTAACATCATTGCACTGGTTTCCCAGAAGCCAAATCTTACATGAAGAGTCATGCAGATCCTTCTCATGCAAGGGGCAAACCAGAGGAGAGGATTTCTGAATGTAGGAAATCTGCCATTTATCTAGCAAGCAGTAAGCAAGCCTGTTCTTTTCCATAGGGTAATGTAGGCACAGTTCATGATTACTTAATGCATTCTTGTGAATGCAAAGAAAAAATATATAATAATTTGGGGTGCCTGGGTGGCTCAGTGGACTAAGGTCTCTAACTTCGGCTCAGGTCACAATCTCAGGGTCCTGGGACCGAGCCCAACATTGGGCTCTCTGCTCAGCGGGGAGCCTGCTTCCTCCTCTCTCTGCCTGCCTCTCCACATACTTGTGATCTCTACCTGTCAAATAAATAAATAAAATCTTTAAAAAATAATTAAACTGATTAAACAATTCTGAGAAGTAGCACTGGTGAAAAAGCACTCATGGCCTTTGGATTCTGGTCACTTAATCAGGGACCATGGAAGACTGCTTTCCAAAGTTATACCTTCACTTATTTATAAATATTTTACAAATGTATATAAAAGTATTATTCAAAGAATGTACTATTTTAAGAAAATTTTGGATCTCTTTCCATTTTCCACAAAATTTCATCACCATTAAATACTAAGTATGCCTTAAGAGTATGCACATAAATATCTTCATTTTTGTCATTATACTTACTTCCCCAGTTTTCATCTTACGTTTTCTGAATTATCAAAAGCATGGCCACATACTTCATTCAAGTAACGGACAATTTTCTGCTTGTTAAGTTTTATAAAGCCTTGTATAAGTTGGACTCAGGGTTTAATTCAGGAAACTTTAAATAGCTTGTGACATTTCCTATGTGCTTGTCCCTTGTTTCCCCACCATCAATCCTAACACATGTTTCTAGATCACATACCTCTATTATTTCCATTTTTAGGTTTAGATACATGCTTCCTGAAGTCATTCTTCCTGGTCTAATCTTGACTGGTGGCTCTAAAATTCGTTCTGTGAGTATTACTTTGGGACTTTTCATCTCCATCATCCTGTACTTCACTTCACTTTCTTTTGTTTGGATCATTTAGGCTCTGAATCATACATTTTCCTTCACTGATTCCTTCTTCAATATTCCTTCTTTCCTCATGCAAATCCTAATTCCTGGCGTACACTACTTCCCTTTCTTCTATGGAACTTCTTTTACTATTTCTTGAAAGATAGGTCTATTTGCAACAAATTCCCTTTTTTTCTGGGGTGGAGATCTGAGAAAGTCTTTATTTCTTCTTCATTTTGGAAGGATAATTTCTCAGGGTGGAGAATTCTAGCGTGGTGGGGTTTTTCCCCTGTTAACACTTTAAATATTCATTCTACTCTCTTCTTCTTTGTATGGTTTCTTTCTCTTTTTTTTAAGATTTTATTTATTTATTTGACACAGATAGAAAGATCACAAGTAGGCAGAGAGGCAGGCAGAGAGAGAGGGGGAAGCAGGCTCCCCACTGAACAGAGAGCCCGATGTGAGGCTCCATCTCAGGACCCTGAGATCATGACCCGAGCTGAAGGCAGAGGCTTTAACACACTGAGCCATCCAGGCGCCCCCTTTTTATGGTTTCTGAGGAGAAATCAGATTTAATTCTTACCTTTGTTCCTTTAATTCTTACCTGTGGTTTCTAGCCCTCCTCTAGCTTCTTTCAAGATTTTTTCATCTTTGATTGTCAGTAGTTTGAAATTATATGTCTAGGTATTGTTTTTTTGGCTTTTTGTTTGTTTGTTTAAATTTTATCTGGCTTGCTGTTCTCTGAATTGCTTGGATATGTGGCTTTATTTCTGATGTTACTTTGGGGTAATTCTCAGCTATTTTTGTTTCAAATATTTTTTCTGTTTCTTCTTTCTATTTTTGGTATCCCACTACACATATGCTTTACCTTTTGTAATTGCTCCACAGTCCCAGTCCTTGGCTATTCTGTTCTGTCATCTTCAATCTTTGTTCTCTTTGCTTTTCTGTTCTTAAGGATTGTCTTATTATATCTTTTCTCTCACTGATTCTTTCCTCAGCCATGTCCAGTCTACTAATAAGCCTATAAAAGACGTTCTTAATTTATGTTATAATATTTTTTATCTGTAGCATTTCATTTGATTCTTTCTTAGGATTTCCTTCTCTGTGCTTACATTGCCCACTAGTTCTTGCAGCCCTTAGATTATTAGTCCTTGTTTATTAAATTCCCAGTCTGATAGTTCCAACATCCCTGCCATATGTGATTCCAGTGGTTTCTCTGTCTCTTCTAATTGAGCTTTTTGCTTTTTGGTACACCTTATAATTTTTTCTGGACATCCAGATATAATCCACTGGGTAAAAGTAAATTTTGTAAATAAACTTATAGAAATATGGTGGTAAGGTATGGAAAGAAGGGAAGAATTTTATAGTCTTATTAACTAGGTCTCATCTAGGATACTTCTGAAAAGGATATATGAAGCTATCCAGCTCAATCATTTATACTATGTACAATTTTGGAAAATATCTTATCTCTATAAAGAAGCGTAAAATTTAAATAAGAGAATTCCTATAACCATCAATGTGGCAGATGAGATTGGTGATCTAACATTTTGCTCACTCTTCCACAAAATAATTTTGGACAACTGTGAACATCTTTGCATGTTGTTCTTACTTAAATTTTAGCATGCAAAGTATGCTAAAATTTAAGTAAGAACAACATGCAAAGATGTTCGCAGTTGTATAAAATTAAATTTAAATTTCTGCAAATAATATAATTTAGAGGTTGTTTTGAGTATAGGTATTGTTAAATGAAATTTTATCACTTAAAAATCGTATTCGTATTCAATGGAATTTAAATATTATGTTAACTTAATACCTATCACTACCCTTTAAAATTATATCAAAACTAATATTCTTTTTCATAATTAGAATTTTAAATGTTTACTTTAAAATATTAACTTATAATGTATTATTTGCCCCAGGGGTAAAGGTCTATGAATCATCAGGCTTACACATTTCACAGCACTCACCATAGCACATAACTTCCCCAATGTCCATAACCCACCTCCCCACCCACCAGCAACCCCCCAATTTGTTCCATGAGATTAAGAGTCTCATATGGTTTGTCTCCCTCCCAATCACATCTTGTTTAATTTTTCCCTTCCCACCCCCTACAGCCCCCTTCCCTGCCTCTCAAATTCCTCATATGATAATTGTCTTTCTCTGATTGATTTGCTTCCCTTACAATAATACCTTCTAGTTTCATCCACATCATTGCAAGTGGCAAGATTTCATTTTTTGATGGCTGCATAGTATTTCATTGTGTATATATACCACATCTTCTTTATCCATTCATCTGCTGATGGGACATCCAGATTCATTCCATAGTTTGGCTATTGTGGATTGCTGCTACACACATTCGGGTGCATGTGCCCCTTCAGATCACTTAAGGTAAATACCTAGTAATGCACTTTGTAGGTCTTAGAGTAGCTCTATTTTCAACTTTTTGAGGAAACTACATTCTCTTTTACAGAGTGGCTAAACCAGCTTTCATCCCCCTACTAACAGTGTAGGAGGGTTCCCCTTTCTCTGCATCCTCATCAACATCTGTTGTTTCCTGACTTACTAATTTTAATCACTCTGACTGGTGTGAGGTGGTATCTCATTGGGGTTTTGATTTGTATTTTCCTGATGCCAAGTGATGTGGAGCAATTTTTCATGTGTCTGTGGGCCATCTGGATGTCTTCTTTGCTGAAATGTCTGTTCATGTCCTCTGCCCATTTCTTGATTGGATTATTTGTTCTTTGGGTGTTGAGTTTGCTAAGTTCTTTATAGATTTTGGACACTAGCCCTTTCTCTGATATGTTGTTTGTGAATATCTTCTTCCATTCTGTCAGTTGTCTTTTGGTTTTGTTGACAGTTTCCTTTGCTGTGAAAAAGCTTTTAATCTTGATAAAGTTTCAATACTTCATTTTTTGCCTTGTTTCCCTTGCCTTTGGCGATGTTTCTAGAAAGAAGTTGCTGCAGCTGAGGTCAAAGAGGTTGCTGCATTTGTTCTCCTCAAGGATTTTGATGGATTCCTTTCTCACATTGAGGACCTTCATCCATTTTGAGTCTATTTTTGTGTGTGGTGTCAGGTAATGGTCCAGTTTCATTTTTCTGCATGTGGCTGTCCATTTTTCCCAACACCATTTGTTGAAGAGACTGTCTTTTTTTCCATTGGACATTCTTTCTTGCTTTGTTGAAGATTAGTTGACCATAGAGTTGAGGGTCTATTTCTGTGCTCTCTATTCTGTTCCATTGATCTGTGTGTCTGTTTTGTGCCATTACCATACTGTCTTGATATGACAACTTTGTAATAGAGCTTGAAGTCTGCAATTGTGATGTTGCCAACTTTGGTTTTCTTTTTCAACTTTCCTCTGGCAATTCAGGTTCGTTTCTGGTTCCATACAAATTTTAGGATTGTTTGTTACATTTTTTTTAAAACTGATGGCATTTTGATAGGGATTGCATTAAATGTGTAGATTGCTTTAGGTAGCACAGACATTTTCAAAATAAGGGTAAACACAATGAAGGGATGAAATATGAATATAAAGATGAAAATTAAGAAATATTCTAAAAAAGGACTTGATAAGAAGTTTGTTGAAAAAAGAAAAGAAAAAAAAAAAAGAAAGAAAATGATCAGGCTGGAGATTAGACAAAGTCAGGCTCTAGATTCAGGGTATATTTTGATCTATTAGAAGAAATTGTGTCCCAGAATTTTAAAGAAAAAAAGAACACCTATATGTATTCAAAAAATAAGGTTAAATACAATGAAGGGACAAGCTATGACTATAACAATGAAAATTTTAAAATATTTTTATTTTTATTTTTTTTTTTTTTTTTTTTAAAGAGATATTGATAAAATAGTTAAAAATGTTAAAATAGAAAAGAAAAATTTTAAAAATAGAATAAGAATAAAATAAAATTTAAAAAAATTAACTTGGAAAGACTAAAGGATCATGGGAAAAAAAAGCCAGGAGTTCTATGAGTTGCTTTCCCCTAGCTCTGGAGTTCTGCAGCTCTCATTGATCAGTAAATTTGGTCTTGGCTGAATGTTCTTGCTGATCTTCTTGGGGAGGGGCCTGTTGCAGGGATTCTCCAATGTCTTTGCCCACATAAACCTGAGTTTATAAGTCAATAAACATAGATCGTTAACAAGGAAATGTTCTTTTCTTTGGACCCAGCACAAGTTGAAAAAAATAGTTTTCTGATAATTTATGAAAAGGTTGGTCTTTCAACATGATGGGGAGGGGCAAGTTTGACTTTATAGTAGCTATATGGTCTAGGGATGACACGTCAAAAGATAATCATGAAAGGTTGTTCCATACTTCTGATAAACCTGAGCAAACACTAACCTGCTCTTCAGGGGTTACCGATAGTTTTTCAGTTTGCAAGTTTGCAGACATTAATATGTGAGCACATGGACAAAAATGATTAAAATCCCAAGGAAAATTCCACAATAAAGAGGAGTCAGCAAATGCTTCTAATACAAGAATTAGATAACAGGAATAGGGATATGTCACATAGTGAACCTGATTTAGAGACTATAAATAAATACATTTAAAATGATTTGAGAGATAAAAAGGGGAATGAAAACATATAAGGAAGGATTCTGGAAAAAAGAAGGCAATAGAATAGTTGTTTTGTTTTTATATCTCTTAAATTTAAATTTGTATGAATCTGCTCATAAAAACAGAATTCTTTTTTTTTTTTAAATTTATTTATTTGACAGACAGAGATTACAAGTAGGCAGAGAGGCAGGCAGAGAGAGAGGGGGAAGCAGGCTCCCCATTGAGCAGAGAGCCCAGGCAGGGCTCGATCCCAGGACCTTGGGATCATGACCTGAACCGAAGACAGAGGCTTTAACCCACTGAGCCACCCAGGCGCCCCTAAAAACAGAATTCTTAAGAACAAAACCAGAGGTCCATGGATAAACTATACAAAAATAAAAAAAAGGGTCACAGATTATTCTCATGAACCTACAAATAGCATATAGGAACAAACCACAGTGGGTAGCCTCAGAATCTACATAATCTCAGCATCTGTTCCAAAGGAAATGGAGAGAAGGCAAAGAATTCTGCTCCTCCCCAAGTTACCAACAGACTATTTCCATTGTTGCACCTATCACTGGCAGTGCTCCCTGCTGTTCTAACCTCTGCCAGATGACCCTGGGATCTGGTAGCATTGATTCCTTTCCAAGGTTCTCCAGTCTAGCTATGGTAGAGTCTTCCTGAGAAAAAAATTTTTAACCACCTGAATGATGGCTTTTAGTTCTATCAGTGGTGTAAGCTGTTCTCTGTATCAAAATCTTTCTGTTTAAAAAAAATCTGAAATATTTCTTCTTTCCTGGCTTAAACTTAATTGATACACTCTGACTTCATGTCTATTGGTTTTTCAGTCAATAGGAGTCAGAGTATTGAAAATAATGAAGAAAGGGGAAACCAGCCTGGTATCTCCCTGGCACTATCTCCAGACATCCATAGTCATTTTTGCTGGGGAATCACGGCCAGTGGGCTCTGCTACCACCACCTCTCTTCTTTGTCCATCCAGCCTAGGGTTCATAGCAGCTTCCTGCTGCGGCAAGTATTTCTCTTATCTCACCATTTTCTGTTTGGCTTCTTATCATATTCAAGTCTGTAAGCAATTCCTTATATTATATTTTACTTTGAACACTTAGAGTAGTTTTTATATTCTTGGTAGGATTCTGACTGATTCAGTTTCTTTATAATAAATAAAGTTGTTAACCAACATCAAACAGAAAACAATACTGGATAAAAATGAGCAGGTAATTGCTTACATAATCCTATTCAAAAGAGTCTGAGAGACATCCCCAAAGAATATCTGGAACTTTAAATAAGGGGTCAGATTTTCATGGAGTTAATAGAGGTAGAGCCTACCTGTTTTGTACCTGCTATTTTCACTAACTTTATCTAGACTGAAATATTTGAAGAAATTCTATGCCAATTGATTTGAATCTTTTTATATAAGATGTTAAAAGATTTACTAAAGTATATTAGCCAATTTTAACTTTATTTTTTTCTATTTCAATTGGCAGTTCTACTTAATCAAAATAAAGACAGTATTTTTTTGAAATTTGAATATTAGACATCTATCTAAAGACTACAAAAGCAGTTGATTGTTTCATATTTTGAGCATATATGTGGATATATATGGAAGGTTTTCCTCTTTCAAGCTTATAACATGTTGTGTTTGCAAATTATGTTCTTTTAAATAAACAGAGTTTAATTACTTTTAACAGATGAATACACAATATAAATTCAGTATGAAGTCTGTGATGCTATATTATGGCCAAGACCAAGACTTGGTGAATGATCTGATCTGCTTTGATTAAGTGTGACCTTTTTCTACACCAAGTTCAGAGATATCTCAATTAGTGTGACATCTCTTGTGAATCTATGTGACTTTAATGACAAAGTAAAAAGGATAAAAAGGAAAATATATATCACAGCTTTGCAAAGTGAAAATATGATTCATTTTTTTCCATTTTAATTTATGCTTTTCTATTCAGAATTTTATCTCAAAGCATAAAGTCTGTTATCACATTAGTAAATATAAACTACGTATAAATATCTTAATGGAGTTTTATTAGATACCCCCATGTATATCTGTGAGATATTCTTTTTTTTTAAGATTTTATTTATTTATTTGACAGAGAGACAGCACAAGTAGGCAGACCAGCAGGCAGAGGGAGAGGGAGAAGCAGGATCTCTGCTGAACAGGAAACCCGATGAGGGGCTCGATCCCATGACCCTAAGATCATGGCCTGAGCTGAAGGCAGCTGCTTAACTGACTGAGCCACCCAGGCACCCCTCTGTGAGATATTCTAATTAGTTTCTAGCAAATTGCCCCATTAAGTTACATTAATTTACTATTTTCATATCGAGGTGTGGTTGAATTGTATCCTCTCTCCTTTGCAAAGATATACTGATGTTCTAACCTCCAGTGCCTATGAGCGTGACCTTAGTTGGAAATAGGCCCATTTCAGATGACCAAATTGAGATTAAATCATTAGGGTGAGCCCTAATCCAACATTATTGTGTCTTTTTAAAAAAGGGAAGTTTGAACACAGGTAGATGCTTATAATCTCATTTCACGAGAGTTTACTTGTTTTGTGGCAAGAAGACCTTTCAGAATGTCTTACCCAACACACTACTGAAGCCATTCTGTTGACCACATATTTTTAAGCTACTGTATTTCAGAATCTTTATTGCAAAAAAAGTACTTCCAAAATAGTACTTTTGCTACACTATTTAAATTTAAATTCCCTTTAAAAATAAATTTAAAACATTTCAAATAAAAAAACTATCATCTAGGAAATGCAAACAAGAGGAACTGGCCAGCATTTTAAGGACACTCAAAAGGTAATAGGGAATTTTATTTTTATTTAGTTTTACATATGGATATATAATTAGTTTTTTTTTTTTTAATATTTTATTTATTTATTTGACAGACAGAGATTACAAGTAGGCAGAGAGGCAGGCAGAGAGAGAGGAGGAAACAGGCTTCCCGCTGAGCAGAGAGCCCGACGCGGGGCTCGATCCCAGGACCCCGGGATCATGACCTGAGCCGAAAGCAGAGGCTTTAACCCACTGAGCCACCCAGGCGCCCCTATAATTAGTTTAATACTTTGAAAACTTGCAGACATATAAACTTTCTTTTATTTAAAAGTGTCCCCTTTTAACTGAATGAATCTCTCTGGAAATTAATTTTTTTTTCATTTTCTTCTTCTTGTCCCATACATTATTTAAAACAACTTTAAGGATGTAATAACAACTCTGATTTGTTTATTTTTATAGTAAACACAATTGGCAACAGAAAATTTGCTCAAATATGTAGAAATTTATACTACCTTTTTAAGATTTTATTTATTTATTTGAGAGAGAAAGAGAGAGAGAGAGCATGAGTGGGGGGAGGGCCAAATGGAGAGGGAGAAGCAGACTCTCCCCACTGAGTGGAGAGCCCAATGTGGGGCTCAGTCCTAGGACCCTGGGATCATGACTTGATTCTAAGCCAGATGCTTAACTGATGGAGCCATCCAGATGCCCCATACTGGATTTTAAAGGCATAATTTCATAAAGGATCTTATATTCTGTGTAAATGCATGTTTATGGTAAGATACCTATTGTGGAACCTGTAATGGGGAATTCTAAGTGACCTAAAAATCAAACAACCCCTTTAGCAGTCATAGCTTGCTTTCTCAAATGTATATTTAAAGGGGTAAGAAGATTTGAAGTGAGTTTTTAACATCCTGGTTCTATAACAAATCTCTTGTCTGTAGTTAAGGACTTTTAAGTTGTCTCTCTGGAAAGAAAGACACGTATCTCCTAGTAACAGGATGACTGACTCTTCACAGAATTTCATTAGAATTCACTCTGAACCATTCTAAATCCCACAAGTACTGCACAATTTTCACTAAATTTACTAAGGGACAGAGTGGTGTGGGCCAAATTCAAAAGACAATTCAATTAAACAGTATTGAGATCAGAAGCTATTCTGGTATCATATTTAAATTAGTTTTTAATGCCTATACTGTATAGCATTGTGTAATATTTAAGCAATTTTACAAACATTAATTCACCAACTGAAATCGTCAGGCTGTTTAGAAAATGTGTTTACAAAGTGACGTGGAGGTTAGTGATCAGCGAGGACCACTTTGCTTGTTTCATGTTTTATAAATTTTTGCTTCTGCTTTTCCTTTATTCTTTCTCTCCTTTCTTTCATTTTTCTTTAGTTTTTACTTCTTAAATTATTCACTGAACATTGTGTGTTGGTAGCTCATGTTCTACCAAGAACATGGTAGCTCATGTTCTTCAAGTGAAGAAATAGAACTATGGTCTCTAGATAATAACCTAGTTGGGAGGGGGTGCAGCGTTGAACAACATGAGAGTTTAAAATAATAGTAAAGACCAGTGTATACTGCTATGGGAATAGTCAAAATGGCAGAGTTTGCAATGGTCATATCCTCCAAATATAAACACTTGCAAAACATATATGTTTTGGCATGGCACATTCTGTATGTTATCTTATTTAGAACATAATCCTTTTTTGTGCAAGGGAGTCGAGGAAGAAATGGGCTGAATGCTCAGTATATAACCTTTAAAGACTATATACTTAATCAAGGTTTTGAGTGTAAGTAGCATTTAAATAGATAATGAAAAGTAGGATGGTCCTTCCAAGAGGGATATACAGTACAATAAATAAGATTACAGGGTTGGAAATGAGAAAATATGTTTAGATGATAATGAATATATCTGCCTGGTTAGAAAGCAAGGTTCTTGTTGTTTGTCCATTCAGTAAATCTTATAGGGGACAATCCTGGAAGTAAAGGTTGGGGTAAATTTTTTGGAGAGCCTTGGCACCTGTCTATAGAGTGTTTAAACTATCGTGGATGCAGTTAATTGATTTCAACAGATATTTAATATGGAAAGATTAACCTTTAATTCTTCAACTACATGTTAGTATGATTATTTTTTCAAGAAACTCTGTTTTAAAATTAAATCGATTTTCTTCTTAATGCAAAAATATTAAATCTATGGATATTTCACCTGAAAAAGATGCTTTATTGATATAATTATTCCTTTAGTTAGAAGAAAAATTTTATCTAAATTAAAAAATTAATTGAAATTTATGTAAGAAGACTCTGCAACCTGAGTTTGTGCCTTGAGAGCAATAGGAGAGGCTTCAACAGGTAAAGTGAGTGATTCTTTGTAGGGTAGAGCTGAGACAGGTAAATACAGAGGATCTCCTTTAAAAACAGAACTAATTCTTTGTGATCAATTAATCTTTGACAAAGCAGAAAAGAATATCCAATAGGAAAAGGACAGTCTCTTTAACATATTGTGTTGGGAAAGCTGGATAGCAACAGGCAAAATAGAAAGTAGATCACTTTATTATGCCATACACAAAAATAAATTCAAAATGGATTAAAGGCCTAAATGTGAGAACTGAAACCCTAAAAATCCTACAGGAGTACACAGGCAGTAACTTCTCTGACATGGAGCATAGCAACATTTTTCTAGATTTGTTTCCTAAGGCAAAGGAAAAAAAGTAAAATAAAGTATTAGAACTACATCAAAATTAAAAGGTTCCACAGAGCAAAGAAAACAATCAACAAAACTAAAAGGCAACCTACAGAATAGAAGATATTTGCAAATGACATATCTGATAAAGATATATCCAAAGTTAGTATCCAAAATATATAAAGAATTTACAAAATTTAATCCTCAAAAATGAATAATCCATTTAAAAAATGGGCAGAAGACATGAAAAGACATTTCTACAAAGGAGACATACCAATGGCCAACAGACATGTGAAAAGATGTTTGCCATCACTTACTATCAGGGAAATGTAAATAAAAACTACAATGACATATCACCTCAAACCTGTCAGAATGACTGAAATCAACAACACTAAAAACAACAGGTGTAAGGAGCACATGGGTGGTTCAGTCAGTTAAGCACCTGACTTGGCTCAGGTCATGACCTCAAGGTTGGAGATGAAGACCCTTGTAGAGTCCTGTATTGGACTCCACACTCAGTGGAGATCACTTAAGATTCTCTCCCTTCCCCCCACCCCTCCCACCCCATCTAAAAAAACAAAACAAAACAAGACAAACAAACAAAACCAGCATTGGTGAAGATGTGGAGAAAAAGGAACACCTATGTACTGTTCATGGGAAGGCAAACTGGTGCAGCCACAGTGAAAAATGTATGGAATATCCTCAAAAGTTAAAAATAGAACTACTCTATCATCTAATAATCACACTACTAGGTATTTACACAAAGAATATGAAAACAGTAATTCAAATGGATATGTGCAGCCCTATGTTTATTGCAGCATTATTTTCAATAGCCAAGATATGGAAGAAGCCCAAGTGTCCATTGACTGATGAATGGATAAAGAAGATGTGGGGACGCCTGGGTGGCTCAGTTGGTTAAGGGGCTGCCTTCGGCTCAGGTCATGATCCCAGCGTCCTGGGATGGAGTCCCACATCTGGCACCTTGCTCGGCAGGGAGCCTGCTTCTCCCTCTGCCTGCCTCTAGCCTGCCACTCTGTCTGCCTGTGCTTGCACTCTGTCTCTCTCTCTCTCTAACAAATAAATAAAATATTTAAAAAAAAGATGTTGAAGATTTTATATATATATATATATATATATATATATATATATATATGTACACACACACACACACACACACACACACACACATATATATATAATTCAGCCATAAAAAATAATGAAATCTTGCCATTTACAAAGACATGGATGGAGCTACAGAATATAATGTTAAGTGAAATAAGTCAAGAGAAAGACATGTGATTTCACTTATATGTGGAAATCAAGAAACAGAACAAATGAGCAATGGGGGAAAAAAAGAGACCAATAAATTGACTCTTAATTATAGAGAACTTATGGTTAGAAGAGGGAAGGGGAATGGGGAGATGGATGATGGGGATTAAGGAGTGCCCTTGTCATGATGAGCACTGGGTGATGTATGGAGTTACTGAATCACTATATTGTACACTTGAAACTAATATAACACTGTAAGTTTACTAAATGGAATTAAAATTAAAAGTTAAAAAATAATAAAATAAAATTAAAAATAATAAAATAAAAACAGAATTCTTTTGTTGGGAATTATTACAGTGAGGAAAGACTGAGGTTCACCTTGACATTTATTTCTCTTTAATGTTAACTGCATGAAACTACTTTTCTTTTTATTAGATGCTATACTTACTCAATTCTGTGTTCCATCAATATGTCCTAGTCTTAACCAACTATTATAAAAAGAATCTAAATCTGATTTATAAGTAGAAGTCCCCTTCTGCAAATATTTCTATTAGTTTCCATGGGTTCTTTCATAGATCCACAAATTGTTACTTGATAGTGTCTACTGAGCCTAGATGTCAAAATCACTATTAATTACACATTATTTCTCTGACTACCAATAGCTCTGTTGAAGAAATTCTCTTGTTGGTCTTATGTGTTGTCACTGCAACCAATGGTGAAACCAGGTGTCTTTTGACATAGTTATTGGTGAAGAAGATGGAGATATGTTGTTCTCATAAGTCTACTACTAACATGACTTTTACCCCAAACCACCAAAATATTTGAGAATCACTGATTGAGTGAAAAGAAAAGAAAGAGATAGAAAAACATCCCTTAAATTCTCAATATTTGAGAGTGTAAAGAAAACCCAAGAAATGTTTTTCAAGTTGCCAGGGCATTGGGTATCATGGAAGCCAAAAAAGAAAACAAAACAAAACAAAAGTACGTCAAAGTAAGACTAGTATATACTGCAAACACTAAAGATGACTAAATAGCATATGTGTGGACTATCCGTTGAATTCAGCCACTTGTAATTCAGTGATCACATTGGTCAGTTTTTGGGTGTTTGGAAAGGAAAACTGTATTTATTGCATTAAGATGATAGGAAGTTAGGATATAAATATAGTTTAGAATAATCCATTGAAGAATTTGCACTTATAAAACTGGGGCTGGGTTGCTATCTGAGGCAAGGATACTTGGATATGGGTGTTAGGGAGATTTATTGAGGTTGAACAGTATTTGAGTATGTTAAAATGTTGATAAAAAAGAGCTGTAATCAACTGACAGGTTAAAAACATGGAGGGGAAAATTAGTAGTTTAGTTGAGATCATCTATCAAGAGTGAGGAGAGAAGTGGCACTGTTGAAGGTTTGTAAAGAAAGAAGAAAACTTTTTTAAAGATTTTATTTATTTGAGAGTGAGAGAGAGCATGATACTGGGGGAGTAGTCAGAGGGAGAAGCAGACTCCCTCCTGAGCAGAAAGTCTAATGTGGGACTCAATCCAGGGGCTCCAAAGGCTCAGGGCATGAGACAACTGAGCCATCCAGGTACCCCCAAGAAGGAAGAATTCTGAGGAAGACATGGTACTCTGAAGAATAGAAAATAAACCGATGAAGGAAGTATAGAAGAAATGATCATCTGATTAAAGAGGAAGGTTGCACATATCCAGATTTCAAAGTACTAAATATATATATGACTATATACATAGGCATAGCCAACAGTGGCCAAGGTACAGACATAAGAAAAGGTTTGGCAAACTAGGATGTTATGGAAAGATGTTATGAGCAAGAATCAATAAATTTGAAAAAGTAGAGTATAAAATAAAAGCTGGATTAGGAAAGAGAGAAAGACAGGATAGGATTGAGGAGTCAAGAACATGGGAGAATCCAAAGCTGAAGGTCTTGATGCTGCTGAAGAATAATTGTAATGAGCAGAACTAAGAAGGTAGCCATAAGAGCTGGGCTTGTGTAGTGCAAGTAGGTTATTGAATTTCTTGTTTCAGATAAAGAACAATTCTGACTGATGTGAAAGGCTTTTGTGAAACCATTGGAGTAGGTAGCTGAGGTAGATTAAGAATGAAGGTCATGGAGATGATGAAATCAGAGAATTAAAAGTATAGATTTTTTATATAAAGAATTCTAACGGACTTTGAATTCACTTAGAATTAGAATGATATGTATCTCCTCTGGGAAATGAAAGCTGGGAAGCTTTCAGGAGTTACTACTCAAATATGCTTTCTGCCCCCTTTCTCTCTTCTTCTGAAACTCCCAAACAGCAGATGTTGGTCCACTTGACAGTGTCCTAGAGATCTCTTAAGCTCCGTTTACTTTTCTCGTTCTTTTGTACTCCACAGACTGGAAAGTATCACTTGTCTTTCTTCATGTTTCCTGATTCTGTCTTCTGCGTGCTCAAACTTGTTCATTTTCTCTAGAGAAATCTTCATTTTAGTTGAACTTTTCAGCTCCAGAATTTATGTTTGGTTCCTTTTATAATTTTTATCTCTGTTCATATTATCATTTTGTTTATACATTGTTTTCCTGATTTCCTTTCATTCTTTGTCCATATTTTCCTTTAGCTCTTTGAACATACTTAAGACATTTGTTTTAAAACTTTATCTCATCATTCTAATGTCTGGACTTCTGCAGGGACAGTTTCTGTCAAATGTCAAATGTGGATGGGCCATACTCTCTTGTTTCTTGGTATGTGTTTGTTTCTTTATCTCTTGCAGGGCTTAGGTGGTCTGTTTCATGAGTAAATCCTAAACTTTTGCCCCAACCATCTCCTGCTTTTCTGGCCAGAGTGAGTTCCAAATTAGTCAAAACAGAGATAGTGTCTCAAGTACTTCAGGGAGCCCCAGATAGATTAAAACAAATCTATGAAATTATTTGCAGATAAGATCATTTCTGCATTCAGAACTAGGGATCAGGGATCCACTCTGGGAATACTGGCTATCATGCAAGGGGTAGGACAAGATCAAAAAAAAAAAAAAAAAAAATTCCAAAAGGAATGCCTGAGTGGCTCAATTGGTTAAGCATCTGACTTCAGCTCAAGTCTTGATCTCATGGTCCTGGGAGTGAGCCCTGTGACTGGCTCTATGCTCAGTGGGGAGTCTGCTTGTTCCTTTCCTTCTGCCCCTCCCCCTGCTCATGCTCTTTCTATCTCATATAAACAAATAAAATCTTTAAAAATTCCACAAAACTTTTTAGCCATTTTAAGTAGTCTTTTTCTTGACTGAGCATTCAGTTGGTGGCTGTAAACCTTTCTAGGGTTCTGACAAAGTTAGTTCTAACAATTTCTGCTTACTTTTGGATGTTTTGTCAGGTGATGGGAGCTTGGAGCTGCTCACTCTGCCATTTTGCTGACATTATTCAGTATTATGTTTTATTTAATTTTAAAAGCATATTAAAATATGTTTATTTACAATTCACATACCGTACAATTCACTCACCTAAAGTGTAAAATCCAGTAGTTTTTAATATATGCATAGGTTTGTGCAACTGTCTCCAGGACCAATTTTGGAACATTTTCTGTCCCTAAAAGAAACCTCATATTCATTTACTGTTACCAACAATGTATGAGAGTTTCAATTTCATTACATCTTCACCAACACTTTTTTTTTTGTCTTTTTTATTATACACTTTATAGTGGATGTGTAGTGGTATTTCATTATGATTTTGATTTACATTTACTTAATGAATAATGATGTTGAGCATGTATTCATGTACTCGTTGACATTTGTATATATTCTTTGGAGGAATATCTGTTCATATCCTTAGCTCATTTTTAATTAGGTTATTTTCTTAATATTATTGATTTTTAAGTTTTCTTGTATATTCTGGGTATAGGTGTCCTTATCAGATATATGATTTACAAATAATTTTTCCCATTCTTTACAATGTTTTAAGACCTATCCATACTGACACTATGAACACACACTTTTGTTTCTGTTGCATGACACTCTATGTTGGTCTTCCACTACAGTTTATCTTTTTGGCACTTTTGTGATGGACACCTGCAACTCCCTACTATCACAATGATGTAATGAATATCCTTGTAGAGTTTTATGATATGTGTCTTGGGATATATATCTGAAATGACAATTTGTAAGTTAATGGGTAACTTCCAGAATGATTTCCAGGATAAATACCCCTGTCTATATTCTCATTAGCAGTGTGTAAAAGGACCTATATCTTGTGTTTTTTATCCACACCAACACTTGAAATTATTCATATTTCTACTTTTCCAAGTCTGATGTTTATAAAATAACTTTTTGCTAAAATTTGTTTTTTTTATCATTTCCTTCCTTAATTTTGTACTTTGAAAAATGTAGCTAACTTAAGTTTCAATGTATCTAACTTTAACATTAGTTAAATATTATCTCTTTCACAAGGCTGCAAAGAATCAATGAAACAATGTGCCTAAAGCCCTTTTTGCCAGGCACATTGTAGGCATTAAAAAAAAAAATGCTTTAGTAGTACTAGTGTGTTGCTGAAAATTATAAAGGCCCTTGCAGATAGTGCTACGGGAAGCTAGGTGAGAGAAGAATAAAACTAGAATATTAGTATCTCAGAAAATGGCAGATGTTCTTGTAGAGGTTTCTGAGATCCTAGCCTCCAAGGGTGTCCTTTCTGATCACTTTGCCTTTTTTCTTTTGTCCTGTCTTTAGCTTTTGCTCTGACAAAACAGATACTTGCTGAATCTTGCCTATACAACTAAATCCATTACCTCCCGCCAGTGATTGCCTAAGGTCCCGTTGATAGCCTCTCCACAAGATCCTGCACCCAGTCTCAATGAAATTAGAATTTGGTGCCTTGGAACAAAATGGAAAATCATCCTAAAATAGATCATGGACTGTAGAACCATGTTGTCTGAATTCAGATCCCAATCTTGTCATTTACTAGCAATGCAATTTTTGTTAATTACTTAACTCATCTGAGCTTTGAATGACTCATTGTAAAATGGGGGCCCCTACTGTCAAATGGGGATCATAATCATTCCAGCTCAAATAATGGCCACAAGGATGAAAATGAAAGAACTCACTACCTGCCACATAGTATGTCCCAGTCATACTACTACTGCTGCTGCTGCTAGTCCTCCTCCTCCTCCTCCTCCTCCTCCTCCTCCTCCTCCTCCTCCTTTTTTTTCTTCTCCTAGAGGGCACCTTAGGTAACCAATAATCAATGAAGGCATTTCATATTCACAATATATTTCTGTTCTGGTGTACCTGGTAATTTCTGCTTGGGGCTAGTTAATCATCACTTAGCTCTGTATCATCACAGTTAGTTCTAACATCAGGACTGTTCTCACTTTTCCTGTCAATCCAATACAATTTTACGTTGGAGATTTACCCTGGAGCTCTACTTGGAGGAAGCAAGTGGGAATCTATTTTTGTTTTGTTAATATGTATTCCTTTTAAAATCTATTTATTTATTTATTTACTTATTTATTTATTTATTTGAGAGAGGGAGACAGAATGAGCAGAAGTAAGAACAGAGTAAGAAGCAGACTCTCTGCTGAGCAGGGACACCCCCCCACCACCACCCCTAAAATGGGGCTTGATCTCAGGACCCTGAGATCATGACTAGATCTAGATCCACAGGCAGCAGCTTAACTGCCTGAGCCATCCAGGTGCCCCAATATTCATTCTTAATCTTAGCAGATTTTTCAGCTTTACATATTGACCACATTCAGTAACTCAGAGTTGGACAAGACTATGAAATACACAATATATATGTGACAACTTAAACAAGTTCCTTTAGAGAATAAGAGATGATTATAAATGTGAACTACAAATCAGCTTTCAGTTTAAATGAAAGGAGAGGAGAAAGTAGGAAAGCAGAGGAGGAACTGCAGCTTGCCCAGTTGCATATAGATTCAGTAAATGTGCAAAGCCAGTTTAAACACTTAATAATATTGATCTTCCCCCAAGGGTTGGGTTTTCTTTTTTTGTAGCTGATTTAATTACGGTTTATTAACCATTCTCCACCAAATAGTTGCCTGATACCTTAAAAGTCTATCTCAGCAGCTATAGTCCCTCCAGTACTAGAAAATGCCTTCCTATCATGCCTGCTTTAGTGGCGTAATTTAATTTGTATCTACCTACCTAATGTTCAGACAATGAGCTTAAAAGTGAAAGATTCATCAATCAATTGGTTGTTTTGTTTACACAAAATTAAACAAATTAGCTAATACAATTTTTTTTGCTAAGGTGAATAACAAACAGCAGACTCGTAAAGTACATTTAAGTACATTAAGTAGGTTTATGATGGGAGGAGAATACAAAGTATTCTAATAAGCTTGTGATGAGCTTTAAGCAGTTTCCTATGAATCTGGAAAATATATAGAAAGAAAGATTAGAGACGAATGACTACTTTAGATGGAATGAGAGCAGATACTCGAACATTTTCATAAAGACCAACTTTTTTTTTTTTTTTTTTTTTGACAGACAGAGATCACAAGGAGGCAGAGAGGCAGGCAGAGAGAGAGTGGAGGAAGCAGGCTCCCTGCTGAGCACAGAGCCCGACACGGGGCTCGATCCCAGAACCCCGAGATCATGACCCGAGCCGAAGGCAGCGGCTTAACCCACTGAGCCACCCAGGTGCCCCAAGACGAACTTTTAATTTTAAGAGGTCTTTGTATTTCTTAGATTTGCTCAGATTCATAGATAAAAGGGGGATGAATAGGAAGAGAAGGAAGAAGAGGAGAAAGAGAGAAAGAAAAAAGGAAAAAGGAAGGAGTAGGATAGATAGAGGGAAGAAAGAAAATCCAATTTACTTTTGAACAATATGGGTTCAAACGATACAGGTCCACTTATACATGGATTTTGGTCAATAAGTACAGTCCAATCCTGTAAATGATTTTTTTCTCTTCTTTATGATTTTCTTAATAACTTATGCTTTTCTCTAGCTTACTTTATTGTAAGAATACAGTATGTCATGCATATGACTAATAAAACATATGTTAATCAACTATGCTATTGGTACAGCTTCTGGTACACTGTATGCTATTAGTGGTTAAGCTTTGGGGAAGTGAAACCTTATATACATGGATTTTGGGCTGCATGTGTGGTGGAATCTGTGCCTTTAAACCCCACGTTGTTGGAGGGTCAACTGTGATTATTACGCTCAGTACCCTTATACCACCAGTTCAACTTCTGCTACTTTCCATGCATAAAAGAAGTTTGGGGCATCTGTGATTCTCAACCAAACTGCTCCAGCATTCAGTAGGATTTTGAAGGCAAGCAAAGGAGGAGTGTTGATAAAGAATAAATAGCAGCAATGTCCACAATAGCCAAACTATGGAAAGAACCTAGATGTCCATCAACAGATGAATGGATCAAGAAGATGTGGTATATATACACAATGGAATACTATGCAGCCATCAAAAGAAATGAAATCTTGCCATTTGCGACAACATGGATGGAACTAGAGCGTATCATGCTTAGCGAAATAAGTCAAGCGGAGAAAGACAACTATCATATGATCTCCCTGATATGAGGAAGTGGTGATGCAACATGGGGGCTTAAGTGGGTACGAGAAGAATAAATGAAAGAAGATGGGATTGGGAGGGAGACAAACCATAAGTGACTCTTAATCTCACAAAACAAACTGAGGGTTGCTGGGGGGAGGGGGTTTGGGAGAAGGGGGTGGTATTATGGACATTGGGGAGGGTATGTGTTTTGGTGAGTGCTGTGAAGTGTGTAAACCTGGTGATTCACAGACCTGTACCCCTGGGGATAAAAATATATGTTTATAAAAAATAAAAAATTATATTAAAAAGAAAAGAATAAATGGTGGTAAAAAGATTAAACTACTAATTATTAATTGCTGTGAGTCACACATGGAGCTAGGCATTTTTCATGTTATCTCATCAGTCTCATGCCCTTCCTCCACCCCTACTCATGAGCTGCATGTTAGTATTGAACTTTTTAAAATAAAAATAAACAAACAGATGATTAAGAAAGGTGTTTTATTCAAGTCCCCACATTTAGAAGATTAAGTTTTCAGAAACCGAAGCCATGTCCCTCTGAATCTAAAACCTCTATCTTTATACCACATCTCACTACTGAGAAGAGGTAGCTGCTATGCCAGCTTCCTAATGATTTTTTTTTTTAAATCATTTGGTTAATCTGTGCCTTATTCAGTGGCAATTTCAGCTTTCTAGAGGAAACTTCAAGTTTGACTCCAGAAGAGGACTGGACTGCATAGTAACTCAATCAGTGATGAAACTGATCAGTCTGTAATGTAATGGTAATAATTAATAACTAATGAACTGATTGACTTGACTTCTTGCTTAGAGATTTCCTATTTAGTGTACCATGTATGCATTTTTTGGAGTTTGGCAAAATCATATGGTGATGCAGAAAGAATCACTGAAGTTTGCGGCTCTGTTTCTTCATTTGTTCATTCACTCATGTACTTGGTTCTACAACCTCTATTCCAAATGTATGACAGTCAATCTTAGACAAACCAAGGAAAGTCTTTTTTTTTTTAATTTAATTTATTTTCAGTGTAACAGAATTTATTGTTAATGCACCACACCCAGTGTTCCATGCAATACGTGCCCTCTGTAATACCCACCACCAGGCTCCCCCAACCTCCCACACCCTGCCCCTTCAAAACCCTTGGATTGTTTTTCAGAGTCCATAGACTCTCATGGTTCATCTCCTCCTCCAATTTCCCTCAACTCCCTTCTCCTCTCCAACTCCCCATGTCCTCCATGTTATTTGTTATGCTCCACAAATAAGTGAAACCATATGATAATTGACTCTCTCTGCTTGACTTATTTCACTCAGCATAATCTCCTCCAGTCCCATCCATGTTGATACAAAAGTTGGGTATTCGTCCTTTCTGATGGAGGCATAATACTCCATAGTGTATATGGACCATGTCTTCCTTATCCATTCGTCCATTAAAGGGCATCTTGGTTCTTTCCACTGTTTAGCAACTGTGGCCATTGCTGCTATGAACATTGGGGTACAGATGGCCCTTCTTTTCACTACATCTGTATCTTTGGGGTAAATACCCAGTACTGCAATTGCAGGGTCATACAGAAGCTCTATTTTTAGAGGAGCTCACATCTAACTAGGAGGTAAAAATAATAAAATCCATGATCTCAACACAGTGCAATAAATACTGATAGAGTTACACAAAAAGCAACCTGATGACATACATGACTTTGGGGAGTCACAAAATAGTTCCATGAGAAATCCTTGGTTATGGTACTGAAGGGTGATTTATATAGAAGAATTCTGGGGGAAAATTTTTGCATTCAGAAACAAAAGCATATGCAAAGACATCCAGGAACAGAATAGTATAGCATTTTTAGAAAATGACAAGAAGTTTTATAAGTCTGGAAGTTGACTGTAGGAAAATGAAAGGCAAAAAACTAGACAAGTAATGAGCAACCATAAATAATTTAAATAATTTATGCAAATTATAAGAAAATAAATATTAACATGTATACTAATACTTCTGTTTCTCTCTCTGTTTTATTTTATTTTGATTTTAAAGACTGCCAATTGTCTAAAGTCATCCAAAATAAACTCCATTTTTCAGTTTTTAAATGGTTTCTGTGTGACCATGAGTGTGATTTGGTGACTATTATTTCTGCTCAGATCATTGAAGTTGTAACAGGGCATTTCAGAATGGATCAATAGAGTTTCAAATTGAGAAAGTAACATGATTCAGCAATATTTAGGAGATTTCTCTCATATTTTTAGTTTCAAAATAAGTGTTCAGGGATCTAGGCCCCATGGGCTTTTGAAACTGTCTTAAGGCAAAAAGAAATCTTACGTGGGCATTATTCTATTATAATAAGGAAAAGCTAAATGTGTTTAATTTTCCATGATCAAATATTATTAAATATATATGACTTATCAAAATGTGTTCAAAACTAAGGCAAGGATGAGAGATGCAGTTATTTGAAGAAATTAATATGCAGTCTTAAAAATTAATGTAGCACATTGCTTGCTTATCTCTATTCACCAAAATATTCTCAATATCTGTGCTTTGCTCTTTATGAATTCCTAATTATCTAAATAAAAGATGCCAATATTTTAACTGCTCAATTTGCAAGTGAGTAAAGAGATTCTTGCTACCACCAAAATGAGCCCTAGGTTATAAAATGTCTTAGGATGAACTTGAATACTTATTACTTGGGTTTGGAAAGACCATATGTAAATTCATAAAATTTGTGACTCATTAGCTCATTTGCTCAGAGGACAGTACCTAGAAGCTACGATATGAGGTTAAAATTTCAGTTATCTGAGTTCTGTTAATTAAATGACTCATTTTCTGAGTCAGTCATCCTATGAATGGATGTTATTGGTTCCCATGGATTATGGGTAATTGTCTGGATGTGTCAGCATAAAGATATTGTCTCTACCAAAAAATTCCTCAAAAATGTGCTTTCCACCCAGAACATACAAAGAGGAAGTTATTTGTAAGAAAGACTAAACATATTATAGCAATATAACTTATCACCAATTTCATTATATTTAGGGCTGAACTCAACCTGGCCATTAACCATGGGTTCAGTCTTAAACCTTGAGAAATTGAAACTCTGAGGCAGAGGTTTGTAATTCAACAGAAAAAGGGGATTGAAGATCAGTAAGGTCTCCGTTCCCATCTTTATTAACCTCTTTGCATTCTGCCTTACTTTGTTTGATGTTCAAGGGGTTAGCCACCAGATAGGATCATTGGTTCTATAGTCAAACTAACAGTTTCCTCCTCCCCCCAATTTTTATTTCCCTCAGGGGGGCAAAGGTGGGATTGTCCCTGGGCCGGTGAAGGGAACACAGCAGACAGAGTCAAAGCCTGAGAGATTCTCAGCATTCTGCAAGACTCATGATTATTTCTGGGGGGAAAAGTTACTTTAAGTCTCTTCTTAAGGCCAAAATCTTCTGGCTGAATGAGCTATGTTTTAAGAAGGATGCTAGGAAAGGATGCATATCTATGTATAACCTTCCTTATTCTTTTCCTAAAAGGAACATTGCTCTTTCACCTTATATGTGTGAAAAAAAATAAAACCGTAAGGCATGTGCAGAATTATTTTGGAAAATATCAGTGCTTCTTACTATAATAATTTAGTAGTTTTAAGTCTTATGTGAATTTTTGATGAAATATCCTTTTTCCAGTGGTTTAAAATATTTAATCCAGTGTTTTTCTTTGTTTAAGTAAATTTGATTAGATTTAGTTTTTTAACTCCAGGGGGAAAATAGTGTGAGCAGTTGGACAGTGAGCATGGTTGTCTGTATCTGAGTAAGTGTATTTTTCTAAAGAATCCAAAGATTTTGAGATTTTCAAAGGGTATAGACCCTAAGGGTATAGACTCTATATCCTATCAAAATGAACTTGAAATGAATCCTAATGCATTATAATATCTGCTTCATATTTTCTTTTACAACTTCAATCAGTTATTTAATAATATTGAGTTAAATACTATTATTTTAAAAAAGAGATGTATAAATAATCAGACAAAGTATATTATGTTTCCAGATTATTTATTTCCAATTAATTCAATAGCCTTGCTTGTCACAGCAAAGAAGAAGATTAGTAAAATTATATAGAAGATTTGGTCCATGGAAGAATTTAAATATTATTTTAAATTATATCCTTAGTATAATATTAATCTCAATTTTCTTTTTGCCTCAACTGTCTGTTGTTTGGATAATGAATAGGTCGACAGAGGTCTTTTACTAGTCCAGAACCTACTAATCATAGGATCTAGGAGAAAATGCTAGCATAATTGAAAACAGGTAAAAGTGAAGGGGCTTCAAAGGCTGGATGTGTAAGAAAAGAGGGACTTCAGGGTCAAACTCATTGTGTGATTCTGCTGAATGAAAGACATATTTTGTTTCCAGGAAACATTTTATGAAATTGTTTTATAACAATTTTTTCCACAAAAATATGAGTACATAAAGTTATGTTTATCTCAATCATATATAGTTTTCATAATAAGCTAGCCTGGTATGGAAAAAAATAATATGTACATACATATGTATCTCAAGTCTCACCCTGGAACACACGCATGTAGTTTATAATTGAACACAGACTTAGTATTCTTTAATAAGTCGAGCCCTCAAGAGCCTCAGAACTTTTCACACTTAGTCTATTCTCTTCCAGAACATGGATTCCTTCTGTGCTGTGAGATCATGCAGTCACTGTTCAGCGAGTCACACTTATATGTTGTCTAGCAGCTATAATTCTTATGTTTAGCAGACTAAGCTGAAACCAGACTCTTTGTAGTTCTGCCCATTGCTCTTGGTTCATTGGTGCAACACAGAACAGCTTTCTTTTGTCTCCCATTGGCCAGTCTTCCAAACAAGATTTTGTTAATGAGATTTTATAGTTTGACCTGGTTTAAATAATACAACACACTATCAACCATTCTTAGTGTATTTCCTTTACCATCTTGATGTTCTCTGGTCTTCAAAGCTTTCTCTCAAAGTATGCCCCAGAGAAATGAACATATGATGCCAGTGAAGATCTGAGCAGGGCAGACATTGTATTTTTTTTTAAATATTTTATTTATTTGACAGAGAGAAATCACAACTATGTAGATAGGCAGGCAGAGAGAGAGGAGGAAGCAGGCTCCCTGCGGAGCAGAGAGCCCTATGTGGGCCTCGATCCCAGGACCTGAGATCATGACCTGAGCTGAAGGCAGAGGCTTTAACCCACTGAGCCAGCCAGATGCCCCCATTGTATTTTTTATTCAAATCATCATTTTGAACTCGTAGCCAACTAAAGCTACTATAATGTGTTTCACATGAACTGGTGCTAAATTAAGTCTAAAGTGATGTTGTATTTGCAAAATTTCATTTTTTTTTCCTGAACCTGAAATTAAGGAATTTGCCTTTATTTTTATTTAATTATATCTTCTGAGTTTTAGCTCTTTTCACATTGCAAGTAAACTTAGTCTTAATTCACATATACTAACTATCTCTCTCAATACTGTCTTCTAAAACTTTATATATCATAAATTCCATATCATTTTTTTTTATGTCTCTGAACAGCATGGAGAACTGGAAATGTTTCTAGAGACATTTCTCCATGTTAAGATCAATGTATTGATTGACATTTTGGGGACAGAGATATTGAATCAGCTGTTCAATTCAATTCACATTTTTTGACCTTGTCTATGGATATAATTAGAAACTGACATGTGTTGTATTGAACCCAAGATGATGTATATTCTCTAATACAATAGATCCGAATAAAGGAAATTGGAGCTTTTAATAGAAACGCTTAAGAATATCATATTAGCCCTAAATACTCATTTATTTCATTCATACTTACAAATAATTTTTTTAGAACTCCCAGGCTCTCTCAAAACTAGCCCTGATCAGGTTCTGGGCTGCTCCTGTACCCCAGAAACTTACTATGGATGGCCCTGTGACCCTATAACTAGTCCAAGTCACAAAACTGTCCCAAGAACTGGGTTCAAAAGAATAAACAGAAGAACTGCAGGCCATAGCAATTGGTCTGATTAAAAAGCAGAGGGACAATTTGGAGTCAAGTCATTTGCATTATTTCCTACTTCCAGAAAACCACAGTGGGGCTCTGCCAGCAGGTACTTTATCAGTCAACAGCACAGCCAGAATTATAGGACTCTTGAAATTGGGTAATTCAAGGAAGGTTTATTTACTCAAAGAGACTCAAAGGTGTGGGTAAGGGAGGACTCTCTGCTGCCTTGGCTTGATACAATAAGGAGGTCCAGCAGGCTACTGGAAGACACAGGAATATGTTGGTGTCCATACTGACCAGCCAGGCTCTAGGACACAGGGTGGAGTAGGGAGAGCAATGAACTGGAGAGTCAAACAAAAACCTCCAGCACCATTTGCATGGCTGACAGACTGGTAATAAATATTAAAATAGTTCATGTTGTATACCCGTGAGATCTATAACCGTCCTCTCATATCTTCTAAGTGGACTGCCACTACTGTTAATCAGCTCCTTTCTGCTGGGTCTCCTTACTTGGTTTACCCATAACTGATCATGTAAGGTATTTTATTTAATCTTTAGCAGATCAGGAAACTGAGGCTTAGCACTCCCACAGCTTAAGTGAAAGAGTCAGGGGTCAACCGTAACATATCCAACTCCAAACACTATTATTTCACCAATGTCACAAGCTCTCTGAAATGCAGTGTTTTCATCTAGGAAATGAGGATGCAATGACATTGATGTCATCTAAAAACCCTTCAAGATCTGACATTTAACTCCATTTTATTCTAAATATTAATGGTGATATAAGCCATATGTATCTGCAGAAGGAAGTGCTTGTAAATTTGCCCTTTGGGGGAGCAATTTTATTTTTCCTTTGTGGTTTATTGAATGTCAAGAACATGTAGGTTTTTCTCTATAGATACAAGGCATTTTAAACATCAAGCCAAGATTGCAAAAGACTCCACACTGGGATACATTTTCAAAACAATTTAGCCACTTTGAAATGTAAATTGGATAAGCAAAAGCACTACTGACACAGTTACTGTACTCCATGCAGAACCCTAAGCAGGTGCAAATGAGTTCACTCTGGGATAAGAACCTGCACCTGTTGGAGAGCAGCATTTGGAAGCATCCTGGTAGCAAATTCTAAAGTAGCTGGAATAGGAAGAACATATTAAATTGCAAAGGGATATCTGAAGTGATATCTACCCATTGATGCATATCTGTAATCATGGGTTAAAGTCTGTCTAACCTGAGTTCCTGCTATTTTTGTTTAATGATGTCTCTTCTCCATTTTGGGATGCCAGTCAAATCTGCACTGTCATAGTTCTTTGTCATGGATATCCTATGTCCGCCTGGTCACACCCTGGTGTTGAAAAGAAAATTCTTAATATGATCTGAGGCTATATTCCAAGGATTTCTACAGATAAATAATTACTTTACTCTTTATCTTTCTCTTGGTAATGGGTTTTGAGTTTCTTATAATTCAACAAGTTTTTAAGCCTTAGTTTGAGACAAAATATTAAGTCAGTTTTAATTTAGTTTATTATGCATATATAAAGAGCCCTCACCCGTGTGCTAATAATTTTTAACACCTTTCTTCAGTGTCCTCTAATTTTCCTTTGGAAAGGGAAAATGTGTCTATACCTCACCAGTTTTATCTGAGTAAGAAACGATGAAGAAGAGTACTTTAAGCCAAATCCTGAATTAGGATTTATATAATAAACCCCAATCCTTCAGCAATGATCCAAAAAAAGAAGTCCTGTATTTCTTTCACATAATATGTTAGGTCAATTTCTAAAATTGTTATTTGCAATACTTTAATAATTGTCCAAATGTAAAGGATACTTCTGAATTGAAGGTGCTAAAGAAAGCACAGAGATAACACTTTACTGACTCCTTCTGTCATATAATATAGTAAAGAAATAAGAATGTCCATATTGCTACTGCTACTACAGGTTATTAAAAATAAGTATTTATCAAGAAATACCAAGATTATTCTAAGAATTAATATTCAGAAAACTCAGAAACAGGTATAATATGAGTACTAACCAACCAGAAATGACATGACCATTAACAGCTCATAGGGCTGAAAAGGTGGGTGCCACCTGCATACCAGTCCTGGTGGTAGGGACCATCATTTCCCCACTTTTGTAGTTGAGGAACTGAAACTTAAAACAATTCAATAATTTCTCCAAAGTCCATAGCCAATATAAGATTGCAACATTGCCTTTTGAACCTAATTGAGTTAACTCTCGAAACTGCACTCTAACCACTCCACCACTGGCTAACCACTGGCTATCTCTGTGTAGGGCTTTGGCAAGTATTAAACAATGTGTATTGGACAAGAACATTTGCCTGTATGCATAATCTAGTAAATCCATGAGTGACTTAAGCGTTTGTAATCCAATACTATAATTTTACAAAATAGGAAGCCAAAGTCTCAAGGAATGAAGTGGTGCTTTTTCTTACGTTATGTTTTATTCCTCTGTCATTTAAAATAGCTTAAAATGTTAGATATTAAAAACATTTGCAGGGGTGCCTGGGTGGCTCAGTCGGTTAAGCACTTTTGCTCAGGTCATGATCTCGGGGTATCTCTGTGCTCAGCAGACAGTCTGCTTTTCTCTCTCCCTGTCCCTCTTCCTTTCCCTTCTATCTCCCTTATTCTCTCTCTCTCTTTCTCTCAAATAAATAAATAAAATCTTTAAAAAAAAACAACTTGTACTTATTAATGTTGAACTTATTGATAGAAACACCAGGTGATATGAATAATATATCTGATGATGACTGGCCGACTATAAATATTCATTTCAAACATTATGTAAAGGTAAACTAATTTATAAACATAATTGAAATATCTCAGTCTTTGGTAGATTTGTCCTTATCAGTAAAGACAGAGGATATCAGAGGGCTATGTGGTGCTTAAGCTTGCATTTTTCACTGTTTTCCAGCAAAATCTGAAAGATTGCTAATGAAAGTGGTTGTTTGGATGTCTAACCAACGGGCAGCAAGAGAGGACCTCTTATATATCTTTCCCCTCTCTCTGAGTTTTTCAAAAGCAAAAAAAAAAAAAAAAAAAAAGATTCTGGTTCTAGGCAAATGTTGCACACATAAGTTATTTGTTTTGTTTTGTCACTAAATACCTCAGCTTTTGAAACTAGACTTTATAGATCTCTTATATAGCATAGCCTTAACTCATTCCTTGCCACATCATTCATGTTTGCCAACTACATGCACCTTGCTAAAAACAAGACAACAGGCCAAAATGGAGTTGGTTATGCTCAGCCCTAATGTCACCAAACTGAGACTAACTTAATTTTAGTCTCAGTTGTGACTTCCCCAGAAATGTCCCTCAAAATGGAATCTTAAAACAGTCAATCAAGAATCACCTGATCAGGGATGCCTGGGTGGCTCAGTTAGGCCTCCCACTCTTGGCTTTCGTTCAGGTCCTGATCTCAGGGTCTTGGGATCAAGGCCACATCAGGTTCTTTGCTCAGTGAGGAGTCCGCTTGGGATTCTGTCTCTACCTCTCCTTCTGCCCCACACCCTACTTGCACATGGTCGTTTTCTCCCTCTCTCTCTTTTAAATAAATAAATCTTTGGGGAGAAAAAAAAATCTCCTGATCAGTTCTAGTGAGGTAATCTGCCTGATAGACACCTCTCATCTTCTAAAGGAAAGAAATCTTGCAGTAACAAACCTGCTTTTTTGCTTGGTAAAACTTCTCTGTTCCTGCTCCCTTCTCCCTATAGAACTCTAATTTTGTATATCTTCTTGGAGCTACTTTCTGTCGGTATCATTGGAGGCTGCTGGATTCATGAATCATTGAATAAAGCTAATAAGATCTTTAAAAGTTACTCAGTTGGATTTTAACAACATAAATAACCTACATATTTGGGTTTTAAAAAGTCAGTCCATTCCTTTATTAAATCTAAACTACTTTATTCTTTGTTACATTTTCACCTGATTACTTTCATTCTACATTTCCTGGGTTTGAGTTAAAATAATGTGAAGATTCTGGGGTACAGGTGAACATTATTCCTTTAAGGTTCTTTCTTTCTTTCTTTCTTTTAAGGCACATCTAGATATATGTTAGGAAAACATGTTCTTTTGAACTAACTTGTCTGATTCGAGGAGTCAGAATGTTCATGGAGTTGTGACAGGCTTCAAACATAGGTTAGCTGAACTGTTGAGGACAGACAGTTACTAAGTCAACTGAGAGAATT
Source organism: Mustela lutreola (assembly GCF_030435805.1). Lineage (NCBI taxonomy): Eukaryota > Metazoa > Chordata > Mammalia > Carnivora > Mustelidae > Mustela > Mustela lutreola. The sequence continues at coordinate 138,376,823 of NC_081293.1, read as the reverse complement.
TTTAAATTAAAACAACAATGAAATTCCAGTTTAACCATTTCTTCTTTATGCCATTTATTCCCTTTGATTTTTTTTTCTACTTCTCTTCCTTTTCCCCAATAAATAGAAGATTCCCCTGATGAGTCACCCCTCAAATATATCACAGGCAAACATTCTAACAGGGAAAAAAAAGCAATTTTTTTCATAATATACATTAAAATGGAGTGAAGGACTCCTTCCTACCCATTTGATTGCCAGTATTCATTGTCTAATAGAATATTGGATTATTTTCTTCAAGGCTCCCTGTTCAAAAATCAATGTTCTGCTAGACTGAGCGGACTGACAGTAGTATAAGGCTTGCTAGACCAACAACTGCATGCTCTCAGAATTGGAATCCAAAATTGTCCCTGCTAATGATGAGAGGTAAAAAAGGAAGAAAAAATACAATTATATATGTTTCATTTGCAGTCATGAGGACCCTTATGAATTTTTTTTTTTTTAGGAAAAAGGAACTATAACTCAAGCTCAAGAGGATATTAATTCAAATAAAGGGATTAAAACTATCTCTTAATTACTTTTAGGGATGGATGAACTTGCCCATATTTTGGGTTTATTGAGTATCTCAAATGTTTTCCCAGATGTCTGCAGTTTAAAAAAAAAAAAAAAAAGCTTTCTCAGCTACCTTTGTTTTATAGATCTTGTGTAATTTATGGTAAATCCAAATGAAAATATTTTAATTTGGTTTGCAACTAAGAAAACATTTGGCTTTATGCTTTTTCCTATTAATGTTTGAGGTTTAGTTTCCAATTGAGGTCTAAATCTTCTAGAAGTTTTGTGTGCAACAACAACAACAAAAGCATTTATTTTTAGGAAATAGATATAACCTTTCTTATATGAATATTAATTTGTAATTAATAGAGGAAGGATATTTTGAAAGAGCACACATTATATGTGGCTCTGTTGGTATTGTTTTAGACATAATCAATTGGTTTGAATAAGAGTGCAATGCAGTCTTTTAAATATTTTGAGTGTGCCAGGATTTATGAAATAAAGGCTTTTATTTATTTTTTTTAAAGATTTTATTTATTTATTTGACAGATAGAGATCACAAGCAGGCAGAGAGGCAGGCAGAGAGAGAGGAGGAAGCAGGCTCCCTGCTGAGCAGAGAGCCTGATGTGGGGCATGATGCCCTATTTACTAATTTTCCCACCTGTGTATCCTGAAGTATTTTATCTAGTCTGACATTTTTATAGAAGGGAGATACTATGTTTTGTCTAAAAATACATGTTCGGGGGCGCCTGGGTGGCTCAGTGGGTTAAAGCCTCGGCTCAGGTCATGATCTCAGGGTCCTGGGATCCAGCCCCGCAATGGGCTCTCTGCTCAGTGGGGAGCCTGCTTCCCTTCCTCTCTCTCTGCCTGCCTCTCTGCCTACCTGTGATCCTTGTCTGTCAAATAAATAAATAAATAATCTTTAAAAAATCTTTAAAAAAATAAAAATAAAAATACATGTTCATATTTGAGGACACTAAAAGTCTAGAATCGACTGAACTGCTTAGTTAATTTATTTCTGAGACAACATACTTCTTTGGTTGTCATTGTACACTCGAGCCTGCTGGGAGGTGTTCCTAACATTAAGGTAAAAGTATTTTTGTATAAACACTTAGCTAAGTTTTCCTCAAACTAGCTATTCCGTTTGACCATGACAAACCCTCCATTCTGCTATGAATGGGCTATGGTATTCTCTACAGTGTTCTGCCAACTCCTCTGGAAAGACCGTGTTTACGGTTACCAGACTTTTCTTCAACAGATTTGAAGTCAAGATGTGCTAAAGTCTGAGAAAGTTAAGAGTTGATAGACTGCTTTGACTTTTCTTTAAATGTATGTATTCCATTGGATTTGGGGTACATAACCTTATTCTTTTATTCAAAGAGGTTCTTCCTACCTTATTCCACATCATTTCTACATTTGTCTGAAGAAATTACATGTTTAAGGCCCTTTCATTCTTTGGTAACTTCATTATTCTGTTTTGCTCTGCATTTAATTACATAATGAGAACAATCTCTAAATCAGAAACAGCTGTAAAGTTATTAATGATTTGCTCAAAACTGCTAAAGATGTAGAAGCATTGGAGAAATAGTTGCAGTGGACTTGCTAATGTGTATCATTATAAAAATCACCATTAAAATAAGTTTGTGATATTTGACTTATATTGTGTTAATGTTTCTGTTTTTATAAAAGCTACTCTTGACTCCTATCTCTGTGCTAAGTAGAATCTTAAGTTCTTATTTTTGGCAATTCCTTTGTACCTGTACTTTTGGGATCTTTCCTGAGTTAGTTTTCGATTCCTAAACTTAAAACACCATGATGTTTCTTACTGCTTTTCCAGAAATGCGTATTTTATTTGGCCTCATACCATTCAAGACAGGTTCAATGAAACTTGGTACTGCTGAAAACATTACTAATCTTCTATTGCTATTTGCAGTTGGAGGTAACTGTCTCCTTGCATCCCTTTTCCACTCAACTCAATGAAAATTAGAATTGACAGAAACAATTTCTACAAGGAAAGTGGAAAAAATGAACAAAGGAGTTGAAAATATATATCCTCTTATCTTACATCAAGGCTCCTACACATTGTTATAAGTTCATTTTTATTTTAATGATATTTCAAATATATAAAGTGCACATATTCAAATTATAAAAATGAAATATAAAACAACTTTTTTGAATGATAAGACAATAACTGTTTGGGATAGTTCATTTTATACAGTCTATATGCAATCAATTGATTCTCAGAAGCTCTGGTGATAAGTAAAGTTCAAGGCCACTAATTGAAAAGAGTTTTAAGATCACAGTACATTACTTGTTTTGCCATGGTTTTTCAATAGCGTAGTTCAAATTATCTGTAAAGCATTATAATGTAACAGATACTGTAGCATTATTTTTATCTCTTCATAGCTGTGCAGTGAATATTTTGCTTTAACTGAGTGAAAAACATGGTTGACCAAAAAGACAGAGGGCAAATTTCATGCTTCAGGGTTTCATATCCAAACATTATTTCTTTACTCTAAAAACTTACAACACAGGTTGCAAACTGGCATTCCCATGAATTCCCAGTTATTAACAAGTTTGTGGTTGTTTGTAATGCATATTATATCAAAATTTAGTAAATTTTATCCGTTTACCTGGATGTTCTGCATTCCTTAAAAAGTTTAACTGATGGCAATATTGTATCCTCATTCCTTCAAAGCAATGTTGTCTGGGACTAACTAGTTCTTGCCTTTCTTATGAAAATTCTTGGCCTTCTTTTTTAAATTTTCCATTATCCCCTCCATTCCTCACTGTTTTGTAGCTGACCAACTTCATTCATTTATATTGACTACCTGGCCCTCTAGGTATTGAGTTTGAATGCTTTGCATAAAAGGTCTGGCTTTACCAAATCCTTAATCTTGAAGTCTGCTGCAAATGTTGGTCTATTGTGAGGCCTGAAGAGGACCAGAATCTATTCCTATATAGGTCTGGGGTGGTATATTAAGAGCAATGGTTTCAAACTTTGATGATAGCCAATGCCTTCTCCCATCACAAATGTTTTATAATACTGTTTTAAAGTGAAATTTAAAGGTAATATAATCTACCTATACACACAATTAAGAAAATATGTAGTGCCTTCAATGCTAATGAAGAAGAATAAAGGGGTATAAAATAAATGCTTGGTCATGATTACATTAAAAGACATAATAAAGTAGTCAGAGGTACACTTCTAAAGAGATTTGCCATGAATGTGAAAGTTGAGATTTTAGAGTGATCCAAGGGTGGAGTTTTGAAGACTAATGGCAAAAAGAGCATCCCATTCAACAAACTGATATTCTGACATGGTTGACATCATAAAGAATTCTCAGTAAACTTTCAAACAAAACAAACTATCCAATCAATTTTTTATATATATGCATGACATACTGTAGTTAAAACTATGCAAAGTTCCTGATGTGAAAGCCTGTTAGCAAGGTGTTGGGATCTCCTAAGTCTAAACAGACATTTCTCTGCTATGTCTGTCTGTCTTCTGGGGGCACTAAGAAGGTCAGATGGTATCTGGAAAATGGTTCTTTCTGAAAGACATTCCTTCTTGTTAGAAGATAGCAAACATCCTTGGACATACATAAAGTCTGCCCCAACTAAATGCCAACAGTGCCTTCCAAGTGTTGTGCCCTCCAAAACAAAATAAAACAACACACCTCTCCAAATGTCTACTGGCATAGATAGATAGATAGATAGATAGATAGATATTATTACATCGCACTGCTTTTCATAATAAATTATATAAAGATGATTTTAACTTTTCTCCCATTTGGCAACTAATACAACATGCTTTATATATTTAATAATCATAAGAAAAATCTGATTTGTAAACAGAGATGCTAAAAGTTACATTTTATCTCAGGTTTAATTTGGGGATTAAATATAGACTTGCACAAGATAAAATATATACCGATACCAAGATCTTATTTTTAAAATTCTAAAATTTTGTTCTAAAATTATTTTTACATTTCTTGTGTCCTTTTATGTTTTATTTCTAAGTCAGAAATGAGAACTCTTTCATTCTTTGTATATACTCCTCAGATAACACATTGTGCAGTCTTGAATTTTATAAAGAAAAAAAACAAATTGGATTTAATCATAACTCTGTTTATCCCTCTTTATTTATGAAATGTTACAATTTGATGTGCCATTGGAGAACTTTGACTATAAAACACAATTTATGATCTGATTAAGATGACCCTGAGACAACTGTGCAGAAATCTTACCCTTTCTATATTTCTTTTTAACTTGTTTTCTAACAGCACTGTTCTTTATGCTGCAAACAATAGCTTATTCTACCACAGGCTAAACAATATTTAACCAAGAAAAGACTGAAGTCATTTAAATAGATGTTTAAATAGCTGTCACAGTGAAAATACCTGTGACATCTTATAGTGCTAAAGTTCATCTGTGTGAGAAACCATTTGAGGGCACAGGCCATTGTAAACCCATCTGATCTCAAAAAATGCCAGCTACACTATGCTCACTTGATATTCATTAAATAGATTCTGAATTTGTAATTAGTTCTATTTCAGAGGAAAAAACAGCCAAATTTCTTAATTAAAAAAAATAGAATTTATCAACATTCCTTCTCACTCTCTATTCACTACCACCATCACCAACTCGGTCTGGGTATTAAAAATCTGTTATTCAGATTTTTCTTCCCTTTTTTTAAGATTATATTTATTTATTTGAGAGAGAGAGAGTGTGTGTGCATACACAAGCAAGGGGGTGGGAGGGGGAGAGACTGAGGGAGAGGGAGAAGCAGACTCCCGCTGAGCAGGGAGCCCTAAAAGGGGATCCATCTCAGGATCCTGAGCTCATAACCTGAGACCAAGGCAGCTGCTTAACAGACTGAGCCACCCAGGCACTCCTTCAAAGTTTTTCTTATAAACCCAGTGCTGAATTACAGTTTATAACTAGAGTCAGAAATGTCTCACATAATCAAATACATTCTAACATCTGTTATGATTTTTATCTCATCTTTTACCTGATCTTTAGTGCAATGCTGTAATAAAGTAAGCCATAGAGAGACAAAAGAGAAACAAAGACTTACAGTAATCTAGAAATCATCCCAGCCTTTAGACTGTACAGAGATTTTTTGTTTGTTTGTAACTACTGACAGGAATCAAAATAGCATGCAAGAATGCCAGAGGACATTCATCATTAAATAAAAAAAGACCAGTGTGAATATTTAGTATTTTTGTTTGGTTTTTACCATTCTATGAAGGATAGTCTTGTATAATATTGAATACTGGCATTTTATAAAAATGGCCACAACTTTTTTGTTACCATATGGTGTTCTAGAAGTTGAAACTCTCCATTAAGGTGTAGAGGCTTCTATCACTTTGAACTTGAGACATTGTGACTGCCTTGACAAATAAAATAGCTGGAATTAACGGTTCATGATTTTCAGAGTTAGATCATAAAAGGTGACATGTCTTCTACCTTGTTCTCATATTCTCAGGACTCTTCTTTGGAATCTAGCCACCCCACCATGAGGAAATAGCCAAAACACGTGAAAAATCTTAGTGAACACCCAGCATCAATCACCATAAACGTGAGTAACCAAGCTTCCAGCTGTTCTAGCCCTCAGCCTTCAAACTGCTTCATTTGACACAGTATGGAGGAGGGAAGAGCTGTATGTGTCCACCAAGCCCTGCTCAAATTATGCAGAGGTTGAGGGGAAGAAAGGGAGGCTATAGGAACTGAAGAAAGTGATTAACATTTTTTCATATTGCCCCCCCAATATATAAGCACTTACTAGTGTCCAAGACCTCATATATTTAGGGGGAAAAAATCAATCCGTACTTTAAAATTTTTTACCTCTTTTAAAAGCTATCCACATATTTATACTATTGGACAACCTAGATCTCATACACAACCTAGAAGAATACACAAGTACCAATACTTGCATCATCTCTCCATAAACTTTTAATACAAGTATACTTTTACTATATTAAAATGTATAAGTCTACTGAGGGTGTATTTCTAGAAAAAATTTTATGGAATTTTTATAAAAGTTATTTTATGAATACTGAATTCAATATATATATTCCTGATCATTTTTAATGTAGCAGAATATATGTTAAATAATTTTAAAGGGATCTTCAAATCTATGTAAGATATTTCTAAGTGGAATACAGCAAATATACTGCATTCATTTTGGTCAGGTCCTGCAATAGTGCCCGTTTGTTCAAAGAGATTTATAAACTTTATAAGGACTGACTTTGATTTATCATTTGCTCAGAGTGGGATAGTCTTCATTTGTATTTGATAAGAGAATTATAGAATAATAAAACATTGCAATAATTATTTCATTATTATTTTTTAACTTGAAGAATTTTTACTACCTATCTCTTGTGGATATTGTGAAATTCTTCACTTTTTAACATCTTCAAATCCTTTTATGAAAAGTGTCATAAAATATACTAGCATGTTGTGATTCTTTTATCCCTTTCTAAGCTGTCATCTTGGTTGTCAAATTTCCTCTGGGAGTGTGTATTCTAAAGATGTTTTTGCCAAACATCATAGTAGGGCTTTAAACTAAGTGTCTCAAACTATTCACTATGAACACAGGGTAAATTGGGTTATGTTGGAATGACAGTATATTCATTTGCAAGTCCCCTGACACAGTCATTTCAACAACTTAACTCTAGCATTTACAGCCAGCTCCCAGCTGCAGAGGGAAATTCAATGGTCTCATTATTGTGTCTGAACTGAACTGTGTCATGAAGGAGGGGATTCAGAGTCGCAGGCAGATTGGGGCCTTCCGGTTCATCTGCAGTTTGAGCTGGTTCAGCAGCAGCGGCAGAATCAGGAGGCAGGAGAGCATCAGCTCTTAGGGAGGAAACTCTGGTTTGTCCGTAAATCCTAAACGCATAGCAATTTTTGCCCTTTGAGGCGCACAGAATTCTTTTGAACTCCTGTTGGATTCAGGGATCACAGGGATCAGCTTGACTCCTGGAAGCAGGATGTGTTCATTCAGAGGCAGCAGCTTTGGCAGCCAAAGAGGATTGTCAGGGCCTCTTTTCCTTTTAGCAGCAGGAGTAAGTACTGTAAAGAAACAGGGCTCAGGGAGGCTGCATGATGCATAAACAGTATGTAATCCACCGAATGTGCTGGGAATTACAGAAGAAGGGGAACAGGAACAGAATTCTGCTGATACTACACTGGGCGGGGGAGAGGAGTGCTCTCCATGGCGATGACTACTGCTGGTTAGAGAGGCCCTTGTTATCTGGAAGTAAAATATCCCATGGTCTTGAGTTACCATCCCCATGCTTTGTATGGAAAAGGAAAAAAATTCTAAAATTCTGACACTGAAATCTGAACAGATATATCTTTTACTTATATTGCTTAATCGTGTCACTCAATCTATTAAATTATTTAGAAAATAAAGGTGGGGGGGTTGTGGCTTAATGGCGAAAATCAACACAAGCATCAAAATAATGCTGGGAGAAGGGGCAGGATGCTATTGCTTTATGCATAAGCAAGAAGAACGTATACTTCAGAGAACTGACTCTATTGTGTGAAATATGGAATGTTTTCCTGGGGATTTGTATTGAAGCCAGCATTTGACTCTTTGAGTCGACTTGCAAACACTGGGCAGGAATAAATAAAGAAGCTATCATCAATCATTGGATATTTATGCTAAGGAGGACTGTTTTCTTCTTTCTTTGTAATTTGTTTAATGGACCACTCAGCGTGACTCCTGAAGGCTATGGCTCTAAGCCCTAAAGGCACATGCCCAAAATCCAGCACAGGCTCTCCCCATGCTAATTTACCAGCACTATTCAGAAGAAGGAAACTGAAAGTAGGAAAGAGCAACAGAAAGAAGGGTTTGGTCAAACATAATACTTGCAGCTGCATTTCTGTTTCTGAGAGAGCTCTGATTTGCCAGCCCTTCACGGCAGTATTTTCAGGAGAGCAGGATTTGGCTTGGTTTTCTTCCTGTGGAGGAAAAGAAATAGCAGGAACTCCATTATTACATTTTAAAATTGCCCTCTTACTTCCCATTGAAAGAAAAAGATTTTAGGCTATTTCAGAGGATAATAAAATAATGAACAACAATTAGTCAGACTTCGTGTGAGGAAAAAAAGAATGCTTCCTTATGATAGTATTTGTCAGCATAATTGTGTCATTTAGGTAGAGAGGCGCCTTTCATTTATTACTACGGCGTGACTTTCAATTTCCAAACATTTAGGAAAACTGTATAAGTGTATACTTTGTTGCAACCTTACTCTTGGAAGCAAAAGAAGATGTTTAAGAAAAACATAGTATAAGGTTTGATTTCTTGACAAGTTTGGACATTTTTAGCTATTGCGCTTATTTTCCCCCCAAAGTTGTAGGAATCCATTTTGAAATATGTCTATATTATGCATAGTGAAGCCAAATTGGCCTGAGTAGCCAATGTTTTGAAAGTTTTGGTTATCTCTTGTGACTATTGAAATATATGGATTCCAAAGGACAGTAAGCTACAAGGCACTGGCAACATATTTCCCAGTAACTGAATTAGTGGAATTTGCCTTTGTGGTCAGCTATTTTCCACTTGATTACTTTGGAATTATCAAGGCCTCAGAAAGGAAAAGGAAGAAGAAAGACACAAGTGCTTCAGACTGCTCTCCTTTGACCCCAAGGAAATGAATTACTAAATAGAGATGACAAGCTCTTGGACCACAGAATATGATTATGATTGCTCTTAAAAGAAATCTCAGATTGATAAAGTATAGAATTTGGGGTTATAAATCTGTACCCTGTGTTAAATAATAAAAATGCATCTAATATTTCTAGCTTAAATATGCTTTTCCTAGAGTTTATCTGATTCTAAGTACAATTTTCAAACATTTGTTCTATATGCATTTGTTGAGCATATACTATATCAGAAAATATCTCCTAGAGGCTGGAAAGATAAAGAAGATAGGTTCTCTGCTAGACTTGGAACAAGTAGTCTTTGAAAAATAAAACATATTTAGTTCAGTGATAACAGTACAAACACTGTGATGGATGACAACAGAAAAGGCTATTAATTTCAACTAGTTTAATTTTAGATGGCTTTATGAGGAATTGGCATTTTAGTTGAGCCTGAAAAGATGGTCAGAATCTCCACTAAGCAAGAGAAATCATGACCATAGGGACTGAGTTATTAAAGCTTATACTTTATTCTGGAAAAATTGAATTATAGATTGTATGGAGAAGATAATAGGATAACTATGAAACACTGAGAGCATGAGTTGTTTATTGAATAGCAGTGAAATCTGAATTGAGGTGTAGTATACCTAGTGGCTAAAAGTCATTCTGAGAGTCAACATAACATAAGGAAATAAAGTGGTTATAGATTTCAATAGAACCTTTCAGTTTCATATCCTGTCCCTTCCACTCAACCATGGGAGCATTCATTAGCTTCTCCAAGCCCCAACTATAAAACACATCTACTGTAAAACCTATATCACAGATGTAACATGAAGATTGAACTGAGATGCTATATATGAAATATACACATATAGTGCCTCATTATCTAATAAATGGCAGGTGCTATTACTACTGTTATTACCTGTGTTCTTATTACATAGTATAAGACAAAGTTGGAACCATAGTTTTCAGTAATGTTATGGAAAGAAATTAAAGTTATGCTAACCTTACCATAAAATGCAAAATCTACTTTGAAGAAGGCTGTAATGTTATCAAAACAATTTTAGAATATTGACTGAAGTCACGTGAAATTTGTAGTGGAGGCATAGAAACCAGTTAGGAGGGTCCAACACAGACCAAGGACAAATCAATAAGAAAGCCAGATGGCAAGAGGTGGAAACTATTGACCCATTGCACTTGATGATATATTATTACAAGGTGAAAGACACACACCTAATACAAAATTTTTTTAATGAGTTAATTATCCTATTTTAAAATCACTCAGTTTTCCATTTTTATCCTATACAGACTATTAAATATATACCATCATGGTCATACAAACAGATTATGTAGTTAAATCTGTGTCTGTTCTCTATTGCATATAATCATTTGATCATAAAACATGAATATTTATTCAAATGAGAGGTGACAGATATAATTCAAACATTCAATATTTTAATAATCTAAAATTTAACTATATTTTGATTTGAAAAATATGATTTGGGCATCAGCAATTTGAAGAAAGTTTCTATACAACTGTTGCAAAGCAGTCTCACTTTAATTTACTTACCACAGAAAAAGTAGAAAGTAGAGAATGATTAAAATTCTTAATTTTTTTTAAATATTTTTTTAACAATTACTAGGCAATATATTAAAATGTTGTTGGTAATTGGGTGAGCTGCATGTATCATATCAAAGATGGGAAATTTAAGTTACAGATGGGCTCAGAATCTTTCAGTATTTTAGACACATTTTACAGACATTTTCTTTAATATTTATCACTGATAAGATTTCTCATTGTCTTTGTCTCAGCCTCTTCATTCCATATCACAATGTCCCATATGCCTCCAATAAGAACTTTCTCTTTAATATTGGGTTCTAAGGCAATTTCTTGGTTGTTGTTGGGTCTCCACAGCCCAAAGCTAATTCTTTTAATTGTACTCTTGAGTTAAGCCAAATGTACTTCCATTTTTTCCTCAAATTGTGCCCAAAAGAAAGTAAAAATGTTAAGAAATTTTCAACAAACTGGGTTAATTGAACAATGTATAATCTGGGGGTGTTCACAATATTTTGACCAAAAACTTGTGGTTTAGTAAGCTTGATCTGAAAAAACTTATTTGACTTTTATTTTCTTCTTTATCAGCCCTTATATATTAAGCAGAATGATGAAACAGGTCTGTCAAATTCTGAAAAAGATAGTCCTTTACAAGGGAACCCATCTATGCAGACACAACTCTTCAGAGCAAGTACTTTTAAACATCCAGGTCCGTAATTATATGTTGGCCCCCTGGATTCCACATTGACTTTACTCAGCAATAATGAATATTAAACAGAGAACTGTAAGATTCATGTACCGGGGTAAAAATAAAAGCAACAATATCATGTATCTATTCAGACACACCTATACAAAGCCAGTTTTTGTCCTTAAGGGATTCAGTTGATCTATGGGAGGCATAAAAATAACCCTGAAATTTTTTTAAAATGCTTTAATTGGTTATAATATTGGACTGCACCACATGTCATGAAAACCCTAAAGAGGGAGGAATTTATTCCTAATGGGAAGGTCACAGTAGACTTTAACAAAGTTCCAGAAGGCTACAGAAATGTATCTATTTGATTCATTACTGTGTTTCCAGTGTTTAGTAACAGTTCATCTTCTACCTTAGTTCATTATGAGTTGAGTAATTGTGTATAATAATGGATGAATGAATTGACTAATGAAGGAATGACATTAGAGTTGAATCTTGAAGAATCTTTAGGAGTTCGGCAATTTAAAAAAGAAAGAAGCCTAATTTAGAATAGTGACAAACAAAATGGTATTGAAGAGGTGGTGACAAGGGAGAGCAACCAAAATTTTACTCTGTAACATTCTGCATTTGAAATGCTTGCAGAAATCCTGACAAAAGCACAAGGTAGAAAGTTGTAACTGATGTTAACACTATAAAGAAATTAAAGCATGTGTGTGTGTGTGTGTGTGTGTGTGTGTGTGTGTGTGTTTATGGTAATTAAAACTATGGGAAAAGATGAGTAAGCCCTAAAAGAAGTAAAAGACTATGGTAGGTAATAGAGCAACATTACAACTGAAACAACTTCTGCAGACACCCCAAAATTTCCAGTTACAACACAGTCAATATTCTCTTTCAGGATGCTAATGAAAAAAAAAAAAAATAGTGAGGAGTCAGTAGGTTGAAGGGAGGTGAGATTGAGCTAACATTTATTTGAACATAGTTTTTGGTTGAGATGAGAGAGCCAATGAAAAGGAAGACACATGAACAGGAAAATTTGACCAGAAGCTAGAGAGTGAGGAGAGAATTTTCACAATAAACATGGCTGAAAACCCTGTACCTCAAAGAGCATGGTTTCTTTGCTTCTAAGGCAGGAGAAAAGAATCTGAGACTCTCAACTGCGGTGGGAAGGAAGGAAATTGGAAAATGTTTCTATTTGCTTTCTCCATGTTTACAAAGTAATGAAAAGGTAGCTCATTTGTTCAAGGCAAGCGGATAGGTGTTCATCAAAGAGAGAGCCTAAGAGAATGGTAAAAGTTTGGAATAACTTCCACACAGAATGTGTGTGGTGCTTGATAGAAAGGAGCTAAAAGATCACTGTCAAACTGAAGAAACAAATGAGTCTAGACAACTTAGATTGGTGTGAGAGTCAGTAAGCACCTTGGAGCAATTTCTCCACCAGTGCTTAGTAACATGAATTGGACAAAATGGGAAGCTGATCGGTGTAAGGGAGAGAGAGGAGCTGAGGGGATACTGGCAGGTCAAGGGAGTGAGATAGTGTTTTCAACAGATTCTGGTGCAAATGAATCTGAAGAATGGTACCATGAATGGCATATTTAGAAACCCAAGGAGTGGGAGATTTTTTAAAGTGCCCAACAGTAAATTTTTGGGAATGAAAGTGAAAATGAGGATAAAGTAATAGAAAGTTGTGGTTAGAAAGCAAGAGTTTTCAAACTGGAAATCGGAGAGAATATGAGGATAGAATCCTGGGAGTTAGTATAGCCCCAATGTAGAGGCAGAATTTTTAGTTTTTAGATTAATCCAATCAAATGCATTAGTCTCTATCTTGAAAAAAAAAAGTTTCTGTTAGGGAAATTAGGCAAGGGGTGGGGAACTAGAACAATGATAACAATAGCAGCAACAAAACATTCTTAGACAATAATCTGTCCAGGTAATGCCCCAATAGAACTCCTCAACATCACCCTCATCATCATCATCATCATCAGTATCAGTATCATTCCTTAGTTTTTTAAAAGCCTCCACTTAATCCTAACAATATTTGTTATGTTGGCAGGCACTATTATTCCTACTCTACAGATGAGGAGAAAAGAAAAAAGAAAGAAAAAGTAAGATTATCGAACTTAAAACTGATTAAGTGTAGAAGGCAGAACTTGAATCCCAGACTTTTTGGATAAAAGTGTGGTATTTTTTTTTTAAGATTTTATTTTTTATTTATTTGACACAGAGAGAGAGAGAGCACAAGCAGGGGGAGCAACAGACAGAGGGAGAGGGAGAAGTAGGCACCCTACTGAAGAAGGAGCCCAATGTGGGGCTCAATCCCAGGAATCATGACCTGAGCCGAAGGCAGACACTTAACCAACTGAACCACCCAGGAGCCCCGGAAATGTGGTGTTCTTTACATTATTTACATACACACCATGCTTTTCTGTTTAAACTTCAGTGCCATTTCTTTTATCCACAATTGAAGAAGTTAGTTGGCACAAATCAACTTCTATTTCAAAGTAGAGAGACTTAATAATCTTAGATAATTTCAAGGTAGATATATATCAAGGTAGATTGATTCACACACACATATGTAGACACACAGATATATATGAGTATGGAGCATATACCGGTCATGAAGCTGATATATGTGTAAAATGTGTCTGTGATTATTTGGAGATCTTCAGTAACACTGAGTTAGCGTTTATCTACAGGAAGGGTGAGAATACTTCCAGGTTGCATAGAATCCTAGTAATGAAAGGATGCACACATATGTGTGTGTATATATATATATGACATATACATATGAAATATATAAATATATATATGAAATATTTGACCTTTATAGAATACATGAAATCTGTAACAGTTAGGGAGGGCCCCTATATGTCCAGACAAAGTATGAGCTCTGAACACTGAGGAAATGAGTTTGTTAATCCTTACCGAACAGATATTAGATACATTTCAGGTAACCTTATTTATCTCTCTTTAGCCCTGGGTGCATTCTTTGTGCTGGCCTGCGACAAGGATGATGGGAAGATGTACAGTAAGAAGCAGGGAGCCGTGCAGTCACACAGAGCAAATTATTGTGGCAAAATGTCTTTTGTGTAAGGCAGTAGACAGAAGACATCATCTGTTAACTATGTATCCTTTATTAAAACAGAAAAAGTATGCTAGATTTTAAGCTAGTGCCAATAGGAAGGTCTTTACAAAGCTGGATTTCCAAAAACTGGCACTAGTGTCTCAGTCACATAAAAACCTAAGAGGCTTACAACTGACTTCTGCTGTCTCTTAAACTACGGTAATAACATAAAAACCTGTCTGTACCTATGCATGTTCCAAGGAGACTTCATTTATCATGAGTAATTTTCTTCCTAAAATCTTGTTTGCTTGCTGCTTATGGGGCATTTTTCTTTTTATTTTACCCTGGAGTTCATCTGCAGACTCAGTGGCTTCAGTGATGTTAAATATTTGGAGGGACAGCTTCCATTATCTGGATGTTGCTAATGTGACAGTCGTGCACGTAAGACACAAACTATAGGCATCTCCAGGAGCTAAATTGTAAGGAATTTAGCTTGTTGGTGGGTTCTGGCCCAGGGCACCTGGGAGTGTGGAGCATATGCCGGTCATGAAGCTGATATATATGTAAAATGTGTCTGCGCGTATTTGGAGATCTTCAGGAATACTGGGTTAGCGTTTATCTACAGGAAGGGTGAGAATGCTTCCAGGTTGCATAAAATCCTATTAATGAAAGGATGCTTCTGTACATGCTGCCCTGGTCTCTAACCATCCTTTCTTTCACGTTGTCCAACCATCAACAACAGCCTTGTAGGCAAAATGTGTTCATGTTACAGTGGGCAATTATGCTTTTTATTGTTTTCTGTATGCCTCCTAAGAAGACCATCGCCCTTGATATCATGGTGATATTTCAGCAATTCTTTATAGCCTCCTTCCAGTCCCCTATTATTAAGCATTTCAACCTCATTAATAATTGATGTCCACGTTTAAGTCGCTGGTTAGAAAATACCTCTAAGATTTTACTTTATTAGCTTTTGAGTAAATGTTCCCCAAATCTCCTCTGCATTTGTTAAAAATGAACATTATATATCTTTTGATAAAACCTACAGAGTTAAGTGCCTAATAAAATACTACATGACTAAAATGACAATATTTTAGCTTTATGCTGAAGTATGAAGGTTTGCCTGCAAAGGTATGAATCACTGGTTTTTCATTTCTTTAATTCTGTATTAATTGGTACTCGAGGCAATAAACCATAACATATAACTCTGGCTTCAGATAAGCTTTAATGAGAACCTGACCTTTGCTTAGATACTTTGGTGACAGTGAAAGGGTGCAGCATAACCCTTTGAAGCTCAAATTTATGAGATAAATGTTCTTAGCGTTTCCTTATCTTAGCTTGAGCTGATTATTTGGGGGATATTCTGGGGGGTTACAATTGAGACTTGGAAGAAAATTATATTCTATTATGTCCAGTTCAGTGGAAGCTTAAATGGCATTAGTGTAGATTCTTTTTAGTTCATTATTTTGCACCTGGAAAGGAATGAGATTCAGAGATCAGCAATAGGCATGCAACTGCCCCCCAAATAATATAAAATGATTAAAGGATCACAGATATTTTCACTGTATCAGCATACAATCTTATTTAAAAGGGACTAGCTCTCATTCATATGTTTATATGCTATAGTACACTGAAATCCGTGTTTATAATGCATTTTGCTATTGACTCATTGAACTTAAGAGTCAGAGAGCTGCTTTATACTTCCAGCACTTTAGAGGAGGTGAAACTAAAAGTGGAATTCAGAAGATTTGGAGTGTTTGGATACACACCTGTAAGGAAATTCTTGCAAATTGAATACGTTTAGTATGCTTTTTTTTTTTTTTTTATGCTTTAAACCAGAACTAGGGCTGTGGCATCATATTGAGAAAGCTTGAATTCAAGTTGTCAAAGAGGTAAAGGATGTAAATGTATTCAAGCATGGACCCACACAGCCTGATGAGATCAAAACACTAGGAAAGAGTCATTTTAAGGTCCATCTCTTATTCATTTACTTCACAGCAATGCATGGCTTTGAGCATTAGCAACCCCGGAAAGTCTGCCATTCCTTGGCAAATCTGTACAGCTTTCTTCTGGTTCTCTTTTTGCTCCACTGCTCTTTCCCAGCCAGAATTCTGCAAGATGCTCCATATTTGCTGGATGAATAAATGAAGCTCCTATGAGATTACTTCTTATCCCTTCTCACATTTTCAGCTAACACAACTGTGTACTAATTAATCACTGACTTGTTAAAAAAAAAAAAAAAAAAAAAAAAAAAAAGTAAATCTACATGACTCGTGTCATCTAGTTCATGCTGGAAGACCAGACTCGTGTATTTGCTTTGTGACCCCTTCAGTTAAAACTAAAATCAAAATAAAAGATATCCTAAAAAAGTAAGTGAACCCATGGCTGAGGAGGAGAGGACAAGGAGAAAAGAATAAAAGACATCTGCAGCTTGCTGGGAGATGGCAAGTGTTAGGTATGGCTTGAAGATAATCAAGTCGGGAGTTAGTGGCTTCTGCTAAGGAAACTACTGGAAAACTCAGAGAACAGTTCGTCCAGCAGAATTTCAAAGAGGCGCCGGGCTTAGAACCATTAATTTAGTGAGGGCTCAGAGTAAAAAGTGGATCTATACATGACAACTTTAGAAGTTAGTAACACCATGCTCCCACCTCTGCCTACACTGATACACACACACACACACACACACACACACACAGACACACACTTACAGTCGTATGCACACACATACATACACATTCACGTAAAGTCTGGGGTTTGCACCCTGTCAGAGAATGCCATGCCTGTTCACTCTAAAGTGAAATTCATTAGTAATTAAGCTTCACACTACCCAATACCTAGTGAGAGTCTCCTCTCATTGGATGATTTAATAATATTCTTTTATTCCCCCCAGGAGACTGCCGCTTGTCGCTCCTGAAAGTGTAAACCTCCACTTTAGGTTTTAACCTAAATTATCTCCTAATCCCACAGAGCCAGTTTGTGTTTCTTTACCAACAGCTGTGTTTTTGCTATAATTAGCCTGCTTTCTCAAGAGGTGGATCAATAACCAAACCAAATCCTGCATGCCACAATACCTTCCAAAATAAGATAGTAGCAAGAAATCTCAAATTCCGTCCTCTCAAATGTGCTCTAAAATCCAGCAAGATCACTCTGATATCTCCCTGTTTCTTTATAGATTTGCCACCCTTGCCTGCTTTTAAAGACCTGTCTTATGGTTTCTAGGTCATCACAGGGAAAGAAGGAACAGGGAACCCAGCCTGGAGAAAGCAGGGTTGTTGTTGTTTAAATTTCTTTTCTTTTCTTTCCTTCATTTCTTTTCCTTCCTTCCTTCCTCTCATCCATCCTTCACTTCCTTTGTTTTTTCCTTCCATTCCTCCTTTCTCTATTCTCTCTCCTTTTCTCCCTCCCTCCCAGAATTAAAATAAATAAGGGGAAGGACTGAATTAAGAGCCATCAGTGAGGCTTTTATGAGACAAGAACTCCAGAGTTGAGCTGCTTTCCCAATTGCTGAAATTCAGCCTCATTCTTAATAAAAAGTTACAAAGTGATGGTGACAATACTTCTACTTACTTTTTTTAGGAAGGTATTTAATTTGTGTCTAGATAAAGAATTGCTCTGAGGTTAGATCCTTAAAACACTTCAAATAAAAGTTATAGAAATTCATACAATGGATTGTAATTTTAATATTTTAACAATGCAGTTATTTGCTGGGCATGTTGATGAAGCCTATTAACACACTATTCTCTTGGACCAAAAACAAAAACAAAAACAAAAACTTCAAAAACAAGACCAGAAAAATGTGTGAGGATAAAGGTAGAAAGACATATGGCAAATAGTAAATAAAGACTAATATGAGATAAGGAGTTAAAAAAAATGAAACAAATTTGAACTTATTTCTCGTGAAAATAGAGAAGTTACTTTTATTAAAGACAAGGAACAGAAGATTAAGAGGTCTGGTTCTGAGCATCCCTTCAGATTTTTTTGCCAAAATCAGCTTTGCCTTGTGGCCATGTCTATTACCTCCTTCTAGGGAGCAATGTGAGTTTTCTAACACTCACCCTTGGGCAAGCAAACTAACATGCATTCTGATGTAGACCAAGGCAGTCCTCTTCAACTCCAGTATCCTGAGTTACCTGGGTCTATAGGCATGATCCAGAACTCCTTTCTATGTTCTCCTGAACAGATCTTAACATCCACTTGGATTTCATTTTTATGTCTCCCTCATAAGTCTTTCTAGGGAGTGAGCCTGGTATAAAGATTTATTTACCTTCCAATTCTATAAATTATGTATTATGTAACTCATCTTCAGTTGTAGAACTAGCTACTGTTAGTGTTAGCTCAAGTAAACTTTAATTTTCTCTTATGCATATATAGCACTCAATCTACGTTAGGAATTGCTGTGATATGGCAGAAAAACAATGGTTTTCATTTGCAAGTCAAACACAAATATGTATATTAAGGTATTTAACAAACTATTATGTGCCCCCAGAATGTTAGTTTTTTTTTTTTTTATTGTAAACATTTGTTTTATCCTGTTCCAGAGAGGATTTAAGTTGAGAGAGATAGATGTAGAGCTATAGATACAGATAGATACAGATACAGATATAGATATAGAACTATGTACTGTCTAACATGGCAACCACTAGGTACGTGTGACTTTTTAATATTTGAAATGTGGTCTGAATTGAGAGGTGTGATAAGTGAAAAATAAGCATCACATTTCAAAGACATAGTATTAAGAAAAGAATGTAAAATATCTCCTTAAACATTTTTATGGATTATTTTGGGAATGTTAATATTTTAGATACATTAGATTAAATAAAAATGATTACTAAAATTAATTTCACCTCTTTCCTTTTCCTTTTGTTTTTTTTAAATGTGTCTTCTAAGAAATGTAAAATTACATAGGCAGCTTATATGTTTCTACTGGTTGATACTGATATATAAAATGCAGTGAGATAAAATGAATCAAATTTAACACTTCCTGTGTAATATCATTAAACATTTCTCTGGCAAGAGTAGTTCAGAGGACCGTATTCTTAAGCACTTAATGTTCAGTGTAGTGAGGAATAAGACTTAAATAAGGACTAAGTAGCAACACTCCTAATTTTTGAGGATTGTTCTGGTACCCAGCCAGAGGGAAAACAAATCCATTTGACTCTGGTCTGAAGCATGATTAGGTGGTGCTGAATACAATTGATGAATGTGTCTCTAATCCATTTATTTTGGCAATAGTAGATCTCTTAAATGGTGAAATAGATCAGAGCCTCTATAGCATTTGCTTTAGTTAACAGTGGAGAAAAAAAAATGTTGCCATCTCACAGTTTTTAAACCGAACTGCAAAAATGGGATTAATGAGGCTCATTTTCACACTGAACTGCCCCCGGGGTCCCACACTAGTCAGAGGACAATGGAAGTATATAATTACTTGTGTTAAAGAGAAATGACCATGGGATCTAGCTTGGTTTCAAAAGGATAGGATTTGCACATACTTCGTTTAATGTAGGTGAATTTTGGTAGGGGTGGGAGGTAGAAGAGCTAATGCTTTCTGTGAAAAGATACATACTAGATATAAATGAAAAGAAAACTCAAACACTTCACAGAGAAAAGTTAGAACACATAGCCCCACACCGTCCCCTGCTCCCTACTGCAGGTCCAGCCGCTGAAATGAGCAATGTCATTTATTTTTTGCTCATGATTATCATGAAGATAGACGTATCAGATGAAAATCAAGAATTACAAACCACATTTTAAAAAATGAGAAAGATGCAATGAAGTTTCCTTTTATTCCATAAAGCATACTAAGTATTTTTGTCCATTTTTACCTGCTCGGTAGATCGGTATAATATGTTGAAGTGTTTCAAGTAATTTGTGATTTGAACTAAAAGAAGGGTGACCCATGATGGGTGACCCTAATCCGTAGATCCCCTCGCCTTTCTAAGTTGAGATTTCAGTTATTAAAGCCTTCTTAAAACAACACAACCACCACAACAAAAGGGGTTCCGCAAAATAAAAACAGAACACTATATGCATCTCCTGTGGGAAAAAAAGTGATAGTTTTATATATATTCACATAGAAAGAGGTAATATTGTAGACCCAAATAGATAATATAATATTTACTGATATTTATGGAATCCTTACTATATTTCATGTCATCTTTTAAGCACTTTTAAGTTAATTGAAGTATTTAACCCTCATATCATGCCTGTAAGGTAGGTACTGTTATTATTTCCACTTTATATATGAAGAAAGTGAGGGTTAAAGAAATGAAATATTTTTGGGTGCCTGGGTAGCTCAGTGGGTTAAAGCCTCTGCCTTCCACTCAGGTCATGGTCCCAGGGTGCTGGGATCGATCCCCACATGGGGCTCTCTGCTCAGCAGGGAGCCTGCTTCCTCCTCTCTCTCTCTCTGCCTGCCTCTCCACCTACTTGTGATCTCTGTCTGTCAAATAAATAAAATCTAAAAAAAATAATTTAAAAAATATTTTAAAAAATTAAATATTTTACCCAAAGTCACACAGCTAGTGGTGATGAGAACCAGCATTTGAAGTCAGGCTGTCTGGCTCTGTGGACCACAGTTTTCATGACCTCTCATCCTCCTTTTTAAAAATCAATAATTCCATATACATATTTGTAAAATATGTATATATTTTATATATGTATGTAGGAATTATATATATGTGTGTGTGTGTGTGTGTGTGTGTGTGTGTGTGTAGGAATTAATGTTTTTTAATTCATGGGGTTTTGGTGATATTGTGAATGTTAACATAGGTAATAAATGTAAACCCTTAGATTCGTGTCTGCTTTGTATCATAAAATGGGTATTTATGTATATATATGTTACTTATAGAAATGGGGCATCTGGCTGGTTCAGTTGCTTGAGCATGCAACCCTTGATCTCTGGGTTGTGGGTTTGAACTGCACATTGTTTGTAGAGATTATTAAATATTCTTCAAAAAAAGGAAATAATCACACAAACATATATGATAGTATATAAAGTCATTTTATTCTGATATCAAGAGATGGTTTTCATATTCAAGGTTTATATAGTTTTTTACTTATTTATAGTTTTTTTAGTAATCAACTTTAGGTTATATAAGAAAATGATTAACCAAGAGTAGTAATTCTGGAAGGTTATAAATATATTATGAAAATTCACAGGTTATTGTTAATCATTTTCTACCAAATAATTAATATAAAATACATGCTGTATAAAAAAATGAGATTCAAATCAAGATCATAAAATTTTTATTTATTTTACTTCAAGCTTCTTTAGTCATATCTACATAAAACTATCCTATTTCATAGTGTGATGCATACTGTATTAAAGTGAAATTATACATATTTTTCTTTGTAATAAAATTGGTCTGAAAATCCAAAGTATTGGGGTCCCTCGTGGCTCATTTGGTTAAGCATCTGTCTTCAGCTCAGGTCATCATCTCAGGGTCCTGGAATTGAGCCCCACATAGGGCTCCCTGCTCAACGGGGAGTGTGTTTCTTCCTTTCCCTCTCCCTGCTCATGTTCTTTCTCCCTTGTGCTCTTTCTCAAATAAATAAATAAATAAATAAATAAAATCTTTTTTTTTTTTTTTTTAGTAAGACTATCCAAAGTGTTACATACAGGTATACAAAACTATACTTTGAGGATAAAGCAAGTTCTAATTTGTGAAAAAAAAGTATTACGTATTTCTGTTTTCTGAAAAAAAAAATCCAAATTGTGCCCTCTTTTACCCAAAGCATCATAAATTCCCACAAATAAAATTCTCAGTTATGATTTTGACATCTAGTAAGTACCCAGATAATCTGTTGAAAAAACAGAATATTCCCTTGTAGGATTTTGGGGTTTTTCACCGTGTCCTATATGGATCTATTAAATTATAATGCTTTTATTCTACATTGCTCCTTAGTCTTCTGATTTAGCATTTTGTTTTGTTTTAATCCTGTAGCAGACATTTTACAAAATTAATTTAGTATAAGTTAACTAAAACAGTATTTTTCATGAATAAGGCTCTACCTTTATTCTCATTGCTTTCCTTCTGCAGGTTATGTATTATTAAAAATAACATGTCATGTTTCTTATAACAAATCCCCTAAAGAAAAATGTGGACAGAAGAAAAAGACAGTAACAATATGTGTCAGTCATGAAGGAGAACTGAAATCTAGCTTATAGAGCAAAATTAAATGACTAAAAATATCTAATCAACAGTGACATTTTTGAGTACCAGCTGTGCAACATAACAGGATTCATCTTAGTCTGCAAGAGAGTTTATATAGCTCGTCAGAGCATAGTGAGTAAAGTAAGGGACCAAGAGTCAGGAAATCTGTGGGCAGTCCCAGTTTTGGCACTCGATGCAGGAATAAATCTGAGAATATTCATCTGTTTAAAGGGGATGTTGATAACTATTAGCACATCATTTATGAAGAAATATAAACTAGAAAGTTTACAGAAGTAGGAGTTCTGAAAGCTTGATACCTTCAGTGTATCATAGATATATACTACAGTAAACAGTTTTGCGACCCTGTGTAAGTTACCTTATGCTCTATGGCTTAGTGTTCTCATTGGTAAGGAGGGAATTATGAGACTATCTATCTCTTATGAGCTGTGGGAAGATTCAGTAAAGAAATGTATGAAAAGAACTTAGCACAATAAAATATTTTAGTTATTAATATTATTAGCTATAAATAACAATGCCTGTCCCTAGATCTTTCATTACCAAATTGAAATTAATATTATTTTCCCATGTGGGACCATTTTATAATTAACACTAACTAAAGTAATGCCCTCTTTTATTTTTAGTAACTAAAAGACCACTTGGGTGGAAGCTAAGAAATACTTGCCACACACTACATTCAAGTACATGATAATCCAGAATATATTGTTTTCTTCAAGAAGGAGTGGGGAATGCCTCTCATTCTCTTTGGAATTTGTATAAGCAAAAATAAAACTACATCGAATTTTTAATCCAATGCAAATACTGACAATTTGGGTCACTTAAAGAATATATGGGATAAAGATAGATCATATGGGTGGTAGTGCGATTTTATTGAGGATGGCTTAAATCATATGATTAAAACACGTTTCTCTTCTGCCTCTGCATTTAGATTAAATGGATTTTCTTCAAATTATTTCTTAAATATAAAGACTAAATTTTATGTGATTAAAGATATACATATTATATGAATATGAGTTACTTCATTAGAATATGTGATAAATTAATGTCACTTCCCCATTATTAAGTATCTAAATAATTTCAAAATTTATTATTTTAAATGCCATTTTGAAAAATAAATCCAGGTGTATACCCATTTCAGTAGGTAAGATCATTCAGGAAGAAATTCCAGAATTGGAATTGCTGAATGAAAGAGAGCATGTGTTTTACAAATTTTAATACTAAAAAATTATACTAGTATTAGAGTGTCCCTTTCACATATATCTGTTTTCTGATCTTTCTGACACTGATAATATTCTCATAGGTAAAAAGTATTATATGCTTTTATGTTTGTATGTATACGTGTTTGTTTTATTTGTTAGATTGACTATCTTTCAGTATGTTTTGATAGGTCT
Source organism: Mustela lutreola (assembly GCF_030435805.1). Taxonomy (NCBI): domain Eukaryota; kingdom Metazoa; phylum Chordata; class Mammalia; order Carnivora; family Mustelidae; genus Mustela; species Mustela lutreola. Next base: position 138,352,774 of record NC_081293.1, on the reverse strand, counting down.
ATTTTTTCTTTATTAACACTAGGTTCACATTTTTACTAATATCTATTGGGAAGGTCTCTTTTTTCTTTTGGTAAAATTAACACTTTATAAAAACTAACTCAAAATGGATCATAGGCTAAAACGCAAAACCTCAAACTGTAAGAACTTCTAGATGATACTACAGGAAGAAACCTGAAGAGAGGGAAAAAGGATTTGGATTGTTCAAAGCACAGTTTACAGGTCTGAGTGACTACACCAGAAAGCTCTGGTGTAGAGTTTGAGACAAGATAGTAGAGGGTGGCTGGAGGTGGACTACATAGAGCCATGCAGATCAAGTTAGGAATTTTGGCATTTCTTCTTTAAGTACTGTGACAGTATTAGAGGGGACTGGTCTTACTCTGGGTTATGGCATAAAGACTTACCTGGAGTAGAAAAAAAATGATGAAGACAGGTCAGTCAAAAGGCAATGACAGAGTCCAGGTGAAAGATAATAGTGACTTGGTCTAATTGCTTGAGGAAATTAAAGGGACTGGATAAAATAAAAATATATTCAGAAGATAAAACCAAATGCTTTGATCATAAATTTTCCAACAAGGTTAAATGAGAGGGAGATAGTCAGAGTGACATGGGAGCTTCCATTAAACTCCATGGAATTATTGGTAAGCTCTGTAGAGATGAGGAACCATATTCATTTTTTCCTGTTGGAAAAAAGAGATATGGTAAATTTTGGCCCCATTGGTTAGTGAGGACTATGTGATATCTTTTTGAAGATATTGAGCAGACAGTAGAATATAGTGGAGTACATGCAAGAGGTTTCCCTGAAGAATGCAACAGTAAATCATAGGATTTTAGAAAGATATTGAAACATGACTTAGAGGATATTTTCTATGAACTGAGTATTGAGTCTTAAAAGGGATTAGTACATGTACCTGAGGAATTCCAATATTTAAAATTGAAGAAGACAATCTGATAAAGGAGACATAAGAATACTCTAGATAGAGAAGAAAAGTGAGGAGAATATTATATCATAGGAGCAAAGGAAAGAGAATATATTTGAAGAAATAGGAATTTGGTCTTTTCAATGAATGCTGTAATCATTTTGTTAGGATTTGTCCAGAATTGGATTACTTTGATAAATAATGCCTTAAGGGGAAGATCTTCTATTTGATGCAACGTAAAGGCATCACAGGGAACTTTGACAAAAGCCTATGTGCTTTTATGTTTATTATATACTTCATTATTATTATTATTATTATTCCTTCTTATATACTTCCTTCCTTTGGATTATTATAATTATTTAAATTACTACATTGGATGCCTAGTTTATTATTTATTTTCCTCTCAATTCCAACATGCAAAATATAAAACATTTTGATTATATTTGATTTTGTTGATCATTTAAGACTTTTGTTCCAATATATTAAAATAATCTTTCATTACATGTAAAAATTAATATTACTTAAAAGTCTGTTTTTATATTTTTTATATTATATATATTTTTTATTAAAAATTTTTAAATTAACATATAATGTATTATTTGCCCCAGGGGTACAGGACTGTGAATTGTCAAGCTCACACATTTCACAGCACTTACCATATCACATACCCTCCCCAGTGTCCATAACCCAATCACCTTCTCCCCACCTTCCCACCCCCCAGCAACCCTCTGTTTGTTTCCTGAGATTAAGAATCTTATGGTTTGACTCTCTCCTGATCCCATCTTGTTTCATTTTTTTTTCCCTTCTCTACCCCCCCAAGCCCTGCCCACCTCTCAAATTCCTCATTTCTCTAATTGACTTATTTCGCTCAGCATAATACCCTCTAGTTCCATCCACATCATTGCAAATGGCAAGATTTCCTTTCTTTTGATGGCTGCATAGTATTCCATTCTATATATATATACACCACTCTTCTTATCCACTCATCTGTTGATGGGCATCTAAGTTTTATCCATAGTTTGATTATTGTGGACATTGCTGCTATAAACATTTGGGGCATGTGCCCCTTCGGATCACTATATTTGTATCTTTAGGGTAAATACCCAGTACTGCAATTTCTGGGTCATAGGGTAGCTCTATTTCCTTTTTGAGTCACCTCCATTGCTGTTTTCCAGAGTGCCTGCACCAGCTTGCATTTCCACCAATAGTGTAGGAGGGTTCCCCTTTCCCCACACCCTCACTAGGGTCTGTCATTTCCTGATTTGTTAATTTTAGTCATTCTGACTGGTGTGAGGTGGTATTTCATTGTGGTTTTGATTTGTATTTCCCTGATGCCAAGTGATGTGGAACACTTTTTCATGTGTCTATTGGCCATCTGGATGTCTTCTTTACAGAAATGTCTGTTTATGTCCTCTGCCCATTTCTTGATTGGATTATTTGTTCATTGGGTAGTGAGTTTGGTAAGTTCTTTATAGATTTTGGGTACTAGCCCTTTATCTGATATATTGTTTGCAAATATCTTCTCCCATTCTATCAGTTATCTTTTGGTTTTGTTGACTATTTCCTTTACTGTGTAAAAGCTTTTGATCTTGATGAACTCCCAATAGTTCATTTTTGCCCTTGTTTCTCTTGCCTTTGGCAATGTTTCTAGGAAGAGTTGCTGCAGCTGAGATTGAAGAGGTTGCTGCCTGTGTAATCCTCAAAGATTTTGATGGATTCCTCTTTCCCATTGAGGACTTTCATCTATTTTGAGTCTATTTTTGTGTGTGGTGTAAGGAAATGGTCCAGTTTCACTCTTCTGCATGTGGCTGTCCAATGTTTCCAACACCATTTTTTGAAGAGACTGTCTTTTCCATTGGATATTCTTTCCTGCTTTGTTGAAGATTAGTTGACCATAGAGTTGACGGTCTATTTCTGGGCTCTCTATTCTGTTCCATTGATCTATGTGTCTGTTTTTGTGCCAGCACCATATTGTCTTGGTGTTTACAGCTTTGTGATAGAGCTTGAAGTTTAAAATTGTGATGCCACCAATTTTGGCTTTCTTTTTCAACATTCTTCTGGCTATTCAGTGTCTGTTCTGGTTCCATATAAATTTCAGGATTATTTGTTCCATTTCTTTGAAAAAAAATTGATGGCATTTTGATAGGGAATGCATTAAACATGTAGATTGCTTTAGGTAGCATAGACAGTTTCACAATATTTCTTCTTCCATTCCATGAACGTGGAACAGTTTTCCATTTCAGTGTGTCTTCTTCAATTTCTTTCATGAGTACTTTATAGTTTTCTGAGTATAGATTCTTAGTCTCTTTGGATAGGTTTATTCCTAGGTATCTTATGGTTTTGGGTGCAATTGTAAATGGGATTGACTCCTTAATTACTCTTCTGTCTGATTGGTGTATAGAAATGCAACTGATTTCTGTGCATTGATTTTATATCCTGACACTTTACTGAATTCCTGTACAAGTTTGAGTGGATTTGGAGTGGAGTCTTTTGGGTTTTCCACATAAAGTATCATATCTGCAAAGAGTGAGAGTTTGACTTCTTTGATGATTTGGATCGATTTCTTTTTGTTTAAAAAATCCCACAGATTTTGAACAGTTGTGTTTTTATTATCATTTGTTTCCACGATTTTTTTCAATTCTTCTTTAATTTCCTGGTTGACACACTTATTCTTTAGTAGGATGCTCTTTAGCCACCATGTATTTGAGTCCTTTCCAACTTTCCTCCTGTGATTGAGTTCTAGCTTCAGAGCATTATGGTCTGAAAATATGCAGGGAATGATCCCAATCTTTTGATACCAGTTGAGACCTGATTTGTGACCCAGGATGTGATCTATTCTGGAGAATGTTCCATGTGCACTAGAGAAGAACGCGTATTCTGTTGCTTTGGGATGGAATGTTCTTGAATATATCTGTTATGTCCATCTGGTACAGTGTGTCATTTTAGGCCTTTATTTCCTTGTTGATCTTTTGCTTGGATGATCTGTCCATTTCAGTAAGGGAGTGTTAAAGTCCCCTACTATTATTGTATTATTGTTGATGTTGATGTGTTTCTTAGATTTTGTTAGGAATTGGTTTATATAGTTGGCTGCTCCCATGTTAGGGGCATAGATATTTATAATTATTAGAACTTCTTGTTAGACAGACCCTTTATCTCTTATTATAATCCCTTATTATAATCTTCAACTCTTATTATAATCTGGCTTAAACCTAATATTTATTATGTTAAATGTTAATTTAACATTAATGTTAGATTAATGCTAGATCTAATGTTACATAAATTAATGTTATGTAATGTAATGTATGTAATATAATAAATGTTAAATAAATTAATGTTAAATCTAATGTTTATCTGATATAAAATTGCCACTCCAGCTTTCTTTTGATGTCCATTAGCATGGTAAATTATTTTCCACCACCTCACATTAAATCTGGAGGTATCTTTGGGTCTAAAATTAGTTTCTTGTAGGCAGCATATTGATGGATTTTGGTTTTTTATCCATTTTGATACCCAGTGCTTTTTGATTGGGGCATTTATCCCATTTACATTCTGGGTAACTATTGAAAGATATGGATTTAGTGCCATTGCACTGCCTCGAAGGTGACTATTACTGTATATTGTCCTGTTCCTTTCTGGTCTACTCCTTTTAGGCTCTTTCTTTGCTTATAGGACCCCTTTCAGTATTTCCTGTAGGGTTGGTTTGGTGTTTGCAAAATCTTTAAGTTTTTATTTGTCCAGAAAGATTTTTTTTTAAAGATTTTATTTATTTATTTGACAGAGAGAGAGAGATCACAAGTAGGCAGAGAGGCAGGCAGAGAGAGTGGGAAGCAGGCTCACTGCCAAGCAGAGAGCCCGATGCGGGGCTCGATCCCAGGACCCTGAGACCATAACCTGAGCCGAAGGCAGAAACTTAACCCACTGAGCCACCCAGGCGCCCCTGTCCAGGAAGATTTTTTTCTCTTCTTCTATTTTCAATGTTAGCCTAGCTGGATATAGTATTCTTGGCCACATGTTTTTCTCATTTAGTGCTCTGACTATATCATGCCAGTTCTTTCTGGCCTGCCAGGTCTCTGTGGATAAGTCTGCTCCCCTTCTAATATTTTTACCATTGTATGTTACAAACTTCTTGTCCGGTGCTTTCAGGATTTTCTCTTTGTCACTAAGACTTGTAAGTTTTACTATTAGATGATGGGTTGTGGACCTATTCTTATTGATTTTGAGGGGGCTTTTTTGTGCCTCATGGATTTTGATGTTTGTTCTCTTTGCCATATTAGGGAAATTCTCTACTATAATTTGTTCTGGTATACCTTCTGCCCCCCACCCCCTTTCTTCTTCTTCTGGAATCCCAATTATTCTAATATTGTTTCATCTTATGGTATCACTTATCTCTTGAATTCTCCCCTCATGGTGCAGTAGTTGTTTGCCTCTCTTTTGCTCAGCTTCTTTATTCTACATCATTTGATCTTCTGTATCACTAATTCTCTCTTCTGCCTCATTTATCCTAGTAATAAGAGCCTTTTTTGTGTACCTCATTAATAGCTTTTTTAAAATTTCAGCTTGGTTAGATTTTAGTTCTTTTATTTCTCCAGAAAGGGCTTTTATTTTTCTAGACAGGATTTCTCCAACATCTTCCATGCCTTTTTTGAGCCCAGCTAGCAGCTTGAGAATCATAATTCTGAACTCCAGATCTGACATATTATCAATGTCTGTATTGATTAGGTCCCTAGCCTTCAGTACTACCTCTTGTTCTCCTCTTTTTTTTTTTTTTTTTTTTTTTTTGTGGTGAATTTTTTTTTTTTAAGATTTTATTTATTTGACAGAGAGAGACACAGTGAGAGAAGGAACACAAGCAGAGGGAGTGGGAGAGGGAGAACCAGGCTCCCCACCAAGTAGGGAGCCCAATGCAGGGCTTGATCCCAGGACGCAGGGATCATGACCTGAGCCAAAAGCAGAAGCCTAATGACTGAGCCACCCAGGTGCCCCTCTGGTGAGTTTTTCTGCCTTGTCATTTTATCCAGATAAGAATATATGAATAAGAGTATAAAATACTAAAAGGATGACAAAGACCCCAGAAAAATGTGTGTTAAACAAATCAGAAGCGACCCCAAGTCAGGAGGAGAAAAAAGGGGGTAAAAGAAATTAAAAAAAAATACAACCCTTGATTTGGGGTGTATTTTGGTCTCTTAGAAGAAACTATCCCAAAATTTTAAAGAAAGAAAAACTTACATATATACAAAAATAAGGGTAAACACGATGAAGGGGTGGAATATGACTGTAAAGATAAAAATTAAAAATAAAAAATCCAAAAAAGAAGTTGTTAAGATAAGTTGGTTGGAAAAAGAAAGAAAAAGAAAGTGGAGAGAATTTGCTCAGGCTGGAGACTAGAACAAAGCCCTGTGCTAGATTTAGGGTATATTTTGATCTATTAGAAGAAATTGCATACCAATATTTTTTGGAAGAAAACACTCTATATGTATATAAGAAATAAAGTTAGATACAATGAAGGATATAATATGACTATAATAAGGAGGTTTAAAAAGTTTTTTTAGAAAGTTATTGTTAAGATAAACTAGTTAAAAAGCGTTAAAAGAGGAACGAGTAAAAGTTAAGAAAATTAGAGTAAGAAAAAAATATAAAATTAAAAAAAATTAATTAACTTTGCAAAACTAAAGAATCACAGAGAGAAAGCCATGAATTCCAAGCTTTGCTTCCCCTCCTCTGGAATTCCGCTGTTCTCCTTCATCAGTGAACTTGGCCTTGGCTGGATGTTCTTGCTGATTTTCTGGGGGAAAGGCCTGTTGTAGTGATTCTCAAATGTCTTTGTCTGAGGTGGAATTCTGCCACCCTTGCCAGAGGCCGGGCTAAGTAATCTGCTCGGGTTCACTCTAGGGAGCTTTTATTCCCTGAACGCTTTCCATGGAGCTCTGGAGAATGGGAATGAAAATGGCGGCCTCCTAATCTCCAGCCCTGAGGATCCGGGAGCTTGGAGAAAAGCACTCAATCACTGGTCTCTGGCTGCACTCTGAGCTCGCCTAGCCTGTCACTGAGTGTTTCTGTCCCTGGCACACAGCCCTGTTTGGAGTCTCCAAACCAGCAGATTCCTGCCACACTGCTCTTCCCAGAGCAGGAAGGTGAGTCTCCCTAAATCTTCCACTTCTGGGGTCCTTGCTTGAAGAGCAGAGGCCCAATTGTGCCTTGTATCATGGTTTAAGGTAACCCCCATCTGTAAAGCTCACTCTTTGGCTCTGTCTCTGTATTCGGCTTCCCTGCTCTGATACCCAGGAGCTCTGCTACTCTCAGACACCTCCTGTCTTTCTGTTGACCCCGTGTGACCTGAGACCACGCTGTCCGTGTGAGGACTCCACCCCTGCCTATTCCCTATTCTCTGGAACAATATTCCTCAGTGGAGCAGACTTCTAAAACTTCAGATTTTGTGCTCCACTGCTTCAGTGCTTTCCGGGAGCCGGCCCCACCCCCTGAAGTCTATCTTCCCAGAGCTTCAGATTCACTTCTCTGCACCGCCTGCCTTTCAGAAAGTGGTCGATTTTCTGTTTCTAGAATTGCTACTCTTCTTCTCTTGGATCTCCTGTTGGGTTTGTAGGTGTTTGGAATGGTTTGATAACTATCTAGCTGAACTCCTGTGACTTGATGTCATCTGAGTCTGCTATTCCTCAGCCATCTTGACTCTTAAGACCTTTTTTATATTAACTGTGGTTCAAAAGTCCCTATGCCTCTGATTGTGTTTCTGTTAACTGTTTGTTCAGTATAGCTCTCTGGGATTGGTTTAAAGACATTTAAGAGCAAATCTGGAAAAAGATGTCCAAATAAACTTAAGGGAAAAAAAATAAAGTTTTTGCAGAGAATGGAGGAACACACAAATCATATCTACCAACATGCATATAGGTTTTTTTCACTGCTCTGTGCTTATTTTGTGGTTTTTGTTTACATTTCTGCTATAAACAGAGAATATAGCCTCATAAATTTCTGCTTTTAGAAATTATTAAACATTTCTTTTCCTAAAAAGTGGTCTACAGGCCCCATAAGAATATACAAGAAAATGTATTCCCTGTAGGGCATAAGTTGAATTTGACTGGATCACCAAACATGCAAAGAAAATAAAGAGGCACTTCAAAATGATTGCTTTTATCTTTTTTGTATAAAGTATTGTTTCATGTAAACTGGAAAATGGTATTTAGAAATCCCAAAAAGCAGAAAAAAAAAAATCCCTGTGTAGAAGAAAAAGGAAAAAAAATGTTTATATAGTTTTAGCATAAAGTTTGAAGTGTCCTATACCTTCTTTGCTTGATCACAAACAGTACACACAGGAGAGCAAAGTTGTGTTATGCATAGAGGCTTTTAAATCCCTAGTGGCCACATGCATTATAGCAGATTTATGAATTCCATCTGATTTTTTCTGGACTGTTTTATCTACCTCTGTAGACAGGCAGAGCAAAGCTTGCCCTAGCTCAGTCCAGTCTCCTTTATCTTTTCTTTCCTTTTTCCTTTTCCCTTCCCTTTCCTTCCCTTTTCTTTTTTCTTTTCTTCTCTCTCTCCACTCTCTCCAACCCCCCCCTTTTTTTTCTTCATAATGTGTTGACAAAGGCTCTCTTCTTGACAAAACTATAGTCAGACACCTCTGCATCATCTTAACTGGGCCTTGACCTTAGCTTTCAACATCCATCCTGTCTTTGCCAGGCCCACATAGCTTAGTTTAGCTAGAATTTTAGTCACTTTAGAGAAAATTCCTCCACCATTGATATCTTATCATCCATGATATCTGGTCAATTTCCTTACCCCTGCTTTTGATATATAAGTTTTTGGCCTGTCATCAGCAAGAATCCTGTTGGGTGATGTTAGCACAGATATCCTTACCCTTTACATCTCTTCTTAGTAATTTTCCATTGACTGACCTCTCAGTCTGCTCCTTGACTATAAATTCTCACTTGTCTTTGTTGTATTTGGAGCTGAGCCTGATCTCTCTGTCTTCTAATGCAATATTTCTATTGTAATAATCTTGATAAAGCCATCATCATTACTGTTTTAACAAGTGCCTTATCATTAAGATGATAGTAAGAGAAAAAAAATCTAAAAATAAACATTCTAAACTAGGTCCTTAAAGATAAAAATAAGCAAACTAAATGATTTTCCAAAAGAGAAGTAATGAATAAGCTGCTTTCAGGTTGCTCAGAGTCCCTTTCTGTTCAGCAGAACAGGGAACCTTAAACTCTGAACTGCCAAAGTAAAGTTCCTGCTATGAATGTGTCTGGAGATACTGTTGATGGCCAAAGGTAGTTCATTCCAAAGTGGGCCCCATTGGAATAAAGATTATTTTGAGGTTAAAAGCAAACAAAATCCAGAAAACTCAGGAAAACATCTCTACTTCCCCCACAACTGCCTAAAGGATTTCGATAGAGGACCCACTCCAGGAAGAGAGCTATCAATACAACTCTATTATGATATTGACAGGGAGGAACCTAGCAAAGCCACTCTGATCAAGGTTTGCTCTTTATCTCATTGTTTCTGAATGGCCAAGCAAACATTTTTTCGTCAAACATTTATTCTTTTTCATCTTCCCATAAATTGAATTCCTTTCCTCTGAAATCCCAGACCCCTAACTTCTTCTCCTTAGTTCTGGATAACTTCTATACTTCATTTTGCCTGACTGTCTTTGGAATGTCTTTGGCCATGCCTGCATGGATTCCCCATGGGCCTGACTGGTTTGATCCAGTTTTTTGTGGCTTTGTTTTGGAGCATTCCTAGGACAGGCCTCGGACATTCCCCATAGCTGGCCATGATTTCCTCCTTGCTGGCCTCCAGACATTCTGCTAAAACCTAACTAACTGCCTCTAATCTTACCTCTTCTATGATGTTTTCCTGATTTGAGTTGCTTCTAACAAAGAAGCTTTTCTAGAATTTTGTGTGATATATTTGTGTATTGTCAAATCTAGGTCAGTTTATGATTATGTTTATGTCTATCATTCCTATAAAGGCAAGGACTCTTTTTATTCACCTGTGTATTTTTAGAACCTTCTGTAGATGCCACTTTTAGGCAAACAGGCTTAAGTGATGGAATGTAGGAATGGCTCACAGCAGCTCCTTAACTGAATAGAGACAGACCAACAGCCAACCCACCTCAAAATATTCACAGGTCCTAACTAACCAGTGAGGTACTTACAGCCAGGCATGGTTATGGAAAAAGCAAAGATTCCATGCTTTGCCATACCTCCTCATCCTCCCTCTTTAAGAACAGTCCCCACCCACTGCCTCTGCGGAAAGCCTCTCTTCTTCTGTCCTACCTTCAGCTCCTATCCAGTGTATTCAGTAAACTTCTCTCTCCTTTGATCAACTTCAGGTGAATTCTTTTGCCTTCCATGCCATTGGGTTTCCCCCTATCATTGCCCCACATTTGGGGGTCCCCGCCTGATTGAGATACCATTTAGACACCACACCTTCCTCTGTTTACCATTAGTAGGGGTTTGATAATACTCATAAATTGATCAGAGTATAAATTATGCTTTTTTTGTTTACATTTTACATTGAGTCCTCTTGGGAGTAGTCTGTTTTCACCTGTATCCAGTTTGAGGGCAGACTCAAGATCTCAGTTGTATCTCTCATAATCCCCAACCTCTCCACAAAAAAGACCTAGGAGTCTTGACACCACCTAGTTCATTATATCAAATCCCCAACTGGTTCTCAGTTCATCATTTCCTCTCCACTCTTCACTCTATTTCATTCTCTATATTGTCTCCCAAAGCCTCTTTAATCTCTCCTATTGTTTGAAATAATCCAGCTCTGCCGTCCAGTCTTACATACCTCATGCCAGAAAGCAAAGACCTCAGAAGATGAACCTTTTTCAAAGCAGCTATTCAAATAGGCTGGCACTAGAGGATAAAATTTGTTGCCCACCCCAGTTAGGTATTAATCTAACAAAATAGGTCTTCTGAGAGAAAGGCTAGAGGATCTCTACCACAAAGAAATATTATATTTTCTAATTTTATATAGATTCTTATTATTTTAGCATAGAATAGCAGCCTACTATTTAAATGATTTCTATAGTGAATCACTTTGTATAATTAATAATTCTTTTCTAATGCAAATAGTCATCATTAGTTCATTCTTATTGAAATTTGGATTTTCATATATTAGATTTGACAGAATAATTTTATTAAAGATATTTTATGGCTTCAGTGAAGCTTAAAAAATGACCCCCTAGAGGTATATCATTGAAGCATTTACCTCTCACTAATGTATTAGTTTAATAACTAATTAACGAGTGCTTATCATGTTTCAAGTTCTCCCCAAAATAAATAATGTTTGAACAAATGAATGGATGCAAGAAATAATGGTTGGAAGTTGGAGTAGAGTAGAGAAGGTTTCAGTTTTCCTTAAGTCCTACTGAGTTGATTTTTCATTGTTTCATAAGGTTTTAAAGGGCTGTCTTTCAAGTAAAACATTTTTGCATTTCTGAGGAAAATATAAAACCAAATTAGGGTTTATTAGCATCAAAATTTGGTACATTTTCAAGATATTAATAGGCATAGTTATTTTAAATGAGACCTAATTGGCTTATGGGTACACACCTTCCTGCCTTCTTCCTGTTTCTTTGAAGTACTCTTGAGCCCAATTTAAGGAAGGGTGCTCAAGAGCTTGCCTTGCTTTTCATTAAGTCAGTAAATCTTTGACCTCTTTGTTTCTGAACTTTACTTCCAATAAAATTTAATCATTTGGCTAAACTCATAGTGCAGACAATCAGAAAACCTGAGCTTGAGGTTACAAAATAACAGTAAAAGTAATGAAAGAATTTGCAACCACCCAATTTGCATATGGATATTTTCATCAGCAGCTCAAGAAATGGCTATGCTGTAATCACTCAGGCAGCAGCTGCTTAAAATCAATGGTGAAAGCAGCATGCTTTTTTTCCTTCTTTCTCTATGACTTCCCCCCAAACAGATTTAAACCCATTTTTCTCGGAGTTCCATATTTCTATGTATGTTTCTTTGCTAACTTTTGTTGTTGTTATCATAATCATTGGATGTAATGTGCTATGACATAATGGATGACTTGGCAATTGAATAGCACGTGGAGTATTTTATGTATTTTCTTTATCATAAAAGGAAAGATGAGAGCACCCATACTCTTTTTCTTTCTTTCTTTCTTTTTTCTTTTTTTTTGCTTTGAGAAAACTAGCTGATTCTCTTGCTGTCTGTTAATTTATATATCATTTATGTGAAAATAATATAAATTCATACTAGATTGAGTAAATCAAATTGTATTAATAGAAAAATGGATAACATTTGTAATGGTGGAGCAAGAATCACTTTCATAATATAAATTATATGTTAATATTTATGCTGGAGGGGAACAAAGATGTCCTGATCATTTGCTAATACAATCATTTTCAGCCTTTTCTGAATCACCTCTTGAGATTTAGTATTTTGATTCTTTAGGAAAAAGGAACAGATTTAAATAGGATACTTTGTAATGTACAAGTAAGAAAAAATATTTTCAAGTTGGAAAAATAAATACAGCTTAATCCACTGGAGATTAGAAATCGGAATTGTAAGTGTCCTTCTTCATCGTGAATATAGTGTTTTGGACATTGGATTTTCAGCTTTTTCTTCCTAACAGCTTTCCTTAGGCATCCTGCTGGTAGAAACATTTTTATGGTCCTCATGATATTTTCTTTGCTTGTGGATGAGAATATTTATAAGGTGGCCAAGGGTTGGGTCAACTATATTTAATCAAGAATTTCAGGCTGTCTGTGGGTGGCATGACATACTTCCTTCACATCTTGCTCTCCAGTACCTCTGATGATAACTGGCACATAAATGGCTCCCTATAAACATAGTGTTTTTGGAATACAGATGTTTCTGGCTATATTTGTGTATTTGTTCTTGGGCTTATAAGGAGAAAGAAATATATATATTTTATATATATTTTATCTTTTTTCTGCATATGGTAAGGACACTTAAGACCTACTCTCCTCTCAAATTTCTAGTGTACAGTACAATATTATTAACTATAATCACCATGCCACACATTGGATTCCCTGCCCTTGTTCACTGTATATCTTAAAGTTTACACTCTGACCAATATCGCCCCCATTTTCCCAACCTCTGAAACTCTGACAAATGCCTATCTATTCTCTGATTCTATGACTTGGACTAGGTTTCACATATAAATGAAATCATACTCTATTTGTTTTTCTGTATCTACTTTATTTCACTTAGTATAATGTCCCACAAGTTCATCCTGGTTCTTGCAAATGGCAGGATTTCCCTCCTTTTTAAAAAATGAGTAATATTCCATTTGAGAAGGGGAACTGACTGGTTTCTAGTGAGGGACTTAAAACTGGATAAAAACTGCACAATTAAACAAAAGAAAAGTATATATATATTACATTTGGTATAATTATTTGCTAAATAATTACTTGTAATAAGTAATTTCAAATATTGTAAAGTCAAAAGTCAACATGTTTATTGACCTTTAGCAATGGGAAGCAATAAATTAAGGTGGAAATAACACCAAGGTCTAAGTTTTAATCTTGGTTCTTCTACAGATAGAGTGATCCTCACCTCCACTAGCTAAGGGAATTGAATTGTGGAAGAGATGGACTTGGTCACTGCAGAACCTAGGGTTTAGAACAGGATGCTAATGGGAACACGGAGGTAAGACAATTTAGCTAGATACTGAGGGTGATGTTGATAGACGGTTTCCTGAAAGAAATGATGATACAAAGCTGAGGCTTTGACAGAGTAGTAGTGATGGGCATACAAAATTCCTGGCCTGTTGAAGTACTCAGTAAATAAAATTTGAATGGACTTTGTAAATTTTATTTTCTTTTTGTTCTCTCTTTCTCTTTTCGTTAGTTGTGTATGGCAAGAAATGCAGTTCTTATTTTCTGGATTCTAATAAACTGTTAAGGCTTATTTTAAAGAGTTATTTATTTATTTATTTGACAGAGAGAGAGAGAGAGCAAGAGAAAGACAGTGAGAGAGAGAGAACACAAGCAGAAGGAGTGGGAGAGGGAGAAGCAGGCTTCCTGCTGTGCAGGGAGCCCAATGCTGGTCTTGATCCCAGAACCCTGGTATCATGACCTGAACCGAAGGCAGGTGCCTAATGACAGAACCACCTAGGCACCCCTAATTGTTACAGTTTTAAAAAATTATAACAAATATTTGACTTCACCCCCAGTGAGAGTTGGAGTATATGGCCCTCCCTGTGAATCTGTGTGGGCTTGTGGACTTCCTAGAACAAGGTAATACAGTAGAAGTGACACTTTGTGACTTCTGAAATTTGGTCAGAAAAGGTCATGCATCCTGTGTATTCTCAGGGGGAATAATTGCTTTCTGGAAACTCTACCTGCGATGGTGGGAGAAGCCTAACCCATGTTGAGAATCCATAAGGATGTACTCTGATCAACAGTTACAGGTGAATCCAGCTTTATGACATCTCAGCTTGTATGAGTGAATTCCTAGCTTATATGAGTAAAGAAGCCTCTAGGTGATTCTAGGTTGTATTCACTTAACCCCCATGCATTTGAATATTCTGAGGTAGCAGAGCTGAAATAAGCTATCTCTATGCTACTCTGACCAAATACCTGAGCCCAAAAATTTGCTAGCACAATAAATGGTAATTGTTTTATATAACTAGTTTTTAGTCAAGTTGTAATGTGGCAATTAATAGTGGAACACCATTAAATACCTGTGTATAGAATTATTTTACTTCTTGTTTACATTTAGGAAATTCAAATCCTAGGTTAACTTCTTGGCTCTACATGCAAAATACAACTAATATTCTCTTTTCCTCATTAGTCATGCAAGAACATGTTCTAGCCAGAAAGAGTAATACGTGCAATAGAGTGTATGATATATCCAGGCAATTGAAAGCAATTCATTATAGCTGGATCATAGAACTTGAGAAGAGGAATCGCTAGAAACACAGCTAGGAATGTAAGCACCAGATCATGAAAGATCTTATAAGTCAATTTAAGAAGTTAAAGTTTAAGCTCAGGGCAATTAGAAAACTGCTTATTTAAAGCACTTACATCTCCTAATCGTATTTTTATTTCAGAAACATCTGTGTGGTTTCTGTGTGGATCCTGGATATCAGGGATCAAATCTGAGGTTGAAGTGGTCTCTTAGAAGACTGTTGTAGTAATTGAGGTAAAAGATGGTAGATATCTCATAATAGTGACAGTGTAGATGGAAGAAACTTGACACATCAAGTAGATATATATTAGGTAGAATAAACAGAATTTTGTGAGTTGTTAACTGCAAGCAGTTGGGACATACAGAAAAGTAAAGAATGGCGTGATTAGGTGACAGTAAGCCAGCCGGAGAACAACAGAGAAGGTCTCTATTGGAGGAAGACGTAGGCAGCAGAAAATACATGATTTTGACATGTGGATTTGGATCCATCCATTGCTTTTGCTTTTCCAGTTAATGGCCTTTAGAGGGCCCTCCCATATTGCCTTTGGGCTTGGTGTGCCTTGGCCAACCTGACTAAAAACAAAGACTTCAAATATGTCTGTGCATTTCTATTTCCTTGCTTGAATTACCACTATCATCATTAAAATAGGCCTGCACTAGCCTGCTGGAGGGATGTGAGAGACAAGTAGAATCAACTTGATTTATTTCAAGTTGAGGCCATCCCAGACCAGCCAGATCCCAGATGAATGAACACATGAGGAAGTCCACTCTTGATAAGCTCAGCCTGGACCAGATCTATGCAATTGCCCATAGATTAATGTTTATTTTAAACCACTAAATCTTGGCATGACTTTTTACATCACAATAGGTAACTGATACTTATTTTGAAGCTTCTATTTTTGAGATGTACACAGTTGGATTGTGAGACTCGAGCTCAGAAGAAAGTTTTGGCTTTCAGACAAAGCCACTGACAAGTGGCTTGTCTTGAACTTGAACCTCAATAGTTCAGTCTTCTTTATAAGTGTCCAGTCTGATTAGTTGGGCTTCTCTTCTGGTTGGTTGATGTGTATGCCTTTTACCCCTTTACATGTTAATATATACTTTAGGATCATTTGTGTATGTAGTTAAGAGTCCATGGGAGAGGATAAGAATGTTCACCAGAGTTTAAAGGGAATATGGCTGATAGCAGAATCATTAGGAAAATAATATTTAAGGAATGAAAAGGAGGAGAAGAAAGGGAGCCCCAAAATATCTGGGGAGGGAACATGTAGTAAGCTAAGAGGAAACCATGGCAAGATAGTGTCCACTGAAACCAAGAAGAAAGAATGTTCAAAATAGAAGATGTGGGTTAAACAGTATTGAAAAGTTAAATAAGATTGTGACTGGTGAACTTATACTGGATTTAGCAACACTGAGGTCATTGATGATCTTGAGGGTAATTTCATGTAGTGGAATAATGATGGAACTGGATTCGTTTTGATTCCTAGACTTTTCTTCCCTCCTTCCTTCCCTTCTTCCCTTTCATTCCTTTACTCTTTTTTTCTCTTCCTTCCTTTCTTTTTCTCTTTCTTTCCCTTTCCTTCTTTCTTTTCTTTTCTTTCTTTCTTTCTTTTTTCTTTTTCTTTTCAAAATACCTGTCTTTATAAGCAGACTGAATAAATTAGAAATGTGTCTCCTATGATCAGTCAGATGCTTTAAATGTGGATTCATTTAAAAAGGAGTGAACTGATAAATTAGAAAAAAAAAATTACATGCATGACATCTAGTGCTGGAATGCATAGTACACCTTGCCAAGTCTACCGCATTAAAAAAGCCTCACATTAAGAACTCATCCACATTCTCTGAACTCTAATCTGATTACATGGGGATTTTATTGTTTTGAAGAATAATGAATACACCATGGTTTAATAGTACTATGACAAATTTGAGTTAAGTAACTTTCAGTTGTTATAAAGGGCAATACCTACATTGCGTATTTACCAGTTACTCCCTCCAATCTTCCTGTCCTTTAATTTGTTACGGACTCTCTAACTGGCAGTAAGATAGAGTTTTCTGCCAAAGGAGGCAAGCAGCCATTAGACTATACAGCCACACAGAAATAAGAATAGATGATTCTAAAGGTTTATTATATGTTTCACAAGTCATAAAATAGTCTTCTTACGTAGTACGATATGAGCTATGTCCAATCACAAAAATGTTTCTTAAAAATGACTGAAAATAAATTAAAATTAAAAACATAAGTAAAATACTATCATTTTTTGGAGTACAATGGAAATTTTAAAATCATTTCATTAATGTTTTTAATAGTGATTTTTTAAAGATTTATGTATTTATTTTAGAGAAAGAGAGAGAGCACAAGTGGGAGGAGCAGATGTTGAGGGAGAGAGAAATCCCAAGCAGACTCCACACTGAGTGTGGAAACTGACATGGGACTTGGTCTCACCATTAGGAGATCACAGTCTGAGCTGAAATTGAGAGTTGAAGCTCAACACACTTAAAATTGTAAGACATTTTTTTATTAATGAAACTTTTTCAGGAAAAAATGATTTGAAACTATCTAGTGGGTTAATTATTTTATTCTTTCTGTGATAGATAATTTTTTATTATGTTTGACTTATTAGCATTGTAATAGTTATTAGTAAAATGAGCTATATTCTTTTATAATTAAAAAATCTCTTTTTAAAAATCCACTCTAATTTTCTTATTTTAAGTTTTTTTTTATTGGATTCTGTAATCATTTATCAATTATATTTTATTGACCTTAAATATATTTTAAGACTTTTTTTGCTAAAAGTAAAAAAAATAATTATTTTATTTTATTTTATTTTATTAAAGTATAGTTGAAACATAATGTTACATTAGTTTTAGGTATACAACATAGTTATTCAACAGTTCTATATATTATGCTGTGCTCACCAGAAGTGTAGCTACCATCTGTCACCACACAAGAATATTACAGTGCCATTGACTATTCTTATGCTGCGTCCTTGTGACTAATTCATTCCATAACTGGAAACCTGTACTTCGAAGACTATTTTTTAATATTAACAGATTTAAACGTAGATTCTCTTTACCTTTTTTATTTCATCAGCTGGCTTTGCATGTTGTTTATTTGCTTCTTCTGATTGCTAATTTCTTCAGTTGCTAACATTTTGAGCTCATTGCTTATTTTTTTCTTCTCTCTGTGTATCTTTGTGTCTCTGTATCTCTCTTTGTCTCTTTCCTTAGCTCCACCACCACACAAAGTTTTATGTGTGGAGTTTTCATTTTCACTAATTTATAAATAGTCAGATATGATTCTTTATTGTTTATGATGGAAAACATGTCATGATTTTGGTTAGGTTTTAAAATTCCTTATATATGCATAAACAGTGATTTTTCATACATAATGCTTTTGAGATTTCTATAATCACCTTTAGTTTTTCCCTATAAAAATATAAAACAATTTCTCAAAACTGTTGTTGGAAAAACAAAGGCTTTGGAGTCTGTAGGTGTAATTTAAATCTTTATTCAGTCTTTCATTGACACATTAACCTTGGGAAAATCTTACTTCTGATAATCCATTTTTTTCTGTGTGAAATGGTAATGGTCAAATCTCTGTTGTTGGGGTTTGTGGTTTGTGTGTGTGTGTGCATGCATGTTCATGTATGTGTAGGGGGGGATAAACAGAGAAACATTGGATCTAAAATGTTATGTTCTTAAAACCTAAGAAATGGGTACAAACTATGCAGAATTAGTGATGCCTACTGTCTGCCAGGTAGTATTCCAAATGTTTTGTATGGATGAATTCATTTAATACTATACCTACCTATAAAGTAGATATAATTATTAATCTTCATTTTGTTGGTAAAGCATATAAAGAACAATAGTGAAATTTCCCCTAGCCTTTTGAGTACTCCATATACTGGAGATTCATGCTTTTTGTGTCAGTTTTCCCTATAAATTATTTGGTTTGTATTAGCACATTTAAAACATTAGAGGAGAACACAGAGGAAAGTAAATCTATCTTGGCTAGATTCAGCCAGTTTTGCTCCTCTACAGTGTCCATAATAAACAATGTATTTTTCTTTTCTTTTTGTTTGTCTCTGTATTTCTTTCAAAAATCGTACTTTTTAACATTTGGAAATCACTAATGTGATTTGCTGAGAAATATATTGTAGTGCATAATCCTAAAAGATACTGAAAGTATATTTGTTAATAGTTTTACCTCTTTTGTCTGAGTAAAGAGGTATCAGTTAAATCCTGCCATCTCTTTCTTTTAAAAAAATTTCTATTAAGGTACAATTGTCAATTAACTACACTTAGTTAAAGTGTAAAATTTGACTTTGATGTATGCATACATCTGTGAACCTGTTATCACAATGAAAATAATGAAATTATTTATCACTGCAAAAAATTGTCTCTTGTTCCTTTATTATCTCCTCCCTTCACATCTCTCAAAATCTTATCCTTACCCTAGGTGATCACTGTTCTGCATTTTGTTACTATAGATTAGTATGCAATTTATAATATTTCATATACACACAATCACAAAGTGTATCTATTTTTTGTCTATGTTCTTTGACTCTGCATTATTGCTTTGATACTTATCCATATTATAACAATTATCAATATTTCATTCTTCAAACATTTAAATATTTATTATATGGTTATACCACAATGTGTTTATGCATTCATTTATTAATGGGTATTTGCATTATTTCCAGTTTGTGGTTCTTACAAATAAAGTGCTCTGATCATTTACATTAAACTATTTATATAGATGTACCTCTTATTTCTCTTGTGTAAATACCTGGGTTTTGAATGACTGGATTGTATGGTAGTTCTATGCCTAATTTCTTAGGAAGCTATCAAATTGCTTTCCAAAGGGATTACACAAATTACTATTCCCACTAACAGAGTATGAGAGCTCCCAATACTCCGTGTTCTTACTAACACTTGTTATGGTCATGTGTCTAGTTGTACTGAAGTTTAACTTACCAATTTTTTCCTTGACATATCATATTTTTTTGTATTTTATCTAAATGTAATCTTTCTGTAAGTGATAAAGTTTTGCTATTGTGTTTTCTTCTAGAAACTTCAGTTTTAGGTTACATACATAACTCCATCATCCATTTTGATTTAATCTTTACACCTAAGATAGTCCATTTTTTCTGTGCAAAAAAGGAAAATCTCTTCAACTCTTCTCTTGCAGGGTATAAATCAAATTTCTCTTGCTTTAATGAAATATCCATTTTTTTCCAGTACCATTTGCTAAAAATATTTTCCTTTTGCCACTAGAATGCCTTTGCAATTTTGTTGAAATTAATTTCACTTATGTGAGGATTTGTTTCTGGGATCTTTATGCTATTCATTGGTCTACTTGTCTGTCTTCATGTTAGTGCTGTAATGTTTTGATTCCTGTAGCTTTATAAAAAGTCTTGAAATAATTAGTCCTCCAACTTTGTTCTTCTTTTTTCCAAGTTTGTTCTAGGTTATTTGCATTCCATATAAATTATAGACTCAACTTGTCAATTTCAATAAAGTAAGCTGCTAAAATTTTCATTGAGATTCCTTTAACTCTATAGATCACTTGAGAATTGACAATAGTAAATGTTCTGACCCATGAATATGGCATATTCTCTACTTATTTGGGTCTTATTTAATTTTTCTTTTCTTTCTGTTTTATAGTTTTTAGTGTAAAGATCTTGCACATCTTTTGCCAAAATAATTACTAAATTTTTATACTTTTTAATATTGTAAATCTTTTATTTCAATTTTCAGTTCTTCTTGCTAGTCTATAAAAATACAACTTGTGTTTTACATTGATTTTGCATCCTGATGCTTGTTATACTCACTTATTAGTTTCACTAGTTATTTTGTAGAGTTCTTATGATTTTCTACAATCGTATCTGGCAATAAAGAGAGTTGACATCTTTCTTTTCAATGTGAATATTTTTCTTTCCCTTTCTTGCCTTATTGACCTACCTAGAAACTGTCCTACAATATTGAGTAGAAGTAGTAAGAGTAGATATTGTTGTCTTAGTTCTGATTTTAATAAGAAATTATTCAGTCATATACAAAGTATAATATTAGCTCTTTATTCCGTATATGCCCTTTATCAGATTTAAGAAGAATTCCTAGTTTGCTAGCTTTTTTTTTTTTTTTTTTTAAGATTTTATTTATTTATTTGACAGAGACACAACAAGAGAGGGAACACAGGCAGGGGGAGTGCGAGAGGGAGAAGCAGGCTTCCCACTGAGCAGGGAGCCCCATGGGGGGCTTAATCCCAGGACCCTGGATCATGACCTGAACCAAAGGCAGACACTTAATGACTGAACCACCCAGGCACCCCACTAGCTTTTTTCTTTTTTTTTTTTTTTTATTGGGTAACAGATGTTGAATCTTGTGAAATGACTCTTTCTGCTTCTACTGATAAATATATAGTCTGCTGTTACTGATAAAGAGTAGTTTCTCCTATTATTAACATCTTGCATTAGTGTGGTATGCAGTTAAAACTGCTGAAAAAATATTGATTAATTATCATTAACTAAAGTCTATAGTTTAGATTAGGGTTCACTCTTTGACCTGGACACATGTATCAGTTGTTCCATATATACCAATCCGTGATCATAGAGCATAGTTTTGCTGCACTTAAAAATGCATATGCACCACTCATTCAGCTCTCCTTTCCTCCTTCTTCCAAATTCCTGATGAACACTGAGTTTTTACTCTCTGTAATTTTGCATTTTCTAAAGTGTCATATAGCATGAAATCATGTAGCATGTAGCTTTTCCTTACAGGCTTTTTCTCACTTAACCAGTATGCATTTAAAGTTCCTCCATATATTTTTGTGGTTTCGTAGCTCATTTCTTTTATTTTTTCTCCAGAATAATATTCCATTGTATGGATGTATCAAAGTTTGTTTATCCATTTACCTACTGAGGGATACCTTGGTTGCTTCCAATTAAGAGCAAATATTAATAATGTAGCTATGACAATTTGTGTGTTGGCTTTAGTTTTCAATTAATTTGGGTGAATAGCTAGGTGTGAACTTGTTGAATAATATGTTAAGACTATATTTAGCTTTGTGAGAAACTACCAAACTATCTTCCAAAGTGGCTATACCATTGTGCATTTGCACCACCAATGAATAAGAGGGCCTACTAACATACGTCTTTTCTCACATTTGGTATTGTTAGTGTTTTGGAATTTAATCATTCTAATAGGTGTAGAGTGGCTTCTTATTGTTTTAATTGCTAATTCCCTAATTATATATGATGTTTAACATCATCTCATAGGCTTATTTGCATCCGTAAATCTTCTTTGGTGAGCTGTCCAGATCTTTTTATTTTTAATTTTTTAGTAATTTTTTAATTGGGTTATTTTCTTGTTAAGTTTTAAGAAAACTTTATATATTTGGGGTATCAAATATTATGTTTTAAATGGCAAATATTTTCTGTCAGACAGTGGCTTGTCTTTTTACTCTCTTAATAGTATCTTTGCGGGGCAGAAGTTTTTATTTTAATGAAGTGTGATACCACAAGATAGTATAATAGGAGTTCTGTTTGTATTCCCCCATAGTAACAATAATTTGACAGCTATCCATGAACAAAAATGCCTTTGTGGGAGTTTTGGGATCCAGACAGGAAATTGTAAAACCCCTAGGACCCCAAGGAAACTCAAGACTAAAGAGGGCTTTTTTTTTTTTTTTTTTTTTTTTTTTTTTTAAGATGTCACTGCACTCTACTCACTGAGTGTGGTCCCCCAGAGACCTGCACAGTTCTCTTTATGGACTCAACTATAGTCTATTTAGTCTTGGTTTTGCCTCTACTATCATCTGCACTGGGACATAGGAAGAGTTATACCTGTCTGTGCCTCAGGTAACAGGCCCACAGACCTCTTTCTCATCTATGGACTCTGCAGTGGCCTGTGACTCAACTTCAGCCCTGTTCAACCATTGTTTGGGGGCAGTTATGACTATCCAGAGAACTTGAAGGAGACATGCTCCTCTCTGCCCCTGGAGACACAGGTCTGTAATATCTTCTGAATTAGTTTTAGTCACAATTTTTATCTGATCCATGGCAAATTTGCCAGAGAATATTCTTTATCTGCCACTACTATTTTTCCTATTTTTTCTTCCCCTCCCCCATTTTTTTTTACAGTACTTTTATAAAAAGCTCATACGAATACTTGTTTCTTTAACATTAACCTGTGAAATGGGGTGAGTTCTTAATAGACAAGCTCTTTAAAGGAGGCTACTGTGAGGTTGTGGACACAGATGATTTCCATGCTAGCAGCAGTTCTTCCTGGTTATGTTTAAGTTCGTTATAAGATACATTTCTCTGTCTAAACTTTTACTTCTCTCAACCAACAGAAATTGTCAGCTGCAGTGTCACTTTTAGGGCAAAATAGTTGTCTTTCTCTCTTCTTTCCTCTGAGACTGCTTCCTAGAGGCCATACAGAAGTGTGTAGCTCCTTGTAAATCTTTGTGTCATTATTTTTGCTTATTCTTTGGGACAAACTTGATCAAGAAAAAGTCCTGCCAATATCCCATGTACTTTCTACGTATCATTCAAAATAAGTATTTGGCTTTGCCCCTGAGTATGACACCTATATTTAGAGAACACTGTTCTACCAGTTTTCTTTCTTAACATCTGTCTGCATGCAACATTACTCTTGTTTAATTTAGCAGCTCTTTCTTTTATATCATTATTTAGATATAATTATTTAGTGTGTTCTAGTTCTGCAGATGATATG
The DNA here is from genome assembly GCF_030435805.1 of Mustela lutreola. NCBI lineage: Eukaryota > Metazoa > Chordata > Mammalia > Carnivora > Mustelidae > Mustela > Mustela lutreola. The sequence continues at coordinate 138,329,187 of NC_081293.1, read as the reverse complement.
AATTTTCATTTTGTTTTATTTCCTTTGATATTTAGGGAGATCTTTCATTGGTGAAGAGGACAATATTATCTTTATTGGTGCCATATTTCTTCTCTTTCTGTTTCTCATTTGTTTCAGATCAGTGTTTCTTAGTTAAGTTTCTATTAAAAGCTGATTGCATTGCTGGAGAGTCATTAATTAATAGATTTCTTCCCCTAGAGCAAAAAAAAAAAAATTTGGAATGGATAAACCCAGGAACTGAAGTGACCTCATGTATAAGAAGTAATTAAAACTTTATAATGAAAACTTACACCTATGACAGTTCAATATTCTTTTTTTAATTTTTTTATTTTTTATAAACATATATTTTTATCCCCAGGGGTACAGGTCTGTGAATCACCAGGTTTACACACTTCACAGCACTCACCAAATCACATGCCCTCCCCAATGTCCATAATCCCAACCCCTTCTCCCAAACCCCCTTCCCCCGGCAACCCTCAGTTTGTTTTGTGAGATTAAGAGTCACTTATGGTTTGTCTCCCTCCCAATCCCATCTTGTTTCATTTATTCTTCTTCTACCCACTTAAGCCTCCATGTTGCATCACCACTTCCTCATATCAGGGAGATCATATGATAGTTGTCTTTCTCTGCTTGACTTATTTCGCTAAGCATGATACTCTCTAGTTCCATCCATGTTGTTGCAAATGGCAAGATTTCATTTCTTTTGATGGCTGCATAGTATTCCATTGTGTATATATACCACTTCCTCTTGATCCATTCATCTGTTGATGGACATCTAGGTTCTTTCCATAGTTTGGCTATTGTGGACATTGCTGCTATAAACATTCGGGTGCACGTGCCCCTTTGGATCACTACATTTGTATCTTTAGGGTAAATACCCAATAGTGCAATTGCAGGGTCATAGGGCAGTTCTATTTTCAACATTTTGAGGAAGCTCCATGCTGTTTTCCAGAGTGGCTGCACCAGCTTACATTCCCACCAACAGTGTAGGAGGGTTCCCCTTTCTCCGCATCCTCGCCAGCATCTGTCATTTCCTGACTTGTTGATTTTAGCCATTCTGACTGGTGTGAGGTGATATCTCATTGTGGTTTTGATTTGTATTTCCCTGATGCCGAGTGATATGGAGCACTTTTTCATGTGTCTGTTCGCCATCTGGATGTCTTCTTTGCAGAAATGTCTGTTCATGTCCTCTGCCCATTTCTTGATTGGATTATTTGTTCTTTGGGTGTTGAGTTTGCTAAGTTCTTTATAGATTCTGGACACTAGTCCTTTATCTGATATGTCGTTTGCAAATATCTTCTCCCATTCTGTCAGTTGTCTTTTGATTTTGTTAACTGTTTCCTTTGCTGTGCAAAAGCTTTTGATCTTGATGAAATCCCAGTAGTTCATTTTTTCCCTTGCTTCCCTTGCCTTTTGCGTTGTTCCTAGGAAGATGTTGCTGCGGCAGAGGTCGAAGAGGTTGCTGCCCGTGTTCTCCTCAAGGATTTTGATGGATTCCTTTCGTACATTGAGGTCCTTCATCCATTTTGAGTCTATTTTTGTGTGTGGTGTAAGGAAATGGTCCAATTTCATTTTTCTGCATGTGGCTGTCCAATTTTCCCAGCACCATTTATTGAAAAGGCTGTCTTTTTTCCATTGGACATTCTTTCCTGCTTTGTCGAAGATTAGTTGACCATAGAGTTGCGGGTCTATTTCTGGGCTCTCTATTCTGTTCCATTGATCTATGTGTCTGTTTTTGTGCCAGTACCATGCTGTCTTGATGATGACAGCTTTGTAATAGAGCTTGAAGTCCGGAATTGTGATGCCACCAACGTTGGCTTTCTTTTTCAATATCCCTTTGGCTATTCGAGGTCTTTTCTGGTTCCATATAAATTTTAGCATTATTTGTTCCATTTCTTTGAAAAAGATGGATGGTACTTTGATAGGAATTGCATTAAATGTGTAGATTGCTTTAGGTAGCATAGACATTTTCACAATATTTATTCTTCCAATCCAGGAGCATGGAACATTTTTCCATTTCTTTGTGTCTTCCTCAATTTCTTTCATGAGTACTTTATAGTTTTCTGAGTATAGATTCTGTGCCTCTTTGGTTAGGTTTATTCCTAGGTATCTTATGGTTTTGGATGCAATTGTAAATGGGATTGACTCCTTAATATCTCTTTCTTCTGTCTTGCCATTGGTGTAGAGAAATGCAACTGATTTCTGTGCATTGATTTTATATCCTGACACTTTACTGAATTCCTGTATAAGTTCTAGCAGTTTTGGAGTGGAGTCTTTTGGGTTTTCCACATATAGTATCATATCATCTGCGAAGAGTGATAATTTGACTTCTTCTTTGCCGATTTGGATGCCTTTAATTTCCTTTTGTTGTCTGATTGCTGAGGCTAGGACTTCTAGTACTATGTTGAATAGCAGTGGTCATAATGGACATCCCTGCCGTGTTCCTGACCTTAGCGGAAAAGCTTTCAGTTTTTCTCCATTGAGAATGATATTTGCGGTGGGTTTTTCATAGATGGCTTTGATGATATTGAGGTATGTGCCCTCTATCCCTATACTTTGAAGAGTTTTGATCAGGAAGGGATGTTGTACTTTGTCAAATGCTTTTTCAGCATCTATTGAGAGTATCATATGGTTCTTGTTCTTTCTTTTATTGATGTGTTGTATCACATTGACTGATTTGCGGATGTTGAACCAACCTTGCAGCCCTGGAATAAATCCCACTTGGTCGTGGTGAATAATCTTTTTAATGTACTGTTGAATCCTATTGGCTAGTATTTTGTTGAGTATTTTCGCATCTGTGTTCATCAAGGATATCGGTCTATAGCTCTCTTTTTTGGTGGGATCCTTGTCTGGTTTTGGGATCAAGGTGATGCTGGCCTCATAAAATGAGTTTGGAAGTTTTCCTTCCATTTCTATTTTTTGGAACAGTTTCAGGAGAATAGGAATTAGTTCTTCTTTAAATGTTTGGTAGAATTCCCCCGGGAAGCCGTCTGGCCCTGGGCTTTTGTTTGTTTGGAGATTTTTAATGACTGTTTCAATCTCCTTACTGGTTATGGGTCTGTTCAGGCTTTCTATTTCTTCCTGGTTCAGTTGTGGTAGTTTATATGTTTCTAGGAATGCATCCATTTCTTCCAGATTGTCAAATTTATTGCCGTAGAGTTGCTCATAGTATGTTCTTATAATAGTTTGTATTTCTTTGGTGTTAGTTGTGATCTCTCCTCTTTCATTCATGATTTTATTTATTTGGGTCCTTTCTCTTTTCTTTTTGATAAGTCGGGCCAGGGGTTTATCAATTTTATTAATTCTTTCAAAGAACCAGCTCCTAGTTTCGTTGATTTGTTCTATTGTTTTTTTGGTTTCTATTTCATTGATTTCTGCTCTGATCTTTATGATTTCTCTTCTCCTGCTGGGCTTAGGGTTTCTTTCTTGTTCTTTCTCCAGCTCCTTTAGGTGTAGGGTTAGGTTGTGTACCTGAGACCTTTCTTGTTTCTTGAGAAAGGCTTGTACCGCTATATATTTTCCTCTCAGGACTGCCTTTGTTGTGTCCCACAGATTTTGAACCGTTGTATTTTCATTATCATTTGTTTCCATGATTTTTTTCAATTCTTCTTTAATTTCCCGGTTGACCCATTCATTCTTTAGAAGGATACTGTTAAGCTAGAACTCAACCACAAAAGGAAGTTTGGAAAGAACCCAAATACATGGAGACTAAACAGTATGACAGTTCAATATAATGATTGTAGTTCAAACATTGCCCCAATCTCCAGGGAATTATCCTTTTTATAAAAAATTAACTACTGAGTTAATTGAGAAAAATGTGGAATTTTGGAGTTAGGGTTTTTGCTTTCAGCAATTTAGACAAGATAAAAAAAAAAAAATACCAGAAGCTATCGTTTATTGAGCACCTATCATGTGCTAGGTACTACTCTACGTCCTTGATCAGAATGTGCTCACTTTCATTTTAACCTGTGAGGTAGATACTATAATTACTTTCAAATTACGGAAGAACAAATTAAGATTTAGTAAGGTTATGTAACTATTCTAAACGAACATGTTTAATAAGTGACAAAAAAAAAATAAAATAAAATCAACTACTGCCAGAAACAGTCTTGTGGCAAAAACAAACAATATTTCACATGCATTTACTCACTCTTTCATCCATGTACCTATCCAACAAATACATGAATGTGTACTCAGTGCTAGGTAATGTTTAGATTTTAGGGGCACAGCAATAAAACAACAAAATATTAAAATAGTCTCAGTCCTGAGTGAATTCACAGTTGAGTTGAGAAGATAGACACTCATCGAACAGTAGCAAACAACATGAAAAATAACAAATATGATAACATTTGTAGAAGAAAAATACATGGTCTGCAGAAGTATCTAATATGAAATCCAAGGTATTCTGATGGGTATTGACTAATATGAAGAATTCAGCTTTGGAATGGAGTGTGAAGGACAAAAATGGATTCAGTTGGTGATGTTTAGTGGTGAGGAGGTGAGTAGGGAAGGGTTAAATAGGTGATGGGTATTAAGGAGGGCACTTGTGATGAGCACCTGATATTGTTTGTCAATATCAGTGATGAATCACTAAATTCTATATCTGAAACAAATATTACACTGTGTGTATACTAACTGGAATTTAAATAAAAACTTGGAAAAATGAATTAAGTCAGTGAAGAGGTTGAGAATAAAGTTCCAATATAAGGGATGGCAGAGCAGGTATAAAGGCCCTAGAATAGGAGAACATCATATTTGAGGAACTAAAAGAAGGTCAGTTTGCCAGGAACTCAGAATAAGGAGAAGGAAAGGGTGGTTAATGGGACCAGACAGGTTACTGGGATCAGATTGTCCTGCTTTGTATCCCATATTAATCACCTTGGGTTTTATATAGGAGCATGGGGAGCTACTGAAGGTTTTAAGCAGTAGGGTGAAATATATGATTAACCTCTCTGCAGTGTGACTTTTTCAAAGGTAGGCACTGTTTGAAGACTGTGTCAGTATCTAAGGTGAAAGATGATTGTTCCTTAGACTAGAAAGGAAAAAATGTAGATGGAGAGAATTAAATTGGATAGAGACATATTAAGAATGTTAGATTGAAAGGACCTAATGATTGATGGCCTGTAGGATGATAAAGGAAGGAGATATTGATGATGGCTTCCAAGTTTTTGGCTGAAGAAACTTAAAGAAAGGTGTTGTTCATTCACTAACCTAGAGAACAGTAGAAGGAAGATCATATTTCCTGCAGAAAATCACTAGTACATTTTTGGAAATAGTGAGTATAAGATACCATGGACATTGAAAGGTTAATGTCAAGTTGGTAGTTTGATATGCAAGTTATAAACTCCAAGGATAAGTTCTAACTAGATACCCATGTTGGTGATCATTGACACCATAGTTTCAGATGAAATAATTAAAAAAGAGAAGAGAAGAATGCCAAGCCTAATTTTAAAGATATTCTAACATTTAAAGGCTAGGAAGAGGAGAATAAACCTATAAGCAAAAAAGAGAAATGACAAGAGTTAGAAGAATGAAAAATGTGTGTCAATACAGAAGGATAGAATGTTCAATACTTCAGGATGTTACTTGGACATTACAATTCCTGCTCTGCCTCATGGAAAGCTCTTCTGTCATTTGCCCACATTCTTCCTCCATCACTAACTTCATCACATTTCCATTGAAACCTTTTCTTCTCACTATTTAAATTTTAATATTTCACCCAAACTCACACAAGGCAACTCTTTATTTCTCTGCTTTATTTTATTTCCATCTAATATGCCACTTATTTATGTTTTTTCATTGAAAAATTTTCATTTTTCATCCCCACCCCTCAATGAGTTATATAGTGTTTGTAATTTTTGTTCACCACAGTAGCTCTGATAGCTAGTTTAATGTCAGGCACATAATATATCCTCTAGAATATAATAAGTAATGTTGAGGGATTAAATGAACAGTGATAAATACCACTGACAGGGCAAGTATATAAATCAAGTATTGACATGTGTTAACTGATCTTGATGTAGTTGCAACAGAGGCCAAACCAGAGTGACTTGGAGAGTAAGTGATAGGCAAACAAACGTAGAAAGGGAATAGTTGTCTAAAAAAGCAGTTGTCTCAAATGGACAAAAGATTGGACATGTTTAAAATGCCATTTTTTGAGAGGGAGCAGCTGATCACACAACAAACTTATGTCTGAACAACAGTTGAAGACAGAAAAAAAAGGGGTCATCAATAGTCTCAGCTCCTGGGGAAGACCCTTGGAGGGAGTGGTCTTTAGAGGAGGGGGAAGGGGGATTTAGAAGGTGAGCTCCAATGTTAAGTGGTAGAAGTGAGGTAAGGTCTCTGTGAGGTCGCACTCTAAAGGTGTCTGGGTTAGTGATATGTTTTAAGTGAAACATTTGAAAAGAAGATTGAAAATAGTAACTTGAGAGGGAGGTAGAGAGAATTGAATACAGAGGTATGTCAGGTTTGCTCTGGATAATATAGAATATGCACAAACAACTTGTACTAAATACAAGTAGAAAGACATATTTTGATTTTAGAAAAGACTTTTTAATCCATAAAATAAGGTGACTCATAATTGAGAAACCCACGAAAATGAGACAATTGATAATTTGGAATGCTAATAAGAATGGTACTTTCTGAACTTGTTTAAAATAAGTCCCTCTTGTCAAATTGCAAGGATAAAATTTGATTCATTCCTAATAGTTTATTTTTCCTTCCAAGAGCCTTTCAGATTGCTGAGTTTGAAGGTATATAAACTTATGATACTAAATTTGAAAAATTACATTTCTCTCTCTATGGACATGTACCCATCTACACATACTCATAAAGGCAAATGATGCATTGTTGATGTTTGATTTCAATTTGTGTTGCATTTTAACAACAACGACACCAACAAAAAACATGGTTTGACATGTTTTCCTAATTGTTTTGAGTGTTTAATTTAAATAGATAGCTCCATCTCTAGCATTCCAAATGATATAACTTCCTCCAGAATTTGATCTGTCATTCTTCCAATTAGAAAAAGCCCTACAGCCGTGCTATAAGATGGCTTTATAATATATCTCAAGCTTTAACAAGGAACTTTTTGATATATTTCAATTATGATGTACAAAGTAACATCTTCTTAATTAAAGAAGAAATTTCATTTTGAGGCTTTTTAGAGTGCCATTAAGGTTTATGGTTGAAAGCTTCCTGTTAAGATGAATCTGCCCTCTGTATTTGGTGAATGAGATATGGAGCATTTGGGCTTCAGGAGAAAAACAGCCAAGAAAGGAAGCTAAATACTACTAAGATTAGAGAATAAAATTTGCTTATAAAAGGATGGCTTCTAAGAAACCAGATTACGTATCAGTAAATATTTAAACATAGTTTTATCAGCAGTAATTTTTTAAGTCATAATAGTCTGGAAAGGACAAATTTTTTTTTGAAATTGAGGCTAAGGAATTAAATGATGAAAATTAAGGGTAATGGAGACATGGTGATCCTGGGAGTGTGCACAGGAGAAATCCCATGTTATACACATCCTGAAAAAAAAAAAAAATAAAAATAAATCAGTATATGTTCCCCTTGAGAGACATACTCATACACACAAATCAAAATCCCCAAATTAAAAAAAAAAGTTTAGCCATAAAATACATATGTGATTCTAGCTTAGATGGAACAAATATAATTTTTTCTCTTTTCTTCAAACTAATTTTGCATATCCCAAATAAAGCTTCAGAAAAGTGCTCTGGCAGTGTGTATTTTTAGGCTTCAAGAACTCCTATCGTAGACAAGATGGGGCAGCTGACAGTGCTCATGGTTGATGACAACACAGATTTTAAAGGTTGTTCGCTGGCTGGTGAGAGTGAACGGGAAATGGAAGACTTGTGCTATACAGGAATATATTATATATGAAACATTAAGAAAGAATGTTCTTTACTAAATATAAACATTTATCGACATATTTAGATGCACACACACACACACACACACACGGCATTCACCCCTCCAGCACTGCAAGCGCATTAACATATACTGGTGACAACTGATCCTACTGTCTAATGATTTACTGATAAAAAGGAAAGTTAGAGAAGTCCATTTATTAAATGCTTCAGCACACTATTAGTATATCCTAACCAGTCTAAGAAGTTAATACCTAATAAAATCTGGAGAGTAATTGCTAGACATTAAAATTGACATCAGCTTTTTTTCCAATATCTCACTGATGTAACCCCTTGATCTTTTATGGTGAACATAAGAATATTACAGAAGGCATATATTCTTCCAAAAATTATATGAACTGCATATTACCGTGATTGCAGTTTACTTTTCTCTTTCTTTAGATGTACTATTTTTCTTAGTATCTAATTGTGTAAATTCTCTAAAAATGGAAGAAATATAAAATTCTACCAGAAATTCCTTGTTGCCTTGTGCTTTAAGATGAGTCATAGATAAATCAGCAACATAAAATAGAGCATCGCTGATATGCATGTACTCAGATACCAATGTAAATATGTGGTTTTCTTGGAAGGCAAATTCATCACAATTTTGTACATACTGCATTGTGTTTTATAGTGTCATGTTTTATAGTATATATTATCTAGATGATACCACAATCACCATATAGGATATGAGAAAATTTTTCTTTTATAGGATAGGCTAGTTCACCACCATTGTGGTGAGCACCTTTGGAAATTGAAAGTGGAAAATGGTTGCATAAAGAAATACATTATTGGGATTATCCAAAGTGATAAGTCTGGGACAATTGCAATGTGAATTTCATTTTCAGTTCTGAATATTCAACTCTGTTTCTCTGTTTTAGAAAAAAATGGGATAGATAAAACTCATCATATTAGTTAGGTATAAATGCATGATATGGTGTGTTAAAAATGAGATAGAAGGAAGTAGATACATTTAAGACTCATGAAGTAATATACAAAGCCCATGGCTGTTTAGTAAGCTATAGCTATTGGCTGGGCAACCTTTCCCTGTGTTTCTCTGATAGAGAAAATGTATATCATTGACCCAGAAGACTTTGTGCCTCTGAATTTTTTTGTTGTTGTTGTTCAACCACAACCCTGGTCCTTCTAACTAAAAATATGTAGTTATATATAATGCATGTAATTAATACAAATACATATTATACAGATAGCAAATAATACATGTAATTAAAATATGCCATTAGTGGGAATGGCCCATATGGTCCAGAGCTAGGGTATAATGAATATTGGGTAGCCAAGATTCAGATAATGTGGTTTTCCATCCACTTGTACCTTATCCTAAGTGTGTTAACTTACTCAAGCTTTACTGTTGCTTCTTAAATTGATTGAACATTCTGTGATCTGAGTGCTTTTATTCAGTCTGTGAGCCTTTCCGTTTTGTGACAGTAGTGTTCCATGGTGAATTGTGTGGTACTTACACATGGAAACTACCACTGAGTCAAGTTAATTTCCTGCACAACAGCTACCTCTATAAATGAAGCAGAGTCCATATCTCTACAACCTTATAGTAATCCTTATATACAACTGGTATATTCAATTCACCCACCCTTAAATCTTCCCTAGTCATATATATATATATATATATTTGTTTGTTTGTTTGTTTGTTTTGTTTTGTTTTCATATAGCTATGGTTTCTTTCTAGGACTCAACATAAATATAATTTCATCAAAACAATATTTGGGTATCCTGAAATTTAACAATGTACTTTTTCTGGGGGAAAAAGGCTCCTATGTATATTCATGGTATCCTGTTTTATAATATACATTTATAGTATAGATGACCCCTCTCCTTTGTTAGAGTATAATTTTTTAAAAAACGTATCTCTCCTTGACTAGGAAGGTGGTATATAAATATCAGAAAATAAGGAAAACAGTCACTCCACTTCCTGGGAGACTGCTCTTCTGATTAGGTCAATGACCTTTATGTTACACAAAAGGGCAAGAAGGACCTATGAGGACCACAATTTTCAAGTATACTTTTCATTTAAGATTTCTTGATGATACAATAGTAAGAGAATTTTCTTTCAGGACATTGATAAGGCCCCATTGCATATAAATTGCGAACTGGGTTTTCTATATAAAGTATCATGTCATCTGCAAAGAGAGAGAGTTTGACTTCTTCTTTGCCAATTGAATACCTTTTATTTCTTTTTGTTGTCTGATTGCTGTTGCTAGGACTTCTAATATTATGCTGAACAACAGTGGTGAGATTGGATATCCTTGTTGTATTCCTAATCTCAAAGGAAAGACTGTCAGCTTTTCTGCATTGAGAATGTTTGCTGTTGGTTCTTCATAGATGGATTTTATGAAGTTGAGGAATATTCCCTTCATCCCTATACTTGGAAATGTTTTAATCAGGAATGGATGCTGTATCTTGTCAAGTGCTTTTTCTGCATCAATTGAGAAGACCATGTGGTTCTTCTCTCTTCTCATTGATTTGTTCTATCACGTTGATTGATTTGTGAATGTCAAACCACACTTCTACCCCAGGAATCATGGTCATGGTGGATAATCTTTTTAATGTACTGTTGGATCGTATTAGCTAGGATCTTGTTGAGAATCTTGGCATCCATATTCATCAGGGATATTGATCTGAAATTCTCCTTTTTAGTGGGGTCTTTGCCTGGTTTCAGAATCAGGGTAATGCTGGCTTCATATAAAAAGTCTGGAAGTTTTCCTTCTGTTTCTATTTTTCGAAACAGCTTCAGGAGAATAGGTATTATTTCTTCTTTGAATGTTTGGTAGAATTCTCCAGAGAATCCATCAGGTTCTGATATCTTGATTTTTGGAAGGTTTTTGGTCACTGCTTCAATATTGTTACTAGATAGTGGTCTATTCAGGTTGTCAATTTCTTCCTGATTCAGTTTTGGAAGTTTATAGGTTTCCAAGGGACAAAAGACCTCAACGTGAGGCAGGAATCTATCAAAATCCTAGAGGAGAACATATGCAGTAACCTGTTCACCATTGGCCACAGCAACTTCTTTCAAGACATGTCTCCAAGGCAAAGGAAAAAAAAGTGAAAATGAATCTCTGGGATTTCATCAAGATCAAAACCTTCTGCACAGCAAAGGAAATAGTCAACAAAACAAAGAGGCAACCCACAGAATGGAAGAATATATTTAGACAGAAGGCTGATATCCAAGATCTATAAAGAACTCCTCAAACTCAACATACACAAAACAGATACTGAGTTAAAAAAAAAAAATGGGCAGATGACATGAATAGACACTTCTCCAAAAAAGACATACAAATGGCTAACAGACACATGAAAAAGGTTCATCATCATTAGCCATCAGGGAGATTCAAATCAAAACCACATTGAGATACCACCTTACACCAGTTATAATGACCAAAAGCAACAAGACAGTAGACAAGTGTTGGAAAGGATGTGGAGAAAGGGGAACCCTCTTATACTGTTGGTGGGAATGTAGGTTGGTGCAGCCATTTTGGAAAACAGAGTGGAGATTCTTTAAGAAATTAAAAATAGAGCTACCCTGTAACCTTGCAATTTCACTACAGAGTATTTACCCCAAAGATACAGATGTAGTGAAAAGAAGGGCCATCTATACCCCGATGTTCATAGCAGCAATGGCCAGTCGCCAAACTGTGGAAAGAACCAAGATGCCCTTCAATGGACAAGTGGATAAAGAAGATATGGTCCATATATACAAGGAGTATTATGCCTACATCAGAAAGGATGAATACCCAACTTTTTTATTAACATGGATAGGACTGGAGGAGATTATGCTGAGTGAAATAAATCAGAGACAGTCAAATATCATATGGTTTCACTTACTTGTGGAGCATAAGGAGTAACACAGAGGACATTAGGAGATGAAGAGGAGAAGTGAGTTGGGGTAAATCAGAGGGGGAGACGAACCAATGAGAGACTGTGGACTCTGAGAAACAAACTGATGGTTTTGGAGAGGAGGGGAGGGGGGCTGTGTGAGCCTGATGGTGGGTGTCAAGGAGGGCACATATTGCTTGGAGCACTGGGTGTGGTGCATAAATAATGAAACTTGGGACACTGAAAAAATAAAATAAAATAAAATTAAATTAATTGCAAATTGGACAAGTTATTTTATATATTAATGATTTCTCCTTGAAGAGTTACTATATGTAGTAAATGAGATGTTTTATGTTTTATTCTTTAGGAACTATAGAATAATACACAGTTGTTTTATACAGTATTCTATACTAGGCTGCCTTTCTGATACTGAAAAGGATGTTACTTTGTTGGGTCCTATGGCAAGGATGCAATTGATTTTCTACCTATGGCTGTGCAAACTTTTGCATAATAGTTGATTAAAATTTCTCTATCTTTCACTCTTGCTCTCTCTCAAATAAATAAATAAAATCTTTAAAAAATTATGCCAACCCTTGGCAAAATGCAAAAATTGGTATAGACCAATTCCTTCATCATACTGTTGTCAAATGTGTTTAGAATGTTAAAAGGGATAATTAGCAATGAAATAGCTCTACTTTCTGTCACAATACATCAAGAGCATATAATGCTCGTCACATTTAAAGAAAGAAAGAAAAAGCTAGAATACAAATTTCATAGTAACAGTCTTAAATTTGGTATCCTTCATTCTCATTCCATGCTTGTAACATTGGAATCCACACCTATTTTCTCTTTTTTCACTACATTCCTCCTCTTCTGCCTCCTCTCTTTTTACCTTTCCATTTCTTTAACCTGGTCTTGGCTTCAGTCACTTTTAACTCTAATGTGGTTACTATCATTAGGAAAAATTACTTGCCCCCTAAGGATTATATAACAGGCTATCAGGAAAAAAGATACAAAAATGCATTCTATACTGGTATTACCTTGACTTTGTTCATGGCAAATCTCTGCTTCAGCATTTTTGAAAGCAATTACATTTTGAACTTTTGAGTTTGATTTTCTTTTCCAAAACCTGAGCCTAATAATGTAGTACAAAATATTCACGTATCTAATAACTGAATAAGTAAAATTTAAGGACTTTTTGAAGAATGTTTCCATATTTGCATAAATTATTACATAGACAAATATATGAGGGAGAATAAACATATATCCTTATCAGAAGAATTCTAGATAGTTTATATATATAGATAATCCTACCTCAGTATAGGAGAAGATATAATTTCTTACACCATGAGTGGGGAATATAGGCTATAGAGTGACTTTCTTCCAAAGAATACAATAGCAATGAACTAGAAAAAATTAACTTTCCAAAAAAAAAAAAAAAAGGAAAAGAAAAGAAATAACTTTCCAGTGGAGAATTGTGACAAACATTATCTCAGTAAGGTGATGATGGTTAATATCAGTAGTGATATCTAAACTAAAATATTGATAGTTATATTCTCTTGATAAAATGTAGTGGAAATGATACTTTACTTCTGTAGTCTTCCTCTTAATTACACATAACCCAAGTGTAATCATGAGAAAAATACCAGACAGTCCAAATTTAGGGATAGTTTATGAAATATCTGTTTAGTACATCTACTCCTCAAAGCTATCAAGGTCATAAAAAGCAAGTGAAATCTGAGAAACATAGCAAAAAGGAGCCAAGGAGACATAGGACAAATATAATGTAATATCATGTATAGGATACTGATACAGAAAAAGATCATCAGGTAAACTCCAAGGACATTTTAATGACACATTGACATGAGTTAATAACAATGTATTGATATTGGTTCATTAATTATAACAAATACAACACATTAATATAAGGTATTAACAATGGAAACTGGTTATGAGGTATATATGAATTCTCTATACCATCTTCACAATTTTTCCATAAATCTACAGGTATACTAAAATGAGAATTGAATTTAAAAAGACAGAGAAAAATTTGAGTGCTTAAAAATGATTTTAAGAATTTGCAGGGAGGAAATTAATGGTAGAAAGCCTTAATTCCTGACTTAGGCATCATAGCTATGCTTTATTCTACATGAGTAAATAATTTTTATATCTTAAGCTTCATACACATATTAGTGCATCTCATATTGTCCTCTGATCTAGAGCATAGAACTGATCATAATGTAATCAAGGTACAGGCAATAATATATTTAAAAGTGTCTGATTCTTAGAAAGTATTCCAAAATTGTTAGATTCCTTAATATGGACCATTGACTTTTCTAATGGGAGGAAGGATGGTGTAGGATATTTTGGGTATAGATTATTCTCTGTTTAAATCCTGGTTCCAATATTACTAGTCAAGGGAACATTGATAAATTTTATAATCTTTATGAGCTGCATATTCATATGTTGTATAATGTGATAAATCTATGTTTGTGTGCTGTCATAAGGGTTAGAGATAGTATATATAACACTCCACTGTAGGGCCTGGTATAGTAGATGCTTAATAAATAGGATATTTTAATATTGAATATTGAAATTTTACACACTCACCAACTCTTTCTGCTTGACCTCTCCATTTCTCCATGGAATTTACAATCTTATAATACCATTTAAAAATATTTCTTATTACAGTGATAAAAGGTAGTATCCCTTCTTTCATGAATCTTATATTGTTTGGACAACAAAAATAAACAAATTAAATAACAAGAAAATAGATGAAAAGTCCTGTAGTGAGTGCTCAATATGAGGTGGCTAAGTAACTATTTTGGGCTGAGTGTTTAGAGCAGGCATCTTTGAAATTTATTTATTTATTTATTTATTTATTTATTTAAATTTTAATAATATATCTTATATAATCCAACATGGTCAAATATTATCATTGCAGCATGCAATACATTTTTTTTAAAACTATCAATATGCTCTTTTATTTTTGCAGTAAGTCTTTGAATTTCAGCATGTATTTCACACTTAAAGTATGTGTCAGTTCAGACTAGCTACATTTCAGGTACTCACAGCCAACATGTGGCTCGTGGCTTCCATTCAGCTCATTCAGCTCAATGAGAGTGTAAGCAACCTTCAGATCTAGTTGGATTATTGCAATCAGCTCCTGCTTCCATTCTTGTTCTCCTGAAGGCATTTTTCCACAAAGTAGCCAGATCTGCCTGTCAGATCATGCCACTTCCCTTTTTATTTATTTATTTTTATTCTTCTTTTGTTTTACTTTTATAATTTAAATTCAATTAATTAACATAAGATGTATTATTAGTTTTAGAGGTAGAGTTCAGTGATTCGTCAGTCTTATATAACACCCAGTGCTCATTAATCCTCCTTATTTCCATGACCCAATTACCCCTCTCTCCTCCCCCTCCCCTCCAGTAGCCCTCGGTTTGTTTTCTATGATTAAGTGTCTTATGGAAATTTAATAGTAAGTAGGAGCCCAGCATGTAAAAGCCAGAGGGCTGAAACCAGCAGCAGAGTGAAGAAATTTGTCCATAGTGTCCATGTAGGAAGTGAGCTTGGTGTGACCTAGGAAAGAAGGTGGACCAGTCTGTGGATGGAGGGGAGAGCTATTATAAGAGAGGTAGCCAGGGCTTTTTAGGCCAGATTAAGAAGTTGGGTTTTTTGTTTGTTTTATTTTCAGTGTGGAAGAATGCTTTTGGAGAACTTTGCAAAGGTGACTTTTGTGATCAAATTTATGTTTTGTTTTTTTTAAGATTTTTAAAAATTATTTTATTATGTTATGTTAGTCACCATACAGTACAACATTAGTTTTTGATGTAGTGTTCCATGATTCATTGTTGGCCTGTAATACTCAGTGCCCCATGCAATATGTGCTTTCCTTAATACCCATCACTGAGCTAACCCATTTCCCTCCACTCCCCTCCCCTCTAAAATCCTCAGTTTGTTTCCCAGGGTCCATAGTCTCTCACGGTTTGTCTCCCCCTCTGATTTATGTCTTAAAATTTTACTCTGCCGAATGAAAAGAATGAAGGAAAAAGCTTTCAACTAAATCCTCATATTGTTTAAACCCACTCAGAATTTTCAAAAACCTATGCTGTTATTCTCAAGGAAGATAATAAGTGATTTGAAAGTAAATGGACTTGTGATAATTTCTGTACAACTGCTTATGAACATGAAATGAATATGTATTTATAGATATATAGGCATAGATGCATATTCTTTTTGGGAAGCTATTTGACTCAATCTGTAAAAAATTCTGAAATTTTACTTGCTCTTAATATAAATGCTCCTTTATAAATCTAAGATAAGATCCAGATGACATTTCCTGTACTCCAGTGGAAAGTTGGAATACCCATTTATGATGATGATGATGCTGATGATGGTGCTTAAAAATGCTGTGAGTTTCCTTACCTCAAAGCATCCAAATATTCTTTTGTTCAAGCTTAAATTAATTTATAATTGTGTGAATACTATCTCTACTTCACCTTTTTTCTTTTTCTTTTTTTTTTTTTTTTTTACTTTTCTACTAACATAACTCAAAAGTTTAATTAATGAAGGTTGTGTAGAACTCTAAGTTATAACTTAAGTGAAAAGTTCAGTAAATTCTAGGGTAAACTTGGCTAGTACTCTGCAAACTATAACAAGCATATCATTCTCTTGGGAATCTTGTTAAATGCAGATTCTGTTCAGGACCAGAGCAGGACCCGTGTTTCTGCATTTCTAGCAAGTTCCCAGATAATGCCAAAGCTTGTCTATGGGCCGACTTTGAGTAGCAAGAGACTAAGCTTTCATACCATAGAAAATCCCTTGGGCATTTACTTAATTATTTTTTGACACCCATTCTTGACTACCACCTAAGACCAACAATCAGAAATGATGGTTTGGAGTCTGGGCATAAATATTTCTTAAAAGGTTGAAGTTGATCATGATGTTTAGACAAACTTGAAAATCATAGCTCTGGAACATATAAGTCATGACTAAAATATCTTTATGACATTACTTAGAGCTAAAATAATATGGGCAGTAGGACTTATGGATACAGTTCTGTCAATGTGTTGGGAAGAATTATAAGACAATTTGCTTTTTTGATCCTGGCTTAATTTTGAGCAGAAACTGACAGAATGGCAATTGTACTAAATTATACTGACTTGCATGGCAGCTTTGTGATAATGGGGCTATTGATGAGGCAGACCATTAAATTCATTTTCACTCAAGACCAAAGCAAGGATTTGAATGGAAGTATCCAGTGGTGAAAAATGAACGTGTAAGCACATTTTTATTCACATATTAAGTGAATTAATTCATTCTTTCTATAAATGGTTTTGAGATAACATGCACTCAAATGACTGTAAATAGAAATTATTTTTTAATAGTGAAAAAATTCATTTTTGATCCTTCCACAGACAACTGAGGAGTTATTTCAGAAATATACTAATTCCAATATAATGACTACTACTAACTACTTAGTATTTACTGTGTGCCAGGTGTTATATATAATATATATAATATTATTCTTTTCACTTTATATGACGAAAAATTGAGATTCAGAGAAATTAAATAACTTTTCTGAGTTTGCACAGCTGGTATGTGGCAGAGACGATATTTAACCCATTTATCTGACTCGAGAGTCCAGGCATTTTTCTGTCCAGCTCATCACTCCTGGAACTGTTTGAAAGGCTACTTAGTGTGTTAATTCATAGAATACTCATAAGATACAATCTGAAACACATATGAACTATTTTAAAACTCTTCTTTTAAATTTGCTTTATTTAAAAAAAAATTGTACTTTATGTGTTTTTTCCAAATAATATATATTCATCTGTGCACTATTAACTTTTTACCAATGCTGTCTTTGTTATAGAAACTATAAGCCTAGGTATGTAGGTAAGGTTACACATTTCAGTCTAGGAAGTCATGGAAGCT
Organism: Mustela lutreola; assembly: GCF_030435805.1. Lineage (NCBI taxonomy): Eukaryota > Metazoa > Chordata > Mammalia > Carnivora > Mustelidae > Mustela > Mustela lutreola. Next base: position 138,311,470 of record NC_081293.1, on the reverse strand, counting down.
CACCTATAATTAGTGACTCTAAAAAATGTGGGCCTAGTTCTTCATACTACCAGCAATTCTTTTTTTTTTTTTTTAAAGATTTTATTTATTTATTTGACAGAGAGAGATCACAAGTAGGCAGAGAGGCAGGCAGAGAGAGAGGAAGGGAAGCAGGCTCCCTGCTGAGCAGAGAGCCCAATGTGGGACTCGACCCCAGGACCCTGAGATCATGACCTGAGCCGAAGGCAGTGGCTTAACCCACTGAGCCACCCAGGCGCCCCACTACCAGCAAATCTAATGCCTACTTTCATGTTTGACTTTGAAAGTTTTCTCTAAAAAGATAATGTGGACTGTCATGCAGATATATTACAGATTATACATATATAATCTGAAAGAGAAAGAGCCAAATTAGAAATAAATCACATAAAACTAAATTTCATATATGTCCCTATGAAAATATTTCAAAGAAAATCAAATACATAGTTTTGTTTGAAACATTTTATATATACAGATATATAAATAATTTTTAAGTGTATTATTGTGCATGTTTAAAAAACTATCTATACATAGCTTAAACATAACATTAAAAACTATACATATGTATGTAAATATGTATTTTTCTTTTAAATGTTTTATCATGACAAAATTCAAACACATACACAAAAGTAACATTAATAATATAAAAAAATCTCCATGTAAAACTAACATAATTTTATAATTACTATTAACCAACGAGTTTTGTTTTGTTGATAACCCTCTACTCATAACTACTTGTTTTATACATAACTACACTCCTCAGAATATTTATCAGCACCACACTCTAACCAACTGAGCTAACCGGCCGCCTTAACTCCTCAGAATATTTAAAAAAAAACTTCATCATCAGTATTTATGTTTAAGATAAGAAGTGTTTACCATGATGATATCATTATTACACCTAAATAATTTAGTTATAATTTTTAAATATGGAACGTCTACTCAGTGTTCAAATATCTCTAATTCTATTACAATCTGCTTCCCTCTCCACTTCCTTCTTCTTAAAAATTTTTAAAATTTGATTATATGAATCAGAATTTTTTAAAAAATTAAGACATGATTAATTTGCTATATTTTCTTTTTTCTTTTCTTTAGGTTCCTATATTTTCTAAGCCCCTTTCAATCCATAATTATGCCCATCAACTTTCCTTCCTATATCTTTTGTTGCTGTTGTAAAATACACTAGGATATTTTTCTCTGTACAGCTTCCTACTCTTTGAAGTTTCATAATCTTCAGCCACAGGTTATTCTTACGCATTTTTCTTTGCTCCATACATTTCCTGTAAATTGGCAATTAAATCTAAGGGTTTATAAAATTTAAGAAAAAGAAAGTTTTTGGTGAGACTATATGTCTTGAGGAGGCATGTATTATCTATATCTTTTTTCATGACATTAAAAACTCTTGATGAGAACTGCCTAGATCCAATAATTCATTAAGGATTCCATAATGGTGATATTCTTTCATTCTTATTCATTTATTGACTGAATTAATCTACACATTTCTTTTCATTATTTACTCATTGGTAGTCTGAAGGACATTTCACACAGGAAAGTAAAATATACTTACTAATCTCCAAAATAATAACTTGATTCCCCGTCACCATCCAGAATACTTATAAGGACTTTTTTTTTTCTTTTCCTTTTTAGCATCATTATGAACTTATGGAATTAAACATACTTAATTTGTTTCAATTTAGTACAGCCTATAGTAAGAGCCTGTTTGTTTGGCTCCTGATCTTGAATGCTTTTGTTATGCCTATAGCAGTTCTAATGCTTTCTTTGTTTTCTCTTGCCAAAAAAAAGTCAGAGCTACATTGATACTTTGTTTTTAGACCTTCCTTGGGAAGAGAGATAATCTAATATATATATATATATATATATATATATATATATATATATATATATATAGTTTTAAAAGATATGAGTTCATATTGACATTTCAACATGAAATTCAGTAATACAGAGTTTTATCCCAAGGTCACATATCTCGGATCTCTTCTTTCTTCCAGGCTGAAAATCCCAGTTGTAAACATCAACTTCAATATTCATTTGCTTTATCCTGTATACTCAAAAAAAGACTCAGAATAAAACAATGTAAAAAGGTAGTCACAATATTAGTTCTACTGAAAGTAGTTTACAAAGTAAGCTTATTTTTATTTGTCCATAGGTTTCCATTTCATTAGAGTTGTATAAACAAATGACAGTATATTAAGGTAATTTGAAATAAATGGTTTTTGTGTAGTTAAGTCACCAATTGGATGGATACATGATTAGTTTAGTTGTTTTATTTCATTTACAATTTCAGGGTCTTGAATTTTAAATTATGTAAAATGCATGTTACAAAGTCAAACTTTAAAATCAAAATATGTTCCAGTACATCTAGCTTTTATTCCTGGGGCTTCCTGTTGATTTCATCTCTTCAGTTTATATGCACATTAAAAAAAAATAATGTTCATCTTATTTTCATATTATTTAGTACTGTTCTCATGTTTTATGAGTCCCACACTTTTTCTTAGCAAGAAAAGGTTCACTTCTGTGAACAATATTGAAATTAGATAGAAACCATGTCTTCCCCTCTACTATTTCCTCTTCATCTCATTTCACATAATATACTTGCAATTTTAGTTAAATCAGTGAATTTATCCCAGTTTCAAATACTCTCATCTTTTTGTCTCCTTTTTTCAAATTATGTGATCAGAGCATTGAGCCATTATATTCTATACTTTTATTCATCACTTAGTTCTGCAATAATTTATGTGTGTATAATTAATTATCATAAATCCATAAGTCAGTGTCTCTTTAGCCTTGGAAATCTTCATCTATGAAATCTTCATCTACTCAGAAATGGATTAACAAAACATTCCTAGGTTTCTTCCAGATTGAAAGCAGTGTGTCTGCAGTTTTATACCTAAAGGTCTTCTTAATTCGATATAAATACTTTTGTTTACTCTTTCTTTTCTTGAGTAACTTAAACACGTTATTCCAATGTCTTTGGAATAAAGAGTCACTGCTAACAAACAAACAAACAAAAGCAGAAAACTTCTAATAATAATAATCTGTTCATTGTTTCATTACCCCTGACTTGCTGTTTTCAGCTGGTAGTTTTTTTCCTTTTTCTTTTGTCTTTCTTTCTTTAGGTTCCTATATTTTCTTTCTTTCTTTTTTTTTTTTTTTTCATTAAAGTTTGGTAATTTTACTAAAATGTTCTCAGTTTTGGTCATCTAGATTTGATTTTTTCTGTCTTTCTGTCTTTTTTCATTAAAGTTCAGTAATTTTACTAAAATGTTCTCAGTTTTGGTCTTCTAGATTTGATTTTTTGGGGGTATGCAGTTTGTTTTTTCAATATATAGGTTAAAGTTCCTTTTTTTCTTTAGTAAGGTTTTCTTTAATGATAACTTTTATACTTGTTCTTTTCCATTAACTTGTACATCTTAAGAAACTTCTATTATATGTATACTTTATCTTCTTTGCCTATGTTCTTTACCACTTTCTCTGAAGTTTTATTTTTATCTCATTCTTTATTGTTTTTAAATTTTGAAAAATTTCATCCTTCCCATTTACTCTTCCCAAGGAACTAACAATTTAACTTATTTGCTTTTACTTAATTTTGTTCACACTTCATTTCTGAAATAACCCTTTCCTCAATTTTAAAATATTATTTTCTCAGTTTCATAACCTCTTTTGAGATATTTTACATAGTTGCTTCAATTTTCTTATGATGATTTTTGTGATTCTTTCATAGGCTTTTCCATTTTCTCAATTTCTTTTGCTCTGTTTTGAAATATACATTATTATTTTTTATTTCTTGGACATTTATTTCTAGTGTGATCTCCTTTTGTATAGAAATGCAATTTTTACCTTATAATAATATTGTGTAGGATTTGACTGTAATTATTTTCTAGTTTCAGGAGTAGGGGTGGATCAGCATCAAGTTTCTCTAGAAATCTCTAACCTTGTTTCTCTAGAAATCCCTCTTTTTTTTCTTTTTTTTCTGTTTTGTTTTGTTTTTGTGAAGAGATCAAAATATGGCCTAATGCTTCTGAGACATTTTTCCATTTTATCTATTTTTATGCTGACACCACCCATGCCAAAACTTTCAATAGTTAGAATACATCTACTTACCTCTTATAGTTAATATGCCTTTTTGTTTTTTGCTAAACACTGCATTTTTTGTTTGTTTCATTTTGCTTAATTTTATTTTGTAAATTATATGCGAAGATTTGAAGAAGTTAAAAAACTTAACTACCCCTTCTACTTCTTTTTCTTAGTATCCTAAAACACATAAATATCAGTGTACATTGCTCATTCTTGAAGCATTATTTTTTTATTGTATGTTCCAAGGAACGTAAGTGTATTGAAAGTTCAAATGTTTATATAAAAATCATGAGGTTTTGGGTTAAGTTAAAATTTAAAATCATGGAATAAACAAAATTGAATCAATGCCTTCACTATATGACTTATCAGAATCTTCAATATACTGATATGCCATGTGGATCTTCAATGGGGGACTATGTTTTGCTCCATTACCCAAAATTACTTAAACTTGGGACCCATTTTTTTCTCATGCATCATTAGTTTTGCACGAGTAAATGGAGACTTGAGGTAATTTTTTCAGCACTTCCAACTGTGCCTGACCCTCTTTAGCTCACAACCAAGAGATAGTCTTGTTGGACTGCTGATGCTCTGTTAGTGAAATGTTTGGTGGTGATCATAGTTTTGGTGTTTATCAGCTGGCCTCATAGACTTTACCATCAATCACTATTGTCTTGCAACTTTCTGTTTGCAAAAATTACTATAGAGACTACCTTGAAAAGATGAGATGTTGAAATTATATTTTCATAAATAATATTTCTAAGCATGGTAAATGATGTTTCTTGCCTTTGAGAGTGAGTGAAACATTAGCATACACCATTTTCCTATTAAATCACAAGTTTTATGGGAGAAACTATGGCATTTCCTTTGGTTTAAAATACAGCAAAACATAATCATGGTGAAAGTGGAAGTTTATTTTTAGTTTTAGTTGGGCACTGATTTGATATGGTTTATTTCCAATATGTGGCAGAACAATGCTAGTATACAGAATTTATGCTTAAATGTATAATTATTTCAACATGGTGTTTTTTTGTGGGGGCCAAGTAAGATTTTTTTTTTTAAGTGGGTTAAAATAATAGGATTTTTTAAAGGTGGTTCTGTTAGCTAGAAATGCAGTCATTTCTTCTTCCCTACATTCTTTCCTGCCTTTTTCTCTCTTCCTTCCTGTGTTCTTTTATTTTTTTTTTCTTAAGATTTTGTTTATTTATTTGAGAGAGAGCACAAGGCAGGGAGAGGAAGAGCACAAGCAAGAGAGAGAGAGTACCAGTGAGAGAGAGAGCATGAGTGAAGGAGGGCAGAGGGAAAGGGAGGGACAGACTCCCAGCGGGGGCAGGGAACTTGACATAAGGCTTGAACCCAGAACCCTGGGGTCATGACCGGAGCTGAAGGGTGATGCTTAACCTACCAAGCCACATAGGCACCCCCTCTTTGTGTTCCTTTCTCCAACTAAGTATCTACAATGAGAAGTATATACAGTATGTTGTCAGAAACCGTATTAGAATAAAGCTGTCTGGAGAAGCCTGAGTGGCTCAGTCTGTTAGAATAAGGCTGCCTGGGTTCTAATGAAAACTCTCTCATTTATTAACCATGTAATTTAGGGAAATCTTCTTAATCTCTCTGTGCCCCAGTTTTCTTAAGTGAAAACAGAGCTCAAATAACATCTACCTCATTCACTTTTTGTTTGTATTTAGTACACTGTTCTGTAGATAGTCCTCAGGCATACTAGAGCAGAGTACATGAAAAATAAAAACATCTTTACATATTTATTGATTTATCCAATAATTCAACCAGGCATTTATTAACTCATCCATACACAAATATTAATACAGCACCCCTGTTAACAAAGCACATTACTAACAACGTGGATTAAAATGATAAACAAGACAGACACGTTTTATTTTAGGTACTTAGCACTGTGATTTGCACATAGGGATGCTCTTCCTGAGGAATATGTGAAAAATACATTTAAATGACTCCAGCTTTTATAAATCCTTTATGAAAAATTTCCTCCAAATAGTGATAAATATGATAAAGTATTGCTTTATATATTGATATATATATATATATATATATCGAATTATTTGCTATATGCCAGTTTTACTAAGGTTTTCAATTGAATTAAATCTGTAAGATTTTGCAAGATAGGCAAGAGAAAAGAACTCTGTTTATGTTTAGTTAAAAAGAAAGAATTACTTAGAAAAAAACTTGTGGAAAACTCTCACAAAACTGAGAAAAGTTTTAAAGACCATGTTTGAGAAAATAAGCATGAGTATTTAGAGGCTTAGGCAACAAAATCAGAGTCAAGATTATGTCATGGTTCTTGGGCTCAACATTTACAAAATGTGCTCATAATACCTATAAAACAAAATGGCTAATATTTTTGAGGTACCTGTGAATAGTGGTTGTATTTCCCTTTCCTTTTGCAATTTTGTTTAAAGAAATGAGTGACTTTTTTTTTTAATGTTTAAAGAAAGGCATTTTTTTGTTATTTTAATTTTTTAGACATAACAGTTACAACAAATTTATATTTTATTATTCTACTTGATACTATGAGGGAGATTGATATTAATGAAATAATATGTCCCTTAAGCAATTAAAAATCAGAACTGGAAATCAAACTTTATGAAGGTAGTACCACTCAAAGATATTATAAGCATTAAACAACATAGTTGCTTTTGCCTTAAAGTGATCCTTGAAATGTCCTTAAGAGAAAATCATGGCTCTTCTAAACTCTTGGAATAATTAAGAGTTCTGTGTAAACATCAAAAAGAAGGACAAATATATCTATTATATGAGACAAAAATCCGGCATCCCAATGAAGATCAATGGTCAATTTTCATCTCAGGTTTTTTTTAGGACTTCACTGTAGAGTTGTCTACTATGGTTTGCCTTTCTTTAATCATTAACTGTTACTCATCCTAAGGCAATGAAAACTGAATGGCTAAATTTTCAAAGCTTCAGTTTAGTCATAGACGATAATAATAACAAAACGTGTAATAGTCAAATCTGGCACCATGATACAGAAAACACTGAGAAATCATCAGCCCCAAGGGACACTGACTGACTCTTACAAATCTCCAGTGACAAAGAGTTTTATGGAAGTTTGCATCATTTAGTTCTAAAAGTAGAGACACATTCAAGGCAAAATGGCTCTTACTACTCCCTGAAAAGTCTCAATTTTGGACTTCATCTATTGGATATAATTGTTTCGGGTTTTTGAGATTTGGGGTGAACTATGGAACTCTTGTTTTTCTTGGTCTGGAAAATTGACTAAATAGACATCTTGTTCAGGGGCAAGTAATGAAGAGAGATTGGATTTTTTCATGAGATAGACTGGCTTCTAAGAAAAGTAATGGTGTTATTCCCTGAGATGGAGGAGGTTGATATGTTCTTATCAGTGAAAGAATTGAAGTAAATTCCAAAGGACCAGTTCTTTTTGATGATTTCCATCATTATGAGCTTGAAAGGTGAGCCTCTGAGTGTATTTTGCTTTTAAGGGTTTTTTTTAAATGAAAAGTTTTTAGAAATGTTTTTTTTTTCATTTCTTATAAATTTTAATATTAATGTATTTTATTCTTTATCTAAAAACTAAGGACCTATAGATGTAGAATATGTTTTTGGTGAAAAATAACTGTAATTTTGTAATTCAGAAATAAAAAGTTGCATTTTGGGTTATCTCTAACTTTTTCTCTGCATATTTATTCAATTTTAGAAAAATAAGATAATACTCTACTGTCAACTACTTTATATATTATTGATAATTTCCTTATCAACATGGATATCAATACAATAATTTTTAATGACTGATTTTTTTCCATAGTAAAGTTATATCATAATTTATATGTTCAAGTCTTTATTGATGAATATTAGGGTTGTCTTAGTTTTTCAGTATTGCTGAATACCTCTTTTAGCATCTCTGAAAATAACTCTTTTCAAATTTTCTGTGATTTCTCTTAGAGTAAATTCATAGATGTGGAATTGTATATTTTCACTATAGACAATACTGACAAATGAACATAACTAATAGTGTTATCCTAATTTTATTCCCTCTCAATTTGATAAGAGATGCTTAAATATTATAGTTATGATTATTTTATTTTAATCCTTAAAATAAAATGTTAATTTCAATTTCTAATACAAAATATGAAAATATTTTAGTAAATATTTGCATTTTTTGCATTTATGATTGGCTATTTCTTTCCTTTGCTCATTTTCTCTGAGAAACTTATGTTTTCCTTATTGATTTATGAAAGTTTTTAAAGAGATCATCATTTATTCAATTTGAGTTCACAAATATTTTCTTTATGTCCCATTTTGTCCTACCATCACCACCTCCGTAATCTGTTCTTCTGCTGTGAAATCATCCCTTGGGATATGCTCACACTGTTATTACTACAACTTAAAAGAAAAACTATGCACAAACAAGCAACAAACCATTTCAATCTTAATTCTTTCTCCATTTACAGCTATATTTCCAACAAAATTCCTGAAAAGAATTTTCTAAAATTCTGTTTTTCTTTCCTCTGTTCTATCTTGAGTAAATCTTCACCACTCCATCAAATATTCTTTCACATTTTTAAAAAGACCTCTTTGCTACTTCTAAATAACAAATTCTCAGTTCTTGCCTTTCTTGAGCCAATGGCAGCCTTTGACATATATTCAATCCTCTTCCTCTTAAAATGCTTTATTTACATCTCTTCTTTTTTTACTCTTTACTCCTGGGCTCTTTTGCTTGTCTTCTCTTCATCTTTTTTTTTTTTTTTTTTTTAGAGTGCTTCAGGATTCAATCCTTGATGATTACAGCTTTGTAATAGAGCTTGAAATCTGTAATTGTGATGCCATGAACTTTGGTTTTCTTTTTCAACATTCCTTTGGCTATTCAGGGTCTTTTCTGGTTCCATACAAATTTTAAGATTGTTTGTTCCAGCTCTGTGAAAAATGTTTATGGCATTCTGATAGGGATTGAATTAAATGTGTGGATTGCTTCAGGTAATACAGATATTTTAACAATAATTGAATGTGTGGATTGCTTCAGGTAATACAGAAATTTTAACAATAATTGTTCTTCCAATCCTTGAGCATGAGATGTTTTTCTACTTCTTGGTGTCTTTCTCAATATCTTTCAGAATGTTCTATAGTCTTCAGAGTAAAGATCCTTTACCTCTTTGGTTAGGTTTATTCCTAGGTATCTGATTTTTTTGGGTGCAATTCTGAATTGGACTGATTCCTCGATTTCTCTGTTTTCTGCCTCCTTGTACGTATATACAAATGCAACTGACTTCTGTGCATTGGTTTTATATCCTGTGACTTTGCTGAGTTCCTGTATCAGTTCCAACAATTTTTATAGGGAGTCTTTTGGGTTTTCTACACAGAGTATCATGTCTTCTGCAAAGAGTGAAAGTTTGACTTCTTCTTTGCCAAATTGGATGCTGATAGGATGTCTTTTATTTCTTTATTATAGCTTATTACATATTTATAGAAGTTCTTTATATATTGCTTACTTACCTTTTTCAGTAACTTAATTTCTTCCAGGGTTTTTGTCTTTATGATTTTTTTTATTAAATAGAATAAGTAGAAACAATCATCAGAAGTTATTATCAACAGTTATATGCCAATAAGTTAAGCAACCTAGATGAACTGGATGCATTCCTGGAAAACTATAAACTCCCAAAATTGAACCAGGAAGAAATTGACAACCTGAATAGACCAATATCTAGTAACGAGACTGAAGCGGTGATCAAAAACCTCCCAAAAAACAAGAGCCCAGGACCTGATGGATTCCCTGGGAAATTCTACCAAAATTTTAAAGAAGAAATAATACCTATTCTCCTGAAGCGGTTTCAAAAAATTGAAGCAGAAGGAGAACTTTTTGACTCTTTCTATGAAGCCAGCATTACCCTGATCCCCAAACCAGCAAAGACCCTACCAAAAAGGAGAATTTCAGACCAATATCACTGATGAATATGGATGCTAATATTCTCAACAAGATCCTAGCAAACAGGATCCAACAGCACATTAAAAAGATTATCTACCATGACCAGGTGGGATTCATCCCTGGGCTACAAGGATGGTTCAACATTATCAAATCAATCAATGTGATAGAACAAATTAATAAGAGAAGAGAGAAGAACCACCTGGTCCTCTCAATTGATGCAGAAAAAGCATTTGACAAAATCCAGCATCCGTTCCTGATTAAATTGCTTCAAAGTATAGAGATAGAGGGAACATTCCTGAACTTCATCAAATCTATCTATGAAAGACCCACAGCAAATATCATCCTCAATGGGAAAAAGCTTGTATCCTTCCCGTTGAGATCAGGAACACGATGAGGATGCCCACTCTCACCACTCTTGTTCAACATAGTATTAGAAGTCCTAGCAACAGCAATCGGACAACAAAGAGAAATAAAAGGTATCCAAATTGGTAATGAAGAAGTCAAACTCTCTTTGCAGATGACATGATTCTTTATATGGAAAAACCAAAAGCTTTTGATATGTTTAAATCTATTACTCTTATTGACTTCTGCTTTGAGAGACTTGTTTAAGGAATACTTCCTCTTTGTAGATGTCATATATCATTTTACATTTTCTTGTAATAGTTATAAAGTTTACTTTTTAATTGGAGTTCTTTTTAGAACAATATCTGTAATTTAGCTTTTGAAAAATTTTTGATAGGATCTCATCACTATATGAAAAGTTAGTTACTGGGGTGCCTGGGTGGCTCAGTGGGTTAAGCCGCTGCCTTCGGCTCAGGTCATGGTCTCAGGGTCTTAGGATTGAGTCCTGCATCGGGCTCTCTGCTCGGCGGGGAGCCTGCTTCCCTCTCTCTCTCTCTCTCTGCCTGCCTCTCTGTCTACTTGTGATTTCTCTCTGTCAAATAAATAAATAAAATCTTAAAAAAAAAAGAGAAAAGTTAGTTACTTACAACATCAGATACTAAGTGGTTTACTTTTTTTTGCTAGTTTCTTATTCAATTTCCATTATCTGTTTGTATGCACTCTGTTGTTCCTTCGATCTGTTTGTCTGTCTTTGAGCTAATTTGAGACTTTTGCAGTTAATTAAGACATGTTAGGCCAAATATCCACTCATTATATTTTTCAGATTTAGTTTGGTTATTTTGAAATTTATTGTGTGTAGGAGTCAATTTGGGAAATGACACAATAAATGATATTGAGATTTTGTTCCATTGAATTTTAATATTAACTTGAGGTTTAGTCAACATTAATAACACTGTGCCTTCTCATTTGTGAGTGGGGTACATGTATCATTTATTCACATCTTCTTTGTTATAGCATTTGGTATCCTATAATTATTTTTAACCTCATATGTTAATTTTTTTCATTTTATTTTATCTTATTTTATTTTCAGTGTTCCAGAATTCATTGTTTATGCACCATACATGGTGCTCCATGCAATATGTGCCTTCCATAGTACCCACCACCAGACTAACCCAACCCCCCATCCCCTTTCCCTCCAAAACCCAGTTTGTTTCTCAGAGTCCACAGTAAATTTATTTTTATATATTCCATAGTTTTATTAAATTTCTTTGTAAATTGAACCAGTTCTATTTTTAAAAATTATATTATTCTAAATTTAAAATAATATTATATTAGCTATAGCTGATACAATATCTATTGATTTTTATGTATTCATATATCAAAGTATAATAAAATAACTAAAATGCCCAAATTATAAGCATAATGAATTTCCACCAAGTGAACACACCAAATCAAGGAATAGGATAATTCAAGAACCTCCAAATTTCTCTACTGTCTTCTCCCAATAACCATCCTGACCACTTCCAAAAATAACTACTATGTTAATTACTAATGTATAGATCAGTTTTGCCTGATGTTGAATTTTTTTTAAGATTTTATTTATTTGATAAACAGAGATCACAAGTGGCAGAGAGGCAGGCAGAGGCAGGGGGAGGGAGAACAGGTTCTCTGCTGAGCAAAGAGCCCAATGTGGGGCTCGATCCCAGTACCCTGAGATCATGACCCGAGCTGAAGGAAGAGGCTTTAACCCACTGAGCCACCCAGGTGCCCTGATGTTGAATTTTATATAAATGGAATCATACAATGTATATTCTTTGTGTGTGTTTTTTCTTGTTTGTTTGTTTGTTTGTTTTGGTCAATCATAGTGTAGTCAAATATTACAACAACCATTGGTGGGTCTATTTCTGATCTTCTCATTCTGCTCTTTTTGTCCATTTATATATGTTCTTGTAAATCCCATGCTTTCTTATTTTTTTATGTTTATGATAGGTCTTAAGATCAAATAGTGTAAGTTTTGAACTTTTTTTTATCATTGTCATGACTATTCTAGGTACTTTGCATTTTACTATACATTTTAATACTAGTGGATAAATATTCAAAAAGAATGAGTTGGGCTTTCATTGGAATTGGTATAAACTTATATGTCAAATTGAGTACAAGTGAAATCTCTAAATTTCTGAATTTTCCTATTTGGGAGCATAGAGCTACCTTCTGTCTTGTTTAATTGCTCTCATGAATGTTTTTTCATTTTCCTTACACAGATCTTGGTCATCTTTTGTTAGGTTTATTCCTAGGTATTTGATGTTTTGATCCTATTGTAAATGCTATTTCTTTTTTTCTGAAGTATAAAGATACACTTATTTTTATGTATTGACATTTTAAAATTATTATTATAGATATGAGGTGCTTTTGTTTGCAAACATTTTATAAAATGTCAAGTCCCATATATTTGGTTTTTGAAAAACTGTGTCTAAAATAAGAATCAGAATTTCTGTATCCTGAAAACTTGTGGAAGACCCTGTCATATCATAGGTAAACTATAAATGATTGTTGAATGAACAGTAATTTTCTTTACAGTGATTATGTGTAACATCATTGATTAAATGTTTCTTGAAAATAAATCTTGGAGGCTTAACACAACCATTTTATGTAACATCAGTGAAGTAAGTGTTGTTAAATGCTTATATATTACCCATTTCCCCCTTTTTCTTTACTATGTGCTGACTTTGCTTGAAGAAGCTGTGTACCTAGACTTAAGTGTTGGATGATGGCTCCCTTATAGTTAGAAGGAACTTCTGGACAATGATACCTAGGATGTAACCTGATGTCTTATTGAAAGGAGTCAGAAATGTCTAGATCTTCCCTTCCACTTCACTAGTCTCTGATCTTGGACTTGGTGTTCTAAGTGATAGAAATCATTGCAATAATAAGTCAATACATGTGAGGTGAGATGCTACATGCTTTTGGTGGATCAGGGAGGTAAAAATAAATGGGGCTACAGTGTCATCACTGAGGATCCAAAAGAATGCCAGAAATTGTCCCCAAATTTATCCATTTGTGGAAAAAAAGAAACAACTTTGTTGAACTTACTGCTCTTCAGTTATCCTTTACTGGAGGAGGAATGCATTTCTAACTGATATGCTTAGTTTGTCTCATATTTAAATAGAACTGAATGTGTTATTCCTGAGATCAAAACAGCATTGACCACATATAGCACTTACAAGTAAGTTGATCTGTGATTCTCATAGAATCCTGGGGCAGCTCGAGAAAATAATATGGTAAAAAACCAAGTTGAATGAGAATAAATGTTGAGTGATGTAACATTATATTTTATATTGGAAAGGTAGGGCTTCTCATTTTTAAAGATTTATCAAGTAGTCTACAACTTATTCTCTATGACTAAGTTTGAGCTTTCTCCTTAGCCTTCCCTAGTTATCAAATGTAATCTTTAAAAAAATTTCAATAGCAATTATTAAGTGTGTCACTGTGTGGACTAACATTATCACCTATAGTTTTCTTTTCTATATGTTTAACCTCTCTACAGGTACAGATATAATAGAGTGCTCAAGTGCTACCTCTTTCCTTTCTTGTTCTTATGTCAGGAATTCCAAAATGATCTTGGCACCATTTCCCTCTAAACCTAGATATAGCCTTAAGCTCCTTTTCAACACAGATATCTAGGTGGTTACTACCAATTTATCAGAGTCAAAACACTGGACATGACTTAATATCCATGACTGAGCTAAAATATAAACTCACTTACTAAGATATACATTATATCAGTTTTATATTAGTTTCTCAAACATAGTGGGGTTTTTTGCACATATTCAATTAACTTCTCTTAATGGATCAGAGATCCAGCATATCAAGGTCATCCCACTTAAAATACTTATATTTTCGCAAAATCATGTATGTATCACAGTGACTAACAGTGTAGAAACAGGACTGAAGATATTAATAAAGTTTATTTTATAGTTGAGTAATCCTGCAAAAAGCATACTTTCTTGGATCCTTGTCCATCCCTTTTTTACTTAGAGATGTTTTGTTCAACGGCAATGTTACAGTTCCTTCTTCTATTAAGTTAGCAGATCAAAATCTTTTGTTAAAATGAGTCAATTCATAATGAACAATAGATTTGGGTAAGAGTTGGATGTTTTGCAAGTGAAGAAAAATTTGTTCTGTAGCTAATCCATTGTAAGTTTGAAGTCAGACCAAGAAGGTAGGTTTGTTTTGGTATAAAGAGCATTACATTAGAAATCAGAAAAGGTAGATCTGTGGCAAAATTATTTTCACTTTACAAAAGCATAAATCAAAGCTTAAAAATATATAATTTATATAAGATCTGGAATTTTAACTTATTCTCTGTCTCAAAGGTAGGTGTTATTTCTCTAGTTCATTACATATGTAATTATATACATATACATGTAAATACTAAGTATTTAGCCCAACTACATTCTTTGTAATTTCCTATACACTTTCTGTTCTTTCTCACTTTTATGTCTTTGTACAAACTTGGTCTTCAACCTGGAGTCCCTTAAGCTGTCAAAATCATGTCATCATTCACACAGTAATATACTTGCAGCTTTTCTTTTCTTTTTTTTAATTTATTTTCAGCATAGCAGTATTCATTGTTTTTGCACCACACCCAGTGCTCTATGCAATCCGTGCCCTCTCCAATACCCACCACCTGGTTCCCCCAACCTCCTACCCCCCGCCCCTTCAAAACCCTCAGATTGTTTTTCAGAGTCCATAGTCTCTCAAGGTTCACCTCCCCTTCCAATTTCCCTTAAATCCCTTCTCCTCTCCATCTCCCCTTGTCCTCCATGCTATTTATTATGCTCCACAAATAAGTGAAAACATTTGATAATTGATTCTCCCTGCTTGACTTATTTCACTCAGCATAGTCTCTTCCAGTCCCGTCCATGTTGCTACAAAAGTTGGGTATTCATCCTTTCTGATAGAGGCATAATACTGCATAGTGTATATGGACCACATCTCCCTTATCCATTTGTCTGTTGAAGGGCAACTTGGTTCTTTCCACAGTTTGGCGACCGTGGCCATTGCTGCTATAAACATTGGGGTACAGATGGCCCTTCTTTTCACTACATCTGTAGGTTTGGGTTAAATACCCAGTAGTGCAATTGCAGGGTCATAGGGAAGTTCTATTTTTAATTTCTTGAGGAATCTCCACACTGTTCTCCAAAGTGGCTACTTGCAGCTTTTCTAGAAGACTTTATGTAGGCCCTCGACAAAATGATTCTGTTGCCTGTGTTTCAGTGTCATTTACTTAATATCATTTTTTGGGTACATATTTGTACATTTTTTTCTACATGTTATTTGTATACATCTTAATCTTTTACACTAGATTACAAATAAATAAACACTCAAAAGTGATCCCATCCTTTTATGTATACCCTATCAAGCATTATGTCTCTTAGGTACTACTCACTAAGTATGTCATTTGGTGTATTTATCAATTGTTAACGACCCCAAAAGTCTTCAACCTTAAATAATAAATATTTATAATCTCATAGTTTCTGTGGGTCAGAAATCTAGGAGAGGCTTAGCTGAATGGTTTTGATTCAAAGTCTCAAAGATGTGGTTACCATTTTATCTGCAGACTTGACCCACTTCCAAATTCTCTCTCATGGTTATTGACAGAGCTTAATTTTTTGCAGGGTATTAGCCAAGGACTTCAATTTCTTGCTACGGTGGTCTTTTCTGGAATTTGTTGGCGTTCAGTCTGGATTCTCTGAGAGTGAACGGTTAGAGAGAGAGAGACTCCAAGATGGAAGCCACAGTCTTTTTATAATTAAATCTCAAAATGACATACTATCTTTTCTGCTATATGCTGTTGATCACATTGACCAACTCTGTTACACTGTGGGCAGGAACAACACAAGTTTTGAATACCAGGAGGCACAGTGAATTTGGAATATCCAAAAGGCTGCTACTTCTCTTGAAAATTGTGAAAGATTCAGTTACAACTTGTTTTGGTGTCAGCGTGCTTTCTAAAAACAAACAAACAAACAAACAAAAAAACCTGTACTTTACTTCTTTATGAAAAATATTTGCGTCATAATAAGCCAATGGGTGAAATATGTAAATATTAGTAACAAATAATTTAGGGAAAATACAAAATTTTTAGATTTTTTTTCACATTTTCTCAGTCTTGAGATAGGGCTCACTTAACATTGGATGTGAATACATGTCTGTGTGTATGTGTGTATTTTCATTACAATTTATGACTTATTGAGCAGTGACTATAATTCAGAAAGATATTTATCTTAGTTATACAAATTTTATGGTAGTCAAAATTTTAAACATAATTGCTAATAAATATTAAAGATGATTATAAAGAGAAATGAGAATGAATTTATTATATACTAAGTAAACCAAAAATCAATTTAATTGTTTACTCCTTGTTAGCATTGTACATACTATTTTATTCTTTCATATAGAGGATTATTTTTTCATTTCAAATTATTTTTAAACAATTCCATAATGTTCTTTATACATCAATTAAGTACTTTCATATTTACTGCAGGAAAAATACCTTAACTTTGGGGTCTTGCTCTGTGCATTAAATTACATTTGTAAATGCTTCACTGAATAGTATTTTTCAAATATAATCCACATATAGTAATCATGTTTAAAATATAATTTTTCATGGTTATGACCCATCTGCTCAATACTGATAAGAAGTTCAATAAAGCAGGCTATAAAAATCAATGCTGTTAAATGTTTATTAATTATCTAACACATTGCTTCACTTACTGAGCACATCTAATACCCCAATACATATTTCAAGGTATGTGTGGAAATTTTGCACTTAGGTTTAAAGATACATTTTAAGCATCCTTTCAGCTTTCCTAATCCAAATTTATAAGCATTACACTTATTCCATTTAATCTGATCTTTCATTGCGGATACAATTTTGCTAAAGGTAAGGCAGACAATTTCTATCTGGGGCAAAAGAATCTTAAAAGTACATTATACATTAAAAACCACTGAAGCATAATTGGCTAAGCTGCACATGGACCAGATTTCAACATTTGCCAAAATTATCAGTAAATTTAAGACTCATTCTCATTTTCTCAGCCATTATTTTAAACTCCAGGAACACCAGGAACTTGATTTAATCAGTCAGTAAGACATAAAGCATTCAGTTCAAGTAGATCAGCACAGAAATGTTTCCTGGCTCCTTTCATTCTCATCTCAGGGAGGCATTTTGTCACTAAGATTATAAATGTTTGGGTTCTAAAATTATTTCTCCCTCCAAACTACACTGATATGTTTTAAAATTGTAAGTCATGACACTATTGAGGAAATTACAATGGAAATGCAAAGGCTATAATGTCTTTCAATAGCCTCCCCTTTTTTTCCTCCATTTTTACTTCATGATCCTTATTCTATTTCTGCCCCTGTCCCTGCGTATAACTTAATGTCTTAGCATCTAACATAATGCCTTAAATTTAGTATCATTAAAAAATGCATATTTAAAAAAATATGTTGACTTTGTTGAAATATATGTTCATAGTTCTCAGGTCAAGCTCCTGAGGTGAGACGCTAACATGTTTTTGGTTAGTAGGTGTGTTTTGACCTTACCATTGTCTCTTTCTGTCTTAATATACTATCTAGTAATAAGTTTTTAAGTTGTGACCTAAAATAACCTGATAAAAACCTAGTCACATAATGCTTTTCCAAATACTAATGCCTAAAATTCTGTAATTAGGGATTTATGTCTTGGAGTCTTGAAGCCTGTGAGAAGTCTAGAAGTTTTGCTTGGACTAGTTTGATGGCCTAACCACTGCTAGTTTCCTAGCCATTCTTTATATAGATGTTAGGATGAGCTTTCCATAATTTGCACATTTGATCATTTCTTTCCTAGTATAAGACTGGTGCTCTTCCATTCCCTGAAGGATAAAATAAAAACTACATAGTACCATCCACAAGATCTTCATGTGTTTGCCACAACTTTTCTTCACAGGTTTGCCTCCATGAACTCTACATTCTCTACCCATCCACCGATGCGGCCTTCTCTATCATGCACTCTCTATTCCTTGCCGGTCCACTAATGTATCCTCTAACTAGATGCTCTATATTACACTCCCATGTATCTGTGTACCCTCCATTATGCATCCTATATTGTCTTGCCATTGAACTTCTCACTGTTCCCCATGTTATCTCAAAACCTTTATGCCATATGCTAGGATATCCTCAACCCAACCCTTACTGCCTGATGAACTTTACTCATTAAAAAAATCAAAATTCATCTCTTCTCTGAAGGTTTTTTGACATCTTCTGGAATTTCTATCAATCCCTAACCCTATACAGCCATTCCCCTCCCCCCATTTTAATTCTGTGTTGGCATACTACAGTATGTTATACATATCTATATTTCAGTGTCTTTCCATTTTTAAAATAATTGAACTACATTTTTTCAACACAGTTTAATATCCTATTATGGCTAAGTTTAAGAAAAAACTCACGTAAAAATGTCTGCCACAATAAATTATCTTGTATGTATTATTTGTTAATTACTAACAGCTAGAAAAAGGATTTAGATAAGCTAAGTCATTGAGAAACAACTCAGGATTCTTCTTAGGAAAACTTCCTTGAGTGGTAAAGAGGAAACAGTCATGTTTATTCTTAGCTTGAACAAATAAGACAATAAGAAAATAAGCGTATTAAATGTAACCTACAAAGTACAATCTTCAGGTGCCATGTTTTTAGGACTTGATCTAAATATCATAAATTCTGACTAGTTGTCCAGAAGTAAAAGTTGATTTTTACATTCTAATCTGTCTCTGCTATGATAGAGTCTCACTAAACCTTTCCTACTCCAAAATAGGTCTTTTAGGGTCCTCAACTTTGAAGAGGCAGAGCAGTTTTCAGGCAATACTGTGGTTGTACTTGGATGGTATCTCTGAGGGTGGTGTGTGTGTGTGTGTGTGTGTGCTGGAGATTTATTGATGTTGCCTGTTTATGTCTTCAATATCTTACAAATCAAGTGGACATTATCTAAAATTCATTCATTTTTACCAGGGGCTTTATTATCATGCTTCCTTTTGAATAGAAGGGTATTACTGTTGAATTAAAATTAATTGTCTTTTTAAAGTAGGTAATCTTGGTAGGATAGAAGATAGAGCAATATAAAATATGTAAAACAAAGTAATAGAATTATCACTTGAAGAATATAAAAGATTATTTTTCATAAAATATTAATTTTGTTTATATTTTATTTATAATCAAGTGGACCACAAACGTAGCATATTCTTTCTCCAGTATAATTACTACAAAGAAAACTTAATCTGCTAACAGGAGGCTAAATGCTTGGGGCAATGTACTGCTGATGAATGACTATGGGATGATAAATGAATCTCATTCTAAATTCTGTCAATGAAATAAATCACTAATGTCATCAATTTCATTAATATATTAACATTCAACTAAACCAGTATACCTTTTACTTGTCTTTTTCAGGGAAGCCTTTTCATTTTAGTCATATTTATCTTGAGCTTTATGGAACTGGAAAACTGTTATTGATTGTGGTCAGTCTACACAGGAAAGTCCTTTGGTAGGCATCTTTTATTAGGAATTGGTCTTTGTATCCTGACTACTAGTCATCCTTGAGGTAAAGAAAACATTTTCTGCAAAATGGGCACAGTTCCTGGAAAGTATATGCCAAAAAAGAGAGTTAATATTTCTTGATAGGGTGTTCAGAAAGTAGACATGGAAAAGGTCTAGCTTATTCAGAGGTGGAAATAATCACACATAAATTGGTACTACATGAAAGCAAAATGGAGTATACATTTTTGTTTAAAATGGAGTGGAAGTGGAAGCTTCCTCTATATCCTCCATTCAAAACTTGGAAAATTTTAAAGTGGGATAATACCCTGTTTAAGCACTTATTTTATGTATATTTATATTATGCTAGATTAAAGAGATCAACGTAAATTCAAATGGAGAGTTTTAGGGTGCTTGGGAAGAACTTCTACTGAAGTTTCATGAGCTAAAGAATCTGTTTTCTATAAAACTGACAGCAATAAGAATGTTAAATAGTGGGCGCCTGGGTGGCTCAGTGGGTTAAGCTGCTGCCTTCGGCTCAGGTCATGATCTCAGGGTCCTGGGATTGAGTCCCGCATCGGGCTCTCTGCTCAGCAGGGAGCCTGCTTCCTCCTCTCTCTCTCTGCCTGCCTCTCTGCCTACTTGTGATCTCTGTCAAATAAATAAATAAAATCTTAAAAAAAAAGAATGTTAAATAGTAAATAAAGTATCAAATAAAGTAATGCTGATAATTTTTTTTTAAGATTTTATTGATTTATGTGACAGAGAGAAATCACAAGTAGATGGAGAGGCAGGCAGAGAGAGAGAGAGGGAAGCAGGCTCCCTGCTGAGCAGAGAGCCCGATGCCGGGCTCAATCCCAGAACCCTGAGATCATGACCCCAGCCGAAAGCAGCGGCTTAACCCACTGAGCCACCCAGGTGCCCCAATGCTGATAATTTTTAATCACAAACTTTTTCAACTTGGAAACATAATTTATTATAATACTTAAAACTTTTTGAAGTTTGTGTAGATAAACCAGAGAATGTTCATATTTAGTACATATTATTTACTAATTTAATGTATACATGTGTGTATTCATTCAGTCATTGGATAAATATTTATTTAGCACCTGTTATGTCCTAAGCACTGTGATAGGCTGGGGACATAATAGTGCACAAGACAAAGTCCTTGCTTTTTACATTATAGCAGGGATGATTGCAATTAACCAATAAGCATATCCATTTATACTTTATACAGTAATTCAAAGACACTTTTAAAAATATTTGATTGTCTAAATGCAGATATATCTTGTAATAACTATTGACCAGGAAATGAGATCAATATAAAGAGTGATACACGATTAAGATAAAGGTCTGATTTAGTTTCAGAGATCTCTTTTGTTAAATATAAAATGGCAACTGTAAGCATTAAGAGAGGATTTTGTTAGTAAAAATGGGTGGTACTTTTCCAATAGTGATTGAATTAGCTATTTTTTTGTAACAACATACTATTAAATTTCATGCTTTAAAATAAATATAAACATATTAACCTCACAGTTTCTATAGGTTAGGAGTTATGGTGTTGCTTTGCTGGGCAGCTGTGGATTGTCTTCTCTCACAGGATTGCAATCAGAATGTCAGCGGAGACTATGGTCATCTGAAAGGTTGACTGGAGTCAAACACTTTGGTTTCAAGATGACTCACTCACAGGGCTGGGCAGTTAGTGCTGATTGTTAGAAGGAAGCCTCACTTCCTCAGTTGACCTCTGACAGGCTTCATAAGTATCCATGGTTGTTGAGTTCTCTCACAGCAGGCCACTCAAGAGACTTAGACACATTGCCAATTCTGAACAGTCTATTCATTAATAGTCATGTGGTCTGGCTTTTATCAAAGAGGATGGGAATCTGGCTCACCTTTTGAAGGGACGGATGTTAGAAAATTTATGTGGGTGTTCTAAAGACACAATGTGATAAACTAATAGTACTTCTTATACCTGATATGTTACAGAATCATTGAAATATAATAAACGTTATGAATAAATCAAGCTGGGTAGGATAGGATGAGAATAACAGGTTCTGCTACTTTTGGAATGGTCTTTCTCAAGAGATGGTTGAGAAACTTAACCAAGTGTAAATCTCTGGTGAGAAAGTTCCTGACAGAAAAATGCTGGTGCAAAGCCTGAAAGTATCAGAGTACCTGGGTGCACTAGCAGTTAGCAAGGAAGCTAGGAGCACTGCCTTATATATTTTTCTTGAAGGTATTTTACAAATGGTTTTAATTAAGAAATGACACTTTTACAATGTATATACTTCTTATTAATATGGAGAATAAGTGTTAATAAGAGTGATGATTCTTTCATTAGTTTATTTGAGATTATTCTTCTATAGCATTTTCTTTTAAAAAAAATTATTTGATAGAAGGAGAAAGAGAGAGCACAAGCAGGGGGAGCACAGGCAGATGGAGAAGCAGGCTCTCTGCAGAGCAGAGAGCCTGATGCCTTGTTTGATCCCAGGACCCAGGATCATGACCTGAGCCAAAGGCTGATGCGTAACTGACTGAGCCACCCAGGCATCCTTATAGCATTTTCTATCTGAAAATGGTATTCAGAAGGACTTGTTATGCTTTCTGCAGCTTGTCTAAAAACAATTTAAAAATAAATATTGGTGGGGGTGCGGGTGGTTCAGATAGTTAAGTGTCTGCCTTCAACTCAGGTCAATCTCCAGGTTGTGGGATTGAGCCCCACATGGGGCTCCCTGGTCAGTGGGAAATCTGCTTCTCTCTCTGCCTCTCCCTCCTGCTCCTGCTCTCTCTCTCTCAGTCTCTCTCTGTCTCTCTCAAGTGAATAAATAAAATATTTTTAGAAAAAGAATAAACATTGGTTTTATACCATACAACTGTATGTTTTCCATAGGCAATACTCTGTGTTTTAGAATAAATTCCTTGAGAATTGATTTTATTACTTCTATATTTTAATTTCTAAATCTTTAACTTTATTTCTCTGAAAGTTATCTTCAAGTTCTCCTACTTTTATTCATCCAACTCAGTAGTAAAATAAAACCTTTACTCAGTTTCAACATCAGATCTGACTGGGCAAGAAAGACTAGTTGCTTACTGAAAAATTATTCAGTCAGGACAATCACTTGGTATGTAGTTGGCTCTGCCAAAGGGAAGTGCCATGCTGACCAACATTACAAGTGTTCCTCAGCTCTCACTATAGAAGTGACTGATTCTGGTTTTATAGTAATATCTAATGACTTATCTTTATAGAAAAGCAGTACTTTCACCAAAGGTGATTTCCTTCTCTCAAAATTTGTGAGAGTTTTTAAAAAATTATCTTAATTTCTGTTATTTTTTTTTCTCTTTCTTTCATATGTTTGTGGCTTACTAGACATCAAGATCCAAAGTAAAAATTTTAATTGCATGGATATATTGTCTATAGATACAAATATTTATATATTCTGTTCCTTCTGGTTAATTAAGTACTGATTTGTAATGACCATGATTAACAAAGAAGGTCAGTGATTTTCAAACTATGATCCCCAAATCGCAGAAGTAACTGTTAGAAATGAAAATTCTTGGGCCCCAACCCAGAAGATCTAGGGATGGAGCCCAGATTTATGTTTCAACAAATCTTCCAGATGACTCAAGTTTGAGAACTGCTGGGAGAGACAATATTAGTCTTTACTTATTGCTTCTTATATTGGTCCTACAAAAGATTTGAATGCTGGCTTATTAACAATGTTAAAGCTTGTGGTTAACTATTTTCAAATGATGATCAGTACATATGAATGGCATAAAATCAGATCTCCATAATAAAACAAAAAAAAAAAAAAGAAGAAGAAGAAAGAATTCTTTTTATTTGTGGTTTGACTCTCTTTACTTCACTAACTTCTCTATAATATTAACCATCATAGAAACTGAAAATCCTTCAGATAAACCTACTAAGGTTACCTGCACTGGAAGATTTTGGGTTAAATAATCATTATTCAGGCTGTCATTAAAGATATTTGAATGTCTAAATAACACTGTCAGGGCAAAAAAATTATATAAACTTCTATTAAATTCTAACTTAGAATTCATCACAATTCTTTTCCAAAATTAAAAGAAAATTAGAGAAATGTGAATCTGCATATCCACTTTCTAACATATTAATGAAGTATTTTCAAAATTATTAGCATTTATATCTCACTCAGAACAAGAAAATCCAGGAACCTTCTAGAGAATGTAATGTATTGTTACTATAGGTTCTCAAATGGGAAGGGTGTATGTGTGAATGGAGAGAAAGACTTTCAGAAAGAGTGAATTAAAGATTAGGGTTGGGAAAGGTAAATAGTGTTACAAAAACAAAAGTAAACCTGTTTCAGAAAACATTAGAAACCCTTCCTCCATTATTTTATCCTTTTTCAAAGAGATTCTGTTGTACCTTTGTAAATTTCCATCCCTTCTCTGCTTTTCCTACTAAGTGTTGTTGCTACATAAGTTAAATAGGTAAATATCACATATCCTTAGGGGAAAAATAAATGAATCACTGCTATATTCAAATAAGCTTGTTTTTATTCAATGTGGAAAATAATAACAGTTTTAATCATAACAGATTAACTAAAACTTCAGGGCACAATAATAATGGAGTAGATAATATGCGAGGTAAAGAAGGAATGGATGGTTAGTATCTGGAGGCTACAGAAAATAGTGAAAAACATATATTAGATTGCTTTTTTTAAAAAAAAACAATTCTAAGGGAAAAATTTAAAATCTATTTTTTATATACTTAAGAAGTTAAACAATTTACCTTTTTGTTGAAGTTCTTCTGTCTGGAGACATCTACGTATAATACCATACTGTACAAGCTGTATAATTAAAAATTTCAAGTAAATTTAGATGTTTTAAATGTATTACTACATTCCTATTCTTTTTTTTTATATAATTTTTTATTTTTTATAAACATATATTTTTATCCCCAGGGGTACAGGTCTGTGAATCACCAGGTTTACACATTTCACAGCACTCACCAAAGCAGTCAGAATGGCTAAAATCAACAAGTCAGGAAATGACAGATGCTGGCGAGGATGCGGAGAAAGGGGAACCCTCCTACACTGTTGGTGGGAATGCAAGCTGGTGCAACCTCTCCTATTCTTTTTTTTTTTTTAAAGATTTTATTTATTTATTTGACAGGCAGAGATCACAAGCAGGCAGAGAGGCAGGCAGAGAAAGGAAGAGAAGAAGGCTCATTACTGAGCAGAGAGCCCCATGCAGGACTTGATCCCAGGACCCTGGGATCATGACCTGAGCCAAAGGCTTTAACCCACTGAGCCACCCAGGCGCTCCACATTCCTATTCTTTTAAGTGGAATTGGCTAATGCAAGAACAATTTTTTGTTCCAAATAGACTAAAGTTGTCACAGTAGGTGAGTTCAATAAAAACCTAAATTTTTAAAAATTAGAATCTAAAAATCTATGAGGATTTTATTTGCTCTAGAATGGAAACATGGACATTAGAGAACTTACATTCGAGTAATTTGTGATATAGAGCTAAATTCAATTGCAGAGTAATGTTAGACTAAGACATCTGACTAGAAGGGGAGACACCCTATAGTGTCTACATGAAATATAGATGACATAGATTTTCCTACCTTCACTATTAAGACATCATAACATCTTTGTTAAGAAAAGAATTAACCCGGGACAACTGGGTGGTGGGTTAAGGCCTTTGCCTTTAGCTCAGGTCATGGTCTCAGGGTTCTGGGATCAAGCCCCACATCAGGCTCTCTGCTCAGCTGGGAACCTGCTTCCTCCTCTCTCTAGGCCTGCCTCTCTGACTACTTGTAATCTCTGTCTATCAAATAAATAAATAAAATCTAAAAAAAGAAAAAAAAAAGAAATTAACCTGAGTACAAATCACGTACACAAAATTATCTCCAAAATTTATTTATATGAGAAATCATTTCCTTCTTCTACTCTTTGACATGTACCCACGAAACATTGAAATAATTGGAGGTAGATTTTATTTTGCATATATTTGTTGGAATTATAAAGACAGCATACAATTACAATTAGATCCATTAACTTTCAAATATCAGATATTTGAAAGATGTTTAGAATAAGCTTTTTCTTCTTTTTAAGGTAGCAGAAACATTTGGGAATAATTTTTACTCCCAAAGAAAATGTACATGTTCTAAAACCTAGCAACTTCAGGGGCGCCTGGGTGGCTCAGCCCGTAAGAGTCTGCCTTCGGCTCAGGTCATGATCCCAGAGTTCTGGGGTTGAGCCCCACATCAAGCTCCCTACTTGGCGGGAAACCTGCTTCTCCTTCTCCCACTCCCCCTGCTTATGTTCCCTCTCTTGCTGTGTCTCTGTCAAATAAATAAATAAAATCTTAAAAAAACAAACAAACAAACAAAAAAAAAACTAGCAACTTCAAAGGGTGAAGATACCAAATGAATTGTCTTAACAAGATTACAAAACTTATACAAGAAACTAATTACATGTCATGGAATTCAAAACTCACTAGGTAGGGTATAAACTTTTGTAGCTTGCATTTTGCTGTGATTTCAGGAGAAAAAATGAGGTAATGGCTTAAGATCATGGAAACATTCAATTGTGATTTTGGGAAGGGTCCATCTTTCTTTTACAAAAGAAATAAGCAAATCATATGTCATAATTGTTCAAATAAAGAAATATTTTGGTGTTTTTGGCAAGCACTAAAATTAGCTCAAGTTCATTTGTCAGTATTTTTATTTAAGAAGTTTTCATTATGACAGTCTCAACTTGTAAGGCTGAGAATATTTCTGTGATGACAAAAACAGCAACTGACATAGAAAGTCTACAAGTGTAGAGAATTATATACATCTTAAGTTAGCCTATTTTTTTTTAAGTAGATATAATCAAAAACATAGAGGTGGCATTTTTGTGAGATTCTTCTGTGTTACAGACATTAGATAATTTTATTTTCTCTTGTTTTTATTGTTGTTTTTGTTTTCTAAACAAGAGTAAATTCGATATAAGTGTGTGAGAGGTGCCTAACAAAAAGCGAATTTAATATCAGTTTACATTAATAGATTCTTGTATTAATATTGAGAAGTGTCTGAAGTGCAAGGACTCTGAAATCAAATTTACTAGACCTGTGACCTTGGGCAAGTTATTTAACCTTCCTAAATCTCAGAAACTGGGATTGATAATATTACCTCAGAAATTTTTGGTATAGTAAAATCAAATCCTGTCCTTAAAACTTTTTCAAAGTTTGAACCAAAGTGAATTGTGTTAATTCCTATACATAATAAAATTATCATTATTGTTAATATGAAGGTGATACTCATTTGGGACTCTGTTCTATTCAGATTTCAGCTGAAGGGGATGTTCAACTCTGATCACACATTCACACCCCTCTTTACAAGTATCTGTTAAGAGAACAAATAAATTAATAAATTATGATCATATTTGAACACAATTTAAGTCATTTTAAAATTTAAAATTTGTAACAGAATTATTAAAAGATATAATGAGGTGTCTTAAGAGAGAATAGTTTTATTTTCATAAAAATGTATTCAGTCATCACCTAGAAAAGCACTTGGCAAGCATGCTATAAAGATTCACAAGCATCTCATGCAATTACACTAAGTGGTCTTTAGCATTGCTTCTTAATTTGAGAGTGTACAATAATATGGCAGCTCTGACTGGAAAATAAATGAGTGAGTTGTCTTTTACTTATCCCATTCCTCATCCCTTTTATACCCCCCACATAACAGTTGAGACAATGAACTGGTTTTGGCAACCAGCAGTCTGGGAATGGAATGGGAATCAAGCATAAATATAGTGGTAACTTTTGCCATATTCTCACCCCTGCACCAATGGCTGTTGTTCATCTTCTTGTGTCACAACTGTGGACAGTGGATTATGTAAGAAAAATGTGGCCAGAGTATGGGTAATTATGACAATATAAGGAAATAGGGCATCATGGATTATTCAGGGATAAACAGATCAATTTGTAGGATACTAACTTCAAGTATTTGTTTTGTTAGTACCTGGTTATGCAAATTTAGAAAAGAGACTTCTGCTCTCTGGGTCTTAGTTTTCTTATGTGACAGAAAAGGAATTTTCCCAAATGGGTTCTAAGTTTCTTTAAATCTCTAATAGTCTATGAGTCTATGGTAAATTTATCTGGTCATACAAACCATATCATCTCAAAATTGTATCCTTTATTTCTGTTTACTTAAAATAACTGGAATATAAAAAATACTAAGTATCTGCATTTTAATTTTAACTTACACATGATTGGCTTAATGCCATGGTAATTTAGCTTTTATTTTTAATGTAGGTTTTCAACACGGTCAGTCCTAATAATGATATTCCCAGGTTTGTCTTCTGTCTTTTTAATATTATGAATATAAATACAAAAATTTTATAAACATTTGGATATTATGAAGTAAACCAGGTAACAGAAATTATAGTCATGTACAATAAAAGATAATAGGTATTAACCTGCCAGTTTCTTTCTGTACATTCTTATTAATTTCACTCTAGAAATAAAATAAAATATTCTTGTATTGCAATGGAACTGTTTCTCATTTCTTTTATCTACTCTATATGTTCTTTTTTTTAATACCTCTTAACCATTTTTACCATCTTAACTTGCCAAACTGCTTTATATATTTTTTTCTTGTTTCAGAAGCAATAAATGATTATATGATTATTATAGAAAATAAAGAAAATATACAACTCTAGAAATAAATGTTAAGGCCAGATTAATTGTAATTTATTAAGAAGGACCTGTGAACATCTTTGGATTTCTTTCATTGGAACATATTAGATCAGGGAAGTGACATAATATGTTAAATAATGTTAAATAAATTCAGAATGTAGGGGCCAGGAGAAGCAGTGCCCTCAGTTAGGAGGCTACTAAGGAATGTAAGGGAGAGAATAAAAGGCTTGCATCAGAATGGTAGCAGCCAAAGTGGAGAGAAATGGTTACATGGGAGATGTATTTTAAAGATAGAGCCAAGAGGATTTAATGGAATGGATCTAAGGTATAAAAGCAAGAAAGAGGGGTACCTGGGTGGCTCAGTTGGTTAAAAGTCTGCCTTCAGATCACTTCATAATCCCAGAGTCCTGGGATCGAGCCCTATATCCAGCTCCCTCCTCAGTGGGGAGCCTGCTTCTCCCTCTCCCCCATGTTCCTGCTCTATTTCTCACTCTGTCTCTCTCAAATAAATAAATAGAATCTTTTCTTTTTTTTTTTAAAGCAGGAAAGAAAGATGACATTTATGGACCCAAATGAGTGGATGGAGGGTGGAACTGCTTACTGAGATGCAGAATGCTAGGGAGGAGATAAACTGAACTTTGCCTTGGGAATGAAAAGTGTGAGATATCTAATAAGCAGCTAAGTAAAGATGTTATTGTTAGGAGGGTAAACATTTGAAGTGCAGGAGACATGAGATAATTTGGGTGGTCTTCCATGTGTAGATATATTTAAAGTCATGAAAAACATAATGAAACTCACTAAAGAGTTTTTTTTTTTTTTTAAGATTTTATTTATTTATTTGACAGAGATCACAAGTAGGCAGAGAGGCAGGCAGAGAGGCAGGCAGAGAAGAGGAAGCAGGCTCCCTGCAGAGCAGAGAGCCCGATGTGGGGCTCCATCCCAGGACTCTGGAATCATGACCTGAGCCGAAGGCAGGGGCTTTAACCCACTGAGTCACCCAGGTGCCCCACTAAAGAGTTTTGATAGAGAAATATAGGGCTATGAAGGCTAAGTTCTGATGCTCTTCAACATTTGAGGGAAAGAATCCAACAGAGAACACAGAGGGAGCACATTGTAATGGAGAAGAACTGTTGGACCATGGTGTTCTGAGGCCAACTGAGGTGGTTTTCAAGATGAGACTGCAGCTGGAGCAAATAATGCTGTGAAGCGAAGTTGTATCTTCCTACTCAGACATGTTCTTGTTTTTATTTATTTATTTATCTATCTATTTATTTATTTATTTTTAAAAGATTTTATTTATTTATTTGACAGAGAGAGCGAGAGAGAGGTCACAAGTAGGCAGAGAGGCAGGCAGAGAGAGAGGAGGAAGCAAGCTCCCTGCCAAGCAGAGAGCCCGATGCGGACCTCGATGCCAGGCCCCTGAGACCATGGCCTGAGCTGAAGGCAGAGGCTTAACCCACTGAGCCACCCAGGTGTCCACTCAGACATGTTTTTAAAACAAACTTCTTAATGTTTGGCATAATGTCTCATCATTTATGTACACCATAATTTATTTAACCAGTTCCCAAAAACTGAGTACTAGTTTCCGTTTATTGTTGTTGCTTTTATAAATCACATTACAAAAGCTTACATAATGTTTTTGACTGAAGAAATGAGTTCTTCAGTAGATAGAATATAGTATAAACTTTGTTAGAAACACAAGCAAAAGGGGGAAGATCAAGAGCAGAAAAAGAATGATGAGAAACATGTCTTTATTTCTCTTAAGCATATATCTAAGAAAAAAATTTCTGCATATCATAGGCTTAAATTCACAAGAAACTTCCAAAAAAAAAAAAAAAGCTGTTCAACGTAGTTGTACCATTTTATACTCTCCTATGACTGAACTCCTGCTCCAGTTGTTTCCCATATCTGCCTATGCTTGATATTATTATTTTAAAATTTCAGTCATCCTAGTAGAAATACAGTGGCATTTTTATTATTGTTTGAATTTGCATTTGCAACTAATAATCCTTAATAAAATCTGAGGTGTTTATTGGCCATTTAAAAATCTTTTGCAAATTGTTTTTTCCACTTTTTTTGCCCAATTTTTACTAGAAGTTTGTTTTTTTGTTAATGTATTAATGTTCTTTCTATCCTCTGGATACAATTTTCCTGTCATATACGGGTATTGCCACTATACCCTCCCAAGCTGTGGTTCAGGAATTGATTCTATTAGTAGTATTTATAGTTTGCATACATATTTTATTTTAGTGAATTATAATTGATCAATTTTAAATGTTGTAATTGTATATCTTTCCGTGTCCTAAGAAATTTTTTTATCTACCAATGATCATAAAGATTTTATCTTTCTAGTTTTCTGGGAGTTTTAACAATTTTTTTTAAAGATTTTATTTATTTACTTGAGAGAGAGACAGTGAGAAAGAGCATGAACGAGGAGAAGGTCAGAGAGAGAAGCAGACTCCCCATGGAGCTGGGAGTCTGATGCGGGACTCGATCCCAGGACTCCAGGATCATGACCTGAGCCAAAGGCAGTCGTCCAACCAACTGAGCCACCCAGGCGTCCCAGTTTTAACAATTTTATTTTGAATGAATGCTAGATTTTATAAACGTGTACACATATTTTATTAAAATTTTCATTTAAAAATGCATCCATTGAAAAGATTTTATCATTTTTATTTTTATTTTGTTAATTTAAGTTACACTGATGCTTCAATGTTTTGGATTTCTGGATTTGTTTTGTTAATACTTTGTTAAAGATTTTTGCATTTCTATAAATGACTATTATTGACATAGAGTTGTCCGTGATTGCAGTGGTCTTGTCTGGTTTTAGATTCAATTTGGTTGCCTTCAAAGAAAGAGTTGAGAAGTGTTTCTTCCTCTTCTACTTTCTAAAAGAATTTGTCTAAAATTGGTACTACTTCTTTTTTTTCATGTATTTTTTTATTTGGCAAATACAGTGCTTATTCTATATAAGGTAATGTACCAAACAAAGAGATAAGGCAAACCCTACTACCCAGGAACATAAAATCTAGCAAAACAACTGAGAGCTATTTATAATTCATTACAACCCAAGGAAATTTCTGATTCTACTTCTTTTTACAATATTTGAGAAAGGGATGCCTGGGTGACTCAGTCAATTAAGCAACTGTGTTTGCTCAGGTCATGATCCAGGAGTCCTGGGATCAAGTCCTACATCAGGCTCCCTCTTCAGTGGGCAGCTTGCTTCTCCCTCTGCCTGCTGCTCCTCCTGCTGGTACATGCACTCTATCTCTGACAAATAAATAAAATCTTTTAAAAAATATATATTTTTTGAGAGAATTTACCAGAAAAGCCATCTGTTTCTAAAGTTTTTCTTGGGGGCACCTGGGTGGCTCAGTGGGTTGAAGCCTCTGCCTTTGGCTCAGGTTGTGATCCCAGCATCCTGGGATCCAGCCCCGCATCAGGCTCTCTGCTCAGCGGTAAGCCTGTCCATCCCCCCCTACCCCCGCCTGCTTCTCTCCCTACTTGTGATCTCTGTCTGTCAAATAAATAAAAATAAAATCCTAAAAAATATTTTTTAAAGTTTTTCTTGTAAGAAGATATTTAATTATGAATTCAATTTTTTGGATATGAGATTTCCCCCCCCCCTTTTTTTTCTTCTGTCAGTTTTGGTTTATTTTCTTATATCTATAAATAAATCCATTTCATCTAAGTTGTTGAATTTATTGACAAAAATAGCTTATGTGTACAAAAACTGTTATATTTTTCATTCTGAATCTGTTTTTGGCAATGTTTTCTTTTTCTTTTTAGTCCAATCAGCGATTGATCAACTATGCTGATTCCTTAGGAAAAAAAATAACATTTAGTTCTGCAGATTTTTTCTCTAAAGCTCATATGCTTCTATTTCATTTATTTTCACTCTTATTGTTACTATTATCTTCTTCCTGTATACTTTCCACTTGAATTCATCTTTTGTAATTTCTTAAGGCAGAAACACAGCTCATTGGTTAAATTTTCTTTTACAATGTAAGCATTTAAATTTTATGATTTGTCACTAAGCTTTGTTTTAGACTCATCCCACACATTTTATTATTTTGATTTACTTTCATTCACTTTGAACTAATATCTAATTTCTGTCCTGAGATTGTTGACCTAAGGCCTATATAGTAAAAAATTGGATAGTTTCCAAATATTTGGAGATTTTGTCACACATTCTTTTTTATTTTTTAGGTTTTTATTTATTCATTTGACAGGCAGAGAGACAGGACAAGTAGGCAGAGAGACAGGAAGAGAGAGAGAGAGAGAAAGAAGCAGACTCCCTGCTGAGCAGAGAGCCCGACGCGGGACTCGATCCCAGGACCCCGAGATCATGACCTGAGCCGAAGGCAGCGGCTTAACCCACTGAGCCACCCAGGCGCCCCAGAAATTCTTAAATTCATTTTCAATTTAGTTGTATTTATTGTGGTGACAACACATATTCTGTGTGATATAAAATCTTTGAACTTTATTGAGACTTATTTTCAGTACACATGAAAAAATTTTTATTTTGTAGTGTGTGGCTATAGTGTTATTTACATATTCATTTAGTTGGTTGTTGGTTTTATTTAAATAAAATATAACTTTATTTGATAGATTGTTTTTATCTATCATTCCAAAAATTTAAGAGGAAAGCCACTGAAATTTTCCGTCATTGTGGGATTTTCTTTTTCACATAGAGTTGTCAGTTTTGTTTAATGTATCTTGAAGTTCTGTTTTTAGTTGCATTTACATTTAGGACTGTTACAACTTTATATTAGATTGTCTCACATATCATTATGAAATATCCTTAGTAATATCTTTTTCCTGAAATATTTCTATTTAAAAATGTGTGTGGTATATATACACAATGGAATACTATGTAGCCATCAAAAGAAATGAAATCTTGCCATTTGCAACAACATGGATGGAACTAGAGCGTATCATGCTTAGCGAAATAAGTTAAGCAGAGAAAGACAACTATCATATGATCTCCCTGATATGAGGAAGTGGTGATGCAACATGGGGGCTTAAGTGGGTAGGAGAAGAATAAATGAAACAAGATGGGATTGGGAGGGAGACAAACCATAAGTGACTCTTAATCTCACAAAACAAACTGAGGGTTGCTGGGGGGAGGGCGTTTGGGAGAAGGGGGTGGGATTATGGACATTGGGGAGGGTATGTGCTTTGGTGAGTGCTGTGAAGTGTGTAAACCTGGTGATTCACAGACCTGTACCCCTGGGGATAAAAATATATGTTTATAAAAAATAAAAAATTAAAGAAAAAAAAAGAAAAATTAAAAAAAAATGTGTCTCTTGTAAACACATTTGACTTCTAGTTCTTAGATCTAAAAAAATTCTGTCTTTCAATTAAAATGTTTTTTGATGTAATTATTGGTATGTTTGGGTCTATTATCATGCTACTTGTTCTTTACTTGCTCTTTATTCCATTTTTCTTCTTTCCTAACTTTTGGATTAAGTGAATACTTTTGGCATTTTTTTTAATCTCCTCTAACAGCTTTTGAGTTATGTTTGTTAATTAATTCTTTTTTTTTTTAGTGTTTTCCTTAGGAATTACAGTATTTATATATAATATTACTCTCTATCTGTAAATAAAGTCAAATCAGTATATAAAGCAATAATGTTATAACACTATAATACTATTTATTACTTTTCATCGCTTATACTATATTTGCTATATCTTTGCCTCTGCATATATCATAAACTCCATAATGCATTATTTTTGTTCCTGTTTTTATTGCTGAGGTACTCAATTGTCCTTTGATGAAATTAAGATAAAAAAAACAATTTATTCAAAATCACGTATAAGCTATTTCAAGTGATTTTTTTAAATTATTTTTATTAGCATATAATGTATTATTTGCCTCAGAGGTACGGGTCTGTGAATTGTCAAGCTCACACATTTCACAGCACTCACCATATCACATATCCTCCCCAAAGTCCATAATCCAATCACCCTCTCTCCACCTTCCCACCCTCCAACAACCCTCAGTTTATTTCCTGAGATTAAGAATTTCTTATGGTTTGTCATCTTCCAGATCACATCTTGCTTCATTTTTTTTTCCTTCCTTACCACCCAAATCCCCCACCCTGCCTCTCAAATTTCTCATATCAGGGAGATCATATAATAATTGTTTTTCTCTTGTTGACTTATTTCACTCAGTATAATATATCCCTCTAGTTCCATCCATGTTATTGCAAATGGCAAGATTTCATTTCTTTTGATGGATGAATAGTATCCCACTGTATATATATATATATACTACATCTTTATCCATTCATCTGTTGATGGACATCTAGGTTCTTTCCATAGTTTGGCTATTGTGGATATTGCTGCTATAAACATTCAGGTGCATGTGCCCCTTTGGACTACTACATTTGTATCTTTAGGGAAGATACCCAGTAGTTGATTGCTGGGTCATAGTGTAGCTCTATTTTCAACTTTTTGAGGCACCTCCATGCTGTTTTCCAGAGGGCTGCAACAGCTTGCTTTAGCACCAACAGTGTAGGAGGGATCCCCTTTTTCTGCATCCCCTCCAACATCTGTCATTTCCTGACTTGTTAATTTTAGCCATTTTGACTGCTGTGAGGTGGTGTCTCATTGTCGTTTTGATTTGTAATTCATTGATGCCAAGTGATGTGGAGCACTTTTTCATGTGTCTGTTGGCCATCTGGATATCTTCTTTGTAGAAATGTCTGTTCATGTCCTCTGCCCATTTCTTGATTGGATTATTTGTTCTTTGGGTAGAGAGTTTAGTAAGTTGTTTATAGATTTTGGATACTAGCCCTTTATCTGATATATTGTTTGCAAATATCTTCTCCCATTCTGCCAGTTGTCTTTTGGTTTTGTTGACTGTTTCCTTTACTGTGCAAAAGCTTTTGATCTTGATGAACTTCCAATAGTTCATATTTGCCCTTGTTTCTCTTGCCTTTGTTGATGTTTCTAGGAAGAAGATGCTGTGGCTAAGGTTGAAAAGGTTGCTGCCTGTGTTCTCCTCAAGGATTTTGATGGATTCCTGTCTCCCATTGAGGTCTTTCATCCATTTTGAGTCTATTTTTGTGTGTGATGTAAGGAAATGCTCCAGTTTCATTCTTCTGCATGTGGCAGTCCAGTTTTCCCAACACTATTTGTTGAAGAGACTGTCTTTTTTTCCGTTGGACATTCTTTCCTGTTTTGTCAAAGATTAGTTGAATGTAGCATTGAGGGTCCATTTCTGGGTTCTCTATTCTGTCCCATTGATCTATGTCTGTTTTTGTGTCAGTACCATACTGTCTTATGATGACAGCTTTGTAATAGAGCTTGAAGTCTGGAATTGTGAGGTTCCCAACTTTGGTTTTCTATCTGTGGTCTTTTCTGGTTCCACATAAATTTTAGGATTATTTGTTCCATTTCTTTGAAAAAAAAAAAAGTGATCATATTTCGATAGGGATTGCATTAAATGTGTAGATTCCTTTAGATAGCATAGACATTTTCACAATATTTGTTCCTTCAATCTATGAGCATGGAACATTTTTCCATTTCTTTGTGTCTTCCTCAGTTTCTTTCATGAGTATTTTATAGTTTTCTGAGTATAGATTCTTTGCTTCTTTGGTTAGGCTTATTCCTAGGTATCTTATGTTTTTGGGTGCAATTATAAATGGGATCAACTCCTTAATTTCTCTTTCTTCTGTCCTGCTATTGGTGTATAGAAATGCAACTGACTTCTGTGCATCGCTTTTATATCCTGACACCTTACTGAATTCCTGTATGAGTTCTAGCAGTTTTGGAGTGAAGTTTTTTGGGTTTTCTACCTAAAGTATCATATCATCTGAAAGATAGAGTTTGACTTCTTCTTTGCCGATTTGGATACTTTTTATTTCATTTCATTGTCTGATTGCTGAGGTTAGAACTTCTAGTACTATGTTGAATAGCAGTGGTGATAGTGGATAGTCCTGCTGTATTCCTGACCTTACAGGAAAAGCTTTCAGTTTTTCCCTGTTGAGGATGATATTCGCTCTGGGTTTTTTTTTATATATGGGTTTTTTATATATGGGTTTTTTTATATATGGGTTTTATATATGGGTTTTTTTTTTTTTATAGATGGTTTTGGTGATATTGAGGTATGTACCTTCTATTCCTACACTGTGAAGAGTTTAGATCAAGAAAGGATGCTGTACTTTGTCAAATGCTTTTTCAGCATCTATTGAGAGTATCATATGGTTTTTGTTTTTTCTTTTATTAATGTATTTTATCACAATGATTGATTTGCAGATGTTGAACCAAACTTGCAACCCAGGAATAAATCCCACTTGGTCTTAGTGAATAATCCTTATAATGTATTGGTGGATTCTGTTGGCTAGTATTTTGGTGAGAATTTTTGCATCAAGGATATTGGTCTGTAATTCTCCTTTTTGATGGGGTTTTGTTTTGGGGATTAAGGTCATGCTGGCCTCATAAAATGAGTTTGGAAGTTTTCTTTTCATTTCTATTTTTTTGGATCAGATTCAGAAGAATAGGTATAAATTCTATTTTAAATGTTTGGTAGACTTCCCCTGGGAAGTCATCTGGCCCTGGGCTCTTGTTTGTTGGGAGATTTTTGATGACTGCTTCAATCTTCTTACTGGTTATAGGTCTGTTCAGGTTTTCTATTTCTTCCAAGTTCAGTTTTGGTAGTTTATATGTTTCTAGGAAAGTGTCTATTTCTTCCAGATTGTCAAATTTGCTGGTGTAAGTTGCTTATAATACGTTCTTATAATTGTTTGTATTGCTTTGGTGTTGGTTGTGATCTCTCCTCTTTCATTCATGATTTTATTTATTTGGGTTTTTTCTCTTTTCTTTTTGTTAAGTCTGGCCAGGGGTTTATCAATCTTACTGATTCTTTCAAAGAACTAGCTCCTAGTTTCATTGCTCAGTTCTACTGTTATTTTGAATTCTCTTTCATTTATTTCTGCTGTGATCTTTATGATTTCTCTTCTCCTGATGGGTTTAGGCTTTCTTTGCTCTTCTTTCTCCAGCTTCGTTAGGTGTGGGGTTAGGTTGTGTACTTTAGACCTTTCTTGTTTCTTGAGAAATACTATCTACTTTCCTCTCAGGACCAACTTTGCTGTGTCCCACGGATTTTGAACAGTTGTGTTTTCAATTTCATTTGTTTCCATTAATTTTTTCAATTCTTTGATTTCCTGGTTGACCCGTTTATTCATTAGTAGGCTGCTCTTTAGTCACCAAGTATTTTAGTTCTTACCAACTTTCCTCTTGTTATTGTGTTCTAGCTTCAGAGTACTGTGGTCTGACAATATCTTCATCTTTTGGTACCAGCTAAGACCTGATTTGTGACCCAGGATGTGATGTATTCTGGAAAATGTTCCATGGGCACTAGAAAAGTAGTGTATTCTATTGCTTTGGGAAGGAATGTTCTGAATATATCCTGATGTCTATCTGTTTCAGTGTGTCATTTAAGGTTTTTATTTCCTTTTTTTAAATTTTTTTTAAAGATTTTATTTATTTGACAGACAGAGATTAGAAGTACGCAGAGAGGCAGGCAGAGAGAGAGAGGAGGAAGCAGGCTCCTTGCTGAGCAGAGAGCCCAATGTGGGACTCAATCCCAGGACCCTGAGATCATGACCCAAGCCGAAGGCAGTGGCTTCACCCACTGAGCCACCCAGGAGCCCCCGGCCTTTATTTCCTTTTTGATCTTTTGCTTGGATGATCTGTCCATTTCATTGAGGGGGTGTTAAAGACCGTTATTATTATTGTATTATTGTTGATGTGTTTCTTTGATTTTGTTATTAATTGGTTTATATAGTTGGCTGTTCCCATGTTAAGAACATAGATATTTAAAAAGATTAGATGTTC
Organism: Mustela lutreola; assembly: GCF_030435805.1. Lineage (NCBI taxonomy): Eukaryota > Metazoa > Chordata > Mammalia > Carnivora > Mustelidae > Mustela > Mustela lutreola. Next base: position 138,272,997 of record NC_081293.1, on the reverse strand, counting down.
TTGTTGGGCAGACCTTTTAAGTATGATATAGTGTCCTTCCTCATCTCTTATTATAGTCTTTGGTTCAAATCTAATTTATCTGATATAAGAATTGCCACTTAGCTTTCTTTTGATGTCTTTTAGCATGGTAAATCATTTTCGACCCTGTCACTTTAAAGCTGGAGGTGTCTTCGGGTCTAAAATTAGTTTCTTGTAGACTGCATATCGATAGGTCTTATTTTTGTATCCATTCTGATACCCTGTGTCTTTTGATTGGGGCATTTAGCCCATTTACATTCAGGGTAACTATGGAAAGATGTGAATTTAGTGCCATTATATTACCTATAAAGTGAATGTTACTGTTTATTGTCTCTGTTCCTTTCTGGTCTACTACTTTTAGGCTCTCTCTTTGCTTAGAAGACCCTTTCAATAATTTCTGTAAGGCTAGTTTGGTGTTTGCAAATTCTTTTTTGTTTGTCCTAGAAGCTTTTTATCTCTTCTATTTTCAATGATAGCCTAGCTGGATATAGTACTCTTGGCTGCATATTTTTCTCATTTAGTGCTCTGAATATATCATGCCAGTTCTTTCTGGCCTGCTAGATCTCCCTGGATAAGTCTGCTGCCAATCTAGTGTTTCTACCATTGTATGTTACAGACTTCATGTCCCAAGGTGCTTTTAGGATTTTCTCTTTGTCACTAAAACTTGTAAGTTTTGCTATATGTCCACGGGGTGTGGACCGATTTTTATTGATTTTGAGGGGGCTTCTATGTGCCTCCTGGATTTTGATGCTTGTTCCCTCTGCCATATTAGGGAAATTCTCTACTATAATTCACTCCAATATACCTTCTGCCCCCCTCTCTTTTTTTTCTTCTGTAATCCCAATTTTTCTAATATTGTTTAATCTTATGGTATCTCTTATCTCTTGAATTCTCCCCTCATGGTCTAGTAGTTTTTTGTCCTTTTTTTTTGCTCAGATTCTTTATTTTCCATCATTTGGTCTTCTATATCACTAATTCTCTCTTCAGCATCATTTTTCTTTTTTTTTATTGCACCTCATTAATAACTTTTTAAAAATTTCAGCTTGGTTAGATTTCAGTTCTTTTATTTCTCTGGAAAGGGATTTTGTATCTCCAGAAAGGATTTCTCTGATATCTTCCATGCCTTTTTTGAGCCCAGCTAGCACAGTGAGAATTGTAATTCTGAACTCCAGTTCTGACATATTACTAATGTCCCTATTGATTAGGGCCTAGGTGTTGGTACTGCCTCTTGTTCCTTTTTTTGTGGTGAGTTTTTCTGCTTTGTCATTTTATCCAGATAAGAATATATTAACAAGAGAATAATATGCTTAAAGGGTGGATATGACCCCAGAAAAATGTATGTTAACCAAATCAGAAGAGACCCAAAACCAGGGGGAGATGAATGGGGGAGAAAAGGAAAAAGAAAAAAAAAAAATATATATATATATATATATAACTGGTGAATAGAATAGAGCTACCCACTTAATTTTTGGGTGTATTCTGATCTCTTAGAAGAAACTACCTCCCAACATTTTAAGGAAAGAAAATATATATATATATATATATATATATATATATTTATCTTTTTGGTATATATACAAAAATAAGGGTGAACATGATGAAGGGATGAAGGGATGGAATATGCTATAAAGATAAATTTTTTAAAAAAATATTCTAAAAAAGGAATTGATTAGATAAATTGATTGGATAAAGAAAAAAAAAGGGACAGAGAATGTGTGCAGGCTGGAGACTAGAACAAATCCATGTGTTAGATTTAGGATATATTTTGATATAAAAGAAGAAATTGTATCCCAAAATTTTAAAGGAAAAAAAGAACCTATATGTATATAAAAAATAAGGTTAAATACAATGAAGGGATAAAATATGACTATAACAATGAAGACTTGAAAAGATTTTTTTTAGAAAGATTTTATTAAGATAAAGTAGTTTAAAACATTAAAAGGGGAAAGAGGAAAATTTAAAAAATAGAATAAAAAATTTAAAAAAATTTACCTTTGTAAGATTAAACGATCATAGGAAAAAAAGTCATGAATTCTGTGTGTTGCTTTCACTTCACTCTGGAGTTTCACTGTTCTCCTTGATTGAAGAGCTTAGTTTTGACTGGATGTTCTTGCTGATCTTCTGAGGGAGGGATCTGTTGCAGTGAGTATCAAATGTCTTTGCCCAAAGTGGAATTGCACTGCCCTTGCCTGGGGCAAGGCTAAGTAATTTGCTCAGGTTCTCTCTTGAGAACTTTTGTTCCCTGAATGCTTTCCATAGAACTCTGGAGGATGGGAATGAAAATGGCAGCCTCCCAATCTCTGGCCCAGAGGAGCAGAGAGCTTGGGGCCCCAATCCTCACTGTACCCTCAGAGATAAGCATTCAATCACTCCTGTCTCCCTGGTCTCTGGCCACACTCTGTGCTCACCCGGCCTGTTATTGAGTGTTTCTATCTCTGGTGCATGGCCTTGTTTGGAGTCTCCAAACCCAGCAGATTCCTGAATCCTGTGCCACTCCTTCTGGAGGAGGAAGGAGGGGATCTTTTCAGATCTCCCACTTGTGGAGTCCCTGCTTGAAGAACAATGGTCTCACTGTGCCTTGGATCACAGTTTAAGGTTACACCGATCTGAAAGCTCACTCTTCAGGTTCTGTCTCTGTAGTTGGCTTCCCACTCCCATACCTGGGAGCTCTGCCACACTCAGACACCCCCGATCTTTCTTTGACCCTGCAGGACCTAAGACCACACTGTCCCCATGGCAGCTCCATGCCCGCTTAGCCTCTAAAGCCATGTTTCTCAGTGGAGCAGACTTCTAAAAGTTCTGATTTTGTGCTCCACTGTTCCACTGCTTGCCAGGAGCCAGGCCCTCCCCCCCAGTCTATCTTCCCATCGTTTTAGATTCACTTCTCTGTATGTCCTACCTTTCAGAAAGTAGTCGATTTTCTGTTCCTAGAATTGCTGCTCTTCTTCTCTTCTATCTCTTATTGATTTTGTAGGTGTTCAGAATGGTTTGATAACTACCTAGCTGAACTCCTGGGACCTGATATCATTTCAGTCTTTTACTCCTCCGCCATCATGCATCTCCAGCCCATTATCTTTATTTTTGTGTAGATCCAAATTTCTATCCTATAGTTCACTCTGAAGCCTGAAGAACTTCCTTTAAAATGTCTTATAGTACATTTCCAAAATGGCAAATTTTTTGGCTTATATTCCAAGCCAGAATAATTTCTGAATGAGTCCTATCATTATGTTATTTGGATTAAGAGTTCACTCAGGGCCTTCTTTTTGATAAGGGTGTCCTTGACAAAAGGCAGGATTAAATCAATCTCTTTCTAAAGTGCTACCAGAAAAGGGAATGGCTTTGCTAAGCTCTATTATAAGTAAATACTGTGCCTTGTTTGTTGAAGATCATTCCATGTTCCCTTTCTCTTTCACTGAATAGTAGTAATTTAAGAGATGGGATATGAACTTAGAAAGAAAAAAATGGTTTCATACTATATGCAGGAACTATGCTAGACGTTTAAGAAATATATTTTTGGGCTTTTATTTTATATACTCTTTTTTTCTTATACTTACTGTTATCTCATAATTTACTTTGTAATGAATATTTATTTAGTAGTTCTTTTGTTCTTTAGCTATGAATGGGGGAAATATCTTTCACATTCTTTCAAATTATTAATAGTTCTAAAAGTTATTTTTCTCAGCCACTTTTATTTTTATAAGGCAGTTTTATTTTAAAGGGAATAAGGCTTATTGCATTTGTTGTATGTAAATGCAAAATCCTACAAAATTACTCTTATGAAAAAAAGTAAGTATCTGGCTCTTGTAGTGGATTTTTCAACTACTTGAACCACATGTTTAGTAAATCTGTCAAACAAGGAGTGCTATTAAAAGATACTCAGCATTAGCTGACTCACAAAGGCTAATGGTTAAATTTCCTTAGCTCTTGTTTAGTTATTATGTTATAAAATAAGAACTACAAAAATAAACATTTATTTGTAGTCATAATAGCTGCCAGTTCTATCATGGTTTCTAAACGAGCATATAATTAACTAAAATAACAAGCTCACAAATATGTACTTGCAGAACAATTTTTGCTAGGTGGAGGCTGGTGAAGTGCAAAGTCCCATGCTGTTGCAAATGGTGTTAATATTAAATATCTCTTGGCACTTTTAACCTCTATTAACAAAAGAAGTAAAACTGAAAAAATATTAATCCATTCATGTTATTTTCATTACTGTCAAAAAGATTTTATCATTTTCTACTGAAAAAGTAGACATTTTATTTTCAATAGTTCTTTCCTTTTGAATTCCAAGGAATTTCCTTTAGAAATGATTATATTGAAATCATGTATTTTGCTATTTCAGTTATCTGTTCATTTATTTTAAAAAGTTGTATTTGTTAAAACCTTTATTAATTTAGTTGGTCATGGTAATTATAGCTGCATTAGCGATGAGAATAATAGAATAAGTATAAAATGCATTTAATAAATAATGTGTTATCTCTTGGGAATAAACTGTTTCTTCAAAAGATCAAAGAATAAAGTTATATCCTAGCCTTTGGATGATACATAATCTTTGAGATTCAATGGCCATTAATTTTTTTAAAGATTTTATTTATTTATTTGAGAGGGAGAGTGAGCAGGGGGAGGAGCAGAGGGCAAAGGACGAGCTGACTAGACCCGAGTGCAGATCCTGACACAGGACTTCACTTCAGGACATGCAGATCCTGATCTGAGAGGAAAATCAAGAGTTAGACACTTAACTGACTGAGCCACCCAAGTGTCCCCACATTGGTCACTATTTTTTTTGGAAATTCTTATTTTGCTTTTTAGTATAGTGAGGCAAATCACAACTCCTAGTTGTTTCCTACTTTTTGTGTGTGGATTTTTTTTTTTTTTTAAAGAATTCATTTATTTATTTGACGAGAGAGAGAGAGAGAGCAAGTGCATAAGCAGGGGGAGTGGAAAAGGGAGAAACACGCTCCCTGTTGAGTCAGAAACCTGATGTGGGGCTCTATCCCAGGACCCTGGGCTCCTGACCCGAGCCAAAGGCAAATGCTTAACCAACTGAGCCACCCAGATGCACCTGTATCTTACTTTGTAAATCTGGAAATAAAATAATAGCTAACTCAGTATTAGTTGTCAGAACTTTATATGGGTAGTCACATGTTTTAAAGATTTAGTGCCTGCAAGTCTTGGCCCTGTTGCCTGCCCTATAGCAAGTTCATAGTAACTGTTGGCTCTTCCTCTTCCTTCTTTCATCTATTCCCCTTCTTCTCACCCTTTTATATTATTTTTTATTTTATTATGCATTTATTATCTCACTGCTCATTTACAGTACTTTCACTTTATTATGTGTGTATCAAATGTGTGCCCATATGTATCTGATACGTCATTTGTATAATCTCTTTAAATTAACACGTATTTGGGGGCACCATGGCTCAGTCGGTTGACCATCTTACTCCTGGTTTCTGCTCATCTCATGATCTCAGGGTGGTGGGATTGACCACTATTGACCTCCGAGTCAGCACAAGTCTGCTGGAGAGGCCTTCCTCCTCCATCTCCCTCCCACTCTGTTTCTCACCCAGTTCTCTGTCTAAAATAAATAGATAAAGGCTTTTTAAAAGAAATAATAATATAAACACTTTTTTGGTTGATGAGGTTGGTGAATCGTTAATTGCCTTACTCAGGGCCACATAGGTATTTAGCAATGGAGATTGAATTTGAATCTGGTTTTGTGTTATATCAAAATGTACACTATTCTACATTACATTTGATTTTAATTTCAAATAGCAGATTTCATATATACTCAAGGTAACAGGTATGTTACATTGCTTATGATAACAATTTCAAATATTTCACACTTGTTTTTTTAAGTTTTACCTAATCATACCATATGTGTATGTGTGTGCATATATATATATGAAATATATCACATATATATGAATATATATGCATTACTCTGCAACTTTCTTTCCTCATATTATAACAAAATCCATTGCAGACTTCCCTTTAACTCAATAGACACCAATCCATCTTTGTTAGGCCAATGTGTCCTTAACAGCTGTATAATTTTCCTTTGTAAGAATGTGTATCACAAACTTTTAGGCCATTCCCATCCTTCCGTGTAGGTCTTTATGTTATTTTTAGTTTTGTCACTATAAGCAATGTGAAAATAGACAGAGATAAATGTTTTTATTTGTGTCTTTATGTACTCATATCTTTATTTTTGGATAATAGATTCTGAGAGTGGAATTACTTTATCAATTGATGTTTGTATTTTAATTTTTGGTAGGTATTTTCAAATTACTTTATAGAATGGCTAAATCTATCCCATCCTCACTAGCAGTGTTCTGGCTCTGCATTCTTACTATATTGGAAGCAATCATCATTTAATATTCTGTCAATGTCTTGGAAGAAATGGTGTCTCATTATTGCTTCATTTTCAAGTTGAAAAAACATTCAAACATTTTATTACCTTTTACAGTTTCTTGATCATAAATTCTTGTTTGTACTTTTCACCTCTTTTCTCTTGAATTATTTGTGTTTTTTCTTATTATTATGCAGATATATGCATATTTAACATCTAAAATATATATTTTAACTTCCTTCTAAATAAATTTTTGAATTTTTTGCCAGTAATTTTTTTTTGCTGCTTTTGTGCTTCTTTTTTTTTTCTTAAGATTTTATTTATTTATTTGACAGAGAGAGTGAGAGACACAAGCAGGCAGAGCAGCAGAGGGAGAGGGAGAAGCAGGCTCCCCATTGAGCAGAGAGCCCGATGCGAGGCTCTATCCCAGGAATCTGGGATCATAACCTGAGCTGAAGGCAGTCGCTTAACCGACTGAGCCACCCAGGCACCCCACTTCTTTTCTTTTTTAAGAAAGACTCTATGTCCTAATGGTGAACAAATATTCTTCTTACTTTGTTTTCTGAAAGTAACATTAATCTATTTTTACTTTTACAATTAATAAATCAATTTCATTTATGTTATTTATTTTATTTTTTATTTTATTTATTTTACTTTACTATTTTAATTTGTTCAACAAATATTTATTGATCACAGAATATGTGTGAAGCCCAGTTATAGGTGCTTGGAAAGCCTAAGTGTTATAAAATAAAACAAAACAATAAACAGTTGACAAAATTGTAGTATATACTGCAGAAAAATGTACAATGGAGCAGAGTATGGGGATCAGAGCATAGAGAAGTAGGTATCAGTGCCTACTTATAATTCTAAATGGAATGGTCAAGTAGCCCTCATTGAAAAATAAAATTTTAACAAATACGTGAAATTTGTAAAGAAGTGAGATGGGCTTATATTTAACTGAAGAAGTTTCCAAGCAGGGGAAAGAGTTAATGCAAAGGCTTTAAATAGGATGCCTGCTGTTTAATCCAGTGTAGCTGAAATAGAATGAGAGGAGGGGAGGATGTTAGGAGATGAGGGTAGAAAAGCAATAGGAATTGGTAGCAACAATGAGAAAAAGAGGTTGGAAGAGTGTGAGAAATTAAGTCAGACAGTATAGACCATTTTCAAGAGTTTGACTCTAGCTTTGAGTGAAATGGGAAACTAGCAGGATTTTATGGAAAAGAATCATTTGATCTGAATTGTTGTTTTTAAAGGTCATTCTTAGTGTTTTGCTGAGAGTACATTTTAGAAGGACAAGAGTGAAAACAGGAAGACTACGTAGGGGGCTAGAATAATTGAGGTGAGGGGTAATAGTGGTTTTACCAGAAAAGTAGCAATGGGTGTAGCAAAAGTGGTCACATCATTATTTTAAAGATAGGACCAAGAGGATTTTTGGGTAGACTAAAGGCAGTATATGAAAAAATAAAGGCATTGAGAATGTCTCAAAGGTTTTTTAACTGAGTGACTAGAAAGATGGACTCAGAAAAAGTGAGATGAGGAAGATGGTGAGTAGTGCAGGTTTGTGGATGGAATAGAGAAGAGGTAAGAAGTTTAGCTGGGGCATTGTTAAATTAGGGATGTCTTGTAGACTGGTTATTTCACTTAGCATAATGTCCTCCAGGTTCATTCATGTTGTCACAAATGACAGGATTTTCACTGCACTTTCTTTATCCATTCACTGTTGCATATATCTGAATTTTCCAATATTTTATTTTTTCCTCATTAACATTTTAGTATTGATTTTAGCTCAGTTGCATTGCAGTCAGAAAACACAGTATCAGTTCAATTCTGAAATTCCTGATGTGCGTACAAATTTTTTAAAAAATTGCAGCTTTTGTTTGCAATGCCATTATCAGTGAAACACATACATACACACTTGTATACACACATTATAAAAACATAATTAAGTTATTTCCTAAACATGTTTTTTAAGTTAAGTGATATTTATTACTGATTCTGTGGTTTCCTGTTTTTTGTTAAAGAGCTAAAGAGAGAATTCTATTAAAACTTTTTAATAGAGTTATAAATTTATTTATTTCTGGTTTTGTTCTATAATCTTTTGCTTTATACATTGTAAGCCTATGTTTATATGTTACCAAAAATTAAAATTGTTATGAATTTTTTTTCGTTAAATCTTTTATCACTGTGACATGCTGTTCCCCCTTTTGCTAGGAATGTTTTTTGCCCTAATGTCTCATATTAATACTGTTATGTCAGTTTATTTTATTTTATTTATTTTTTTGGTAAAGATTTTATTTATTTATTTGACAGACAGAGATCACAAGTAGGCAGAGAGGTAGGCAGAGAGAGAGGAGGAAGCAGGCTCCCTGCTGAGCAGAGAGCCCAATGCAGGGCTCAATCCCAGGACCCTGGGATCATGACCCAAGCCAAAGGCAGAGACTTTAACCCACTGAGCCACCCAAGTGCCCCATGTCAGTTTATTTTAATTCACCTTTACATGGCATGACTTTTTGCATTCTTTACTTTTATTATTTCTGTATTTTGATGTTTTGTGAACAGTAAACAGAATTGTGACCTTTTAAGTCAAGTGTAGCAAACTTTCTTTTTAATGAGAATTTTATCCATTTATCTTTAATGTAACTACAAATATAATTGAATTTAAATTTATCTTACTGAAGTCTTTGTATTTTCACCTTTGCTATAGGTTCTGTTTTTCACTCACTTTTTTACTTAAAAAATATTTTGTGTGGTTAAGCTAGAACACATCACATGAATCTTAACTTGTCTTAACTTTCTCCATTATATGCTACATTGGGGCTTCTTAATACATGTAAATACCTGTGAATAATACTATACTTTCCCTTTTCTTGTTCTTTATCTTGTTTTGCAAGATGCTATTTGTGTACACTTTTCTTTTCTTGTAGAATTCCCTTTAGATTTCCCTTTACTGCAGACTTTCTGAAGATGTATTATCTCAGCTTTGCTTGTCTGAAAATGAATTTATTTCACCTTTATCATTAGTAAATATTTGTACTGGACATAGAATTCTAATTTAATAGTTATTTTCCTTCAGAATTTAAAGGTATCATTTTATTACCTTCTAGTTTTTATCGAATTGATTGATCAGATCTTAGTGTTATTGTTTTCCTTTTGAAGGCAATCAGTCTTTGCATCTGTGGCTGCCTGTATGATAGTCAACCTTAGTTCTTTGGTTTTCAGAGGTATTACTATAATGTGCTTTGAATTTTTTCTTTTCTGTTTAAAACTTGGTGTTTTCAGGGCTACCTGAATTTGGGGCTGATGTCAGTTCCTGCTTTGGGAAAGTTCGTAGTCACCATCTCTTCAATACTGCGTCTGTCCCATCTTCTCTTTCCTTTCCTTTGGGAAATCTAAAAAGTGCATTTTATATTTTCACCTTATCTCTTATATTATTTACTTTCTTTTCTTCATTTTCCTTGTTTTTATCCTCTCCATATTTGTCTGAATATTTTCTGCTTTAAGAATGTGGGTCAGACTACCTGCTGATTTCTTAATTTTAGTAATTGTTACTCTTAATTCTAAATTTCCTGTTTAATGGATCTTTTTCTTTTGTTTATAGTTACTGTCATTCACATAACTTTGTCTCTGTGTCATTGCTTATTTATAATACATTTGAAATCATTTATGACCTAAGATGTCATCTTCATACTCAAATGTTTGATATTTACTCTTCTCATGTGCCTGGAGCACTAACAGACTGAGAATATATTAACCCAATTTCAGGCATTAAGATAATTTGGAGTTGAGCCATAGTCCTTTGGAGAGCCAGATTACTTCTAGCTTAGCCTTTTTCTCAAGGGTATAGCTCAGTTAGATCCCAAGTAAATTCAAGATCTTTGCCAGGCTCTGCCATTCCTAGGTTCTCAGAATTTATTACCAGATAAGTGTGTTATTCCACCTTTGCCCTTTTAGTATGAGGAAGCTGCCAATCGATATACCCCAAATCTCTTAGAATTAGTAAACACCCTAAAGTTGAAAAATTTCTAAATACTGAGTTCTTATGTCTGAATTTCTGTCTTCTCCTGGATCTTGGCTTGGTAATTATTTATTTCTTAGCTCTCCTTTGCCTTCAGGCAGAATTTTTGCTTCCAGTTTTCTTCAGAAGGAAGGTTAGTCTGAATTATCTAATTTGTAATTACCAAAATCATAAATCTTTATTGATTTTTAATGAGAAATGAAAGTATTTATATAAAAAATAAATAACATAGTTTCTAAATGGTCTTAACATTTTGAAAATCTATTGAGGCACCAACTAGTCTGAAGTTTAGACTTATTAACCTATGGGTATTTTAACAATGACAGCATTTTTTATTTTATTCTACTATATAAATGTTCAACATGGGATATCTGTCACTCTTAATATGTACAGATTGTCAGTACTTTCCTGCTTCTCTTTCTTGATCATCAGCTAAATTAGTGATGTAATACTTTTTTTTTCCAATGTTCATGTCAGTTATGACTGATGTTTCAATGTAATTCCATTACTAACTGCTTTTAATGTAAGGTCTCCTCTAGGTGGTAAATTTTTAAAAAATTATACAGTTTATTATAAAAGAGGATATTTGAAGTAATTATTAGTAAAATTCCTTAAAAATTTTTGAATAGACTAGATTTATATCTTTTACTTGTATATATTCTTACTTTTTCACTTCCATTGGGTTGCAACAGATAGACAGTAACTGTCTTTTATCATAATATGTTATGGAGATTTTCTGCACACTTTTCTTGTTTTTCCTCCTAAAGTTAAGCCTTAGTACTAATTTGACTATGGAATCACTTTAAAATCTAGATATGTTTAGAATTTTTTAATCTTTTGAATGTCATCTGTTTCAGAAACCTATTTCCCAGAGAAGCTTAAATTCCATTTTCTATCATTGAAAGATATACTTAAAGTAGTTGCGCATCCAATTACCTTAATAACCTTCATCAATTTATGAATCTTTAGGGTAGGCAGATGTCGATATCATTGGTTAACTATTATGTATTGTTTTTATTTGGACAATCGCCAAGTTGCATAAATTGATCTTCAGAGAGACTGTTAGTTATAATTTCATCATTTTAATGTTGTCAACATCAGTAAAATATCCTGATAGTTGTTATGTTGCCTCAGGACTTGAAGATAAACTCTTAGAATTTATTACCAGATTTTAAAATTTAACTGTACCTTTAAATAAATATGTCATAGCTTATTATGTTAGAAAAATTTTTCTGTATTTGTTTCTTTTTTTAAGTGGAAGGCCTCTGTATACCTAGTGTTATTTTCTTTATATTGATTAAGTTTCCCGTTAAAGTAACAAATGTGTATATAAAAGGAACACATGGAATTATGTATCAGAAGGAATAATTAAGTTTTTGCTCTTTATTGTTTAACTTTTTTAAAAAATTTTTTTATTAATTTTTTATTTTTTATAAACATATATTTTTATCCCCGGGGGTACAGGTCTGTGAATCACCAGGTTTACACACTTCACAGTACTCACCAAAGCACATACCCTCCCCAATGTCCATAATCCCACCCCCTTCTCCCAAACCCCCTCCCCCTAGCAACCCTGAAACTAAGCATGTACTTACTGAATTATTTTGGTTCTGTAGATGAATTAATTGTCATAGACTATTACAGCAGCATTTTGGTAGCTAGGGTTTATAGCCATTAGCACTAAGTGTGTTCATTGCATGAGGCTTGATGCTGGTTGCTGGGGGGAAAAGATTAATATTACAGACTTCTCCCTCAAGGATTTTTTCTCCAGGGAGAAAGTCAGAGAAATACATAATGATGATGCAATATGGTAACTATTCTACTAGAGCTTTAATTGCGGAATGACATCACAGGACAAGAGGAGAGGTGAAGATTGATTTTTTTTTTTTCAGATATAACTGAACTCTTAACTAGGTAAAAGATATTTGAGCTTAATCTTGGAAAACAATAATAATAATAACAACAACAACAATAATAACTAACTAACTTAATGCTTATGTCAGTCTCAAATTTTACATATATATATACAGATATGATTCATTTTAATAAAAACATTATAGGAGGTATTATATTACACTTTTATTAGTGAGTAGATAAGTCTTAGAGAAATTGAATCACTTGACAAAGACTACCCAACCAGTCAATGTGAATTTGAACTTTGTACAGTCTAAGTTCAGAACCTGTATATTGAACAGCTATGCTAGAATGTTTCCTATTATGATGGAAAAATAATTGGGAAGAAGCTTAAGTTGGTAAATGAATTTTCAACATAAACAATACCATTGAGTTGGAGAAGATAGGACAAGGTATGGAAGATACTTTTGTTAAACATATTTTCACTTTATGGTGATTGCTCAGATAACAAGAGAGAGAAAGAGAAGGAAAGTATACATTTAGCTTTGACAACTTGCAACTGGTAAAGAATATGCCACCAATTTTTGGAGTACATTGCCTTATTGTCCCAGAGATATTCATATCAAGTTTATGTTTGTGTCTATTGGTTTGTTTCTTAATTTTATAATGCTTTATTATATCAACCAATTAAAATACCCAATAAAATACTGAATCTGTGTTCAAGACTATAGCCTGATCTCAGATGATAAGCAGTGAGTCTGTATATACATTTGGGGCACACTGGTACCAGGAATACAGAGAAAGTCAGCATGCAGTGACTTGCCGAACAGCAAGTCCAACTCAGTTGGCTATCTGTGGTGACTGGAATGTGCTACTTTCACTAGTCCAGGAGTAAGAATCCAATCAAATTGACAGGCCTGATTTCTCATTGTCTATATCTGCCTAACTACCACCTCAAAACTCCACAAATATTTAAATCAATCACCTAGACATCCACAGGGAATACCCCAGAGGAGTTTAGGAATAAGTATACATATATATTCTTCCTCTTTGGTTTCCCTGTTGGAAGACAACTTCTGAGGTAGTGAAACCACTATTATTCAACTCATTCAAACTGCATTTGGAAGTCCATCTTTATATATGGATAAGGAAGCACATCTTTTATAAAAGATGGAATCTTAAATCCTTCCTTTCTGATTCCAAGATTTTATGTTACTGTGACCCTGTGTCATGAATAGGATTATGTGGAAACTGTGACTCTCAAGTCTACAAGTGCACAGAGCCCAAAGAGTAAGATAGTTCTGCTTAGATCCAAATCCTTTATTTGTCAGAATAAACCTATAAGCAGTCATCAATTGCCTTCATAAACTTTGAAGTTGCAAGTGGCCTATATCTTCTTGATAGCCTTAATTGGTATCTTAAGTGACACTGATATAAGAAGACAAGATGCTGGGTTTTGCAATTAAATTTAATATGCTTCAGTCAATTGACTCTTCATCTGGTTGATGTTACTTAAACATGAGGTGGACAAAAATTTCCTTTTTCAGAGAAAGGTACAACTTGTTTCTAAGAAGAAATAGCTAGATTAATCAAGTAGTTCATTAACCTGTACTATATCTGTAGCTTATTTTTCTTTTCTGTTTTTCAAGAAAATAATATTTTAACCATATTATAGCCTATGACGTCAAACTTCTTTGGCTTATTGGATGCCTAAAGCTATGATAATTATGAAGCAAATGACTTTCTTCCTATAGCAGTTGTCAAAGGTTACCTATTTGCCTAAAAGGGAAGAAAAGAAGGACCATATCAAATGGCTGAATTTAATGTGAAAGCAAGTAGTATATGAATTTATGCTATACTTCTAAAAGAATAATCCAATACTCAGCATTAATTTAGTAGACTTCAGCAATATTGTTGGAGTTTTATCCACCATGATTGCAAACCTACCAACTCAGGTGACATACAGTTTTAAACAGAGAAATAAGAGTGACAAAGAGATATGTGAATGATTTAAAATAGCTTTAGTATAATTATAAACAATATGTATTTCCAAGCAAATTTTTGTAGTAGTGGGACAACCTGGTATAAAGCAGTCAGAATTATTAGGAAGAAAAATCCTAAGATACAGATGTAGTAAAAAGGAAGGCCCATATGTACCCCAGTGTTTATAGCAGCATTTTCCACAATAGCCAAGTTGGAAGGAGACAAGATGCCCTTCAACAGATGAATGGATAAAGAAGATGTGGAATATTACTCAGCCATCAGAAAAGATGAATATCCAACTTTTGCATCAACATGGATGGGACTAGAGGGGATTATGCTAAGTGAAATAAGTGAAGCAGAGAAAGACAATTATCGTATGGTTTGACTTATTTGTAGAACATAAGGAATAGTATGGAGGACATTAGGAGAAGGAAGGGAAAAGTGAAGGTGAGGAATCAGAGGGGGGACAAACCATGAGAGACTATGGACTCTGGGAATCTAACTGAGGGTTTTAGAGTGGATGGGGTGTTGGGATGGGTGAGCCCAGTGATGGGTATTAAGGAGGGCACGGATTGCACCCAGGGAGTACTGGGTGTCATACGCAAGCAATGAATCCTGGAACACAACATTAAAACTAATGATGTACTGTATGGTGACTAACATAATAAAAAATTATTTAAAAAAAAAAGAAAAATCCTAAAGCATGGTGTCTAAGTCTGTATATTACTACAAAAGCAAAAATAGCTATGTAAACTACCCAAGAGGATTACTTTTCCTTAGACATTCCAAAATGTTGCAAATTTACTGCTCATACATTATCTTTAATAATTCTGAAAAATGAAAGTCAGAAATAACCATCATCATCTTTTTCTGCTCTAGTTTCTTTAAATAATGACTGTGAATTAAAAAGAGATGTTCACATGCACATGGCATCAAAATTAACAGTCTTAGACACATTTCCACATATAGAAAATAATTATCATCAGTAATGACACCTTGAAATAGAGAGAGAAAGCAGTGATAAACAATGGTTGATGGCTAAATAGACACTTTTTCAAGGAAAATCTAAAAAAAGTTGTAGCAGCCATAGGAATAGGATTCAACTGAATGTGCAGAGTATGATACAATCTACATAATATTCAGTCAAAATAGCCACTTAAGGTGTTATATAATAATGTTATGTCATATCCCTTATATTTCTTCATGTCAAAATGTATACACATTTTTTATTGAAGCTAACATGACCAGTGTTCTTCCATATTATCAATTACAATATAGCAAGTTCACTATTCTAAACAAGATCTGTGTGTTACTTGAAGATAGTAAAGCAGATCCATCATTACAATGATTCAATAGGCTGTGTTATTTGAAATTCGCCAACTTCAGAGACCTTGAATGGCTCTTTTGCATAAACTTCTTTTTACTTTCTTTAAGCATTTTGAGCAACCATTTATCTTTCAGATATCCTGTCAAACAAACTACAGATATGTCTTTGTATATAGTGTTACAGAAACGTTACTATAAAAAGGACTTCATAGTTAAATAATTGTAATGTTGTGATATAATCTAACAATAGCCATTGACTCTGGAACTGAAGCAAGCATCATTCTCAACTGATAATATAATGAGGGGAACAAAAACAATGTTGTACAAGGGAAGGAAACTATGTCAGATGTAGTATGAGGTGTCGGGGTTTGATCAGGTTTTATCACTGTCTAAAATAGAGTCTAAATCCCTGATATACGTTAAGATTGCTTTTTTTAAATATTAACATTATTTCATCATGATTCCATATGAAAGCTACCAAAAATTCTGTTCTTTAGGTTAACGTGTTTTTAAAATTTTCAGTATTGCCTTTACTTGTTTAACTTGTAAGGAAATTAACTTTCATAGAGAATAAAACTAAAATATATTACTTGTAATAGAATTTCTTATAACACTGGTAACAATGGAAACACTGTTCCCTCCCTCCTCACTCCACCCCAGCATTATTATCAACCCTGTGTAATGGGGAAAATAATGGGGCTCTAATCTATTGTTTACAATTTGAAAAGTAACACATTTTATGTTTTCTAATAATTTTCCATTTTCATATCTCCTATGAGTATGATATATTTCTGAATTACTCAATTTTGCTTTTATTGGTTATTATTATTATTTTTTTGTAACAGCATTATGATGGCACACACTGATTGATACATTCGTTGTCTGATATATGGACAGCTCTGATCAGCATTTTTAAAATATTTGTAAGTTATTTTATTTTAAACACAAGTGAGTCTTTTTAAAAAAATAATTGTTGGGGGGGGCTTTAGAGCTTTGCTGTAAACTTATATGGAAGAGAAATTATAATTACAGTGCTGACACAATGAATACTATAAAGCAGGAACAGCCTTGCTATAAAAGCACTTATGATTGCTTATGCTCCAAGACTGCTACAGTAGGAGCTGTTGTGGTTGCTGCTAATAGTGTGCTTTACATAGGATTCTTATCTGCTCATCAGATGCTATTTTTACATTACTGCTGAAACTTTTCCTTCTGTACTTAAAGTGCCATTCACTTTATATTTCCATTCAGGGAAGATAGCTTGTAATAAGCAATCTCAATTAAGCTGAACTTCAACATGTCCAACTTTTCAATAAAGTAATAAGTTAGATTTGAGGCAATTGACTTTGACATGTGCTGTCACACCCTATCAAACCGAAAAAGCAGTTTGCAGCACTTGTAATCCACGTGGAGTTTGGTTGGAAAACTTACCAATAGAGTTTAAGGAAATTCAAGAATTGTTTGCAGTAATGCAGGTTAAGGTTTCTTCTCCTGAAAACTGGTCTGCTGTCCCTGGGACATGTTGAGAAAATAATAAGCACAATTTACAAGGCCTTAGGAGAGTAATGGGGCTCCCAGGTAAGAAGAGAAACAAGAGTAAAGCCCAATGACCTAGCTGGACTGGGAAAACAGCCTGAATTTCTAGAAGTCAAACAGTTTGCGTCTGCCAAAAATTTTAGCAATACCGAACTTGCTAACTTAGTCAGTTTCAAATTCCATCTACCAGAGATGGCAGTGTTTACTGATAAGCTCATTGTAAAGGATTGTTTCTTTGATACAAACTTACTTCAGTCAATGATTTACAGTTTGGGGACTTTTTTATCCTCCCAGTATGTATTATTGCCATTGTCACTGAATTTCCTACAAACCAAATCTGAGGGTGTTGTATATGTATAAAAGTAACGTGTTATATATCAGTTTTAAGATATTCAGCTACAGGGTGCCTGGGTGGCTCAGTGGGTTAAGCCGCTGCCTTCGGCTCAGGTCATGATCTCAGGGTCCTGGGATTGAGCCCCGCATCAGGCTCTCTGCTCAGCAGGGAGCCTGCTTCCCTCTCTCTCTCTGCCTGCCTCTCCGACTACTTGTGATTTCTGTCTGTCAAATAAATAAATAAAATCTTAAAAAAAAAAAAAAAAAGATATTCAGCTACTATGATGGGGGCAGAGGAGAGAGTCTAAAACCAAGAGTGTTAACTGAAATTCTACGGATGGTAATGCAGGCAGGCCTTTACACCAAGCAAATAAAGCCCTCTAATTCTGCTATTAAGAGGACTCCCAGGATATATCATAAACCTACCTGCTCATCCTAAACCAAAGCCATCCACCCGCAAACTGGAATTCTCTATCAATATTCCTATCCTCTCACTTTCAATTATGAATAGAAAGTCAAAATCACCAGATATTTGAAAAAATATGGAAAAAAAATTAGCCTAGCCTATCACTCAGGTAAAATGACCCAGAGAAAATTGAAAGAGTTTAGGAAAGAGAAGAATTTTACACATGCATGCATCTGTGTACACACACACACACACACACACACACACATATCCACAGGGATCCTGACAAATGTCCTATGGGATTTGCTGAGGTATCTGAGAAAATAATGCAACTAAAGAAATACATATGATGCAAACTCAGTAAAACGTTTGGAAGATAAAGCCAAGGTAGTGTCTCAGAATATATGAAACAAATAGAGTCAGAAAATTTGAGGAAAAATTCTAATTTAGAGGGTGTTGTTTTGCAACACCAGTTCTAAGGCTAACTTGATAAATATTTGAAAATGTCTATTAGTGAAAACAAACATACTTCTTAGCAGCCAGCAGAGCAATAAAGGAAGAACAAAAGGAGCATTATTTTTTGCATGCATGCATGTGCATTTCATCACAAAATCAAAATCTTGATTTTTTTATTATACTTTCTTTCAAAAATCTTCCTCTAACTGGGAAGCCTGTTAGGAGGCCAGTGGAACATACTTCAAAACTATTTGAATATTTTTCTCCACCGTTGGGAAGGTTATGCATAAAGAATTCATAGTTTTGAAAGAGAAGGATTTTTAAAAGCAACCCGCATCAAAAAAGGAATTAGTGAACAAATGATATACATTTTCCTCATCCCACCGGATCCAAACTAACAAAACCTTCTTGATCATAAATTAGAACACTGAACTTAAATTCTTGAGAATTTTGTATGCATCCATTGCTCATCTTGTGCTTGCATATAATGGTTGCTATGGGTGACCTAGAAATGAAACCAATCATGGCACTGTAATTTAAAACTAAAACAGCTGGCAAAAATCTTTTCTCTCAGAGCATGTTGTCGTAGAAGTAAATGAAAAGGTCGGGAGACTTTTCATTTGCCTCTGTGATAACATGGACTACTTGAACTAAGGAACATATTAATGTTTCCTCTGAAGCTTTCTATTATGTGTCAGGAGCCCCATTCCAGGATATCACACTGGAGGTGATAGAAAAAGACAGATGATAGAATGAAACGGTTGGTCCTAACACAAAATAATCAGGCATCTTTATATTTCCACTTTACATTATAACAGGAAACCTGATTAGATTCTGTGGTTTTACCTAAAAATAAACCTGGCTCAGGAGGAAGCTTTTGTCTATATGCACTGATTCTTATTATAAATGAATTTCTTTTAAAGGCACAGGCACAACCTCACAGGACACGTTTTATACTTCTTATATTAAAAGCCACTAAGCTCCCAAAGTGAGTTCTCATATGTTTCAAATGCAAAAGTGGCAAACTTTTCTTGAGAGAAATCTCCATTTGAAGTTTTTGAATGTTAACCTATTGCCAAAAAATAAATAAGAACCACATGACTATGAAAGCATATAATTTTACTACTAAAAAAGAAAATGTTATAAAACTTTGTATTTAAAATTAGAGTATTGATTCTACTAAACAGATCCTTTTCATAGACTATGGAATGTAAGAAATTATGTAAGATCCACAAGGAGCTTTAGATTATATCTGCCAGGGGTCTCTTAATCAATAGTCTTTTGATTAATCATGAGTTTTAGCTAGCTAAAAGAAAAGAATATAAAAAAGCATGTTGTAATTTAAACATTACCAAAAGAAATCTGCAGAAACAAGATTGGTACACTGAATATTGGATAAATTTCAAATATGATAAAAGACATACAAATAAGAAAGCTATAAGCATACTAAACAAAAATATAGGTGAACACCTTGAAAATAATATCATAGGGAGCTTTTCTGGTTATGACCCAAAATTCAGAAATCATAAAGTAAAGATTGGAAAATAAAGAAATTAAAGATATCTGCATCTCAAAACACCATAACAAAAGTCAGAAAACAAATAACAACGTTACAAACATCTCAACTCGCAGTGCAAACAAGTAATCTATCTAATATATGAAAGTTTTCTAGAAATATACAGGAAAAGATAAACAAATATAAAGTGAAAATAGACTGCCAAATATAAAGCTTAAAAAATATATACAGGCAATTCAGAGAAAAAGCCCCTCCCCCGAAAAAAATGACAAGATGCTCATCTTCTCATAATAAGAGAAATACAAATTGAAATGATCCTGAGATTCCATTTTCTTCCCCATCAAATTGTCAAAATTTCTGCAGTTTGATATTATACACTATCTGTTGGGAAAAGAGCCTTACCCAGCTGGTGATGGTAAATGATACAATCACCTAGAACAGTGGTTCCGAACTGGGGTGATTTTGCCCTCCCAGGAAACATTTGGCAATATCTGGTGACATTTGTGGTGATCACAAATGGAGCAGGGGGCCCTAGGGGTTGATGCTACGGGCTTCTGGTAGGGAGAGCCTGGGATGCCGCACAGCATCTTAAAATGACAGAACTGTCTTCCACAACAAAGAATTGTCTGGCCCAAATGGTCAACAGTACAGCTGTTGAGAATCCTTGTCCTGGGTGACAACTTTATATCGCTTTATTCCTTCATAATATAGTCTTCACATCCAGACAGTTATCCTCCAGTTGCAGACAAATGTAATAAAAGAGTAAACACAGATTTTTCCATAAACCATGGTACAGAATAGCAAAAAACACTAACAAACAAAATGAGTAACCTTAATGTTCATCAATAAGGAGTGGTTAAATTATGATGGGTACATACGGTGCTGTAAATAAATGGAGACACTTTCTATGTTGATTAAAGAACTATCTCCAAGATACATTACTAAGCAATAAAAGTTGAATGCTGATCAGTGGCTTATATTATGCTAACCTGGATATTGGAAAATAGGAAAAGAAACATCCATATTGATAGTATTTATGCTTTTAATATATCTTTTTTAAAAGATATTCTTTACTAGAGAGAGAGAGAATGAGCAGAGTGTTGGGGTGGGGAGGGCAAAGGGAGAGAGAGAGAGAAGCAGACTCCCTGCTGAGCAGGGCGCCTGATGCTGGACTTAATCCTAAGGCTCTGAGATCATGACCTGAGTTGAAGACAGACTCAGCCACATAGGTGCTCCTGTTCCTGCTTTTGTAACATAAAGAAGCCCTGGAAAGATTTAGACTGCTGAATGCAAAGTGTTTGATTTCAGTTCCACCAAATGTTTAGAACTGAAAACCAACACAAGCTCTTTAGGAATGAGACCAATGCTCAATTATTTGCTGAGAAATATCCCTGAAGGCCAAAATAATGAAAAAGATGAAAATTCTAAGAAATTCTTAATAAGTAGAACAAAAATGATAAAAAGGATTTAATAGTAACTGAAGGAACATATCAGAGTTTTAACCGTGTTGTCAACCTAACTTCAAATCAGAGTTAGGGTTTTGATTGTTTTTGGTTTTGTTTTAAAGATTTTATGTGTTTATTTGACAAAGAGAGATCACAAGTAGGCAGAGCAGCAGGCAGAGAGAGAGAGAGGGGGAAGCAGGCTCCCTGCTGAGCAGAGAACCGGATGTGGGGCTCAATCCCAGGACCCTGGGATCATGACCTGGGCTAATCATGATCATGACCTCAGAGGCTTAACCCACTGAGCCACCCAGGCGCCCCTTGTTTTTGTTTTTTACAAAAAAACAAAACAGCCATTGCAGCGCCCAATGGCTGTTACGTGCAGCATTAGTAAACTGATTTTGTCCGGACTGCTGAAAATGGAAACTCAAAATACTACCCTGAGTAATTCTAAGACATTCCAATAAAGGGGGGAGGGAGGGCAACTATGAATAATTCTAGAGGATAGGAGTGGAATTGTCAATCACTAGATCTGTGAAAAACTGGCAATTAAAGGACAGGCAAATCTTATAATAGCAATTATTTTTAACGTTACCCAAAATCATTGAGAAAATAAGAGAGGGATTTTCTTTACAGTTCCAACTTCCAAGATATGTTGCTGTGTGGTGTTTCTTCCAAGCTTTAATAAGAAATATGATGATAAATGACTCCTGCTAGTGTTTTTAAGGCAGCCAAGATTAGAAGATAGGTTTCTTGTTAATAATTGTATATTATAAGGAAGAAATCTGAGCATGCATAGAATGACAAAAGAGCTGCTATTAGTTTTGAAAGATACTATCTAAGCTGCACTTAATTTTTTAAACTTCAGCTTCATTATTGTCCCAGAAATGTAAAAGTTAATTTGCTCTCTCTTATTTCCATTCCCTTCCAAATTGGCTGTCATGTACATGTATTTTCAGTTACCTACTGCATCCACTGATTTACTATTTTTTTTTAGATTTTGCTTATGGAAACAACATGTGTTTATTGTAAAAAATTAAGCTTGGAGGCAATAAATCAAAATAATGACATGCATTAATTGTCCTGCTGTTAAATGATAGTGTGATAAAAATATCTTGTTTCATCATAGGTTATGTTGATGTCTCACAATGATTTTGATTGAAAATAATGTCATCTTGGCAATTACACATGATCTCAGGACAGAACTAAATATAAATCACTTGCTCTATTTTTTTTTTTTTTTAAGCAAAGAAGTTTTGAGTTTTTAGGTCTCTAAAAGATCATGTCCATTAGTGATTCTTTAAAAATACTACTAGCGTCATCTGCAACACAAGTAATCTGTGACTATGATCTGCCGGTGTCTTTGTTTGATAACTGCAACTAACTCAAGTCTGAAAACAAACATTTCATTTCTGGAGATTCACCTGTAATTAATACTGCCTGGAAGTTGTTTGGCTCAGTTCTGCTGACACGCTTATCA
The DNA here is from genome assembly GCF_030435805.1 of Mustela lutreola. NCBI lineage: Eukaryota > Metazoa > Chordata > Mammalia > Carnivora > Mustelidae > Mustela > Mustela lutreola. Next base: position 138,250,283 of record NC_081293.1, on the reverse strand, counting down.
TGGAGGCTGTCTCTGGAACAGGAGAAAAGAAGATAGCATCTTCAAAGTGGACATCCTGCAGCACAGGCCGAGAGCTACTCAAAGCAACAAATCCCCATTATGTTTTTTGCAAATTACAATGATCGCTACTTCTGAATTGCCATATTAGTTGAAATGGGAGAGGAGCATTAAAATATTTTAAAAACCGGGGAGATTTTCTTCTCAGCAGGAATCAGACTACAATTCATTTTGTGTGTTAGACATGTTATTTATTTCTTTTTGGTCTATTTACTGATAGCAAAGCTCTCCTATGGCCAGGATCTTCTGCAGCAGAAAGCTTCCTCTGCTGCTTGGGAATGCTGCTGGAGCTGGAAGTATCTTTCTAAACATTGTTAGGCAGCCTTGGTTCCCTCTGTGAAGTCTGTAGACTAACACCGAGGAGCTGACATTTAACTAACAAATTTTCACTGAGATGAATGATTTGAGTCAAGTGGCATAAAATGACTTCAAAGTGTTCTGAAATTGAATCCAAGAATCAAACTATGCTGAACAGCAGCCTTCTGGGCCTGTTTTATATCCATGTCAAAAGTTCAACTTTTCTTTAACTGGAGGACTTAAGACGAATGCTCTGCATGGCAATTCCTGTAGTCTTAATTATTCTATCAAGTCCAATTACAAAGTGGAGTTTTCAAGGACCAGAAAGCTCGAACGTTATTAAGAGAACGAATTAGGAGAACAACCAAACTCTGAACTATGTATGCTCTAGACACCATTCTGCACAGAATACTGCAGCTTCGTACTCACAATGCCTGGATCACCTGGTGGGGAGAGAACTGCAGAGCTAAGGGAATCAACTAATACTATCTCTCATTTTTCTTTTCATTTTGATCCCATTTATTTTGGAATTAAATTTTTGTTTGAGATAATTGTAAATTTACATGAAGTTAAGAAATGATAAAGGGATCCAGCATACCCTTTACCCAGTTCTCCCCAGTGGTAAAATCTTGCATAACTATATGTTGCATTGAATAATGACGTTGAGGGGCACCTGGGTGGTTCAGTGGGTTAAAGCCTCTGCCTTTGCTCGGGTCATGATCCCGGGGACCTGGAATTGAGCCCCACATCGGGCTCTCTGCTCAGCGGGGCGCCTGCTTCCTCCTTTCTCTGCCTGCCTCTCTGCCTACTTGTGATCTCAGTCAAATAAATAAATAAAATCTTAAAAAAAAAAAAAAGAATGCTGATGTTGATACAATTCTTTGATCTTATTCAGATCCACTGGCTACATATACTTCTCTGTGTAATCACCACCATAGCCAAGACAAATAACAGCCCATCTTCACAAGGATCCTTTGTACAGTCCCTTTATAACTATATCTGTCTGCTTCCAACCACCCTCATCTTTAACACTGGCAACCACTAATCCATTCTTCATCTGAAATATTGTAATTTCAGAAATGTTACATAGATGAAACCATGCAGAGTGTTATCTTTTGGGATTGGTTTTTTTTTCTCACTCTTCATAATTTTCTGAATATTCATCCAAGTTACTACAAGTTAACAATTGCTAGTTCTTTTTTTATTGTTGAGTAATATTCCATAATATGGACAAATCGGTTTGCTTAACAGTTAACCCAATGAAGGACATTTGGGTTGTTTGCAGTTTTAGATTATTACAAACAAAGCTTCTATGAACATTCATGTACAGGCTGTCATATGAACATAAGTTTTCATTTGTCTTTGATAAATATCCAAGAATGCGATTACTGGGTCTTGCATGGCACATTCAGTTTTATAAGAATTTGCCAAACTGTTTTCTAGAGTAATTGTATCATTTTACATTCCTATTATCAATGTGTGAATGATTCCTCTACATTTTCTCCAGCATTTTCTGTTGTCATTTTTAAATTTTAGCCATTCTGATGAGTGTGCATTGATAGCTCATTGAAGTTTAAATTTTCATTTCCTTAATAGTTAATGATGTCAAATTATCTGTCATGTGCTTATTTTCCACCCGTAAATATTCTTCTGTGAAATTTCTATTTATTTCTTTTTCCCCTATTTTCTAATTAGGTTGTTTTTTTTATTGATTATTGAGTTTTAGAGTTGTAGCATTAGGTCTACATAAAAGTCCTTCGTCAAATATATGGTTTACAAATGTTTTCTCAGAATCTGTAGTTTGTCTTTTTCATCTTTTGAACAGGGGAAATGTTTCTATTTCAATTCACAGAGCAAAAAGGTTTTGATTTTGATGAGGTCTAATGCCTCAATTTATGGATTATGCTTTTAGTGTCAAGTCTAAACATTCTGTGCCTTGCCCTAGATAATGAAGACTCTCTCATTTTTTTTTTCTAAAGTTTTATAGTTTTACATTTAAGTTAATTATTTTTTTATATGTAAGACATGACGATTAGCTTGAAGTTTACTTTTATGGCTATGGATGTCCAACTACTCCAGCACCATTTATTCAAAGAGTTTATATTTCCTCCATTGATTTTCTTCGGTAATTTTTTTCAAAAATCGGTTTGGCATATTTATGTGGGTTTACTTTTGGGTTCTCTGTTCTATTCCACTGATCTACATGTCTACAGCTCCACCAATATCACGCTATCTTGCTGACTGTACCTATAAGTAAACTTCAAAAAGAGGCAGACTGAGTCTTCCCACTTTATTTTCCTTTTTTTGAGATTGTTTTAGCTATTCCAGAGCCTGTGCCTTTCCATATAAATTTTAGAATAAACTTTTCTATCTACAAAGAATCTGAAAAAAAAGAGATGATAAAAACCTGAAATAAAACTAAATATTTCAGCTAATTTGTAAGTCATGGTAGAGTCAGTAGTGTATTAGTTTGTTCAGACTGCCATACAAAATACCGTAGACTGGGTGTCCTAAAGCACAGAAATGGTTCTGGAGACTCAAAGTCCAAGATCAAGGTGTCAGCAGGATTGATGTCTCCTGAGAGGTCTCCCTTGGGTTGCAGGTGGCTGCCTTCACACTGTGTGCCCATGGGGCCTTTTCTTAGTTGTGTAAAATGGGAATGCAAGCTCTCCTTTCCCTCTTTTTTAAAGGACACTAATCCTCTAAGATAACAGCCCCACCCTTAGAGTCTCTTTTAACCCAATTACTTCCTTACACCTTGTACCCAAATGTAGCCACCTGGGGAGTTAGAGCTTCAATGTATGAACTTTGGGGGAACCCAGACATTCAGCCCATAATAGATGGAATAACTAAATATCCCGGGAAGCTTTGTAATAATTGCCATCACTTTCATGAGTGCTTTTAAGTAACAACTCCCCTAATTCTCTTGATTCCCCTAGAAAGTAAGAGTAATGTTATTATGCCCTTTTATAATTAAGGCAACTGAGGCCATGAAGTCTCTCTAACTTGCTTAAATTCACCCAGATAAAAGGAGTTGTTAAGTTTTTAAACTACATCATACTACTTCTCTGTAGCAAATTATTATAAAGAATAGAAAAAATTGTTCGCTGTATTTATTTCAAATAATTTTTAAAACAGCAGTAATTGCTTTAAGTTCAAATGCAAAATAGGAAATATGGTGCAAGAATTGTGATTATTTATTTATTTATTTATTTATTTTTTAGCCTGCAACAATCCTGCTTTTCAGTATCATTAGTAAGGACGCAAAATGACAACGGAAACCTGGAGACTCCCTGGGAGGCAGTTTCTGTAGGAGATCAACAAAGCAAGCTCATTTTTCTTTTGTGGAGCCAAGAATAAACCAATAAGAGTTAAACACAACAAACTGAGTTGAACAAGAAATGAAAGCATGCCAAGGGCAACAAATAGATTTTTAATTTTTGTGTGTACAGCTTTCCTCTCCTTAGTGTCTCTCTGTGATGAATGAGGTGAACAACAGACCCTCTGTAAATTACAGACTCTGGATAAATTATGAGCAGAGTAACAATGCATAAACCACAACATTCTTCTCCAGCAACAACTGCTTTGCTTTTTAATCTAGGGGGTCTTCTGCCCAGAGGTAGAATCTGGGCTGTTTAGGCTCTCCACATGTGCTAGAGAGGAACTGAGTTTAGAAGTTATTTAAATGTATCGACTTTTTACTACCTTTCCTTCTCTGTTTCTTGCAATAAACTTCTGAGCAGAAGAATTAGGGATAGCGATTGTCCTTTAAAAAAATTATAAATGTGTTTGAACAACATGAAATTTATGTTGGCCACCTCAATTCTTGGTTAATTCATTGTTTTTCAGTAATTATTTAGATTTTCTAATAACCAGAGCATAAAAAAATTTATTATAAAACATCTTACAGATAATTATTATATTATTGCAATTGATATCAAGTTTCACAGGCATGTTCCTCCTTTTTCTTTCCTTATTTACATTTTTAACTGACTTAGAGTACAAGACCTTTCTCTGTCCTGGTAGAGTACCTGGCAAAATGCGATAAAAATCTTCTGGGGAATCTGAAGATCTAGAAAAGAAATGTATATACTGTGTAGCCTATAATTTCTCATTGTGCGTGTGTAAATTTTTTAAATGGAAAGAAAAAGAAAAAAATGGAAATCTTTTCACAGCTCACCCACTAGAGGCATACTATATACATAATCCTTTACCCATGCCATGTAAATCTATGCAGAGGGGAAAAAATGAAAAATAAATTTGTCCTGAGCTAGAAAGCTGTCCATGATATTTTCATAAATGACAACTGCTATAAGTTGCAGAAACAAACAAACAAACAAACAAAAAAACCTTACAAACTGTTAACAGCTTTTATTCCTAGGGAAGAATAATGGAAAGAAGAGAGGAAATTAAAATCTTACTCCTTATTTAAAAATGTTCTGTGTTGGGAAGCCTGGGTGACTCAGTAGGATAAGCATCTGCCTTCAGCTAAGGTCATGATCCCAGGATCTCGGGATCAAGTTCCCCTTTAGGCTCCTTGCTCAGCGGGGAGCCTTCTACTCCCTCTGCCAGCTGCTCCCCTAGCTCTCTCCCTGACAAATAAATAAATAAAATCTTTTTTAAAAAGTTCTTTATTTACTACATAATGAAAATATTTCAAAGAACAAAAACTGGGGAAACAGGGAAAAGGAGGAGTGAAAAGAATCAAGAATTAGGGCACACTGATGCAGCTTCACCACTTGGAGAGAGCGAGCCAGGACCGTGTGTGTTGCGCTTGTGTTGAATGAACTGCAGGTACCTGTCCTATCAGTACCTGTTCAGGTGGTAACTATGGGGAGCTGTCAGATAAACTTAGCTTGAGTTAGTGTTCCCCCCACCCCAGAAACTTCCAGTTCTATTTCCCACAGAAAACAGTGAAGCCGTCTAGTAAAACTGTACTTTTTTGCCCTTTCACGAAACAAGCAGGGAGGTAAATGTCACCAATTTGCCTTTGCTTAACATTTTCCTATGTAATTGGGTACCCCAGTAGAGCTTCTAAGTCCCTGTCCTGTGCCCCTAAATTAGACTGATCCTTAAAGTCCTGCAATTGAGCAGGCTTCTTCCTCTGACCTTTTCTGCTTCTGTTTTAAATCCATTAGCATTAAGGTCTGTCTGAGGGTACAATGAAATGTTGGTTTGCCAATAATCACAATGCATAATCAACACCTTCTTTCCTTTTGTAGATGTTTAAAAACCCTTACAGATATTAGCTTTTGCAAATCTTCTCTGATGGTAGTTGAGGAGGAACTTAAGCTTAGAAATTATACTATAGAGGATTATAGAGTAGACAAATGGTAACTACCAGTGCTTTTCTCTAGATTTAGTCAGGGTAGGGAGCCGATAAAAATGAGCTCGAATCTGTGAACTATAATGTTTACTTAAAGAGTCTGTAAAGTATGGGCTGTAGACCCAAGTCAAACCACTGTAAGATCTGGAAACTGGCAATGTTTAAAAAATAAAAATAATATTTTGTGACACGTTAAAAAGTAAAGTTGGCCCTTGAACAATATGGGTTTAAACTGTGCAGGTCCACTTATGGAGAATTTTTTTAAAATAAATACAGTATGTAATGTAAATGTATCTCTCTTCCTTGTGATTTTCTTAATAACATTTTCTCTCACTAGCTTACTTTATTGTAAGAACTCAGTACATGATACTATAAAATAAGTGTTAATGGACTTCATGTTATTGGTAAGGTTTCCTTCAACAATAGGCTGTTTGTAGTTCAGTTTTGAGGAATCAAAATTACATGTGGATTTTCAACCGTGTGAGAGTTTGACCCACCTAACTGCCATGTTGTTCAAGCATCAACTGTATAGGAAGTTCAAATATCAGTGTCCATAAATAAAGTTTTTTTGGAACACACTCATGCTCCCCCTTATACATATGTGCATGATGCTTTCACAATACTATTGACAGCTGAGATATATTTGGGAAGAAACTGTATGACTCACAAAACCTGAAACAATTACTGTCTGGCACTGTACAGAAATAGTTTGTGACCTTGATTTATTTCATAATAAACCATTTTACCCCAAGGGTACTTGAAACTTATTCAAAAATTGTTTATTCCTTCTTTTCCCTGCTTCAAATGAGCAATATCTCTGGACTGTTAAATAAATGATTGGACAATTTTCACAAAATTTCCAAGATAAGAAAACATTGGAACTGTGGTCCACTTTTTCTGTGGCCTGCTGGAGCTTCTGAGCTCTTCAAACAGGCATAGTTCAGTGCCTGCAGTTAGAGAGTCTGGTCCTCTTGCCCCATCTGAGACCCCCCCACACTTTCACAGGTTTCCCACATATTATTATTTCTTGTTCTCTAAGAATTGGTTTGCTTCCAGCTTGTACATAACATTAATGGCAAATATATTGACTATCATCATCAGACAATTAATAGGAAGGAACAGGATTCCATGTTAGGCAGGAGAACTACTCCTCACTCTGTCTCCTCTATTTTCCCTTACCTCTTTTTAAAGAAAAGCCTTTGGAGTATGCTACAACTTCTTTCTGAAGCTTCCTTGTTCCCCTTCTGCAACCTCTTTTTTGTGCCTCAGCAGAGGGGAGACACTATTCTGGTTAGTGGGTTTAGGGAACTTGAAAGTGTGTGGCTCAGCCTAAGGAATCACCTGCTTAGAGCAGCCCCTGGCTCGTCTACTCTCCCATTAATGTAATTCGCTTGGTGGTGGCTTTCATCCTTGTAAAGAATGAGTTGTCTAGGGGTGCAGTGTTTATTAGAGAACTTGATATGCTCATGGCATCTCAGTCACCTTCTCCCATCACATTGGGCTTAGCAAAACCAACCCCTGATCTCTACCAATCTGTCTCGAGTATCTTATTTACTGTTTGGTTCAACCTCAGGAAGGGAAAAGATAAGCATCAGTTATTGAATTTCCAACTTCCAACAAAACATAAGGGAATATTTAACTTATCATCTTATAATAGTTTTACATTAGAAATCCAAATATCATTTTCTACAGGAATTCTGACTTGCAAATGAATTCACTACAAAGTGTCAAAGATAAAAACTTAGTTTTCAATGCACTGAGGATCCCCTCCTTCAATTTCCTCTGTATCAGAAGAGGATTAAACTTCAAGATAAGTCAATGCAACAAATACCCATTGAGGATTCATTACAGGCAAGGCATTCTGATAGAGGATGCAGTGAATTAAAAGCAAAATAAAACATTAAATCATAAGGTACTTGCAATCTAATTGGAAAAGAGAGTGGTTAAAAAATTGCATGAAAGTTATTATATGAGACAGCATATTAAGTGTCACAGGCAAGAATAAAACAATTCTCTAGCATTTCAAAGAACAGTAAAATCACATGGGATGTGCTGAATTGGGAAGGGTTTTGTGGGTGGACTAAGATATATGGAATTAAAGGTTTTGATCAGAAGACAATGCAGCGTGGGGGATTTTGAAAATAAAGAGAAAGAAGAGCACATGAGAATATCTTCTCATATCAATTCTCTTCTAACTGATAATCACAGATATTGTAGCTGTGAAGTCTATTCTTTTTGATGGAGTAGCACTCTGCTTCTTTATTCTGTGCCCCCCTCCCCCGTGCAGCTGTCTCTGCAGTGGGAGGTAATTTACGCTCCTCTCTCTATTCCATCTGTCCTTCAGGATTGCTAAAGTTGGTGTTAATTAATTAAGTGACTGTGACGATGTCTGTCCCAATGATAGAACATGAGAATGGTCATAGATAGGTGATTACATCTGGGAGGAAAAAAAATTAAAAAATGCCCAAGCAGGATAATTAAAGGAAGCTGTTGATACATTACCCTATAAAGCTCAGCATAGGGGCACCTGGGTGGCTCAGTGGGTTAAGCCTCTGCCTTCCGCCCAGGTCATTTTCCCAGGGTCCTGGGATCGAGCCCCACGTCGGGCTCTCTGCTCAGCAGGGAGCATGCTTCCTCCTCTCTGCCTACTTGTGATCTCTGTCTGTCAAATAAATAAAAATAAAATCTAAAAAAAAAAAAAAAAAAAAAAGCTCAGCATATCGTGCAGTGGGCTGGCCTTATTAAAATGGAGACTAGACTGAAATGAGTGACTCCGAAAGCCTCCTGCTTCCGGCTGAGATGCAACTGAAAGCCAGGGTTGACCCCACTGTGGACTGGGGACGGTGAACTTCCCCTGTTCCTTGTGTTGCCTTAAGTTGCCCTTTTTTACATCACCACAAGAGCCAACTCTTTTTTCTGAAGTGAGAGGCAGCTCAGTTGATCTTTATGGTGAACTCTGGGAGATGCAAACCACGTTTCTTAACACACGTTTTGATACTACATAATGGGCAATCTCTCAATATTCCTTTGGGGCTCCCACTGTTCGGAGGAACAGCCCACCAAATGCAAGCAGTGTCAGATATTAACGCTGAATTAAAACTGCAGGTAAAAACGGGGACACTGGCATATTCCTGTCCACCGGCTTGACAGGAAATTTATTTTGCTGTAGCTGAAAAGTAATTAACCTCCTCTGTGAGAGAATTCTATTACTAGTAGCTATTCTGCCATGCAAAGTGCACTACATGGAAATGTTACAGGCTATCAAGCAGAAACGGCAGATTTGTCTGCATTTTAAACTGAATTTCCATTACCCTATTCTCTTCTCTTCTGTATCTCTCCTTTCTTACCACCTTCTCTCTTGTTTTCACTGAAGCTAGAAATTGAGACACTATGGAACTTGAAAAAAAGGTTCAAAGCAGAAGAGTGCTTATAAGGATTTTGTAAGACCTATTTTTTACTGGTATTTGAATTAAAAAAAAAAACGCAAATATTGCTTTTTGGGGTAGTGGAAAAATGCAAAACTATGCAAAAATACCCAATCACAAATAATTGTACTATGGATAGATAGAAGAAAATCATAATTCATTCTACTCCTTTTCTCATCTTCAATGGTATATATACACACATGTTTACACAAGTATATGCATAATCTGTAGAAGGAAGAGATTTGAGGATAGATACTGCCTGGAATCCATTTATAGTTATTTCTGCTGTAACACTTGTTTTGAAAATGCACATTTGTCCAAAAGTGATAGGTATATTAGAGAACAATTTGAACATATTGCAAATCTTGTGTTTGCTTATGCCTGATTTTGTCTATAAGAAACACTAAGTGAAGGCAGAAAGCTATACTCCCCTGAAGAGAGTCCAGTAGCAATACACAAAACAAACACACATACACACCTCGGCCATCCCCAGCTACCTCAGTTCTAACCACATTATGCGCCACACCCATCCGTACCTAATGTTACCACTCTCCTTCTGGTTTCAGATATTCTCCATTACTCCACACCAATGAGCTGAGGCCCTTCCAGCTGTAACCTTCTTTTTCAAGGTAAAGTATCCTATTTATTGTAGTATCAATGTATTTCTTAAGCAGGTAACTGTGCTAGGGTTTTTATTAGATCACTACTTGTCTCCTGAGGTGTCACTGATTTTTTTTTTTTTAAGATTTTATTTATTTATTTGACAGAGAGAGATCACAAGTAGGCAGAGAGGCAGGCAGAGAGAGAGAGGAGGAAGCAGGCTCCCTGCTGAGCAGAGAGCCCGATACGGGACTCAATCCCAGGACCCTGAGATCATGACCTGAGCCAAAGGCAGAGGCTTAACCCACCGAGCCACCCAGGTGCCCACTGATGAAGTTTTTTGAGTGCTGTCCTCCTTACCTCATTTTCCCATAAGCCCTGTGGTTTCCTTAATTCACAATTTTGCATAGCACATTTTAAGGAATATTTGGGGCCTTAGAGCAGAACTGACCACACTTCTCATTTCCTTTTATTAGTATGATTAATGTATGTGACTCGTGTTTCATCAATGATGGATATTTCTGAGTTTTCTGTGCATTTGTCACATAAGTAGAGCTGTCCGGTAACTAGTCATACTTAAAGCTATTATACCAGACCAAGGGAAGATGTTTTCTCCTGGAACACAATTTCTAGAGTAAAGAACACAAAACAAATGTTTTTAAGAGCTGTTGTTGATTTTCTGGGATAATAAGAACACTCATAGGTACTTTGCATCCTGCTGTACTCTTCTGCCTGGATTCCCAGGCCCACATGGGCGAGAGGACAAGGTTATCCTCATTGTTTGACAGATGAGGGCTCCAAGGTTTTGTGAACCTAACGAGCTTGCCCCATGTTTCTGAATCACTCAGGATCTAATAGAGGACTTTGAAGTCCAAAATGAAGACTGAAGTTCTGCTATCTCCAATGTCTTTCTTGCTGATTTATGATGTGCCAAAGGTTATTAACATTTATACTTACAGATTATTGGGTTTAGCACTCTTATTTAAGAAATGAAGAAATTGAGGCTCAGGGAATCTGTGTGACCTCTCACAGGTATCCTGTTCAAAACTAGAATTTAGGACCCAGGTTACCTGAGTCACAACTAATTTCTCTAGGACCTTCGTGCTATGTTCTTAAGTGTCCCAGTGAGAGGAGATTAGTTCCTGAGAAACTGTTTATTTTCATAACTGCTGTATGATAAATCAACCAATGCTTTGTTACTTTTTTCCCATTTCTTAAATAAAATAACATTCATGGTCATGAACTCCTTGAATTAAGGAATAGAATGGGGAGCAACCCATCACATTTGTGTATTTCCAGAAATAAGATAGGGAAAAAATCGTTCCCAAAATATCAGGTCTTTCTCTTTAGAGCAACATCTAAATGTGGGGTGTTCTATGGTAATGACCATGTATAACCTACTATTCTGGGAGCTGAACTTTACAAACATGAAAGCTAACTTGTAAATTTCTCCTGACAGAGAATAACACTGAGCTCCAGAAAGCAGAAAGTGTTGTTCATTCTCTCTGGGATCTGTCACTGTTCATGATCATTAAGGAAGGCAGATGGGATAAACAAATTTCTGGTATTTGACCGTTACAAGAAAGTTGAGATGGAAAACAAAATTGCCTCTCTCTCTCTCTTTCTCTTTTTTTTTTTTTTTTTTTTCTGGTCTTGAAATAGCTTACTGGGCTGTCTGCCTTCACTCTAGGAAAATGCCATGAACTGGTGCTTGTAGTTGAGGTTCAGTCTATTTTAGATGCCAAGAAAGCAAAGCCTTCACTGAAAATTATAGGGGATGTAAATTTTAAGAATTACAGACTAATGGCTCCCTTCTTCTCCTCGATTGCCTAACAGCCATGTGTGTGAGTGACAGCCATGCATTAACAGCTTGCCGTCCTCCTTCTCAGGAAGAGGTGGCTGATGGCATGTTTTAGATGTGAAATGACTTTGGCTATAACGGTGGACTATAGGAGATTCGGGATTTCTTTTTTTATAAATTGGCATTTTTTAAGTGACAGGAAGCTCTAGGACTTCAGATTACTATTATTAATGAACAATGTTTAAATACCTTTGTAAGACGCATTTTGAATTATAATATATTTAGGGCAGATTTCCATTTCTTTTTCTCTTGGAAAGTTTTTTCGGAGAAATAATTACCTTTATAATCTACTAACATGGAACTATTCAGAAGCCTTTTATTCTCCTTTTGCCAATCCTCTGAGCTAGCAGAGAAAGAGGGAGAAAAATCAAAGTGTATTGGACCATATTGATCAACTTAATCATCCTTGATTTAACAATCAAGCTTCTCCCCCACCCAGGTTGCAGCTTTTAAATTTTTTGTCAAGAGTTTTATCTCATGGGCATATGAAACAAGCTGGATTTAAAGAATTCTAGAAAAATAAGGATTTGTACCTAAAGGTGAACTAATGACAAAGTGTTTGAAGTAAATGGACCCCTAGCATCTTTTTTATTTTTTTTAATTGAGCTTAGCTTTAAATGTTTTTAGTCCTAAAAAATCAAGACCAACTCCAACTATAATATTCTGGAGAACCAACATGTATATACTTTATCTTTCATTGTACAGTTTTGCAGAGAAGATTAGCAATAGGGAGAGAAGGGATCCCGTTGTTTCTGGATCTATGGCTCCAAAAGCTTCAGTTTTACCCTTGAAGAAAAGAAAAACTTTATTTTCGTTCAAAGGTTGTAGTGTTGCTCCCCCAGTGAACAAAATTCAGAAACAGAAATATTTAGGAGCATTTTTAATTGATTTAACTTATAGACAGAACACAAGTCATCTCTGAGAAGTAACAGAGAGTAAGGATGGTGCATATGACATTTAACTTTTAAATGAGGACCGCGGAAGGAGGTTGTTTCTTAACTTTCTAACAACTTTCTTTAAGGTTAATTCCTAAACATTGGCTTGAGTCTGGATGAAAATCAGAATAAAGCTATTTATGTGTACACACACACACATATATAGTGTTGATAAGTTCTATAAAATATCTCTAGGTATAAAATATTTAAATGAAAATTACCAATTTTCAAGAGAAAGTTATACATAGGAATAGCTTAAAAAATTAGAAAGCAAATTTCTTTTTAACAAAGGTATAGATATCAGGAGGACTAGGTGAAGAAAAATTATACAGGAAGATATCTAAGAAACAATTTTTATGATACTTAGGATGAGTTTACACGCCCTGCCCCAGCACCCCAGCACATACCCCCACCCCTTTTCTGGACTAAACAAGGAACAACAAGGGAGTCTTTTGTGAAAAATATGTCAGGCAAAAGAAGAAGGATGGGAACTCACATAAGAACATCTGTTCTGCAAAGCCACTTGAAAAATAACTGAGTATTAACGTGAAAGAAAATGCGCTCAGCATGAAACTAACCACAAGTAACATGGTAGCAGGGAGGCGGGGAGAGTGACATAAGGAACTTGCACCCTACTGAGAGATAAGTTCTGAGTGTCCGAATCCAAGTCACCCCCTCAGCTAATGTGAGAGGAAGTGGTGGCAGGCATTATCCCAGCAAATTGCCCGTGAAGTGGCAGGAGTTGCAACTGAATCAAAATCCAGAGATACAAAAGCCGTATTACAACAAATGAGATCGCAAATAAAATTTCACTGTTTTCTTTTTCTTTAGATACCAGATATATTTATAAAATCAAGAAGGAATTTATTTTTTAATGGTTCACCTTTTAAGATAGAGGCAGATTTTTCTTTTTTCTTTCTCTGTTTTTTTTTTTTTTTTTTTAAGATTTTATTTATTTATTTGAGAGGGAGAGAGAGCCAGAGAGGGAACACAAGTAGGGGGAGTGGAAGAGGGAGAAGCAGGCTTCCCGCTGAGCAGGGAGCTGGATGTGGGGCTCAATCCCAGGACCCTGAGATCATGACCTGAGCCGAAGGCAGACACTTAGTGATTGAGCCACCCCGGCACCCCGAGGTAGATTTTTCTGAATTATCAATACTCAATTGTAAATGTGCAATTTTAAAGTGCACATTATTTTTAGGCTTCCCTTTTTATTTCAATTTCAGAGACAATTTTGAACAATGGGAGAGGATAATCAAATGCTTTACATTTCCTAAAATTCTGAAAATGCTTGATTTTTGTAACTGACATAGCAAGAATGCCACCCAATTTGCTACTATTTCAAAAGAGATATAATCAGAAAGCACATTTCATGATCCCTTACTTTGGGATAGTTTTAAAATATTATTTGTGTATTTAGTTTGTTTATGTGTACAAGGAAACAGTGAAAGGAGAAAAATGTTAACTTAGTTGCTTTTGTAAATATAAGCAAGCTCTTTTAAACTAAAAAAAAACCCCTAAGCTATCTAAAGTTGACATGTTAGCTGCTGTTATCTGTGCCACTTCCTCTCCCCCAGAACAGAGGAAAAGTTGTCAAACAGATTTTCTTCCCCTTGAAGTCCCATATTTACTATTGGGCTATCGGGAGATTTCATGGTATTTGTCTTCTTGCTTAAATATAATGTCTACACAAAAATATCAAGAATTTGTGGTGTTTGTTCTAAACACTGAGTAGAGGGTTAATGTGTTGTTCTGTATCATGCTGTAAATTGTACATATATGTTATATATGCACTATTATACATGATTAATATGAGCAAGCCATCTTTAACAATTCATGCCTTTTCTCAATCTCAACACTACCTTAGAACTACTGTCCTTTCTTCCTCTTTTCTTCTCTAAATCCCTTGTTCCCTTGAAAGAAAAATAATTTAGAATGTGAAAACCAGATCAGTGTACAGTCCTCATCCATGCCAACTGATTTTCAGACTGATCTTTTCTTGAGGTGCTTGTATCGACTGCATCGAAAGACAACAACAAAAATCAAATCTACATTACAGTTTTATACTTCATAAGTCAACTGTCAAAAGCCAGTATAACTGATTTTTCTAAGGCAGATGAATCTTATTTATACAAGACAAAATAAGATTATAGATTTCATTGCAATGAAAAGAAAGAGAAAATTTAAAGAACAAGAAAAAAAAGGAATGTTGTTATTAAGGAATTTGTATGGGCCATTGGAATTCTGATTGTCTTCCCAGTGCCATTAGAGAAGATTTTACTGACAAAGCCACCACTGAAGCTTGGGTTCCCTAGAGAACAGAACCTGAGGAAAAAAATGTATATGTGATCCTATTACTGGTGGAGCAAAGCAGGGAAAGAGGGAGGCCAAATCAATGAAATACAGAGCTGGCCATCAGGGTAGACACCTGGCTTCGCTATAGTGGAACGTTCTGAGGAGCTTTGTGAAATATGTCTCTGGACCATAAACCTGGAAGAGAAAGGAAAACACATTTAACACTTTCACACAAAAGCTGGTAGTTCCCATTAACCATATGGCATTTCGTATAATAGGTTTCCTCAGAGTCCCATGTCTACTTCTCACCAGAGAAGGCTAGTATTGAAAGGCCCATGTTGCTATCTTGATGTTCTCACATCACCCCACAGGAAATGGTCACTTCCATGGTGGCTGCACCAAACTAGAGGACCGAACCTGACTACCTAACTGACATTCAGAACAGCCAGTTTTAGGGGCACCGGGGTGGCTCAGTCAGTTAACTGTCTGCCTTCAGCTCTATGGACCTATATGATTCCAAGGTCCTGGGATCAAGTCCTGCATCAGGCTCCCTGCTCAATGGGGATCCTGTTTCTCCCTCTCCCTCTGCCTCTACCTCCCACCCCCACTCGTGCTCTCTCTCTTTCTCTATTTCTGTCTCTCAAATAAATAAAATCTTTAAAAAAAAAAAAAACTGGCCAGTTTTGATATAAATTTGGTAGTGATACACAGTCTCCAAGAAAGAATAAAAAAAGGACAAACAAAGCAAACAATGAAAGAATGTGGAGAACTGGCAAAGAACACAGAAGGAAAGAGAATACTTTTTAAAGAACAAATGGTAATACTTCATAATTATTCCAGAAAATCCCAAGTTAACATTTATTAAATCAGTTTGAAAGTGGAGGAAATACTTAGTCTAAGGATGAGTTCATTTTCGTTCAGCCCACTTTTGCTTAGTGCATAGTATGTGCCAGGCTCCATACTAGGTATTGATGGTCCACAAGGAAAGATCATCTGCCTTCCTCCTGAAATCTTGAATCCACTGGGAAGACATACAGAGGACTTACTACTATTACTCTGCAGGAAGTTTGGGAAATGCTACAAGGAAGAATGAGTGCAGTGGGAATACTTTTAGAAGGCACCTGGCCAGTCCTGTAGCCCAGGAAGGAACTATCTAAGAGTTGTATTTACAGAGATACATGAAAGGAGGCAAAAGGAGGTGGTAATTCTATTCCATGCGGCAGGACTGGCTGCATCCTTCACCGAGTGTGATGTATGTCACTTCCTAACACCTCTGACATCCACCCACATTTTTTCTCTCCCACTGTCACCACTACACTAGTGCTTGGTGAATGGGAGAAGTTGGGAGTAAAGTGGGTGTGAAGAGATGAGGCAGAGGAAGCTTTAAGAGAATGTGCATGATGGTTGTGGGGACCAGAGCAACCCACCTGGAGGAGGCAGCCCGAGTTAATCTGACTCGCAAGACAACTGTACTAAAAGCATCTTTTAGAAGCCTCTTGGGGTATGTTTCAAAATCAAAATTTCAAAATGTGTTTTAATGATATTAAGAAGAGAGAAAGGAAGTGTAGGATCCTCTAGGTATCACTTGGCTATTCTTTTTTTTTTTTTTTTTTTTTTAAGATTTTGTTTATTTATCAGAGGGAGAGAGGGGGAGAGAGCGAACACAGGCAGACAGAATGGCAGGCAAAGGCAGAGGGAGAAGCAGGCTCCCTGCTGAGCAAGGAGCCCGATGTGGGACTCGATCCCAGGACGCTGGGATCATGACCTGAGCCGAAGGCAGCTGCTTAACCAACTGAGCCACCCAGGCGTCCCTCACTTGGCTATTCTTGCAACCAGGAGAAAGCCACACTGGTAGATCTTTTCCAAAGGACAGTCCTGGGCCTGAATGTGTGCTTGGATCATATGTGTTGTTATACATTCAGCACAAAAACTGGTAGCAATGACTAACTTTTATTGAGGGTTTGCTTTGACCATTGGCATTACTGGAAAGGCCCATTTGTTTTTCACACAAACTCATTTATTTCTAACAATTTGAGATATGTGTCATTGTATTACCCCCCATGTTACAGATGAAGAAATTGAAGCGCACACACACACACACACACACACACACACAAATTGTGAATTTTCCCATGGTCATCTGCCTGGTGAGTAGCATAGTCAAAAATAGACCCAGGCATCCTGGATCTCACAGGCAAGTAAGAATTTACCAAATACCACCTGTTACCATTTTCTTCTGCCCGTTCCTCACCATTATTTTATTAGAATTTAAAAAAATAGTGTGCCACGAGATTATACAATATATGTTAATATAGCCAGGTCTTCTAGACTAGAAAAAATGTTAGATGCAAGATTTAAAAGGAAAGAGCATGGATCTTAAAGTCAAATTCTCAAAGCAACTTTCTGACTGTCCAAACTTAAAGTCTACATTAATCCAGGGATTACAGCTCTCTGAACTGTTTTCTCACCTATAAAGTGAGGATAGTAATATTTACATGTCAGGTCAATTGTGTGGTTTAATGCCTACCAGAGATCTTGCTTAGTAAATATTAATTTTCTTCTCCTTCTCCCTTGTAGCTATACAGGATTAGTCAAGATTAAGATTTACAGAATTTGACTAGTGTGATTAAACATCTTTATATGGGTAGTATTTGACTAGTGAGTGTCCTGCTAAAAAGGATGATTAATTAGAGTGATTCCCGTCAATATATTCAGATATACCAAAGTGAAAAAGAATTGTTCAGTGGTTCTGAAGTAGTTCTACAATTAAGAAAAAATATATAAAATAGTTTAGAATAATTCATTCATTTAGAAAACATTACAAATCAATATAGCAAGCTTGGAGCACAAAGAAGAAAAATATTTTCTTTCTTTCAAACAAATATTTAAGATAAAACAGAAGTGTGGCTATCATAGAATTTTTGCTAATTTTTAATGTCCTATAATATGGTATGCTATTTAATATTTTATTTCCTAAGCATATGGCTTCAGATGGATCAAAATATTAGTTGGTAAAAATTACTTTTATTAACGTAATAAAAAGATTGCAATGTCTCTACTATTTTGCCTAAAATTTGTTGCCATGTAACTATTATTCTTGTGTCCTGGTTGCAAGAAAAAAGATTATTTGAAACTTCCATCATAAAAATATTTATGAATTTTTCTGGAAGAATCCAAGTTTAAAATATGCATCTATTAAATAAAAAGAAGTAAACTGACCATGCCCTCTATATTAAGATAAGTATATCTTGAGTAATATTGGTTTTTATCTAAAATGTAGCCCTCCATAAATATTTAATTTTCTAATGACAAAACAATTATCTAAAACAACATCAGTACTATCAGTCACAGTGCTTCCATCCTAAAATGCCCATAAAATACAAGGTGTTATGATTACAACTAAGGGAATTTTATTTGAAACATTATGGAAGAAAATAAGGCAATAAATAGAGCAAAATTAGAAAGTTTAGAAGTATATATTTATTTATACAGTTTGATTTTTAGATTTTTTTCCAAGGCAGAAAAAAAAAGTTTGTATTAAGAGAAACTAGAAATTTATGTCGGAATTTTCATTATTTAAATTAAATCAAGTTTCTGTTATTAGAGTGGTCTACCATCTACATTTTAAAATTTTTGATGTTTTTACATTCCATAAGCTTTATAATGTGTTATATTTTCTTCATGATTTCATATATGTTAATTTAGTTTTTTCTAGAGAAATTTTTTTCCAAAATCTGTCTTTTAGAATTTTCAAATTTCTTGAACAGAAAAGTTATTTGTTAGTTTCCTTGTTAAACTTGTTAAGGCAAGTCAGAACTCCATAGAAATGCCCTGAAAATATTTAAGCTGAAGGCAAGTAATAATTTTCTCTGAAGGAATAGGAAAAATATAGTTCTTCACCCTTACTCTTTTGTCCTATGTATTGCCTTCTTGTTTCTCCCTTGAGCTGTCATCATTTTGGCTATAAATTGTTTATGGACAAATTTTCTTTTCAAGTTTATTTCAGAGGATATTTGGTTATCTTATATTTTGTCATTTAAGGAAATTTTCTTCAATTCTTTCTCCTTTCCTCCCTCTATTTCTTTTCCTCCTCTTCCTCTCCCTCCTCCTCCTCCTTCTCTTCTTTGTCCCCTTCCCCCACTTCCTCCCTCCGTCCTCCTTCTACTCCTCCTCCTCTTCAACCTTCTCCACCTTTTCCTTCTTTCTTTCTTTTGCTTCCTTCTCTTTTTTCTTCTTCTTTATAATATATCATGTATTACCCAAAGGATATATTGAGGTAGTCCTGATGAGTTTTCTGCCATTACACTGTAGGAATTTTTAAATCACTTTCTTTTTTATTGATTTTTAAAAAGCTAATATTTACATATTCTAAGGAAACTTTTTTAAGTAAAAGTTTAACATTTCAGCCAATAGGATTACAAATGTCCTCTTGTTTAGAGAAGGATTGCCCTACAATGCCTCAATACTCAGATGAAGAATGCAACACATTCATAGAAGACCAAAAGTCAAGAACGGCTGAATGTTTCCCTCTCCCCTCAGATATATTGATATTGTCACAGTTAAAATCTTTCTTTTATTACTTGAATTGCTGTTTCAACCAGCAGGAGAACACTTTTCATTGACTGTGTTCTTGAAATTGCTAAAATAGTCCACCATTTATAAGAAACTCAGCATTAAATCGTGGATGACTCACCAATGTCCCTCCTTCCCTCTGAGTCGCTAGTCAATTGCCATAGTTACCCTTCTGCCCAACTGGGTGCAAGTCCAACTTTTAACTGGAATTAAAGATGCAATGCCTGAACCATAAGGCTCGTTATCTGAGTCTGAAACACCTGCTGCAAGAGAATAAAAGGCAATCTTCTAACGGATCATTTAATAATTGAGTTAGACAGGAAAAAGCAAATGGCCTTTTGTTGGTACTTGATATCATCACTCATCATCTCAAAGTGGCAGTGGACACAGTAGGAAGATAGTTTCTTGTTAAAGGGAGAAGTACCAAATTTGTTCTGACATAGTATTTTAACACTTTTGTATTTACTCCCAAAGTACTTATGGTCAAATATCCCTAATTGCACACAGACATGGGTTTCATCATTTATTTTCTTAAATGTTCCTACAGGGCTTATTTATCAACACTTGATGTAATGTTCGACATAGGAGAAAGAGATAAAGTGAATCATGATTTTGACCATCAATAGCTTTCCAAGGCACAGCCCAAGTTCAGGTCTTCCTGGGGAACTCTAAGGCTCCATTAATCATAGTTAGCAGGTTACTTTGAGATTCTTATATGAAAAGCATAATTAGATATCTCTGTGGTCCAATTGTAATATAACAGTTACACAGCTCTCCCTTTATTGAGCTGTAACCTCTATCTAAAATACTATCTGACAACAGACCCTGGCAGTAAACAAAGGGGGCACCATTGGCATGCCAGAATTGAGAATCAGGCTTCAGGATGAATGGGGCTCGAATGGCTTCTACAGCTAAGTTGTTTTGAACATAGAACAAATATGTCAGTGCTCAATGGTGGCTCAGTCCTCAGCTGAAAATCCTATTGTATTGACAGGCAATTCAGGTCTAAGAGGAGAATTAGAAGTAATAAGCAGATTTGTGTCCTATGGTAGGTTAATTCAAAATAAGAAAAATGTGGAGACTGGAAGAATATATAATCATATTAATGAAAATGAGTGAAAAAGCAGAATGTATAGACAAAAATGAAATAAGAATGTGGGCTGTATCATAAGAAGCATAACATTCACACAGCAACAAAGGAATAAACCCCAATGTGGAATTGGTGAGAACTTACAGGAAGTAGCTTCATCAACTTCTGAAACTGTCTGTTATTGTTACTTTTTATTTAGGTCAGATATTCTTTGCAAATATATTTTTTCTAAAAGATCTTTTTTTCTGACAATAAGTATAATATATTCTCCCTGATAAAAATTGACAAAACACAGAATAGTAGTATAATTTATAAGCAGAATAAGAACTTGTCTTCTGAGAATTGAGTCAAAACAATGCAAAAAAAAAAAAAACACAACTCTTAATGTCTGTAAACAGAAATATATAGAATAGACATGATATTAACATATCTAAAGAAAGACTTCAAAAAATGTGTATGTGAATGTTTGTTGAGAGATGATTGATTAGTTAGGAACAATAAGGGGAGGAGAAGGAAGACAGAAAAGCCATTTGGTTGTCACTCTTTCTAAGCAATAGTATTGGAAAATGTTCAGTCAAGCTTTGAACTCCTGGAAACTTCCTCTCAGCTGCAGACCTCTTAGAGAACTTGGAAGCCCCAGGCTCTCTGAGTCATTGGAACTGGGGTTATTTTGCATATAATCAGAGAACTACTCTTTTTGTTTTGATGTTTGTTTCAAGCTTACCAAGCCACCTCTAATAGATAGGATTCCTACTTAACTTGTCTTCAGAGGCAAAGAATCCTAACACAAATGTTCTGTCCATTTGGCACCTCTGTAATAAACTTATTGACACAAGATTTAAACACTAGTTTCTTTCTTTCTTTCTTTTTTTTTTTTTTAAGATTTTATTTATCCACTTGACAGAGAGAGAGGGAGAAACAGGCTCTCTGCCAAGCAGAGAGATCCCAGGACTCTGAGCTCATGACCTGAGCTAAAAGCAGAGGCTCAACCCACTGAGCCACCCAGGCACCGCTAAACACTAGTTTCTTAGGAACTCTGTGAATGTGAGGCCACATCCACCCTAAAACACTGACAAACCAGCTGTCAGTCTTGCTAGTAAGCCAAAAGGAAGACTTCTGATATGACAAATTTATCTGCTATTAGTTGGCCTCTTCTAGGATGGCATTGATGTATACTATAGATAATTCTTTCCCAATAGAAATTGTGCAAACAGAAAAAAAAAACTGAAGAAAAGAAATTTTCTTATAGACTTGAAGGTTGTTTTGAAGGATATTTTTCATGTTAGTTAAGGCATCCATAAATATTAATTTTCACTTTCATGCATTTTTTGGCAAACTTAAATGGCATGACTGGTGAAAAATTGTAATTTAGTTGAAGCATGAATTTAAACTGTGCCTGTTTAAGTGAGAGATTGTATGCAAGATTTAGGAATTTTATAAATTAAATGACTGAATGTCTGAAATTCACTTCTCAGTACCTCTGTTATTCTCCATGGAGATATAACTCCTATTCTAAGGAATATATTAAGCTGTTTATAGATAACTGGTGAAGATAACTGGTGCCATGGTGGTAAGACTAACTGCTAGCATTAAAGATGAAGTTGAAAAAGTCTAAGAAATCATGTAATATTTCATTTGGAATTAATTTTATAAGGATTTTCCCATATCATTTTAGACGGATTTTTATAGGCTGCATAATTTTTCAGTATATGGATATGTCATATTTAATTCAATGTTTCATTTGATTAAAGGATCTTTAGCTCATTTCTCACCCTTAATAGTTTAATAAGGCCCTAGGATATTTACATGTAAAATGTAAATGTAAAAATGCCGTAGTGTACAAACAATTTTCTTCAAATATCTGAAATCTTTCCATTTGCAAAAAAGGAGCCGTTTTCAGGTTCCTGGAAACATTCACGAGATTACAGGTGCTGTTGTATATAGCAGTACATGAAATCAAATTTGACTTGGCGTACAGCTGTTCTACAAGTAAATTCTAGGAGACTCCACTGTCTATCATAATTCCCTTTGCCATCTGACTGGGGACTAATACTCACTCAAACAAGCAAGATAATTATCAACCCTTTGAGATTCACCTAGAAACCATGATTTACAGGAGAATTTAAAGGTATTACTAACAAACACATGGCTCTTTTCAAGATTTAGTCAAGGACTGCTATTATATTTCTCAAAACTTAACAAAGAGAGCAGTTGGGATTGTTTAAATGTTTATTCTTTGATGCTGAGTATGAACAACATTAAGGTTCTATCATTACAGCCTGAAGAATACAGTTCCATTTCTAGTTCCTGAGGTTTTTTTTTGTTTTTGTTTTTGTTTTTTATCTTTCTTTTAAGATGTGAGAGTTTCCTGGTTGCGAACTGTTTTGCTTCTTTGGTAAAGTGTAATAGTGACTTTGATCTTGGCTTTGTAGGATCTTGGGCTCCTTTCCCAAGATGCATTTTAGCTCATTTTATAAACATCTAGTGATATTGTCTTTCTCTTTCAGAGACTACATACAATGGACCAAAATTCTCTAAGTCTGACAGTATGGGGATTTTTAAAAAATACTAAAGTTAGTATCTATTTTTTATTTTAATTATGGAATACATTACCTTTGATATCCAGAAAAATGTACTCAAACATTTACTTATGGTTCCCTTCTTGAAATATGTATTTTAATACAATACCTTTCACATATTATATATTGCTTTTTCACAAAGAATCAAAGCATCTTTCAGACATCATTTAATTTGTCATTATTATTTTCTAGAAGTCTAGATGTAATTCATTTCAACACATAATATTAGAATTAATTTTTTAAGCATGTAAAAAATGCTAGTTAATGTGTAACACATGAAATTGAATATTTTCCATCAAGTGAAGATTTTTTTTCTGGTCATAATTTTTCTCACTTTGTTATTATACTTAAAAGCAAAGATTCTGACACCAGGCGGGCTTGGGTCTATAAATTACAAATTGGCATTATACTAGAGGAGTTATATTTCTTGTAACACAGTTTTATTATCTGTAAAATGGGCTGAATTATAATAAATCCTCAAATAGTTGTTAAGATGATCACAAGGATATGCACATTAGTTAGCATAGTCCTAGTAAAGCAAATTGACGGAAAGATATTTGCTGTAATTATTATATTTGCTAAGACTAGGCTTTATGAACAATGGAAAAAGAAATGTTTCATTCTGTCTTCAACTTTCAATATGTGTAGATAACTATAACTAGAAGATCTAATGTAGCATATTTATTATCACTTCTCTTATTATTACCATCATTATTATTTTAAGTGCATACAAATGTTCTAAGGTTTTGTGTGATGAAGCTAGAATGAATTGTAAATATATTTCAAATTATAATGTCCCAAAGATTTTCTTAGTTTAGGCTGGTATGTAAAAAATAAATAACTGAAAATCCTAGCCCCACTTCTCCTCTCTAAATTGAATTGGCACCTAACAGATTCACGTAAAGCTTTAGTTATCATTTAGAAACATGATCTGAATTAAGATTTTCTGTGGTATTTACTGGCCTATCTCATGCCTCATATAGAATGATCTCAATCATTATTAATTGGGGGCTCACAGTGTATAAGGTACTGGACGAGCTATTTTAATTTACAAGGTAAAATGCATTAGATACCTGTGGCATTTAGCTTCACTTGAAGTAGTTTCGGATAGTTAGACTTAATCAGATTGATTTCAGTTCTCTTTGTATACATTTGGTCAAATATCTTTGCTTGCTGATTTGTTCATGTATTCATTCTAAAAACTATGCGTAGTATCATTATGAGTCAAGCACTTTGCTAATACCAAGGGACGCGGAGACGATTTTTATTTCAGCCCTGACTCTTTGGAGGCTCAAAATCTGGTGATGGAATTAATCAAGGAAGTGTGTATTTATAGTGATATGATAAGTAATTTGGGAAAATGGAAGAAAGACCTTTTTTTTTTTTTTAAAGATTTTATTATTTATTTATTTGACAGAGAGAAACCACAAGTAGTCGGAGAGGCAAGCAGAGAGACAGAGGGAAGCAGGCTCCCCGCCGAGCAGAGAGCCCGATGTGGGACTCGATCCCAGAACCCTGAGATCATGACCCGAGCCGAAGGCAGTGGCCCAACCCACTGAGCCACCCAGGCGCCCCGAAAGACCATTTTTTTAAAAGCATATGATTCTGCCTGAAAACAAAACAAAACAAAACAAAAGACTTACAGGTGGAGTAGTTTTAAGAAAAAAATAAATTATTTATTTTTTGGTACAGACAATTTCATTGGAGAAATTTCTAAAAATTAAATTAAACTGAAACATTGAATTGAACATCCATGATTCCACCACTCAAGGACAATTATTGACAACACGTTGGTGAATATCCTTATCAGTGAAAAAAATGTGTGTACACATTTTAGATAACACGATGATGATAACACACACAATTAGTGCTGTTTAGTGTTTAATATTCAACATTCTTGCTTAACAGTTTTTCTTATTCATATTTTATATAAGCAAATATCTATTTGAGGTAATTTTCTATGAATGACTAGAATCCCATGATATAAATATATTGAAATTTATTTAACAAATTTTATTTTGTGGAACATTCAGGTGCTTTCAATTTCTCCTACTGCAATGAGCAACCTTGTAGAAAAAAGTTAAGAACATTAATTATTATATTCTAATGATAACTTTCTTAAAAAAGAATTACCAATAGAATGGTATGTATTTTAAACACAGTCAAGTATTGCCAAATAGCCTTTTAGAAAAGTAATATTTTCTTTAAAAATTTTTACTGATTTAAGGAACTTCACTTATTCATCAAAGTAACATATTTGTGTCTGGTCAACTGTGTATTTAAATCAAAATCAGTATTTAGTGAGAAAGTACACAGTTTCTATGTAGGGGATGCAGAGTCAGAGAAAATAGCAATGACTTCAGCCATGTTATAAGGTTTTGGAAACATAACCCATACTGGTGAAGTGTTCTGGCATTAAACTATCTTAACGGTTTACAAATACAGTAAGGTAACTTGTATATAATCAGAAGAAACTTTAGGTTCCTTTCACTACATCGTAAAACTTCCCTTAAACCCGGTTAAGAACAAGGCAGTAACCATTTTCAGGACTAAGAAGCTCAAACAGTAGCAAAACTGCCATTTAAACCTGCTATGAGTGTATTCCATGTAAGCAAACACTTCCAAAACAGTCCAAATATTTATGATTCGATACTTCTCAAGTTGTGATTATTTGTCTCAAACAGGAGGAAAACATCCCTTCTTTCAAATAGCTTTGGTTAAGTAACAGTCAGCATCTCTGAATCTTTACTGAAATTTCTCACTGATAAATGAACGTTGGTGTCTTGATTTTTACTTTTCAAGAACATGATACTGAAAGCTATCTACAGACAGAAAGTCAGGCCTGGGTTCTTTTGGAATATTTAATCCTAATACACACTTATATTTGACTCAAACAATTTTATGCAAGGGTAATCTGCTTGACTGCTAGATTTTACTGCAGGTGGGTTTGGAAGACAACTAATTTGGGTCTAGGATTAGCTGGATGTGTTAGAAGGAACAATTCTCTAGATTGCTGATTCTGATGTTAATAACCCAGATGTTAGTAAAAGCTGCCAGCTGGGAACACAATGACCAAATTCCCTGCATATGTACTCTAATGATGATGAGTGAATCATCTGACCACAACTAGCATTTTTGGCTTAACTGAATATTAAGGTTTGTAACCTCATTGCTTTAGTTTAAGACACAGTATAGAGATTTAACAAAATGAATGCTATTTAAAAAATCTCCTGTCTGTTTGCTGTTAAGTTTTTATTTTAATTCCAGTTAGTTAACATACAGTATTACATTTGCTGTGTGTCTGCTATTTTTGTAGATCCAAAATATTAACTTGCCTTTGTTTTGATAGTTTCAGAAGAAATAGACCTAATTTATGCATAAAAAGTTTTTGTTTGACTTCTCCCCCTATAGGAAAATAAGGAAATATTTAGTGACCTATAGATGCCAGCCCCCAATAACACCTCTACCCGCCTCTTAGCAGAGATGTTTCATGAAATCATTTGAATCGTATATACAAGGGCCAACATTCGAAATGATGGTATATTGTCTTAGATTGTGCTCTCTCCAGTGTATTACAAGTCTTGGAGGAAGTACATAGATACATTAAATATATGGTAAAATAGTTTCATCAGCAAATAAAAACAAAGTGAAACAAACGTAATATTCGTTCCTACTTTAGCATTGTTTCCATTTGTGGATGGATGAACCATTAAAGGGAATTCAGCTTAGTCTGCTGGTCATCATTATGCAGTTGATTTAGTTGTATTGTGTACATCTCTTGGACCTGGGTGTTTTTTCTTTTTTTCTTTTTCATGGTCTGAGACAACAGGATATGCAGCTACACTGCCCCATATTCTCCTACTAACATGTTTTCCCTCATGTAGATAAAACCTATTAGGAAAATATTTGGAATTACCCACTAAAATCTGTAGAATTCAAGCTCCAAACTCATAATAGTGGATGTTTATTTGTTCCCCCTTTTTTTGGGGGGGAGGTTGTTGAGGAGAAAGGAAATCAATGTAATTATTTTTCAAACTTAATTAATAATATGTGAATACTTTTTTCAAACCCATCTAAATTCTTGTGAGCAAGATGTGAGCTAAACACTAAGTATATCATCAACTTCTCAAGTCTATTTATACAGAGATGAAAATAGGGAAATTTTATATTCAAGCATATTCTATAAATTGTCATCTTTGTGCACAGCATGAAAACATTTCAGAACTTCTCAGATTGATGAAGAGAAATGCCTCATTAAATAACATAGAGCCCCATGCAGTATTATAAAACTGCATGGACATTGTTATAAAAAGTTATTTCTTAGATCAAGAAAAGAGAAATTTCTGTGTAGAAATGAGGAAATTTGTCTGAAACCTGAAAATAGGACAGAAAACCATAATACATGTATACTAGAAAATATATATAATTATAACTCTATACATTATGCTGTGCTTACCACAAGTGTAGCCACCATCTGTCATCATACAGAACTAGAAAACCTCTTATATTAAAGTAGATTTTTAAAAAATTATGTATATATAGTATTTCATTATGGAAACTCAATAAATTGAGATGTTTGTAGCACAATATGGCTAATATACATTTCTTCTTGACTTTAAAGGAAATGTTTCAAGTGTATTGAACTAAAATACGATGTTTATTCTAGCTTTTGAGTAGATGCCAGTTAATAAGCCAAAAAGTTTCTTTTGGGGCGCCTGGGTGGCTCATTGGTTTGGCCTCTGCCTTCGGCTTGGGTCGTGGTCTCAAGGTCCTGGGATCAAGCCCCACATCGGGCTCTCTGCTCAGTAGGGAGCCTGCTTCACCCCCAACCCTGCCTGCCTCTATGCCTACTTGTGATCTCTGTCAAATAAATATATAAAATCTTTAAAAAAAAAAATAAAGAAGTTTCTTTCTATTCTTATTTTTCCTAAGAGATTTCATTATTAGAACTTGGTACTTTTCTGCATCCTTTAAAAGAATTAAAGCTTTCTCCTTTAATCTATTAAAAGCATATATATTTTTTTAAAGATTTTATTTATTTACCTGACAGAGAGAGATCACAAGTAGGCAGAGAGGCAGGCAGAGAGAGAGAGAGAGAGAGGAGGAAGCAGGCTCCCTGCTGAGCAGAGAGCCCGACGCGGGACTCGATCCCAGGACCCTGAGATCATGACCCGAGCCGAAGGCAGCGGCTCAACCCACTGAGCCACCCAGGCGCCCAAAAGCATATATTGTTAAGTTTTCTCAGTCTTAATAATATTTGCAGTTCAAGGTTTAAACTTTACTTGGCTGTGATATCTTTATGTATAAATCTTGGATTTGATTTGCTAATACTCATTTGGGATTTCCACAACTATGATGCCTGATAAAATTTAGGAGTCCTCAGATTCTGCCTACATTCTGGACCATTTGTTGAAGTTTTGATAATACTTATCTACAAATCAAGTTCTTGTGCTTTATGGGGGAAAATTTTTAAAAACTATTGATTTGATTGGGATTGGGGATGCCTGGGTGGCTGAGTAGTTAAGCATCTGCCTTCGGCTCAGGTCACTATTCCAGGGTCTTGGGATCAAGCCCCGCATCAGGCTCCCTGCTAGGTGGGAAGCCTGCCTCTCCCTCTCCCACTCCCCCTGCTTGTGTTCCCTCTCTCCCTGTGTCTCTCTCTGTCAAATAAAAATACAAAATCTTAAAAAAAAAAAAAGAAAAAGAAAAAACCTATTGATTACAATTCTTAAGAAGTTATAGATAATTATGTGTTTTATATTTATTCATTAGTCAGTTTTGAAAGATTATTTTTCATAAAATTATTGTGGAAATAATTTATTACATATAGTTATTTATCATTCCATTAGGATTCCTTGATCACTACAATCTCTCTATTTAGATTCCATTTAAAATTCTACTAGTTTATTGATTGATTAATGCATTGATTGCTATTTGAAGATTCAGAAAAATAATCAGAAACAAGTGAATTGAGGAAGGATACCAGAATCCAATGTGCCACTGAGACAATGTTGAGTTTATCCTTGTTTTTCTTCCTGTGCCTCCTGGACTGAACTTAACATATTCAGATCTATGGGAATTCAAATCACGGTAAAGATAGGGAAAGCATCAGGAGAAACACTTTAAAAGTTCTTGCTTAAGGAGTGTGAAACCGGACACTTAAGCACAGAGAGAGTAGAGGAAAATCCTAGGTTTTGTTTTTCTTTCATTCTTCTTCCTCTACTGTCTTGCACCCCAAACCCAAAGCAATTTTATGGCAACAGCTTTGACAGCAGTAAGAGTAGCGTCACTGCGAGCCCACAGGACCCCAACCCTGAAGGTATAGATTGTGTACTGAAGCTATAGTTCCAAGAGGGCATGGCAGAACCTCCTTGTGTTTTGTTTGTTATTCTCTGTTCTCCTGCCACTTGGCCCTGGCCATGATATAGTTGTGGAATAGTTACTAGCCAGAGGAATTTCAGGGCGGGGAAGAAAAGGAATTTCAGAGAACTAGAAATTATGAGAATCATTGCAGAAAGTGGGAAGCTGTTTATAAAATTCCAATTTATGTATTCTGGAACTTAGACCTACTTTATATACTAAAGACTTTAAGACTGAGTTAATGCACAGACTTAAGACAGATGTCCGACGAACCACCAAGTGGTGCATACATGGAATGAATCTGAAGAGTGTTGCAAAAATCTATGAAACTGAACTGACATTGGAGCCATAGCAGGGAGAGGTGGGTGAGAACTTGCAGCTTGATTTTCTGTCAAAACAAGAAATTATCATCATTATCCATAAGACTTATATAAGACCTAGAGGCTTAAAACTTAATGTTCAGAATGGCCAGGATATAATCTAAAATTACATGAAATGAGAAAAGTCACGAGAATCTCAAATTTCACTGAAAAAGAAAATCAGGGGCACCTGGGTGGCTCAGTCAGTTAAGTGTCTGCATTCAGCTCACAACTTCTCTGGAATCCAGCCCTGGTTTAGGCTCCCAGCTCAGTGAGGGTGTCTGCTTCTCTCTCTTCCTCTGACCCTCTTCCTGCTCGTGCACTCTCTCTCAAATCAGTACATGAAATCTTAAAAAGAAAATAAAAGTAAAGAAAGGAAAAGACAAGAAAAAGAATATCAACATTTTCCCAGAATGAAATGGCATAAATATTAGACTTATCTGACAATGTTTATATCTTTATTTTAGTTTATTTTTTAAAATATTTTATGTATTTATTTGTCAGATAGAGAGATAGACAACACAAGCAGGGAGAGTGGCAGGCACAGAAGCAGAGCCCCCTATGAGCAAGGAGTCTTATGCAGGACTCAATCCCAGGACCCCAGGATCATGACCTGAGCCAAATGCAGATACTTAACTGACTGAGCCACCCAAGTGCTCACTGATAATGGTTTTAAAGTAGTAACTACAAAAATGTCAAATGAGCAATCATGAACTTTCAATAAATTAAAATGAAAAGTATCACCAAAGAAATAAAAGCCATAAAGAGCAACAAAATGGAAATGGAAATTTTAGAACAAGAAAATTCTAAAGTTCATTGGATAAATGGAAATAATGGAAAGATCTAGTGAGCTTAAAGACATCAATAAAAAGTGTACAACCTGAATTGCAGAAGAAAAAATATTTTAAAATGAGCAGAGCTCAGGATCTGTTTCATTAGTATAACACCTAACATTTGTCTCATCAACCTCAGGAGAGAGGAAAGAGTGAGAAGCTAGACAAACATTAAAATAATTACAAAAAAGTTCTCAATTTTGGCAAAAGAAGTACACTCACAAATTTAAGAAGCTAAGCAAATCTCTAACAGATGCAAACTCAAATCTATGCCCAGACACAGCATAATCAATCTACATTTAAAGACAAAAAACATTAATTTAGATCTAACTATCTAAAATTTTTTAAAAAATGAAACTAATAAAAATGGAAATTAAAAAATCTCTAACCTGGATATCATAAAGCACACTTAAAACTATTTTTGAGTTTAAACAAGAAATCAAATGGAAATTACAAACTATTTTCAACATAATTACAGTAAGTAGTTCTAAATATTACAACCTATAGGAAGAAGCTGAAGTAGTATTCTGAGGAATAAATTGAACTAATTGAAAGAGTTGCAAATATTGAAAAGCTACTACCTAGATCTAGTCAAATTTAAGGATTAAGTCACAACCCTCCAGATTGCCAAGTCTGCTGAAACCTTTTGAATCAAAATAAAAGGAGTTAAGACCTAAGGATGAAGACAGAGGGAAGAGTCCACCTAAGACTGCTCTCAGTTCTGACACCAGCTACGAGTTCAAGGGTGTGCCAAACCATCCTTAGGTTTGATGAATTAGTAGGAAGACTCTGAAAACTCACAGAAAACTAAGGTCAGTCCTACTTTTGAGGAGTAAAAACGTGGATTTTTTCTAACAAGGAAAAGCTGCCATTGAAGATTTTAAAGCAGAGAAGTCACATACTGGCTCTGTGTTTTGGACCAGTAATTATGTTATATACGGAGTTTGGGTTGGAGGGGGAAGAAGGAAGTAGGCAGACGTGTTGAACAGAGCCTGAACTAGTACAGATAAAACAGGAATATTTACTTGCTTATTTATAAATACATAATGATATTTGAATGTAGTTTATCTGAGTTAATTTCTCTGCTTTTAAAATCAATTTTAGTTAATTATTCTGTATTTGTCTATTAGCATAACTCGATCTAATTGCATGTTAATGTAAATAGCTCTAATCACATAATTTGTATGTGCTAATGACATAATTAGATGATGCACAATTATAATTTTAATGATGTCATAAAATCTTTATAAGGCATGGCTAAACAAGCTTACCACATGGTGGGAATGTGCCCCTTGAGGTCAGAGACTGTGGGAAGTGAGTGGAAAGGACCACGTATCGTCAAGCTCAACCCATTCATTTAACAAGTAGTATTTTACCAACAAGTACAAAATGGGAATTTGCATGACATCTTTCTAAACTTACTTTCATCCCTATACACCAAATTAGATTGGCGTTTAAAAAAATAAAAGGGAATAAGACCTTGAAGGAATGCAATAGTTCTTTGAAAGGAGAGGAAGTTCTTGGGGTAAAAGAGTACATTGATGCATGGATGGTTCTCAGCTCATTTGATTTATTTATCCATTCATTCATCTGACATTTACCAGAAATCCACTTATTCTTGGACTTTAACCCAGGTCTGCTTGACCACAGAACATCAAATCTGAAAACTATATATTATACTGCCTCTCATGAATAAAAGGTGGTCTATAATAATAAAAAGGGAAATAAACATGAATCACACAATACAATGCAGGGTATTCTGTAATAGAGCAAAGAACAAACTGGTATTATAGAAGAACAAATAATGAAATGTACTTTCAAGAATTTGGGAAGGTTATGAGTTACCTCTTAAAGCGAAGCAAAAATTTAACGGGTAAAGTACAGGAGAAAGGCAATTTTGTCAGAAGTAACAATTTTTCAAAGATAAATTATTATTACAAAACCTGGTGTGCCTGAATGCCAAACTAGCATTGTGTGGAGACAGTGATGATGTTGGACATTTAGTTTGGGTTGGAATATAAAAGATATCATTTGCCATACTAAGAGTTTGAGTTCTGCTTTACAGACAATGGAAAATTCATAAAGACTCTTAAATCTAGAAAATGATGGGGGCACATGGGTGGCTCAGTTGGTTAAGCATCTGCCTTTGGGTCAGGCCATGATCCCAGGTTCCTGGGATCCAGCCCCCATCAGATTTTTTGCTCAGCAGGGAGCCTTCTTCTCCTCCTCCCTATGCCTCCTACTTCCCCTGCTTATGCTCTCTCTCTGTCAAATAAAATAAATAAAATCTTGAAAAAAAATCTAGAAAGTTATGTGATCAGGGATATATTTTAGAGTGGCAATTCTGGGAGTGAGGATGGCTTAGAGGCACAGCATGAATTACAAAGCAATGAGATGGAAGGGGTTTTTTGTTTGTTTTTAATTTAATCTTTTTTTCAGTGTTCCAAAATTCATTGTTTATGCACCACACCCAGTACTCCATGCAATATATGCCCTCCATAATACCCACCACCAGGCTCACCCAACCCCCCACTCCCCTCCCCTCCAAAACCCTCAGTTTGTTTCTCAGAGTCCACAGTCTCTCATGGTCTGTCTCTCCCTCCAATTTCCCCCAACTCACTTCTGAGATGGAAGGGTTTTAGTAATTACTTTAAACAAACTAATGAGGGTGAACTGAAGATATAGAAATGGAAATTAATATGTATAATATGTCCATGTTCCAGTAATATGATAGATATAATATTATAAATACAGACAGATCAAATATAATATTGTAGATAAAGAAAGATATCAAATTATGACTTACAAGCACAATGAATGGGGAATAAAATGGAAAGGGGCAGAGGAGAATCACTGTTAGAATAAATGTAATAATAATAATAATGTAATAATAATATCAATAATCAAGTTAAGAAATAGGGCAACAAAACAGATGAGGATGAAGAGAATGACTTCGTTATGTATCTGTTGAAAATGTGGTCCAGCTAAGAATATATATTCAAATATTCCAATATTTTTCATACTTTAATCATTTGAATATTTCTTTATAATCCTTGTGAAATCTCATCTGTACTATAATTTACTTAATTCTAATCTTTAAATTGATTGACTTTTTTTGGTCTACATACACTTATTCAATTCGAAGACCTAGTACATTTGTCATTAATGAAAACAAGGCATATCAATTGTCCTTCTATGGAAGTAAATATTAAAATAATGCAATAAACCAAAACATATTAAATTTTTTCAACTAAATATAAAACAATATATCATCATTCTAATAATTTATCAAAATATTGCATGAAAACATTTTTCCTTATAGGAATAAAACCTTTTAAAAAGTGTTATTAATAAAAAGAAGGTGTTATTTTTCTGGGGTGTCTGACTCTTGGTTTCAGCTCCGGTCATGATCTCAGGGTCCAGGGATTGAGCCTCCCAGAATTCTCTGTGCTCGTTCAGAGTCTGCCCAAGATTCTCTCCCTCTCCCTTACCCTCCCTCTTCTCCTCTCCCTGTGTATGTGCAATCCTTCCCTCTTTCTAAAGTAAATGAATACAATCTTTTTTTTTAAGTGTTATTTTGCTTAGTTTTACTGGGTTTAAATGAAGATGAAGTTCTACATTCATATAATAATTCCAATATTTAGTTCTGACACTCACTACACTGAGAAAACATGTAGTTCATATGGTGAGAAAGACCACCAGACTATAATTTAAATGTTAACTGAATGCAACCTGGTGATTGCCTTCAACCTCTCCCCAGCATAAGAGATTTCAAGAAACTTCTTGTGAAACAATAAGAAATATATATTGGTCTCTGCCCTTGGTTCCTGACACAGGGCTCCTGAAATCCTTCTAAATAGGGATGCTAGAAGAACCTTTTATTCTAATATTTAGTCTTTGATCCCAGTTTCCAACATAGAGCTCCACAATTCTTCTGTTCTAATGAGTTGACTCTGGGTGGACTCCTGGATGACTCCTGGATAGGGGCTGGTTCTAAGTACATCTCTTTGCATTTGATAAGATTGCTTTCCAGAAAATCCAAGAACTTCAACACAAAAACCAAGAACTGCAACATGAACTTTTCCTTTCTAATCTTTGTTCCCCCAATCCAAGTGCTTTCTCTTTAACTTCTTTTGCTAATAGTGACATTATTTAGAAAAAACAGTCATAATAGTAATTTCAGATTTAAAGGGGGAATGTAGTATTTTCCTAGTAAGATACTAGCTTTTTGTCTGTATGTATGTATGTAATTAGTAAATGTGTCTACATATACGTTATATATTAAGATTAAGAATGTACACATTGATACATTACAAAGTTGTTAAGTGTTTTAATAATATTTGTGGATAATTTCTGAAATTTAAAGAAGTGATGTTATAATTTTTCCCTTAATTCTGGTAATATGGTGAATAATATTAATTAATTTCTTCATGTAATATTTTTAAATTCCTACCTTGCATTCTGTAAAGAACATCTTACTTGGTGTTATCTTTATAATATACATTTGATTATACTCACAAATAATTTATTTGATATTTTACATCAATATTCATAAGTTGTATTTTTCTTTCTTTTTACCACCATTATTGGGTATCAATTTATAGTTGCTCCATAAATTTTTCTTATACTGCATTTCACAGAAATGGTTAAGTAGCAACAATACAATTTAAATGTTTAGATATTTGAAAGAATTCCCAGAAACTACCAGAGATTAGTTATTTTGTGAGGAGGGGGAGTCCTTAAAATCTCTCTCTAATTCTTTTTTGGATATTGTTCTTTCAGACATTGATTTCCATTGGAATTTTTATGTATTTCAAAAAAAGTATCCAATTCATCTGGATTATCAACTTTGTTTTCATAGATTTGCACAGTGTAATTTCTTATAAGATTTTTTATTTCAGTAGTTATTTAATTTTTTATTTCTTGATATATATATATATAGCACATATATAATATGCTTTCTATTTCTCAAATTAAATTACCTGGTCGCTTGTTTGTTACTGTTTTTGAGAATCAGATTACTTATTATTAGATCTGTCTTTCTCATTTTTGTTATTATATTCTGTATTTACCTCCATTCTTTGCTTCTTTCTACTTGTTATTTTTGTACTTTTTTAAGGTCATTGTCAATTCATTATTTTAATAATTTAATTGTTATCAATATATGTATTTAAGGCCATGCATACTATATTTATTCTGTTTTTCTAATCATTTCCCTATTTTGCTTTTGGTCTTAGCCCTAAATTCAAATATCAAATAGAAATTAAAAGAATCAAGAATAAAAATAAAGACCAATGTAGAGAGAATCTGAGGAAAAGTGATAGAAAACAATAGGCAAAGAAGATCCAAAATAGTTATAATTGGATTAAAGAAATCAACAATGAATTACAACTAAAATTTATAATTATAATTCAAGAAAATTTTCATGGTATTAAAGTGGACCTGATTTTTGAAAGACTCCATTGGGAGTCTTATCTGGGAAAATTGACCCCGGATAATACCAGATATTAAAATAAGGGGGAACAAAGTCATTTTTACAAGGAAAAAAAAATCAATTTGTTACCCAACACCTTGACAGCCACCATGTTCAAGACAACATTGAAACATCCTTTAAAACAAATGTAAGGAAGGAAAGTGTGACTATTGTATAAAGCAAACGAATTACAAAAGTTATTAGCAGAGGAGACACACACAGAAGAAAGCAATGAAGCAGGAGATGTTTGAACACAGTACAATTTTCAAAATATAATTAAACAATTGCATCTTAACAACACCTTGGAACAGAAAGTCCGTGATCCAGAACAAACAACTAAAATAGAGTAGAGAGGATATTATGCCTGTTTATATAATTTTGACTTTTGAAATGTACATTTCTATATATTAAAAATAACATCACATAAAGTTAAATAAAAATGGGAAAGAAGAAAAACCTCAAAATTATGAAAGAATGGAAACACATGTCTACATATATAATAAGCATAGAAAATTATTTTAGGGGATATTTGGATATAGTGTTTTGCATGATCTTACTTGGATATATTCTAAACTTGAAAGTAACTGTAACTTAGAGGCATCTGGCTGGCTCAGTCAGTAGAACATGTGACCCTGATCTCAGGGCCGAGAGTTCAAGTCTCATGTTGGGTGTAGAGATTACAGAAAGAAAGAAAAAGAAAGAAAGAAGTAAAGAAAGAGAGAGAGAGAAAGGAAGGAAGGAAGGAAATAACTGCATTTTCAGGACTTTTATTATTTGTAGTAATTATGGGATTTTTATTTGAAATTAATTTGCATATATTCTAGGAAAAATAAAATAGAAATTTTAATGTTACTAGAGCTATCTTCTTTGAGTTTAAAAAAGACACAATTATAAAATCAGGAAGACATGAGAAGTCCTATCCCTAATTTTAGAACATGCAAATATTAGCATGAATTGGAACATGGTATTGGAAATATTGATATTAACTCATTTATTTATTTACTCAATGGAAACAATGTCATTCCAGTATCAATGAGCACACTCAAGTGCCCAGATATTCATTGTCCAATAGGACCCACTCTGTGTGTCTAATTCTTTCTCTGGCTCTGGATATAGTGTTAGTACCAAGCATAACATAGTCATCACTCTCAGATACTAAAACTTTCTCTAGTCACTTTAAGAAAATGTCATTCAGTTCAATAATAATATCTAGTTCAGTGTAATTATGAATATTCTAACTTTTTAAAATTAACTTTAATCCTTTTCCCAAGTTTGAGCCACCTTTAGTCAGTAAGACTGCCATGGGAAAGGGAAAAGTTATCAGATCATTTTGTCTCTTCAAATCTGCTCATACACTTCTTCCCAGCTTTCTTATTGTAGTTCTGACATATCCAGCATCACACATGGTGGGAAGGAATAAGAGGAAATCCATCAGGAAATTCTCATTTAACCTTTTGACTATAAATTGGATCTGGCACTTTCTTTTTGGGCCTGTGACTAAACTCACTCTTTCTTTCTTTCTTTCTTTTCAAATGCTCAGAAAAAGACATTTAAATGATGACAGTAATCATTAAGATTTTACAAAGACAGATTTGACCTGAAACTTGTTCTTATTCCCGACAAATAAGGTATATTTTTTTTTATCATAAATAGAGAAAACAGACATAAAATTGTGTTAAAACATTCATAGAGCAGGGGCACCTGGGTGGCTCAGTCATTAAGCGTCTGCCTTCGGCTCAGGTTATGATCCCTGAATCCTAGAATCGGGCCCTACTTTGGGCTCCCTGCTCAGCGGGAAGACTGCTTCTCCCTCTCCAATTCCCCCTGCTTGTGTTTCCTCTCCAGCTGTGTTTCTCTCTGTCAACTATAAATGCAATCTTTAAAAAAAAAAAATTCACAGAACAAAATGAAGAAAAGTGATTTAAAAGCAACAGGTGGTACTGGATGAGTTGCTCAACATGACTAATCATTAGGGAAACACAAATCAAAAACACAGTGACAAACAGGTTCCGGGCCATGAGGATGACGAGGATGACTACTACCAAACAAATAAAAATAACCCACCACCACAACCACTACCACCACCAATACCAAAAATAGAAAATGAGGGACAGGGAGTTGGGCATTATTGTTTAATGTATACTGAGTTTTAGTTATGCAGGTTGAAAATAGTTATGGAGAGGGATGATGGTGATAGTTACACAATAATGTGAATGTACTTAATGCCACTGAACTTGACACTTAAAAATGATTAAAATGGCAAAGCATATGTTATGTATATTTTACCACAATAAAAAAGTGAAAGAATATAATAAAGGAGATGAACTCGTAAGTGGTCAGGACCAGATTAATGATGTCAGACTAAGGAAAGGAGCCTGCTTTCAAAATCTGTCTAAGGAAAGGGGCTTGACAAAATAGGATGCAAATTTCAGTGCTGATCAAGTATTGAGATTCCATTTATCTACATACAGGCAGTGGTATGATAGCTGCTCTCTAAGATAGTTTTAGATTTCCTCCTTCCCTGTGCATACATGCCATTCTCCTACGGGAGATAATCTTTGACTGAAAGACCATTTAAACTGCAAACAATGTTTTTTTCTGAGAAAGATTCCAGCACTATCATAAACACATTCTTAGAAAATTACATTCCATTCACCGCACACATCATCTTCATCACCTCTCCGTCTATTTTTGCCTTTGCCCAACAAGTTTGGCCATGAGATTTTAAACAAAACTACTTAGCTCAGGTGACGGAAGTGGTGTGTTGTTTATCCAACACCCATTTTTCTTTTCCCACATGTGTTCCTTTGAGCTTCTTGCAATGTGGGAAAATTAATGTTTGTGTTACTTAAGATAAATTAAGAGAATAAAATAATGCATGATAGTGGGCTCGGGTGAAGGTGGATGGTAGGAGTGCTCACAGTTAGTCTCTATATTTTCCATTAATAAATAAATATTAATGTTAGGTTAGTTAGCAAGGAGAAAGGTAGCAAGTCAATATTCCCCTATCTTTTGTCATTTTATTTTCTGAATTGTTTTTACTGATTCCTATCAAGCTTATGAAACATTGTCAGTCTTCAAATAGGTGCTTAAAAAAAAAAAAACCTCTAATCATAGAAAAGTTTTTTTAAATGTTTAATTTCACCCCCCCCCCCCCAAAAAAAAAGGATTTCTAAAATGACAACTTTCCATCACTTATCTCTCTTTTTTGG
The DNA here is from genome assembly GCF_030435805.1 of Mustela lutreola. Taxonomy (NCBI): domain Eukaryota; kingdom Metazoa; phylum Chordata; class Mammalia; order Carnivora; family Mustelidae; genus Mustela; species Mustela lutreola. Next base: position 138,211,012 of record NC_081293.1, on the reverse strand, counting down.
GTCTTAAAAGAAGACACTATTCTCACTTAAAATATTTTTTTTTCCTTTAAATGGAAAGAATGAAGATGTATTATAGAAGTTGAAATCCCGGTAGCTTCACCAGTGATTGCTGTGTAGCTGTAGATAAGTGATTACTCTTTAATAAACTGAGATGAGAATCTTAATCATTAATAAAATTTGTCAGGTGTGGCAGAATCCCAGATGCTTGCATAATTCCTCTCATCCCCTTGCTTAAGTAAAATCACCTGGGAAATATGGTTAATTATAGCATGAAAATATGTCCAAATGCAGGATTGTGAAAAAAAATGGAACAATGATTTAATTTGCAGACTAGCATTTGATAATTGCAGAACAAATAAGACTTGGGAAAAAGAAAGAGATCAAATCTAGGATTGATTAAGATATGATATGGTAGGAGCGTCTGTGTGTCTAAGTTGGTTAAGCGACTGACTTAGGCTCAGGTCATGATGTCAGTGTCCTGAGATCTGGGATGGAGCTCTGAGTCTGGCTCCCTGCTCAGCAGAGAGTTTGCTTCTCTCTCTCCCTCTGTGCTCTCTCTTTCACTCTTGCTCTCTCTCAGATCAATAAATAAAATCTTAAAAAAAAAAAAAAAGATACAGTATTGATGTTTGAAAATGACAGGAAAGGAAAAGTAATCTGATGACACTAGATTAAGGGAAATAATGACCTACTTCTGCAAGGGGAACAACATGGATTGGATAGGACCTTGAACAGAAATGAAATCCTCTAATGATTTAAAGGGGCAGGTATATTGAACCAAACTAAGTATATGCTGGCACATTAATTTGAAATGGTTTCTCTTCCAACGGGTGATAAAAGTATGGTGTGAATCTCACAAAGTATAGAACTTTAGAATTTGTTTCTCATTCATATTAAGTTCAAAAGAAATAGAACTCAACTCATCTAGGAAGAACTTCGTTATTAAGCATTTGGCTTAGTTTATCCCTTTGTCAGTAATGCCTCAGCGCTTAGAAGAAATTATGTTTAAATAACAGGAAGTTCTACTTATTAGAACATTACTCTGAAATTGTCTCTTTTTATTTGTTTCATATGAATGTCTTATTAAATATATAAGTACTCTAACATTTACTCTAATAAATATGTATCTTAAAGCCTATAGTGTGAAATGCATTTCCTTCCTTCCTTTCTTTTCTAATATTTCTTCTCTTTTTTCCATTCTCCTTACTCCAGTACCTGGTACAGTAGTTTTTTACATAGCAGAAATTAGAAGATTTAAATTAGCCAATGTATTTTTTAATTATTATTTTATTTCTTTTAGCCAATTGAATTTTTTATTGAAACTCATGCATGTGCATAAGTTTATATATATAACACATATAACAAAATACAACTGCAGGGAATAGTTACTTCTTTAACCAACCTTTTGTTGAGTGCTTTAAATATAAATAAATACAAATTAATGCATTTTGAAAAATATGAAAAATTTTAAGTACACAAATTCATCTCCTACTCTTTCAGTCTAAGTTACTGATAGCAAGGTGTGGTTGTTGAAAATTGACAGAATAGTTGTTAAGTGTAAGAGCTGTTGACAGTTTTTGATAGCTATTTTCTAATATGTCATTCCATATGTACTCAGGAGAGCCAAGTTAAATATTTTGTACTGTTAACCTTAAGAAACTATGACATTACAGACTTTAAGGAAGGATTAAGAGTGAACCTGCATATATAATTCACTGTTATACTCTTATTTTTAAAAGAATCAATTTCTTTGTACAAAGTGAGGTTTATATCACATTAAACTTTAAGAACATTCAGTAAGAGGACCTTAATAGCTCTTATAGCAATGTTTTCCTTAGCAGAAGATGAGAGTATTGACTAGTTTGACAAAAGCATTCTATGTAATAATAACTAAAATTATTTCTAAACCTTTAAGACTTATGAAATCCTACATCAATAACCGCATTTTGCTATAGTTTCATTTTTGTCTAATTTCTCTCTAAACTATATTGTTTGGGTGAGATTTAAAATATATCCTTTAGAGTACTTTTGAGAGACTCATGTTTAGGATTTAATAAAAATATGTATAAATAAGAACATCAAAAATGTAATAATATTAAAAAATCCAGTATTGGGGCACCTGGGTGGCTCAGTGGGTTAAGCCTCTGCCTTTGGCTCAGGTCATGATCTCAGGGTCCTGGGATTGAGCCCCACATTGGGCTCTCTGCTTGGCAGGGAGCCTGCTTTCTCCTCTCTCTCTCTCTGCCTGCCTATCTGCCTACTTGTGATCTCTCTCTGTCAAATAAATAAATAAATTCTTTAAAAAAAATCCAGTATTTATGTGAGTGTATGTGTAGCGTGTGTGTTTTAATAAAGTCATTTATCAGTGTTGAGCTTGTAGGGCTAAGGTGAAAAATACCTTATAGTTTATCAGTCCTTGGGTTTTCCTTGCTAACATAGTTATAAACATGGATGGCTGGTTTCAATTGAAGAAAAGCAATATTAATTTTAAGAAAGGTTTCCTTACATGCATTTTCAGTAAACCATTTCTTTTTAGTGATCATAAGCTTTATGCACTATCAGTATAACACATCATGCCTGGTTTCATCAGCAATTATAAAATGTCATCTTCCCAGATGTGATAAACTCAGCAGGTTAAAATGGTTGCAGTTCACTAAAGCCCTTGACTCTAGTTTTAAATAAAACTTTTCCTATTGAATAGGTGCAAAATACATTAACAAAGGGAAAAAATCAGCTAGATCTTTATTTTGCAATATTGCATAGTCAATAGTGCATACTCAGGAAATCTATAAAAGCATAAGTACTTGTTTTTTTTTTCTTTGCCTTGTTGATATCATCAGATGAGAATAGGAAATATAAAAATATAGAGTCTGAAAAGTATAGTTTATCAAACACAATATTAAAATGTATAATATAAAGATATTGTGATCTCCCTTTAAGCTGTAGAAAGGGTCCTAAAAGTATCATCCCTAGTAGATTTCATGCTCCCATAACATCTAGCACAGTGCTAAGCATAAAATAATTATCACTATGGAAAAGTTGTTATGAAATGATTAAAAAAAGAATCTAATTTCTAGACTTATATCAGAACTACTACTACTTGAAAAACTCAATATCCAAAGATGACAGTTTTAGATGATCATTTAAAAAGTGTTGTATATCCCAAGTAGATTAAAGGATGATATACTTTCTACACATAATACTTAATAAATTTAAATTATCCTCAAAAGTACAGATACCAATGAACAGTTTTGATGTTGAGCATTTTTTAACAGATTTATATAAAAGAGAGGTACACAGAATTTTCCCCATTTTTTAATTGGTGGTATTGTTCAAATCTATCTTACCATTTTGCATTTGCCTTGAGTAGCTATCATATGTGAGTATTCTCTTGTGTTTACTGTTTCTCCAACCAGATATATTTATCAGTCTTGCCAAGAGAACATAGAATAGATTCAAGAAGTTAGGAAGAAATCTGGGGACAAACTTTTAAAAGTTTTATATTTAATTTATTTACCATATAACAAGAATGTGGTACAGTTCAAAATTAGAGTTCTTAATGCTTTTACTTCCAATAACAAAAAAAAAAAAAAAACCATCTAATTATAAAAGCAATTGCCTTTGCATTGTGGGAAAAAAATTAGTTCTGATTTCAAAGAATCCTCATCCTCCTGCTGGTATGCAAATAGTTATTTAGCAGGAATCATTGCCCAGTGAAAATTATCATAAAGTAAGTATTAATGGTCTGATGTAGGAATGTTCCATAGAAGAGAAGCTATCACTTTAGATTCAGAAAGGAATCTGAAGTAACTTTCTTAAATCCCTTTATTTAATAAATAAGAATTCTAAACATTTTTACTCAAATCTCTTTTCACCCTTTCCCAAAAAGATATGGGTTAATACAGTAATCATAAAAATGAGATACATATCCAAGAGTCAAGTGTCTTCCACACTGGCATGAAATACTTGGAATTGTACATGGGGTTTCCAAACAGGACCTACAGCAGCTACTATTATCCATTTAGAAGAGTCAAATGTGCCTATCAATACAATATAGATAGATACTCCAGTTGGGAACTAATTTACAGGGGCATCCCAACACCACCCATCTATCACCCATCCATACCCAAAGTACATTTATTTTGTTTATATCAGTACATGTTTCCCTTTCTTCACCCACTTTGACCCTTACACACTATTTAAGATTGACCTGCAATTCTATTTGAACCACTTAGTAATTTTTTATAAGTTTATAAAAATAAGCTATACAGCAACTATTTTAATAAATTAAACACAAACATAACAGAAATATGAAATAATTTAACAGGAATATTAAATAATGTTCTACACCTAGTTAGAGTCAGATTTAGGACTAGGGTTCAGATCTCCTAGTTTAGAGACCAAAATTCTTTCCATCAACAAATGATAATGATTACCCAGTTTGTCTCTTAGTGAAAATCCCCCACTCTGTGTGAACACTCAAGTGAAGGAATTCAATATTGTCTGTACCATGAGATGGCTCTTTAAATTACTTTTCCAGAAACAATTCAGGTTAATTTGAGGGCTATTGTGACAGGGAAAATAAAAGTCATATATATGCCATATATATATATATATATATAATATATATATATATTATTTATATATATATATTTATTTATATATATATAAATCTTATATATATATATATATATATATATATATATATATATATATTAGATTTACTTCTCAGTATTTATCATCATGCAACTTTACTTACTTGTACTTACCTGGCAAAAGTTTCCCTTAAATATATATATATATATATATATTAGATTTACTTCTCAGTATTTATCATCATGCAACTTTACTTACTTGTACTTACCTGGCAAAAGTTTCCCTTAAATAGTTTAATATGTAATTTGAGGTTTTAAGAACAGGGATAGAGTCACTGTGGGAGGATATACACAGCAGGTAATGGTACAATAACACTTAAGGTTTTAAATCTGAAGTTGGAATGAAAGTGAGGGCTTCCAGAGATCAGGTGATAAGCTCAAAAGAGGAAAGAATGTGATTATCCTACCACCCAAAGCCTCATACTTTGAGGTGGCTAAGTTTGTCCAACCTGTAAGAACAGCTTTGCTCAATGATGCTGAGAGAAGCAAGCTGAGAATTACCAGCGGTCTCTTGAGTAGACATGGCTCAGTAGTGCCTAATCCAAGGAGAAATGATAAGGCTGACTGCCCTGGCCAAGGCAGAGATTCAGAGGATTGTAGCTAAAGATAAACATGGGGAGAGTTATTTAGGAGAAAGAAGCAGAGGTGGATTATGCTCGGGCATATAGGTACAGCAAAAGTTCACAGCAAGATGAATTGTATTTCAGGTTGTGCATATTGGAAAGAATGAGCCCAGAGTAACTTCTAGGAAATACAGAATAATGTCCAAGTTTCCTAGAGGAGGAATTTTCATCCACCTAGATTCTGCTTGAGTAAGATACCAAATTGGAATGTACTTCTTATGGAAACTCAACGCAATGTTATCAGGAGAGAAATGGGGTTCTCCAGCAGCGTGGACTGCCATTTGGGGTCTGGTTAGTTTGCTCTACTCTGGCAATCTCTGCTCAAGAGTATCCACTTGCTATTATCTGTAAGTGGGAATTATTATCTTTACAATAGGACAATTCTAAGTGTCATAAGTAGTCAGATCTGCCACCTTCTTGAGCATTATCTCATTCTGTATCCCCACCCTGAGTTTACATCTGTAAAGATGAATATCTTCCTCTCTCTCATTCTTCTTCATCCTTCTTTCTTCCCTTTTAACCCACTGAGGCACTCAGGTGCCCCACTTTCTTCCCTTTTTAAATCAAATTCTACTCTTAAGGGTCATAGAGTATCCCCTCCTTAATGGTTCTGGGTCAGGACCATCACAACTTTTCTCACTGTAAAAGCTGAAATATCATGATGCATCTTGGTCTAGGTAAGTGGACTGAGGTAGAGATATTCTATAATAGGAAGAGAGGAGCATGTGAGAGTCCCAGTTGAGCCAATTTGACGCCTCTTCGTACTCTCTCCCTCTGTTGTGACTATGAATGTATAGGTAAAGGAAAACCTGCCCAAAAAGAACAAGGCAATGAGGGCTTCTCAAGGCATGAGGTTTCTCATGGGTGAGGCTCTGTTGCACCACTAAGGTAAGCCATTGAGCCAAGCCAAGGTGGTAGTTGAGAGAGAATGGAATGGATAGTTGAAGAGAGAAATGGTATCAACAGTCTGATACCAACTATAGTGACGTTTACACTTTGTCCCTCTAGTTTCTTTTTTATGTTTCTCCTTAGGAAAAGAAGGTGTCCAGAATCCTGGAGTATCTGCTTTGGAATGGTTTTGATAGACATAGAGATGCACTGTCCTGATCCAGTTTCAAATGAATTTTCAGCCAGCTGTGGATTGTGTGTTCAGAAGGCAGCTTCCACTTGTTAGCTCTTTTGGGGTCTGCCTTAGCTTTTCCTGATGTTTTCCTGATGTCAAACCTTTCCTGGGAATCCTGAATCCAGTGACTAAGTGAAACAGAGATATAAAGGTACAGCTGTTTTGGCCAGATGAGCAATTCTTGCTCTAGAGTTCCTCACTAGTTTCCTCAAAGCTATGTTAGATCTCCATCACTGTCCAACTTCTTCAAAGTTCCAAAGCCTTCACTTTACAGGCATTATTTGATAAGCATCTTGTACCCCAATTTCCATCTGAGCATTCTCTTCTACAGAATACAATTTATGAGACTCACATTGTACACATCCAAACCTTACCACAAGAAGATAACATTAGATTTATCCCCTAAGAAGATAATCACTGAATCAAAAGTAATTAAGTCTCTATTTCATTAATAGCTGTTAAGAGTAAATAAGCTGAGGAAAAGCAAGCTACCATTTCAGATGTAAAAATTGTGCATGAAAAGGATCCTGAGGAGAAAGAGTTGTTCTAGGAGACTAGAAGGTAGAACTAGACTGAGTTTTACAAGAGAACTGAGCCTCTGTCATGAGTAGGGACTGATGCAGATGGCACACTAACTCTTCACATAATCCCCTTCTACTAACTAGTCCCTTGAACTTGCCCTATAAAGGATTCATTCTGGGTAATAGGGGGATTTACTTGCCCAAGAGGCCCTTCTCTAGAGAAATGTGCCTGATTCATAGCCAGATTTAATTCCAGACACATTTATTAGTAAGAATATGTAGTCTAAATCTAACAGATTTATTGTACAGGCTATATATAATTGTTCGAAGAAATTTCCATGACCTGGGGGCACCTGAGTGTTTCAGTTGGTTAAGCGTCTGCCTTCAGCTCAGGTTATAATCCTGGGTGTCCTGGGATTGGGTCCCACATCAGGCTTCTGCTCAACAGAGAGTTGGCTTCTCTTACTCTCTCTGCTATCTCTCTCCATCTCTCTCTGTCAAAGAAATAAATAAAATCTTAAAAAAAAAAAAAAAAAAAGGAAATTTCCATGGCCCTTACAACTCAAAAATAAAGTCAAGGAAAAAAATGGAAAAATGTGCATTAATACAATCCACTATGTTGTGCACATTCTTAATGGTAAAAAGAGCAAAAAACACAAAAACAAAAACAAAGCATTTCCCAAATGTTGAGTATCACATTAATGGCCTTTTCAAAGGCCATTACTTGAGCACAAATGTATAGAAATTTTTATTAAATAAAGTGGCCAAAATTAAAATTTTTGAGACAGCATAATGGATACTTCTCTTTGAGTTTCTGGATGTAAATCTAATAATGATGTGCTTTTCAGAGTGAAGAAATAGCTGGTTTCCTATTCCTTAGCCATTACCTTCTCTTTTCTCCATTGAAAACCAAAACAAAATGGTAAGTTATCTCACTCGAAGACTATATAAACTACTTCATAGATAAAGTTGACCAAAGAGATAGATGTACACAGAAGGTGCAGAGAGGAAGGTCCAGGAATGCTCTCCCTGACTGGGATACACACTTAACGTAAGCTCTTTCGGACTGTTCTTTTTCATCCTCCTGCTTCTTTGCTTGAGTACAGGTGTTTTGCTTGGAAGTCCAGATATTTCAGAACATGAGGCTAACTTGAAGATAGAGAAGAAATACTGAGGAGAATAAAATAGAAAAAATTGATCCTGGATTCTGAGGACTCAAACGAGTTGTCAGTAGTCTAGAGTGCCTTCCTCAGAACTCCTTTTATGTAAGAGAGATTTAAGTTTCCATCTTAACTTGCTATTATTTCTGGCTTCTCTCCCTAGCTCCTGTATGAATCTGTAAGTGATAATGTACTTTAGCCTGGCAACCAGAACAACAATTATTTGATGCAATTATTAAATTAGTTGAAGTCTATGTCCATATTGGATTCAGATATTAGTTTTTAGTTCTATATGAGTATTGTCATTAATAATCATTAAATTATTATTTTCTCAACAAAAGTTGCATTTATGTCTTGTTTTAACTGGTGCATGACAGTTTCAGACTCTGAGCAAACTAGTTAATACTTTGAGGAACACCTTCAGAAACATAAAAATCTGAAAGTGTAAAATAGTTTATGAATGGTTTGAATATTTTTCCACTGGTTTAAGCTAGATTCAGAGATATTGAAAATTAGAATAGCTTAAATCATCTCCAGTGGTCATTCACCCCTTATAATTAATCTCATACAAGAGAAATTTTTATTAAATTTAACCACCTAATTAGTCACTTATCTGTAGTTGGGTATTTGTAGCTACATGCTGATTTAATTAGACTGTCTTTAAAATCCTTAATTTCTCTTACTCTCATTTTCTCTTGTTTAATAAACATATGATTTGATAAAAATGAATTTTTGTTCAGATATAATGATAGAATCTATATCACCTGATTAGATTTCCCTTATAAATACACAGTAAATAATTTACTAAAATATGGGCCAGGGATTAAAAATTAACAACCCAACCTCAAAGTTAATTTCTGGGACCAAATTAAAATTAAGAAGCATAGGGTTTATCTAATTATATTACTTGTTGATAGCAAAAACACCAATCTGAGAACTCTAGAAAAATGATATTCAAAAAATAAGTCTCCTAGTCTTTCATTTTGTTGAAGAACATTATTTGATAACAGCTGTTTTCAAAATATATTCATCACATTAAAACATAAGGGTGTTCTCATTATTATTTCTTTAACAGTCATATTCGAATAATCTGCTACAAATTTTCTTTAAAGCTAAATGTTGGAATTCTAGTTCCAGATTTGACCCAGCATATTTTATTTAAAGCATTTACCAATATATACATTTAAGTTTATAATAATAAAATTTTAGAATTAGGGCCTGTATTGTGGTTCAGAAGAGAATACATAGCATGAGGTTAATAAAACATAACAAAGGGCATTTCTTTTCTTAGTTCAGGAGTATAATTTCAATAAAGAAAAGACTTTTTGATATAAAAACAACAAAAATTTAATTTTTAATGTTTAAAATAGTTTTTGATGTTTAAAATGTTTAATGTTTCAAAAAATTACATTCTAGCTTTAATGTGAACTTAGGGTTAGGGACATCTTTTTGAACTTAAATAGAAGTATCTTTTTAAAAAACTTGTCATATTTTAGTCCTGTATAATCTATTTAATAATACACATCTCAAATATCATTTCATCTTATCTCTAAAGTACTAGACATTGGAGTTAGTTACATAGTAGTATCTTGAAGATAATGTCTTTGTAAGAAGTATATTATTCTTCTACCATATTGTGCTTTACATATTGAACCTTTTATATATGTTCATAGTGAATCAATATTATAAGTGCTTTCTATTATCTCTATCAGTTAGTGTATCTTATGTCTTCAATTTTTGTTTGCCTCTTCAAATACCAGAGAAAATTTAATACAATCATGATCTTAAGTCTGATATATATCAGTTCACTGTAACTCTAAGCTAAAGAAAAATACCTTTAAAAAACAAAGCTAGGGGGGCACTTGGGTGCCTCAGTGGGTTAAGCCTCTGGCTTCAGCTCAGGTCTCAGGATCGAGCTCCACATTTCTGTTACAGAGGATATTAAATAGTATCGCTGGCCTCTATCAACTTGATGACAATAGCACATTCCCAATTATGGGAATCAAAAATGTCTCCAGACATTGCCAAATACCTCCAGGGAGAAGGGATGCAAAATCTCCCAGGGTTGATAACCAGTGATCTAGAGGAATGAGAAGGATATTTTTAATGTTTTATATGTAAACATACTAATTAAGAGATAGTATAAAATCAGCTTTAGATGTAGGATGTCAACAAGTCCAGACACATCATATTCACACAATTTAACATCGTTTCTTCTAAGCAGTGGTCTAGTGGTATCAACTTCACCTTTCTTGTCATACAAAAGATACTTGTAAAATACACACTGTTTCTTTATTAGATTTAATTATCTTATGTCTCAAATGGTCCTTGGAAATTTTTATTTGTGAAGAAGAAAATTTTCTATAGATGTTTTATTCATTGGTGCTTTCATAATAATTGTTTAAATATTTGTATTTTTATATGATATATTTCTATTTTTGTATGTGCCAACCCACTGGGGAGCTGTGCTTATTTACAGATTCACTGGTACTGTTTTTTAGGAGATATTAGTTCTGTTAGAGAATTAGTCTTCTTATTATTTGTTTCAAAATTAAAGATTAAAGCAATTCATATGAAATTTGAATAATCATAGAGCGTACGTTATCTTTGCCTTTATTTTAATACAAAGGACTAATAATCATTATTTTGAAACAGCATTTTCTTTAACTTTTACTATATAAAACTTCAAACATATAAAAATGGTAAAATAGAATAACAAACCTCTGTATACCCATTATCCAACAAATGAATCCCCATAATCAAATATTCAGTCACTATTCAAAACTCCATGATTGTCTCATTAGATTTACGTTGCTTATTCAATTTAAGATCTAAAGAAACACCATATATTACAGTTAAGACTCTTACCCTGAAAGTTTTCTCTCTACCTCTTAATTTTTCCTTGCAATTTATTTATTTATTCTTTGTAGGGGAGGGAGAAACCAGGTTGTTTGTTCTACGGAGTTTCACATAATCAAGATTCTGTTCATTGCATCCTCATATGATAGTTTTCATGTTTTCTGTCATGAACAGTTTCAAGAATGTTGGAGAAGAATACTTCATATCTGGTGTTATGTACTTTCATCAGAAAGCCCATCTTTTTTGGGAAAAAAATAGGATGTTCGGATTGATTAATTTAGTATGCATTGCAAAATGGTGGATATTCTAATTCAATCATTTCTTCTTTATTTATTTGTTAGGATACTTCCATATAGGGTACTTCTGACCAACTATTTGATTACCCTGAGGCAGAATTTGTATAGGAAAAAATGGAATGAATTCTAGGTATTCTTTATAGCCATTTTCAAAATAATGAGTCGCTTACCTGACATTCTCTATTACTGACCAAAACAACAGCAATAACAACAGCAAAACAAACCAAAACAAACAAAAAACACAGAAAACAAAACTCATGACTATTTTTATCTTATTTTCTTTAGTATTATAATGACATTATGGATTGAACTATATATGATGTATTATAATTTATTATCATTATAATTCCTATTAATGATCATACTCAACCAGTCTCATCTTTGGCCATGAGGAATCACTTCAGATTGTCCCCTTCATTCTTTGGACAGAATCCTTGATACCGGTAGTCTTTGAGAGCTTTCTTGCTTTGTCATATGGCAAGACATTTCAGGCTCATTTTTTATATTGTTAGCCCCAGATTTACTTCTACAAACTGCTTAGAATTAAGTAAGCAAATTATATGTTTGTGAAAAAATTATATCATTGATAACAATTGTAGAAGAATGGACTTCCTGAAATTACATGATTAGGTAGTAGCTGACTGTTGATAGAAAAAGCAATTTATTTTTTCTCATTTGCTGAAGACTCTATCTTTCCTTCACCTTATCTTCATACTCATGTGAATTTGCTATTAGATATTTATTACCTTTCCTTCCCTCATCCTTCCACTCTTTCTTCCCTGTCTTCCTCCTTCCCTTCCTTCCTTCCTTTTTCCATTCTTTCATTAACTCATTATTCCATCTACTCTTTCTTTATTAACCACAAGATAAAGATCTAAACGTGACCTCCCTCCCCCAATTTTCTAACATCACTTATGGAATCATTCTTTCCTTCCCAATGGTTTGGAATGTTATCTTAATGACATACTAGATTTTTTCATAATCACATCAGTTTCAGAATTTTATATTCAATTTCATTAGTTATAACTACTTTTCTAATAGTATCATTATCTTAACCTTTAGAGAATTTAATTCTAGTTTAATATCTTAGAGTATAGATACGTTCTCATTGTTATTATTTTAAAATATTTTATTTTCCATCATTGCCCATTTATCTTTCCAAATGAAATCTAACATAATTTTGTAATGTTCATAAGTTACTTTGATATGTTGGTGAATATTGTAAACCAATTTAGGGATAATTAGAATCCAAAAAATTTGAAAATCCTCATCTTTCAACACATTATATCTTTCCATTTACACAAATGTTACTGCTTTTTAAATTTTTTTTAAGCATTGTCATTTGCTCAAGTTTATTTTTAGGAAATGTGTATCTTGATTGATAGTGAAGATGAGAATTTATTTTCCTTCTTTTTTTCTAATAGTTATTAGTAATTTGGAAAGCTAAATTTTTAATATTTGTTTTGTAAACAAGTACATTACACTTGTAAAGCTTGTCCTCCAGAGCACCTTTCCTCTAATCTGAATAGGACCCTATTGAAACACTCATGAAATCCAGGCATAAGCTCAAATAGTAATTTTCTGCTGCCTACTGAGTACTCAGATACTGTCAGATTATAAGCAACTAAACTTCCTGCTCACTGTGACCAAGGCTTTAATAAAGACAGGTCCCTTATACTATTTGTATTGCTGCACAGATTCTATTTTAACCCTATGTCCAACACTTACAGAGAAGCAGTTGTTTAAAATACAGGGGAGGAAGAATCCATTGATTTCTAAACTGTTGTTCATTCAACTATTAAATTAATAGGGATAAGTTGTCAGCATGTCAGGATTCTTACTACATGGTCTATGCTTCAGTATTGGAGGAGACTTGTGATTCTGGATAGATGTGAAAGTAGATTAACCATGGCAGACCTCCCTGCCTTTTTTGAAATTTAATACTGTTATATAGTGTACATGGTTGGCAAATATAAAGTTTCTAAAAATAGCTTCTAAAATAATTAATTTTTAGTGAAGCATAGATTTGTCAAAAAAAGAAGGCAATAAAGTTGATTGCTAATATGTAACACTACTATAGATATTTTATTTTGTTACTTTAAAAAAACTACACAACTATGAATAAGTATGCATTTTACAATAACTTTTTCATGCCTTGCTTCTTTGCGACCTTAAGAAATTTGGGGACCAGACAGGGAAGAGATTATTTTCTTCACTATTAATCATTCATTTAGCACATATTTAATGAGTACATACTAGGTGTCATGATGGAAACTGAACTCAAGGGCTCAAGATAAAAGGCATCATTCTTTTGTACCAGGATTTTACAATCTATTGGGAGAAATAGGCAATAAGAAAAATGATAATGGTAACTGTGTGATAAATATGGTAAGAGAAAGAAGTATGAAAGAATAAGCAGAAACACCTCACCCAAAGTGGAAGAATGAGACTCCTACTCAAAGTAATGACAGATGAACCAAGTCTTGGATGTTGAATAGGAAAGAGCCAAATGTAAAATGGAAGGAAAAGTGGATGGTTTAGGAGTTGTAAAATCATGACATTCCCTTATGGAAGTAATAAATTAATGAAAAGTTTTAACCAAGGAATGATACTATGGCAATAGTACTTTAGATTGAGTGTATGGCTGTCATGTAGAAATTTGTAGTAAGAACATTAAGAAAATGAGTTTGGACTAAGGTAGTAACTGCAAGATTAAAAGTAAGGGATGAATCCAAGGGATACTATGGAGAAAATATTATTTATAAGACCCATTGCCAAACTGAATTTAATGGTCAGTGATGTGTGAGAAATTAAAAGTGATTTATATGTTGAGATTTGGGTATTTATTTAGAGATAGGGAAGAGAGATGAATAAGTAAAATTGGGAGCAATATTGGACCTGTCAAATTTGGGTTCTCTTTCTCTGAAAGTCTGTCATCATGAGCTGTAGTTATAATGATTCCCAAAGATGTCCACATCCCTGCCCCCCAGAATCTGTGAATCTATTAAGTGACATGATAAAGGAATTGGAATGTGTAGATACAAGTGAGATTACTTACAGCTGACCTTAAAATAGGCAGATTATCCTGATCTTGGATTAACCACACGTGCCCAATGTAATCACGTAAATTCTCAAAAGTGAAAGAGGAAAGCAGAAGAGTGGGCCAGACTGAATGCAAGGTGAGAAGGACTTGATTCTCTTTTTCACTTTGCTGACTCTGAAGATGGAAGAAGTAATTCTTCTACGAGCAGCCTTTAGAAGGTGGAGACAGCCTTCAGTTTACAGGCAGCAAGAAAATGGTAATCGCAGTAAGGAACTAAATTCTGTTAACAACCCCCCAAATAGTAAAGGGAATCTCCCCTAGAACCTCTAACCTTTCCATAAAAGACCACAAGAGAGGTTGAGGTAGAAGTTTATTATTCACACTGATGGAAGTACATGGCAAGCAGGTCTTGAAGGGTCACACAGGGTGGTCAAGTCAGAGTGAGGCAGAAACAATGACAGGTCCTGAAGCATATGCCTTTATTAGGGTCAGTAGGTAGATTGCTTTGAGGCTATAGGGCTAAGTCCAGAATGGTTAATTCAAACCTAGAAGAGCAGGGTTTTGGTAATTTCACAAGGGTCTTATCTAAAGAGTGAATAAGAGGAAGGCCATAGGAGGTGGGGAAGACTGTTTATCACAACAGCTATTGGGGAGTCATATCAGAAACTTATGTTCCCATGTAATGCTTTTGAGTCTGCAGGCTGTTATCAGGAACATGCACTTACATGAGGGACTAGTGTGGAGATAAGACCCTCCAAGAGCCACTTAGCCAAACAAAATGGGTGCTGAAGCAGCAATACCATGGATTGGCTTAATTAAACTATGGGTAGTTAGGATTTGTTTGTTTGCTTGCTTACTCAGGAAAATTTCTAGCAAAGTAAAGGGAAGAGAATATTAATAAATATTAATGATAGCTACCATGAAACTATTTGCTTGTTGTGACCCAAGCCCTGAGCTAAGCACTTTATATGAATTAGTTCATGTCTTCCCTCTAGTATCCTTTGAGGTTGGCATTAATAATACTAGTTCATATATGAGGAATCTAAGGTTTAGTTAGATAAATTATATGGCCCACTTCAGAGTCCATATTCACACTCAAATCTGCCCTTAGCCTCTCTGGGATCCATTTTGCTTCCAAGTTCTAAAGGGTACAAAATTTAAAGCCAGGAAAGCCATTCTGAGTACAATAGTTCTTTTTTTGCTAAGATTTCAGTATTTACCAAAGAATTCTTGCATTTCCTAGGAGGACTCAAGATGAAGCCACTGCTCTGGAAGGAGTTACCACCACTCCATTGAATCTCATTTAAGTCTAGATCATTCGCAATTGCAATGTGGACCTATATGGAAGTTTGTTCTCATTTTAATGTTAACTCCAATACCCTCCAGACAGTATATATTGGTAATTACGGTTAAATGATTATTGTAAATTGTGCTTATTGATTTTGAATTTCAGCTTTCATATTAATAATCAGGCTATAACCAAAACACTTATCTATTATTATGGCCAGAACTAATCAATCCCTTTAAATTTGCTGTCTTTCTGGCCCTACTTTATTTTCCATCTTTTAAGGGAGACTGACAAACAATGAGGCAGAAAATACCTTCCAAACTCACTAAGTTAAAAAAGTTCGTTCCCTTTAATAATTTTGTTTTCCTGAATACACATAAAAAGGAGAAATCTACAATTAAAATATTTACTTTCTCAGGTCAGCAGTCCACTCATTGTATTTTAAAATTAAATAACTATTCAAGTAAAACAAACTAACGGTCATGGTGTGAGGGAGTCATGAGGATGGGTGATACAGGTGAAGGGGATTAAAGAGTACGTTTAACTTGATGAGGACTGACTAACGTTGAATTGTTGAATCACTATATTGTACACCAGAAACTAATATAACACTGTATGTTAACTATACTGGAACTAAAATTTTAAAAAAACGTAATAAAAATTAAATTAAAAGATAGTAATCTATTCTCCTACCTTACATTTCTCTGTCCCCCCTTATTACTCACTCACTGCCCAGGGATTCAGTTCCCACACTGCTATCTTTGGTTTCAACTTCTGTCCTCAGACCAGGTCCATATTTCTTACTGCTGGATAGAGGCTGCCATTATAGATTTAAGAAGCTCCTCTAACTCATTATTTTCAAACTCGAACTTTCTTTCAAACATGCATGTGTCCTATACTTTTGGTGTCAGCAGCATCAGCATCTAGTTATCCAAGTTCAAAACACTGAGTAAGACACCTTCATCATCTCGTTCACTTCTTCAACTGAAACAATTCTCAAGCTCTATGGAGTCCACCAGAAAATATCTCTTAAGAGCTGTCTCCTTCTACTGCTCCCACTGACACCACCTTCATGATTTCTTTTTTTTTTTTAAATTTCAAGTTTTTATTTAAATTCTGGTGAGTTAACATATAGGATAATATTGGTTTCAGGAGTAGAATTTAGTAATTTATCATTTACGTATAGTACTCAGTGCTCATTCCAACAAGTGCCCTCCTTTTAATACCCATCACCCATTTAGCCCATCCTCCATCCACCACCCTCCATCAATCCTCAGTTTGTTCTCATAGTTAAGAATCTCTTACAGTTTACTTCCTTCTCTCTCTCTTTTTCCACCCTTCACCTATGTTCGTCTATTTTGGTTTTTTTTTTTTTTTTTTTTTTTTTGAGATTTTTATTTGTTAGAGAGAGAGAGATACAGAGCGCAAGCACAGGCAGGCAGAGTGGCAGGCTAGAGGTAGAGGGAGAAGCAGGCTCCCTGCCGAGCAAGGAGCCTGATGTGGGACTCGATCCCAGGACGCTGGGATCATGACCTGAGCTGAAGGCAGCCGTTTAACCAACTGAGCCACCCAGGCATCCCTGTTCGTCTATTTTGTTTCTTAACTCCACACAAGTGAGATCATATGGTATTTGTCTTTTTCTGACTGACTTATTTTGTTTAGCATAATGCACTCTAACTTCATTCTGTTTGATGGCTGAGTAATATTCCATACATATATACACACCACATCTTCTCTATCCATTCATCAGTTGGTATACTTTTCATAATTTGGGTTCTTTTCATAATTTGGCTATTGTTGATAATACTGCTATAAACATTGGGGTGCATCTACCCTTTGAATCAGTATTTTTATATCCTTTGGGTAAATGCCAAGTAGGGCAATTACAGGATTGTAGGGTAGTTCTATTTTTAACTTTTTGAGGGGGCTCCGTACTGTGTTTCAGAGGTTGTACCATTTGCATTTCCACCAACAGTGCAAGAGGGTTCCCCTTTCTTGCCAACATCTGTTGTTTCCTGAGTTGTTAACTTTAGCCATTCTGATGAGTATGAGGTGGTATCTCACCGTGGTTGCCTCTAGTTTCTTCTAACTTGATTCTGTCTTTCACTTTTCCCAAATGTCTGCTTTCTAAAACAAAATGTGATCATATCAGAGCCTTCAAAGGGTATGTTTAAAAGGACTCTTTATTGCCTACAAAATAAAAGTAAACTACTTCACAGAAATAACACACAAAGTCTTCTTGCCAATGTGTGGCAGAAGAGGAGTGTGTTAAATGACACATCAGGGCTGCATCAATCAGATCACAAGTCAGAATTCTGCAAAACAAATGACCACATTACTTGAAGAGATTAATAGCATTTTAGAAAAGCAAGAGACAGAGAAAAACAGACTAAAACAGACTGAAGACACGTGTCAACAAATAGACTGCATGATGTTTTAGAGGCAACATGGTTGACTGATGATATATTAAGGAATTATCATTGTGTATTAGACATATACACAAAGTATAAAGATTTTGTTTAAGTTATTTTTTATCAGGTATACATTCTGAAGCATGAATAATGAATCTCCTTTAAAATATTCCAGAGATGGGGCACCTGGGTGGCTCAGTGGGTTAAAGCCTCTGCCTTCAGCTCAGGTCGTGATCCTGGAGTCCTGGGATGGAGCCCCGCATCTGGCTTTCTGCTCTGCAGGGAGCCTGCTTCCCCCTCTCTCTCTGCCTGCCTCTCTGTAAACTTGTGATCTCTGTCTGGCAAATAAATAAATAAAATCTTTAAAAAAAATATTTCAGGGCGCCTGGGTGGCTCAGTGGGTTAAGCCGCTGCCTTCGGCTCAGGTCATGATCTCAGGGTCCTGGGATCGAGTCCCGCATCGGGCTCTCTGCTCAGCAGGGAGCCTGCTTCCTCCTCTCTCTCTCTCTCTCTGCCTACTTGTGATTTCTCTCTGTCAAATAAATAAATAAAATCTTTAAAAAAAAAATATTTCAGAGACAAGAGTGGTAAGGAGGAGAGAGATGAAGTAAAATTTCAGTGTTGATAATTGATGAAGCTGGATGATCAGTACAAGTGCTCATTTCACTAACCTCTACTTTTAAGTATATGCTTGCAACTTCCCATAACAGCACATATTTTTTAAAACCCTCATTTGTGTTGATCAAAATAGTTAACAACTCTACCTTAGAATACCTTTCTAGGCTTACCTATGGACATTCCCCATCCTGACCTCCAGGTTGTACTTAACCTGCCAAGCACTCGTGTACTGGGTTGGGCTCCTAAAACGTTCCTGCACACTCTGATCTTTATTCTGGTGCAATCCAGATTACCTCTTTAGATAATTAGAACTCTCATATCACCTCCGTTAACTACCTACTAATTGCTCTTTGCACGTATGCTGTCACTTTGGCATGCTCTGAACACAGGAGTACTGGCAAGTTTCAAAAATGCAAAACCCAAGTTTCCATGGTAAACTTGGAAAAGTGGTTTCAGATTATCTAATCTTTATTTTGTAAGTGTTGAATTGTGATTCTATAACTTCAGCTGATATAAATGACAAAAACTTAAATGAAATGTTAAATTACTTCTCATTGAGTTCAGATTTTAGAAAAAAGAAGATACCATTTAAGTAAAACCAAGCTGGAAGATACTTACCTATCACAGTTCTTCAAATGGTAAATATAATGGTTGATATGTGTTCTTTCTGAATACATTTCAAAAACAAGATCACTTTAAGAGCAAAGGAAAAAGTATTTTAAAGAGAAATATTGACAAACATTTCAAATACAGGAGGCAGAAAGCTATTGGTAGCATAGAAACAAACCACTTAATTATCAGCAAAGTAGGTGAATGAATCTTGTGAGACCATGAATAACAAAACAAATTATTGTGACCTGCTAAAACTAATGAATAAAGTAAAATATTGTAAAAATGAAATATAGCAAGACCGAGCCAGATTGCAAATATTCCCTGGCAATTGCTGGGATCTCTGGGGACCAAGGATAGTTTTTTGGTTGTTTTTTTGGGTTTGTTTGGGTTTTTGGTGTTTTGTTGTTCTTGTTGTTGTTTTTGTTTTGTTTTGTGGGGTTTTTTTTGTAATTCATGGCCAAAGCAGGAGAAGATACCCGGCTAAAGACACCCTTATCTTCCTTCCCAGAGACAGAAGTATTGCATTTCAGGTTGTAATGGGTTTCTGAAACTTGAAAGTCCAGGAATTACTGCCATATTTTTGCCTTTTCCACTTTACTGTTCACAGGAAACTATACTGCACAGAATTATTTAAATCAAATGATACAGGAGGTTAATAGGATGATAAATCAGAAAAAAAAAGGTTGAAGATACCTTCTGAAATAGATTTCACATGTAGAGGTAGAAAAAAATCATTTGAGAAATGTTGCAAAAATTTAGATCCCTATTCTTTGCTACTGATCTTTTCTATGCTGATGTGGGTCTTTGTAATATTTTTATAATTTCCCAAGTGCTTCTCATTTTCTAACCCATTTTCTGTTTATTTTTAGGCCATCTCAGGTAAGTGAGAACCTTTTCTGTTTTAGATACTATGGCAGGGAAAGGATATCAATAACTCCCTTCAGTAAGCATTTTAAAAATTAACATTGGCGGTTTGCCTGGGTGGCTCAGTGGGTTAAAGCCTTTGCCTTCGGCTCAGGTCATGATCTCAGGGTCCTGGGATCGAGCCCTACATCGGATTCTGCTTAGCGCGGAGCCTGCTTCCCCCTCTCTCTCTGCTGCCTCTCTGCTACTTGTGACCTCTCTCTCTCTGTCAAATAAATAAATTAAATCTTTAAAAGAAAAAGACTGAAAAAAAATTAACATTGGCACATCTATGTATTCTAATGCACATCTTATAAGGAAAATTAACTGATTTTTTTCCTGCTCTTTAAAGCTATGGAAAATAATTTATTACAATGCTCCTTTTGTTATCTTTCAGAGACTTATGTTAGATCTACTCTTTTTTGTACTCTTCCCCTCAAAAATATCGAATTATTTTATCCTCCCCATTAGGATATATTCTCCAAGTCGTCGTCTTTACTCCCTTGAGAAGGTCAATCACAGAGCAAGACTACATGGTTGGTTCTCTGGCTGAATAGCTGAATTTTTAGTTTTTTTTTTTTTTAATTTATGTATTCATTTGACAGAGAGATAGCACAAGTAAGCAGAGCAGCAGGCAGTAGGAGAGGGAGAAGCAGACTCCCTATTGAGCAGGGAGCCTGATGTGGGGCTCGATCCCAGGACCGTAGAATCATGACCTGAGCTGAAGGCAGCCGCTTAACCAACTGAGCCACCCAAGGGCCCCGAACAACTAATGTTTTGATAGTTTTACGCTTAGATATTTCAGTGTAAGCCTATTTTATAGATGTTAATGAGATTAGCAACAGGGCTTTATAGAAATCGCACCACCAGTATCCAAAGTGTTACGCATTGTGCAGGAGAGAAGGTAACACTGATGCTGACTTAGCACCCACCTGTGAGGCTTCTTTGGAAATCACAGGAATAAGCACATTGGAACTATTGTCAGCTTTTTCGGCCTCTGGATACACTAAATATCCCGGCCCCAAACTCCTAACATTAAAGGAGAAGTTTATTAGGCTGCCTAGTTACATATGTAGAGAAAAAACTTACATCTCAAAAACAAAATGTGTAGTCACTGTCTGGAAACACAGATTCAGGTTATCTGATTCTAGTTTTTCAGTATCTTTAAGAGACTGTAATACTCTTTGTATGTAAGTAATTGGTAGGCATATAAATTCTATCCTGTCTGGCTGAAGTTCGGTTGTCTTCTTTACACCCTGTGGAAGAATAAGTTTTCCCTCACTTTGCATATTTCCTTCAATATTCCTGATCTATAAATGTTTCTGTTTTTTGGATTCCTTTTTAAACCAGTGATAGCATCTGCCTGGTTCCCTTGTGAGTTAAATACAATCTTTAATGTGTGTTCTTTTTTATACATGAGAGTTATAATTTAGCCTTCTCCCGAAAATTATCTCTTCACAGATATCATCTAGTGTGAATTGTGTGTATTTTAAGTTTTACTGACACTAATTAGATAACTCAGTGTCAAATATTTGAAGGCTTTTATTGTCTAACTTCTAGAGACCATACTATCATAAATACTATATTGCATATTTGATTTCCGTTTTATAAAAGGACAAAAAGAAACTTGAATTACAAATGGCAGAAAGGGCATTTATAATTAGGTTATGATGCAAGCGAATAAACTACCCAGGGATGTCATTTAGTCACACAGTTCGCTGGGATTATCCTTATTTCTTTGCTACACTTGGGTCTCTCATTTCCCGTAACAACTCTTTTAAAACATTCACCTCCCTGTAAGCTCTCAACTACAACTTTCCTTTCATGCTCGGCAAAGAATTTACTTCTCTCCTCACAAAGAAAACCAATGCTTTTAGTTGTAGGATTCTAAAGAATCATAACAGCTTGAAAGATAAGTATCACTATTCATATTGAGAAAAATAATTGGTAATTTGGAGACATTCACTTATCTAGAGCCTACACGGTTGCCACCACAACCACAAGGGGCAACCCTTCATCTTCCCTATGGGCTAGTTCTCAAAGGCTGCTGTAACAAAATACCACATACCAAATGACAGAAATTTATTATCTCACAGTCCCAGAGGCTATGATCAAGGTGTTGGCAGGTTTGGTTTCCTGTGAGGCTTCTCTCCTTAGCATGCAGGTAGCCACTTTCTTCCTGTCTCCTCCTACAGTCTTTTGGGGGTACACCTTCATCCCTGGTTGTCTCTCCTATGTCCTAATCTCCTCCTCCTAGGACACCTGTCACATTGGAGTAGGACACACCCTAATGACCTCATAGTCATTCAGTTACATAAAAAGTCAATTCAGTTACCTTTAAAGGCCCTATCTCCAAATACTGTCACATACTGAGGTCCTCAGTTTAGGGCTGCAATATATGGACGGGGTGGGAAGGCTGATAATTGAGTCTGTCACCAACTGACTCCCCTTCTCTGTACCCAGTTAAAAGAAAACACTAGTGTGTTTCTCTTCTGCCTATAATAGCCAAAGGGAACTGTTCAGTTGGGCTCATCAATAAGGTTTTTATTTCATACTTTTTTAAAATTTTGAAATAAATTTACACTTATAGGAGAGTTACAAAAATAGTGGAGGTACTTCTCTTAGACTTCTCATCCAGCTGCCCCTAAGGTGGCATCTTATGTATCATACGATATCATGGAAATGAAGAAATTCACACTGTCATAATACCATTAACTAATTTATACACTTCTTTTCAGATTTCATGAGTTTTTCCATTCCCACTCCAGTTTTGATGGTCACGTTTTGTTCCAGGCTGCACACCAGGATCCCACATTGCATCCAGTCATGTTTCCTTATCTTGGGCCATGTAACAATATTTCCTTATCTTTTATATCCTTGGAAAATTCTAATATTTGGGATGAGATAATTTGTAAAATGCCCTTCAGAGTTTATCTGTTGTTTTCTTATTATTAGACTGAGGTTATGTATTAGGTGATGTATTACAGCTAGAATACCATAGAAGTGATGCTGAATTTTCATTTGTCATAACAAGGAGTCCATGATATCTCTGTGCCTCATTACTGGTAGTATTAACCTTGATCATTTGGTATATTATGTTTCTAGGGCTGCTGTATCAGTGGCTGCTATAACTTGGGGGATTGAAACAATAGAAATGTATTGCCTCACAGTTCTAGAGGCCAGAAATTCAAAATCAAGTATTCATTCCCTCTGGAGGTTCTGAGGGAGAATTAGAGCTTCTGGTACTAGCCACCCATCCTTGGTGTTCCTTGGCTTGTAGCTGCATCAGTCCTTTCTCCACGTTGGTCTTCATATGGTCCTTTTCTGTGTCTATGGCTATTGTCTTCTCCTCATACTAAGGACACCAGTAATTGAATTTAGGGCCCATCCTAAATCCAAGGAGGTTCTCATTTTAAGGATTCCTAATTAGGTCTGTAAAACCCTATTTTAAAGTGAGGTCATATTCACAGGTACCTTAGGTTAAGATTTGGATATATTTTAAGGGCGGGAGGAACTAATCTCACCTAAAGTTACCATTCTTTCATTTCTAATAAACAAATATCATTTCTAATAAACAAATATTTTGAGACTATGTAACTATCTTGTTTCTCCACAAACTTTCCACCTACTAATTTTTCAACAATTAGTTGATCTTGCCTGTTGTTCTCATAGTGATTTTTCTACTCTTCTCATTCTTTCTTCATATATTAGAATCTGATGTAAAAAACAAAACTCACTCACTCACTGTATCTATCATCTATCTATCTACCTATCTATTATCTATTGTTGATTATCTATCAGTATCACAGTTGTCAGATTTTACAAAGGAAAATACAGAATATCCAGTTAAATTTTAATTTCAGCTAAACAATGAAACTTTTCTTGCATAAGTTACATGTATTTTGAAACATTCTTATATACAAAATATTCATTGTTTATCTTAAATTCAAATTTGATTGTGTGTCCTATATTTTATCTGGCAATTCTATTCAGTATAGACACATAACTATGTAGTATATTCTGTGGGTTGTAATCTAATGCTGTCATTATTTATTTTGTTGTTCCAATTATTCTAGCTTTGGCCACTGGAAGTTCTTTACATATTGGTTTCAATACCCTTTCACCAAGTCCCCATTTTTTTGGATCCTTTTTTTATTTTCTGGCATCACAAAATGCTCTTGGCTTATCTTACATTTTCAGAGTCCCAATTCCTTTTAATGAAGAATGGTATTTAGGAATCAAGATCTGGGCTGAAGCTCTGTTCATTGCTATTGGGCTATCATTGTTTCAAGCAGCTCTCAGCAGTCAGAACTTGGAAATATTTATATGCATATTATACATGCATAGACACATACATTTAGATTTATTTCTGATGTCCCTATATGTGGTAGGTGAAATATTGGCCCCCTAAAAATGCCTATGGCTTAATACCTAGAGCCTCTGAATTTGTTACCTTATATGGCAAAATGGAATTTGCAAGTGTGATTAAGTTAGGGATCTTGAGATGGGGAGATAATCTGTGTGGTCCCAATGTAATCACAAAGATTCTTAGAAGTGAAAGAAGGAGGCAGGAAAGATTGGAATCAGAGAAATTTTAAGATGCTATGTTGCTGGCTTTGAAGATGGGTGAAGGAGGCCACAAACCTAGGAATGTAGACAGCCTCTAGACACTGGAAAAAGCAAGGAAATGGATTTTCCTCTAGAGCTTCCAGAGGAGAATGCAATACTCCCAACACTTTGATTTTAGTTCAGTGCACCCCCTTTTGGTCTTATAGCCTCCAGAACTACAAAATAATAAATCTCTGTTGTGTTAAACCACTAAATTTGTGGTTGTTATAGCAGTAACAATGGGTTCCTACTGATTTCTCCAGTTTTGATCTAATAACACAGGGTTCAGTCACGCTTCTCTCATTTCCTTGTTTGTAAATTCTTTCTCCAACAATTCTTTCTCCAACCATCTATCATAGTCTGTAGTATATTTATTGACTTATATGTTCAACTCTACCATGTACATAAATTAGTGTCAGAATTTCTAACCCATACCTCTGTACAAAACCCTGTCACTAACTAGAATATATCATTTATGTATAGTGTATTTTGTATTTAGCCTTTTATCCTCCAGTCAAAATACTGTTTTCTAAAGCAAATTACACTGTTTTATTCCCCACCTCCTTCAGTTGTTATTTATTTACATATTATTATTTAGTTAGGTTTACTTACTATAATTTACATATTATTTATTTTAGTTTCCACTTCCCATCCTGGTTGACATTTTATTAATTTCACACACAGTAAAATTCACTATTTATCATATACATAAATGAGTATTGATAAATGTATAGGGTCAAGTATCTTCCAACACAGATACAATATATAAGGGTTCCATAGCCTCAGTATTTCCTTATCCTGTTCATTTGTGCTTAATCCTATAGCCTACCTCTTACCCATGGGAACCATGCTTTTCTTTCCTGTAATTTTATATTTTTCAGAATATAATGTAAATTAAATCACCAATATGTAACTTCCCAGGCCTGGCTTCTTTCAATGAATAAGAGCAATTAAAAATCACTCATATGATCATGTGACTCAATAGTTTGTTCCTTTTTACTGTTGATAGTATGTCATCATATGTATATACCATATTTCAATCACTCACTTATTGAAAGACATGTGTTTCATTTTCATTTTTGAGGGATTATACCCTAGGGTTTACAATATCTATTTTTCATTAACCAGTTAAATAAATAACAATTTCATTTCAATTGTGGTGAAAGAAATGTGACACTCCCCATTTCTTCCTCATATCCATTGTTATACTTTTTCATGTATTTTGCTTTTACATCAGCTACAGCGACATAATGTCAGTACTAATTTTGCTTTAAACACTCACTTCACTTTTAGAGCAATTAAACTAAGAAAAAATGAAAATGAATGGCTTATTTTAACTTTATTGGATTTCCAGCATTGCTCACTTGTTTGTAGAGATTTCATTTTCTGTCTGTTATCAGGCTCCTTCTTCCTAACTTTAACATTTTTGTAAATTAGGTAGGAGAAATTTCCTAGCTCTCTTAAACATAGTATTCATAGATGAGGCCCTGAGATTTTTGGCAAAAGAGGGAAAGAAAAACAGAGGAAGAATGAAGGAAAAAAAGCTTATTACAACATAATTTCTCTAGGATCTAAGGTGTGATATATTTCATATGAAATATTTTTCTATTGTTATAATAGTTTATAAAATTATGCGGTGCATTTGGTTTCATAAAGTTAATTCCATGGTATCTTGTATATTATAGTTGTATCATCTCGTCCTACAAAGTAACAGTTCATGTTTAAAACATGTCATATACATACAGATATAACATACTGCTATGTGTATATAAAGATATACACAATGTGCATCAATCTATAAAGACACACACAAAACTGTTTACTATGATTAGATAGGCATGTAAATGAGTTTGAGGGTTGAAAGCGAAGTTTTACTTATAATCTGTGTATTTCTGTATTCTTTGGATTTTATTACTAGCATATATTGTATAAATCTCTTCAAAATAGAAAAATTGTATTTTCAAAGGTAAACTATCTTAAAAACCCATCAAATTGGTTTTTCCTTCAATATATAAGCAATGCTGTATAAAAACTATCTAATTTCTAAAATCTAAGACTGCTTATAATATATATTCTCTAAGGTTAGAAGCATTAGATGTTATGAGTTCTATCTCTCTTGTTTTTAATTATAGTTTTTAAATAACATAATCACTCAAATTTATTGTTAATCATTTCAAATCATTAGCCCTTAAAGAGTTATCCTATATTTACTGACTCAGACAAAATAATGGTGGAAACAAAGAATACATTAGTTATTACTCCTGACTAAACAGTTAAAAATAATATGCTTTCTTAAAAATAGAGGGACTGATATTCAGCATATTTGTTCTTTTCCTGTTTTATCTGATTTTGTATTGCAGATCTCTAAAATTTGCTCCAGAATCTTTCTTGTCCATCTGGAACCATCTTTGAATACTATATCATAGCTGTGCCTCACACTAATGATTTAGTGGACTTATAAATCATTAGAAACACCGATCTGGTTGATGATGCGTTTGAGTAATATATCATCAGAAAAAAAGATGCTGAGATGATATATTACCCCAAAGATGGCGCTGTGTAGACTAGAATCCAGGAAGACTTCTAGTAGCTGCACGGAGTACTCACTTTGGGGAGGGCTTTGTTTAAAAAAATGTTCACTATCTTTTGGCTAAATTTTAATACATCTTTAAATACTTTGTTACAGGACTTCCACGCTAACCATTTGTTCCTAAAATCAGATATTTCAGGAAATATATCATGTTTTTGAGGGAAAATTATTCTTTCTTCATCAAGAAATGTATTGACAGGATATTTTGGACTTTTATTGAATATTTACTTTCTACATCTCTCAGTGATAATATGTAAGGCTGTATAATACAGAGACGGTTTTCATCATCAATATTAATAATCACTTTGCATATTCTAAAATAGCAATACTAGAATAATGCGACCCAGGAGACACATCTATAATCCTTATTAACCTAGAGCCATATACCTCCTATGTGAAGCATAGTCTTTAAGATAGTATAATTTAAAAATAAATTCTCAGGACCTGTGGATTAAATTTGAGTCCTATATGGCTTGAGAGCCAGGGATCATCAATCTCTTAATATTTAATTATTATTACTTACTGTATTGATTTTCTATTTGTGAGAAATATTGTACATATCTTCATCATAACTCACATCTGCACTTTAAAATTGAATAGACAAGTTTTTGTTTTTAAATAAAAAGGAGTGATATGGCAAATGAAATAAGCACCCTTATACTCTTTTAATATTAATATAAAATAATATATTCATAACCTTACACCAAAGCCTTATCTACTCTGATGTGAAAAAAAAATGTCTTAAGAGTTTTGCAGATTTTTCTTCTCTGATGATTCTTATCCATGCTTAGGTTCATTAATCACTGTTCTAAAGCATCTGAATGCCTTGGATTTCAGGGAGAAAATTTGACCTGAATTTCAGGGAGAAAATTTGACCCTTTGACCCCCCAAAAAGAAGAATTTTCTTTGATTTCTCCTCCAACATACCCCACTCCCACCTGCCCAAACTATTCCCACCATTCCCATCTAATACCTGCCCAAAGCTGGTGGGCAGAAAATACATCCATTCTTTTCAGGATCAATGTTGCCTTCTATTCAAAAAGAACTGTCTTACCTCTTGACCCACTGTGGAGGATTACAATAGCCAAAGAGTACATTCAAGAGTATGGGTGCACACTGTTACATCTCCTAACTCAAACATCTATAATCATGGTCCCATGACACTGCCTTGTGGCAGTACCTTCTTTCTTGTTAGGGGAGGAGGTCTGCTAGTCCCAGCCTGCCTGTTATGGTCTTACCATCCCCTTCCAGCACACACCTCATCCCTTAAGAATAAGGCAACAATTCCAGGCCTAGATAGCTCAAATCGAGAGCAACAACAATAATACTGAGTATTTGTTTTATATAATCTAAGTAATCTTAATTACGTGATAAATTTTCACCTATTTTCCTTAGTAAGCAGAACTTTTAACATATTCATTTACAAATTCTCCATTTTGTTTACTTTCAAACCACTCAAGTCTTTTCCAAGGACAATAGAGGGTATTTACTCTAAATCTGCTTGATTAAATGACCTGATAAAGTGATTCTCCCCATATAGAGAAGCTGTTTACTCGAAAAGGTAAATTCCAATCTTCTTTTTAGATGGTAGAAAATACTTATGACTTTGAAATTGGCAGTTTTTCCTGCCAGGCTCCACAGGATGTCTCATTATACAAGCTTCAGGGAAGAAATTTAGACATTTTTTTTAAAGGCTAAGAATGCTTTTTACACACAGGCACAATAATTCCTCTATGAGGAATACTAAACAAATAATCCAAAATACAGGAAAAGCTACCCTCAATATATGCATAGGAACACTATTAACAATAATGAAATAATAGGAACAATCTAAGTGTCCAACAATAGGGGACTACAGGCAAACCACAGGGAAAGTGTTTCTAGCTAATATTAGAATATCTCTTGGTTTTCAATAGCAAAGTTTCACATAATGTACTTTTCTTTAATATAATGTTTGTCAGTCATTATAGAGGATATTTTTTATTTGTATTTTTAAAACATGGTAGACATTTTTAACAAAATGGTATTTGGGAGACTCTTGCTACACTCCAAATAGATCAGTATTTGGTAACACATTTGGAAAAGCATGCTGGTTCCAAAGAAGAGGCAGATCTCTCATGGATGTGGCTGGCTGTAGAAAGATCCTGCATGGTTGCATCAAGTGACTGCTCTAATGAACTTTCCTTTAAAAAATAGATTTTTTAGAAACTTATGACTATAATTCACATGATGATGCTTTCCTCAGATTTTTAAATATTTTTAGTGAAAGGATAGTTACAGCTACTGCTAAGCCCCATTGCTCCCTCATATTTTGCCCCCCGGGCACAGTGAATATCATGAAGTTGGTATATATCATTTTTAGGCATATATTGCTGTATTTTACACACAGACATGATCATGTAGTATTTTGCATATTTTAGAATTACAGAAATATTATAGTATATGTAACTTTTATATTTGGTTATTTTCATCCAATGAAAATAATTAATTTCATTCATTTCAAATTAATTTCATTCAATTTTGTAGTATCTCCATGTTGTCATATATAAACCTAGTTCATTCATTTTATTTTTTTAAATTTTTATTTATTTATTTTTAAAGATTTTATTTATTTATTTGACAGAGATCACAAGTAGACAGAGAGGCAGGCAGAGAGAGAAGAGGAAGCAGGCTTCCCACCGAGCAGAGAGCCCGATGTCGGACTAGATCCCAGGATAGTGGGATCATGACCTGAGCTGAAGGCAGAGGCTTTAACCCACTGAGCCACCCAGGCGCCCCTAGTTCATTCATTTTAACATATTATATCCTATAGTGGGAATAAACCTTTCCTTAATATATGAATGATTAATTTTTCATTTTTAAACATTTTAAAACATTGACTACTACAATAAACATTTTTGTACATCTCCCTTCTTCAAGGATCCATATGCATATGTAATGTTGCTGGGTTATAGGGAGCCAGGAATTTCCTTCCCTTTGGGTGATCAAAAGCCCCCAACCTATGGTGCCAGTGGAGACCATACAGGTTGCCTAGAGTTTCCACCCAAAAGTAACAAGGCACCTCTCTCCTACTCACTAGAGTGGTATCAAAGAAGACTCATGGAGAGTTAGGACTATCTATCAATGCTGCCCAGATGCAGTGAGGTCACTCCTCTATGGTGTCAGTAGAGGCCACTTGGGCAGTAGTAATGAGCAGTCCAAATCCTCTAGCCATGGAAGTATAAAAGGAGGTGACTGGGGAGTGAGAACTCTACCTCCATCCAGCAGTAATAGGAGCCTCTGCCTTGGGGATGAATGGAATCTGAGTGGAGAACCTGGGCTTTCTATCCCTGCCTAACAGCAACAGAGCAGAGCACCCTTCCCCCTTCCAGCAGGCAGGTGTCAGAGGAAGGCAGCTAAAACAGATTTAATAAGCCCCAGAGTGTGATAACATAATATTTTGAAAAAGTCTAAGTTTCAGCAGAAAATCATTTGGTATACAAAGAACCAGGAAGATCTCAAAGTGAATGGAAGAGGACCATCAATAAATATCAACACTGGGATGACAAGAAATGTAAGCATTATTTAACAATGATTTTAATGCGGCCATTATTAAAAAAAAAAAGATTCATTGAGCCTTAGGAACAAGTGAAAACATAATAAACAAATAATAAAAATAATAAAATAATAAACATAATTACAAACACATGAAATAATAAAAACAATAAACCAATAAAAATTTTAGAATAATAGCCAAATTAAAAACTCAATCTATAGGTTCAATAGTGGAATGAAGAAGATGAAAGGATCATGATCTGGAAGATATAGGATAACAGAAATTACTCAATATGAGCAACAGAGAAAAAATAGACTTAAAAAAATATTAACAGAGCCTCAGGGACCTATGGGACTATAGCAAAAGACTGGTGTGACCTGAATGAATCTCCAGAGAATTATGGGGAATAGAAAATATAAAATAAAAACAAAATAAAACAAAAACCCAATCTCAAAAGAATATATATACTCTATGACTACATTTATATAACATTTTAGAAATTTATATATATATATACATAAATATGTATGTATATATAGAGAGATGGAGAGTAGATTAGTGATTCCAGGGACTTAGAAGGGGGCCAGGATAGGAGCCGAGTAGGTGTGGCTATAAAAGGACAATATTAAGGGGTCCTTATGGTGATAGACGTATTTCTATCTTGACTGTCAATGACAAAGTACTTGTTGGGCTGATAGACCAAAGTTTGTTAATTTCTTTAGAAGACACTCCAAATGCAATCACATTGAGCATCAGTTTCACATTGAACTTTGGGGAGACACTTTCCGTTTATGGCAGCAGTAGAGCCTGTGTTTTTGCCAAGAAGAGTTATGCTCCATTAGTGCTGGATGGTGCATTTTAACAGACTTTACTTCAATCATTTATTAGATGAAAGTGGATTTTCTTTGCTAATTAGATTTGAATTTTTTTAATTATTAATGAGATTAGACTTTTTATATTTTTTATATTTACATGTATCACATATTTTATTTGTATTCTTATATATTTCTCTGACCTTTAAATAAATTAAATATGGACCCTGTTCAGCCTATATTCAGACTTTTTTTGTTATCCTTATTAACTCATATAAGCTGTATATTTTAAAGGATTTTTATTTCTTGACAATAATTTTGTAAATATTTTTCTTTTTTTTTTTTTTAGTTTGACTTGTGATTCTGTTTATTTTTTTAAGTGGATGTCTTTGATTGCAAAGAATTTTAAAAGAACTATGTTCAAAACAATGGATTGTTTCCTCTGTGATTTCTTCCATTAATCTGACATATAGAAATTCCTCACCTATGCCATGATATGACAAAATATTCAATTATATTTTATTCAGAAGTTTCACAGGTTTTTTAAAAATCTTACATTTTAACTTCTCTAGAATTTATTTTGATATAAAGTGGAGATCTCAGAAAATCCTTTTTTTTATGAGAGCTAAGACAAAGAGTTACTTGCTCCCAGAACAGGTTATAAGGTCATGTACCCTTTCTAAATTATTACAGTGAGGCCTACATCAGCATTTGTTTCTTTTTAAAATTTAATCCATTAATTAATTAAAAAAATTTTTTGTAAGATTTTATTTATTTGACAGACAGAAATCACAAGTAGACGGAGAGGCAGCCAGAGAGAGAGAGAGAGGGAAGCAGGCTCCCTGCTGAGCAGAGAGCCCAATGCGGGGCTCGATCCCAGGACCCTGAGATCATGACCTGAGCCGAAGGCAGTGGCTCAATCCACTGAGCCACCCAGGCGCCCCTAAAAAATTTAAGTATAGTAGACACCCAATGGTACTTTAGTTTCAGACATACGACTTAGTGATTTGACAAGTTAATACATTATGCTGTATTTACCACAAGCTATTTTCTGTTCTGTTACATCGCTATTACAAGACAGCTGACTCTATTCCTTTTGTTGTGCCTTTTATTCCGGCAACTTATTCTACGACTGGAGGCTTTCCCTCTGCCTGTTTTGCCCAGCCACCCTCCCCTGCTACTGGCAACCATCAGTTTGTTCTCTGTATTTATAGGTGTGATTCTGCTTTTTGCTGGTTCATTCATTCGTTTCTGCCATTGTAGGGATATAATACTGTAGACACTTTCACTGGTATCATATTTTCCTAATTCTTCCTCATACTTATATTTAGATATCTGGTAGTGTTTGTCCTCCTTTTCCTCCTGAACAAAAAAAAACTTGCTTTTCAAATTTTCTTACCACTCTTGCTTGCTCAAGACTTTTTAAAAGCTAAATAAACATCATAACATGAATTTAACAGTTTTTAATGTTTATATGTACAAACAAGCATATATAGCATGAGAATTAATTATCTGCTAAAAAAAAGTAGTTTCTTAAAATTTCATGAATCCTCATCATTCAGGGCGAGAGAAGATGATTTCCTGATAAATGTTTAAAGTATCTCTACATATTTAGAATGTTCATTTTACTTAAGTACTTTTGGCAACTTATAACTTATGCAGAAAAATGATCATTTTACTGATTTTGAAGTTTATCTTGGCAAAGTTTTATATAGTACTTTCTAAAACTATCCATGCATATTTCATTCTAAATTTTATTTTAAAATTTTTAAATGTATTTTCTTTTAAATTAGTTATATTTGTGAAGGGTTTGAATATACTGTTGAATTTTTTCAAAATAATTAATTTATGCTTCCATTTATCAAACCTAATTACCATGAATTACTCTGCTGGATGTTTCTAAATAATATTAATATTTAAAATTTTATTCATAATCAAGGTATAAATAACCACATTACATATAATTCATATGTAATACATTGGGTAAGTATGTAAAATATATAATTGTATATAATTATTTCTAATTTACTCAATTGTACACTTAGTTTTTAGGATAAGTATTTTGTTTATAAATTACATACTAATTATATATCATATATATAAATTAAACATGTTTTCAAAATTTAATACTCAAAAATCTAATTTATTATGATGAATAAAGACCAAGGTCTTAATTATTTAGATAAATTCTATAACTTTTGATGCTCCAAGTTTAGTGCATATTCAAGGGTTTTAATGTATTTTTAGAGTGCGTGAGTTTCTTTTCAACACTGTAGGTACATGAAAATTTAACATTTAACTTTTGTGATTTTGTTTGTTTACTTAACATGTAATATTAATACTTTTTGTTTTTTCAAGAATTGGTGGTGGTTTCCTCAGTGGCATAGCATATTATCACATTTTTAAAATATTCCAAGCCTGCTTCAAATGTTGAGTGCTCCATAAATGTGTATGTGTAAGAATACGTGCATGGATAGATGAATAGTTATATGTGCAAAAATACAATTTTAATATATGAAAAAGGAAGACATTAAGTTACATTTTGTGATCTATTCATTTGTTAATTGCTAAAGAGATAAGCTTGTAGAAAATTATGGAAACTATAAACTAAAGACTACAAACCTCTTGAGGACTTGTTCATTATGATAGAGGCATTTTATAATATTTCCGTTTATCACTGTAAGAAACTGGAATCATATTAAAAATTGTTTGTATTGAGAATTGTTTTCTGCTAAAAGTTGAGATTAGTAAGGTACAAATACTGAACATAAGGAAAATTAATTTCTCCTTTCAGTTAAGTACATTAGATAGGCCTTTTAAACTAATTTTTAAAAATAAATTTATTTGTGCAGTTCCAATGCACATGAATAAATGTAATTCCTCATACTGAAATTGGGCTTTCTTTCTGTTTGGAGGAGTTGTCCTATCACTTAACATTTTTTTCCCCAACTGCAGTTTGACTATTTCCCAGAAGGACATTTCCTTTAATTTCCTTTTGGATTATCTAGCTCTCTGGGTTTAAATTTAAAGTTTAAAAGAACCATTTGATTTTAATAACTTTTATGTGTAGTGCTCCATTGAATTTGGGCTTTAGCACATAGAACTACTTTTCCATAAGGTGATTTCTAGTAAATCCCTGTGTGTAAAAGCAAGATAAACACACATCACTGAGTTTGTTATTGCAATTAAATTATTGGATTTTTACATTTGAATATGTTTTGAGTGTTGAAAAGCATGAAGAGCCTGTTTTCTCATGTCGGTCATGGACACTTTTCTGACATTTAATAACTTGAAATAAGCCTGCCAATATTCTTAAATGTTTGAGAATATGAAAATGCTACATATTTCATGCAGGGAAAACAAATTCAGTAAACCACGTTTGCTTAATAGCAGCCTAGATAAGCTCTTCCACAGAGTTCATTTTGTGAAGTCTAAATTCTTCTTTAAAATACTCTAATTTTTATTTTCCCATTAAAATATTTCCCCTCTTATACAAAATTTTTTTATATAATGTTTTGCTTATTTCGCTCAGATTAAATGTGACTACATTTCATCTCACTAAAATTTTCTTACTAATGACCATTTATGTACACCACTAAACATGAGCTCTATGCACTCTACCGGTATCTTGACAAATGCACATTTAAACATCAAGTGGATAGTAGAACTAATTTATCTCTTCATACATACAGTCATTCTTTTATTCAATGTCATTTACTTATCCAGAAAACCATTTATACAGTTATCCAAAAATATTAATTCACTTGATGAAACACTATCATGTATTAGATACCATGTTGGTCTTGAAAAAACTTTTAAGCCAAATTTTCCCTTTTATAGTGATCATGAGCAGACAGTATGAACTTCTAAAATTATAGACTTAAATGGATCTTTCTCAAAACTTACTTCACTATAACCAATAAAACCAATACTCTGTATGCAGCCAGACACTCCACTGATGTTATTCTTACTGCAGTTTTCTGAATCTTGTGAGAATGTATATGTGTGTATGCATGCATGAGAGAGAGAGAGAGAGAGAGAAGTGATGTGGTAGTTACTTTTATTGGTCACAGCATAGTTATAAGTACATGTGAAAGCAGTGAATTCTCAATTGACATTAGAATTCTATCTTCCAAATGATATATTGAACTAAGATACTAAGAACAAATTACATGTTACTAGGGTTTTTGGGGGGTGGGTGGAGTAAAATATTAACAAAACATGCTATGTATAAATAATTTGGGAATAATAATTTTCTGAAAGATTTTAATTTATTTGACAGAGAGGGAGGGAGCGCAAGCATGGGGGAAGCGGCAGGCAGAGGGAGAGGGAGGCAGAAGGAGCCCCATGTGGGGCTTGATCCTAGGATTCTGGGATCATGACCTGAGCCAAAGGCAGATGTTCACCCAACTGAGCCACCCAGGGACCCCTAGGAATAATAATTTTACAAGAAAATATCAGAAGGAAGATAATGGTTTTTGAGTTGTGATTTCTGTAGGTAGGTAGGAAGCCCTTCCAAAATATTATATGTGATAGTTCTTATATTTATTGAGAAAAATCAGATTACACATAGTACATACAGCTAGTGGGATAATATTGGTCTCAAAGCATGTGCCATTTTTGTTGATAGGTAGTTAATTCTATTCTTCCTCTTTCTTTGTACTTAATTCCAGAGATATAAATTAAATCTCTAATGCAAACAGTTTAGGTGATAACAGACACTATATTTCTTGGAGAGACAATATTAGCTCCTATCTCTTTTGAGAATTAACCAAATTAATTCTTTCTCTTTTCTGATTAGTAAGTCTGT